>NW_024610152.1:0-600000 GCF_016920785.2 Ixodes scapularis
GAAAGCGAATTATTGGAGAGAGCACGGCCTGACGAGAGACGTTTTGGCGCCGTTTTATTCGTTCACCGTGACCACGATCTCGGCTATTGCCTCGGTGAAAGCGAATTATTGGAGAGAGCACGGCCTGGCGAGAGACGTTCGGCGCGGTTTTATTCGTTCACCGTGACCACGATCTCGGCTATTGCCTCGGTGAAAGCGAATTATTGGAGAGAGCACGGCCTGACGAGAGACGTTTGGCGCCGTTTTATTCGTTCACCGTGACCACGATCTCGGCTATTGCCTCGGTGAAAGCGAATTATTGGAGGAGAGCACGGCCTGACGAGAGACGTTCGGCGCGGTTTTATTCGTTCACCCTGACCACGATCTCGGCAATTGCCTCGGTGAAAGCGAATTATTGGAGAGAGCACGGCCTGACGAGAGACGTTCGGCGCGGTTTTATTCGTTCACCGTGACCACGATCTCGGCTATTGCCTCGGTGAAAGCGAATTATTGGAGAGAGCACGGCCTGACGAGAGACGTTTCGGCGCGGTTTAATTCGTTCACCGTGACCACGATCTCGGCTATTGCCTCGGTGAAAGCGAATTATTGGAGAGAGCACGGCCTGACGAGAGACGTTTGGCGCCGTTTTATTCGTTCACCGTGACCACGATCTCGGCTATTGCCTCGGGTGAATAGCGAATTATTGGAGAGAGCACGGCCTGACGAGAGACGTTCGGCGCCGTTTTATTCGTTCACCGTGACCACGATCTCGGCTATTGCCTCGGTGAAAGCGAATTATTAGAGAGAGCACGGCCTGACGAGAGACGTTCGGCGCGGGTTTTATTCGTTCACCGTGACCACGATCTCGGCTATTGCCTCGGTGAAAGCGAATTATTGGAGAGAGCACGGCCTGACGAGAGACGTTCGGCGCGGTTTTATTCGTTCACCGTGACCACGATCTCGGCTATTGCCTCGGTGAAAGCGAATTATTGGAGAGAGCACGGCCTGACGAGAGACGTTTGGCGCCGTTTTATTCGTTCACCGTGACCCACGATCTCGGCTATTGCCTCGGTGAAAGCGAATTATTGGAGAGAGCACGGCCTGACGAGAGACGTTCGGCGCCGTTTTATTCGCTCACCGTGACCACGATCTCGGCTATTGCCTCGGTGAAAGCGAATTATTGGAGAGAGCACGGCCTGACGAGAGACGTTTGGCGCCGTTTTATTCGTTCACCGTGACCACGATCTCGGCTATTGCCTCGGTGAAAGCGAAATATTGGAGAGAGCACGGCCTGACGAGAGACGTTCGGCGCCGTTTTATTCGTTCACCCGTGACCACGATCTCGGCTATTGCCTCGGTGAAAGCGAATTATTGGAGAGAGCACGGCCTGACGAGAGACGTTCGGCGCCGTTTTATTTGTTCACCGTGACCACGATCTCGGCTATTGCCTCGGTGAAAGCGAATTATTGGAGAGAGCACGGCCTGACGAGAGACGTTCGGCGCCGTTTTATTCGTTCACCGTGACCACGATCTCGGCTATTGCCTCGGTGAAAGCGAATTATTGGAGAGAGCAGGGCCTGACGAGAGACGTTAGGCGCCGTTTTATTCGTTCACCGTGACCACGATCTCGGCTATTGCCTCGGTGAAAGCGAATTATTGGAGAGAGCACGGCCTGACGAGAGACGTTTGGCGCCGTTTTATTCGTTCACCGTGACCACGATCTCGGCTATTGCCTCGGTGAAAGCGAATTATTGGAGAGAGCACGGCCTGACGAGAGATGTTTGGCGCCGTTTTATTCGTTCACCGTGACCACGATCTCGGCTATTGCCTCGGTGAAAGCGAATTATTGGAGAGAGCACGGCCTGACGAGAGACGTTTTGGCGCCGTTTTATTCGTTCACCGTGACCACGATCTCGGCTATTGCCTCGGTGAAAGCGAATTATTGGAGAGAGCACGGGCCTGACGAGAGACGTTTGGCGCCGTTTTATTCGTTCACCGTGACCACGATCTCGGCTATTGCCTCGGTGAAAGCGAATTATTGGAGAGAGCACGGCCTGACGAGAGACGTTCGGCGCGGTTTTATTCGTTCACCGTGACCACGATCTCGGCTATTGCCTCGGTGAAAGCGAATTATTGGAGAGAGCACGGCCTGACGAGAGACGTTTGGCGCCGTTTTATTCGTTCACCGTGACCACGATCTCGGCTATTGCCTCGGTGAAAGCGAATTATTGGAGAGAGCACGGCCTGACGAGAGACGTTCGGCGCGGTTTTATTCGTTCACCGTGACCACGATCTCGGCTATTGCCTCGGTGAAAGCGAATTATTGGAGAGAGCACGGCCTGACGAGAGACGTTCGGCGCCGTTTTATTCGTTCACCGTGACCACGATCTCGGCTATTGCCTCGGTGGAAAGCGAATTATTGGAGAGAGCACGGCCTGACGAGAGACGTTCGGCGCGGTTTTTATTCGTTCACCGTGACCACGATCTCGGCTATTGCCTCGGTGAAAGCGAATTATTGGAGAGAGCACGGCCTGACGAGAGACGTTTGGCGCCGTTTTATTCGTTCACCGTGACCACGATCTCGGCTATTGCCTCGGTGAAAGCGAATTATTGGAGAGAGCACGGCCTGACGAGAGACGTTCGGCGCCGTTATATTCGTTCACCGTGACCACGATCTCGGCTATTGCCTCGGTGAAAAGCGAATTATTGGAGAGAGCACGGCCTGACGAGAGACGTTTGGCGCCGTTTTATTCGTTCACCGTGACCACGATCTCGGCTATTGCCTCGGTGAAAGCGAACTATTGGAGAGAGCACGGCCTGACGAGAGACGTTCGGCGCCGTTTTATTCGTTCACCGTGACCACGATCTCGGCTATTGCCTCGGTGAAAGCGAATTATTGGAGAGAGCACGGCCTGACGAGAGACGTTCGGCGCCGTTTTATTCGTTCACCGTGACCACGATCTCGGCTATTGCCTCGGGTGAAAGCGAATTATTGGAGAGAGCACGGCCTGACGAGAGACGTTTGGCGCCGTTTTATTCGTTCACCGTGACCACGATCTCGGCTATTGCCTCGGTGAAAGCGAATTATTGGAGAGAGCACGGCCTGACGAGAGACGTTCGGCGCCGTTTTATTCGTTCACCGTGACCACGATCTCGGCTATTGCCTCGGTGAAAGCGAATTATTGGAGAGAGCACGGCCTGACGAGAGACGTTTGGCGCCGTTTTATTCGTTCACCGTGACCACGATCTCGGCTATTGCCTCGGTGAAAGCGAATTATTGGAGAGAGCACGGCCTGACGAGAGACGTTCGGCGCCGTTTTATTCGTTCACCGTGACCACGATCTCGGCTATTGCCTCGGCGAAAGCGAATTATTGGAGAGAGCACGGCCTGACGAGAGACGTTCGCGCCGTTTTATTCGTTCACCGTGACCACGATCTCGGCTATTGCCTCGGTGAAAGCGAATTATACGGCCCTGCAATGACTTTTTGACTGGTTTTTAATTTGCACCGATCCTGAGCGCACTGAACATAGTAACTTAATTAAACTTTTCTTTTTCTCAAATTTCGCTTTATTTTAAAAGTTATAGGCAAATTAGAATGAAAAAAACAAGCAAAAAATAACCTCCTTCGTGACTTCGTAGGTCCTGGCTTGAGTATCCGTGAAATAGAGGAGGGGTAGTGAGCTCATCGAGCGCTCACGGCTGCCGCACTCCGTGTCGACGGCTCGAGAGGGCGCCACTAAAGCACGTGTTGGATAGGCTGCATGAAGCGGGCGGCCAGGGCGGCTTGCATTGCATTTGCTGCACGATTAAAGACTAATTCGCCATAACACTTCATTGGCCACAAACGTCAGCAAACACGGAGTAAATATCAGTTAAGAACGGGAGCCACTTCGCGCTGCCAGCCAAGCCCCCGCCGAAAGCCTACGGAACGCTAGGAACCGGTCGGATCCTCGAGTCGGTATACGACAGCAGCGCCGCCGCACACATCCGGGACTCTCTACCTTCGCCGTCGTCGGCGCCTCATCCCACTAGCCCTTTCTAGTATGCGCCGTTTTTTCCGCCGCCTGGTGACGGGTATGTCGACGGGTCATTTCTTGTTTCCGTATTTTATCTTTTTGTAATCGAAAATACTGAACAAAAACTACTTTCATACATAACTGAAACGGTTCGCGACACTTATATTTTGTATCTCAACTAAAAAAAAGGATTTTAGCGGTTCTGACCAGTAGTAAGCCCAGGACCAAAGACGTCACATATCGCGCGCTTTCAGCAACGCGGGCCGCCCTCGTAGGTGGAGGAGGTTTCCGCATCGATGGGTTAAAATATGACGCAGGGATATTTAGTTACTCTCTCCGTGCCCGCTGGCTTGCCCGAATCCTAAGAGACGTGGAAACCGCAAAATAAGGTTGACGCTTAGGGACACTGACAGGGTATTTATGCTCGTCAAGGTTTTTAGTTGTACGTGACATATGAGAGCTCAACTACCCAGAACAAAATTTACGGCTCGAAATTCGGTTTCTTTCCGCCCGAAAACCGCCGATCAAGAACTGGCCGCTTCGAGTCTCGCTCACTCTCTTTTTCGCGGTCACGGGCCGTTTTCTAAGGTATCGATGCGACCACCAAATTTAATCAAAGTCGTGGGTCACTGAAGGCACACACTCAATAGTAAAAATAGAAAAAAATATGAAACCCATTTTTTGTGGCTTCTAAAAAGCTGTAAATACGTTGATTGGAAAAAAAAGTTCCACAGACAACCGGAAGCATCCTGTGCGTTCGTCGTTTCGTGTATCGTGGGACTCGCGGGGACGGCGATGGCAGCGGACGACGGACGTGGGACCTCTATTTCAGAACTGTCGTTCGCGGTACCGGCGAATACTGTCTACCGTTAAAAAAAGAAATTTGGGACTGATCAAAAGAATTGGTATTCATCCCGTACGACACGCCCGACCACCAAGCCGATTTGCACGAAGACGTCGCCGAGCCGTCGCTCCCTTCTCGTGGCTGAAGACATCGCTCGCGCAAACGTCAAGCACGACGTGTCTACTTCGAGTTGAATATGCACGCGTACGATTTCTTTACTAGGTGCGAATGTCCCCAAAGCGTTGTGCTTCCCGTCTTCGACCCGGGAGTGCTTTTGCTAGAGAAAAATCGACAGCAAACTTTCCAACTTACAGTTTACTGGCTGAATTATTACTAAGAAAAAAGATCCAGCACGAAAGAGATGCCCCAGTAGCTCAGTGGGAAAGACGTCCGGTTCATATACGCTAGGTCCGGGTTCGATGCTCTTTTTTTTTTTTCAAACATTTTCCGATGTTTACATATCTTTTTTTTTTTTTTTTTTACAATCATCACTGAAGAAACAAACAAAAAAAATAACAAACAAATGTTGTGGACGATACTTCGCTGAATTAAATGGTATGGGATTTCCGTTTTGACACCTGCGAACTCCATGTAATCACTTTCCACAAAATGCAAGGAGCATATAAATCAGGCAGCGTCCGCTTTCCGAGGTGCCCGTATATGTTCTACAGGAATTGCAGCCAGCCATTGGTCCCGATCCCGTTGATCTTTCGGAAACTCTGTCGCACAATGCCACTTTTTTTCGGATGCAGGACATGTGAGCCAGCTCTTCACGCAACATCTTGGGTGTATTCTTTTCGGAGCCCATCATGGAAATTCACCACGGGCACTCACTACTCATCTCCAACTCCTCAATGCACAAAACAACTCATCTTGGAGTACAGAACAACGAGCGGAACAAACATAACTGCAAAAGTATCGCACGGCGAGCAGTTCCCGCACGCCGCATGTCGTGTCGTCTGCTACGGAGAGGAGAAAAAAAAAAGACAAAAAACGCACGGTCGGGTGTAGCCACGTGACTTCCGCCACTCACTCTCTTCTCTCCACTTCTCCGATCTCCGTCGGGTTTCGGTTTCGGTTTCGAGCAGTTGCGTCTTTTGGCTTTATTAAAAAAATACGCTACTCTGTTGCAAAATATTAATTGGGTAGTCCTCCGACACCATAATAAAGCGCCTGACAAAAAATAAAAAAAAAAAATTTTGAGGGGTGTCAGTGTCCCTTTAAAGGGGCCCTGCAGTCATATTTAAGCGTCCACCTTTTTTTGCGGTTTCCACGTCTCTTGTGAATCGACAAAGCGCTTTGCTGTCAAGAATAAATTGCAACGAAAGAGGACCGAAAGGCATGCATTTTTTACGCTCATAAATAACGTTTTTACCGACGGACAAGACACGGACACACACTTGAGGAAGTGTTCACATTCGAACAATATATCGTACGTATCACACGATGCAGCGTTATCCGAAAAGAATTTATTTGAGAAAGATCTCAAATAACACAGTCACAGTCGACGACAGTCACATCTTGACGATCGGACAGAATCCGAGATGGCTTCGTTTTGGAGAGAGCTTCCTTTTTTCACAACCGCACCAAGGCAATGGAACGAACGCGACTGACCCGTTTCCCACCCCGTCCCCAACCCGGACAACTATTCTTGGAGACGACTGACGATTCTACGCGGATTATCTGTAAGAGGGGGGAGAACAATGTTCGCAAAATCGCGTCGAGGGTCGTTCGACGTCCTTCACCTCATTCGTTTCCCGTGAATGTAAAGCAGAAAAACTTGAAAGGCAGGCACTTACCAGCAGTGGCGTACGCAGGATTTCATTTCGGAGGGGGCCGGACCAACGGGGACAAGATAAGGGGGTAAAGGGAGTAAAAGGGGTAAAGGGGTAAAGGTGGTAAAGAGGGATAAGATAAAAAGAGAAAAAAAGTCCAAGAGGAAATAAAAACATTTTCATTTTTTTAGGAACTATGCATTATTTTATTAAATAATTATAGTTGTCATAATGGTTTTGGATGATTATGATACAAAAAAATGGTGCCGGGAAATTCCTCACCAGGAAGGCATTTGCACTTTACTTTTTATTATTTACAAGTCACGTCAACAGAAGGCACCAGAGTTAGCAGAAAACAAGAATCATAAAAACAAATATTATATAAAGCACGACTCCAATGCACGAAGCCGCCAGTCATCGGGGCTGATAAAGCCATGATGCATGAAACGCGAACACCTTGATGGATAGACGATAAACACTGGAAAGCTGCTCCACCATAAATTGCTTCCCATCTTAACCTGATCGAACCAACAAAAATCTCACGTGATTTGTTCGTTGGTGTCGATTTCTAAGCTTTCCGAAGTCCGTTCACAAATGAAAGTCAAGGAAGTCACACGACGAAACAAAGGAACGCTGGAAAATGGTTTGTACACTCACATATGGCACTTGGCTCTCGTCCTGAGGCAGCAGGTCACACACTCGCGCCCATATAACTCGCGCGGTTCTCAAACTGCGGATGACAACTTCCGTACTCGAGCCTTGAACCGCAAATCCCGCGCCTTTAGGCGCCTATCTTCACTTTGTTAAGTGTTTTCCCGCCACCCAAGAAGCCAATCAGATATCGCTCTTTTTAGACCAATGGGAGCCACGTGGTACAAAGCAAACATATATAATACAGAATCCAATTAAGAAAGGACATGTACACATACCCCGAAAACTCCCAAAAAACTCCGCCCTAACTGTCGACCGTCACCCGGACATCGCTTCCAGGGAAAAAAAAACCTCGTCGGGGTGCAAGAGCAGTACCGACTACCGATGCTTCTTCTCAAAAAAAAAAAAAAAAAAAGGCTACAAAACATCGAGGGGCCCCGCTGCGCTCGAGCGGGGCACACACAGCGCATGGTACGCACCCAGAGCGGGGGTTCTCGAGGAACAAGTAAGACGGGGGACAAGGGGGCCGCTCCGTGGCGACGACAAACCAGCCCCGGCGACTCCGCGCAATTGGGGCACTCGCGAAGCAATAAAAGTAGAAGTAAACGAATATATTTTCATCAGAATTAATTGGGGGGCTAGTTGGTTGAACATCTAGACGGTGGATTTGAAAGCGCAAAAGACTGAGAAGAGAAGGAGGGAAGCGCTCTGTCCTGTCCCCTCCTTCTCTTCTCAGTCTTTTGCGCTTTCAAATCCACCGTCTAGAATATATTTTCTTTCCTGAGTAACGCTAGCAGTGCAGCCTACCTCACAATATATTTAACAAATGAGATATGCGGCCGATTATAGTACATATATATACAGAATGTGTGTGTGTGTGTATGTGTGTGTGTGTGTGTGTGTGTGTGTGTGTGTGTGTGTGCGTGTGAATCCCGCAGTGCCGGCTACACCGCGACGACCGTTATATAAAACTATATTGGAACAGGAGAAAACGCAAAAGCAACAACACACATGTACACAAAAACAGATTGCGGAGGCCGCGGCTTACACGCCCAATCGCGCAACCCGCAGTCCTTGGTTGCGTATATCGCGATCTGTGGGGTCCCCACAAGCTGGACCCATCTTATTAAATGTTTGATGTTTTTGTCGTGTTTTCTTCTTACTAAAGGTTGGGTTGTATCGTTTCACACGCGTGGAAATTCAGCAAAGCGTGAATATTAAGTCGGATGCTTCCATAATCTTAGTGCTGTGGTTTGTAGAACCCTTGGTCCTGCACATTTTTGTTATATCGCACAATCCATGACTTTCATAAAGCGTTGAATCGTGATTGGAGATGGGGGGTTTATTAGCAAATTAATCCGAGTGATCGCCACCCTTTAATAGACTATTTAATGAATAAATTCGTTAATTAATTATTCCTCAGTCAGATTACACGAAATACGTTAAAAATACTCATTTTTTATTATTTGTACTATGTCCTAAATGACCTTATTGCATTCCCTTCTTTTCTTATTTCTTTTTTTTACAACTTCTCCACAAAATTGGCTCCGCTGTAAAAAAAAAAAAAAAAACACCTCATTGATATTGATGAACTTGAGAGTCAGTGACCTTGCCCACTCCCCCCCCCCCCCCTAGAAAGTTTCAGGGGGGGCCGCGGCCCCTTCGGCCCCCCCCACCCCCCTGCGTACGCCACTGCTTACCAGCCTTATTTCTCACAATGAAAGATAACACAGAAAGGGTACGCAGCACGCATAAAAAAAAATAAGTGGAAACTTTCAAGAGGGGCGAGAAAACGTCAAATGCAAAACCGCGAAAACATAGGTAGAGAACCGCGCCGAGCAGGTCTTCAAAGTCCCAGAGAGTGGCAGAAAATTTCTAGCTGATAGAGGGCGTGAGAGTCGCACCAGCCGCATCAACATCAGCAACATGGCGACGGCCTATACTCTGTTTCACCTTATGATGTACCGCAGGAAAGGCTACGAGCGCGAGCTCCTTGCTCTAGGGTACATCTCGGCGGCACAAGCTCTCGTGGGTTAACAGTAGCTCAAAACGCCATGAGCTCGCGCTTCTAGCCTTGTCTGAGGTACAACATAAGGTGAAACGGAGTGTAGGAGCGTTTTTTGGAAAGGTGCATAGACGTTGAGCGGCTACATGCAACGTTTCATTTATGACATCCCAGCTCTTGAGTTAATACCACATCTCAGAGGCCCCTACTCGTCCCGCAGTCGTGGCCGAGTGGTTAAAGGGATACTTCAACGAAATTTGAAATATTCCCGTCGTGTTCAAAAATAGGTTGAATATGATCCACAATATCCGTAAATGACAATCCCACGTTCGCATTTTGAGCCTGGTGGCTGTATTTTTCGTTATAAACGGCCCACCCTGGCAAGCGCTCGGAGAAGGCCCAGCGGAGACCACGTAACATCCAACGCAATCGTGACGTAGGTCGTCTCGGGACGAGCGAAGCTATGGCGAGGCTGGCGTCGAAAGGATGGCCTAGTCGTTCCAGCCACCGAAGCGGCTGCTTTTGTACGAATTTTGAGTGACGGTTTAATCTTCTATAATCTTGTAGGGGGACAATAGCGACATCTGCGACACACAAAAGGCATTCTCGGGAAGAAGGGAGTTCCTCCTTCCCCTCTTCTTTCGTCGTGGCTGGAGGCGAGACAACCTCCGTCACTAGCTGTCAAGGTTCCTAGACGAGCAGTACAAACGAGGCATTAGCGACATCCATCAGGTTTACTATTTTTTAGACCACCTGAGACTAGGTGGAAGAAACGCGACGACGTCTCTAACACAGCTAACCACTTTATTCAGTTCTCCCTCCTTTTATACACCCTGAACCCAAAATCGTCACCATTTTTTCATCCACCAGGTGCTCTTTGCTAATGGTTTAATTCGTTTTAAAATTACTTTTCGAGACTTTTTTTTAACAAGATATTGGTATGTTCGATGTGATACTGCTCCTTTGAACACATACAGACCAAAAAATGAGCGCCGAAATTTCGTTGTAGTATCCCTTTAAAGGGGCCCTGCAAGGACTTTTTACTGTTTTTTAATTTGCACCGAACCTGAGCGCACTGAACGTAGTAACTTAGTGAAACTTTTCTTTTCGCGAAATTCGCTTTATTTTAAAAGTTATAGACAATTTAGAATTACAAAAACAAGCAAAAAATAACCTCCTTCATGACGTCGTAGGTCCTGGTTTGAGTGGCCGTGAACTAGAGGAGGAATAGTGAGCTCATCGAGCGCTCACGGCCGCCGCACTCCGTGTCGACGGCGCCAAAGGGCGCCACTAAAGCATGTTCTGGATAGGCTGTATGCAGCGGGCAGCCAAAGCGGCTTTCATTGCGTTTGCTGTGCGATTAAACACTAAGTCGGCATGACGCTTCATTGGCCACAAACGACAGCAAACACGGGGTAAATATCAGTTCAGAATGGGAGCCACTTCGCGCTGCCATACCGCGAAACGGCCAAACCGCAAGACAAAGCCTCTCGCCGAAGGCCTTCGGAACGCTCGGAACCGGTCGGATCCTCCTGTCTTTACGACTGCAGCGCCACCGCGTACATCCGGGATTTTTCCGTGACGGCGCCTTATCCCACTACTCCTTTCTAGTATGCGCCGCCTTTTCCACCGCTTGGCGGCGGGTATGTTGACGGGTCATTCCTTGTTTCCGTACTTTATAAACTGCATTTATTTCTTTTTTTCATCTATAACAGTAACAAAAACTACTTTTATAAATAATTGAAACGGTTCGCGCCACTTATATTTTGTATTTCGACCAAAAATAAGTTTTTAGTTGCTCTGGTTGATAATAAGCCAGCACTGATCAGTGATGAGGAGCTGTTGTGCACGGTATTGTGTAAATCGTCTAAGGACGAAAAAAAGACGTACCTTCCCCCCATCTTCCGTCGCTAGTGGACGCTGGATTAAGCTCGTTCCTAAACCGCGAGGGGAAAAGACGCTGATCCAGAGGCACGAACAGCTTCACGCACATTGCACTCGCTAGACACATACACACGGCGTCGATTCTTGGTCGGTATCCAAGCGTGCGAAGGCACAGAGACACGGCACTTCGGCGTGCCAAGGAAGCTTTGAACACGCCGCCAGCCCTTCCTTTCGACGCGTTGTGCCTTTTTCCTGCGACACTGCACTTTCGTAAAATTTTCCACGTGTTCACAACGGCAAGTCTCAACAATACACGGAGTCTTCAAAAAACTTCTTCGGCGAATGACGACGAACGAGTAGAAAACGTGTCGTCAGCACGCTGGAAAACCGCAGCAAAGGCTAGCAAAAACGGCAAATCGTATCCCAAGCGAGTGAAGCCCGGTGGCTTCACTTGCGCTGCAGCGAACAAGCGGGGAAGCGCGATCCAGCAATTGTCATAGAGATCAGTGAGTAGTAAGTCCAGGACCAAAGACGTCACATTTTGCGCGCTTTCGGTACCGCGGGTCGCCCTCGTCGGTGGAGGAGGTTTTCGTGTCGTCCGGTTAAAATATGGCGCACTGATATTTAGCCACTCTTTCCATGCCCGCTGGCTCGCCCGAACCCCAAGAGACGTGGAAACCTCATTAAAAGTAGACGCTTAAAGGGGCCCTGCAATCATATTTAAGCGTCTACCTTTTTTGCGGTTTCCACGTCTCTGGGGGTTGGGGCAAGCCAGCGGGCACGGAAAGAGTAACTAAATATCAGTGCGTCATATTTTAACCGGACGACGCGGAAACCTCCTCCACCGACGAGGGCGACCCGCGGTACCGAAAGCGCGCAAAATGTGACGTCTTTGGTCCTGGGCTTGCCACTGGTCAAAGCCGCTAAGAGCTTTTTTTTAGTCGAGATACAAACTATAAGTATCGCGAACCGTTTCAATTATGTATGAAAGTAGTTTTTGTTCACTATTTTAGATCAGAAAAGAAACAAATGCAGTTTAGAAAGTACGGAAACGAGAAATGACCCGTCGACATACCCGCCACCAAGCGGCGGAAAAAAACGGCGCATACTAGAAAAGGCTAGTGGGATGAGGCTACGACAAACGAGGAGCGTAGAAAAGTCCCGGATGTACGCGGCGGCGCTGTGGTCGTATACCGGCTCAAGAATCCGACCGGTTCCGAGCGTTCCGAAGGTCTTCGGCGCGGGCCCTGTTGGCGATTTGGCCATTTGGCGGTGCGTCAGCGCGAAGTGGCTCCCGATCTGAACTAATCTTTACCCCGTGTTTGCTGTCGTTTGTGGCCAATGAAATGTTATGCCGAATTAGTGTTTAGTCGCGCTGCAAATGCAATACGAGCTGCCCTGGCCGCCCGCTTCATACAGCCTATCCTACACGTGCTTTAGTGGCGCCCTCTTGAGCCGTCGACACGGAGTGCGGCAGCCGTGTGCGCTCGATGAGCTCACTACTCCTCCTCTAGTTCAAGGCCACTCAAGGCAGGACCTACGACGTCATGAAGGAGGTTATTTTTTGCTTGTTTTTGTCATTCTAATTTGCCTATAACTTTTAAAATAAAGCGAAACTTGAGAAAAGAAAAGTTGGATTAAGTTTCTACGTTCAGTACGCTCAGGTTCAGTGCAAATTAAAAACCAGTCAAAAAGTCATTGCAGGGCCCCTTTAAATATGATTGCAGGGCCCCTTTAAGGCGATGGACTAGAAATCTATTGGGGTCTCCCCGCACAAGTTCGAATCCTGTCGACTGCGCAAACATTTTTTTCTTCTTTTTATGTGAGCACGGACGCCGTCCGGACGGACGGACGGACAAGGCTAGACCCTAAAGAGCCTCGCCCCTTAAAATGCCCTCTCCCTCTCACCCCGAATGTCGTCTGCTCCGCCGAGTGGGCTGTACCTAGCATCCGGCTGGCGTGCAAACTATGTTTAAAATCGCGTCATTTTGGAAGTTTCAAGCGCAGATGCGCAGACTTTGGTATGCCATTTATCGTGTAATACTATGCTAGATAAAAAGACTAACAGGGTCCAATTGCGCTGTTACCTGCGTGCAAATAAATTAAAAAAAAATAGGGAAAACTGTCATATAGGCCGGCCCCTTGGGCGAAAAGTAAATCCGGTTGCTGTACCTTTTTTACTATATAAAGGTCGTACTCGTGTCTGAAATAATAAATAAAAACGTGCTTCTGAGGGTAGTACTGTCGGCTGACTCAACTGCTATTTAAGTAACAGAAAAAAGATATACTAGTTGATCATTTACCGAAATAGAACAACAGAGAGCTGTAGACTGATTTTGGAGTAGCCATAACTATTCTAAGAACGCTAACCACTTCACAACCGCAGCCACGACCGAGTGTTCGATGTTCGGTGCAGCCCGCCGGTACAGCCCAAAGATGGAAAATGGCAACCTCCCGGTTTGTCGTCTGCTAGCGGAGTCGGGCGCGTGCCCTCTCTCTCGTTTTACCCCGCCGAACCCGCTGAATTTCCCGGACGTATGGAGACGGCGCTGCTGTCGAACAAAATGGTGCCGCCCAGAGAGCGCTAAATGGGTGGGGGAGGGAGTGCGGCTGGAGTGTGGACATTCGATGTATGTTTTTTGACGTTCTGAAGACAAAGCACGCGAAAATAGAGTAGTCAACATTGCAACGTCAGAGCATCACAAGCAGCTCCTGCCTCCTCCTCCTACTTCACCCCCCCCCCCTCTCCACCAAGTATCGGAGTATCGGACTATGCCAACCAATGAGAACGGACTTTTTTTTCTTTTTGTTTTTCTGACGTCACGAAAGGGGCAGGAGCGTTGGCGCATTGCGGGCGAAACCTCACCTGCTGCTGTCAAATTAAAGAGAGAGAGAGAGGGAGAGAGAGAGAGAGAAATGCATTAACCAATCAGGGACCCCAACGAGCACCTGGTTGTCTGCTCATTGACAATCCGATGACGTGGTCTAATAAAAACGGACTTTTTGCGCCTCTTGATTCGATCGTTCTTATGCCACGATCTGATTGGCTGCTGAACGATAATGAGATGCACGGAGCTAGCCACGCTCTGTGAACGTTTCTTAAGTTGTCACTGGGCATATAGATACCCGAAATCGTAACGTGACTGCACCGCAACTGGCGATGGGAAGAACCGAGAGCTTGCACACAGCGCCGGTAAGGGCTTCGTTTTGTACTTCCGTCGTGGGAGATTCCATTAAAATCAGGTGCAGAAGTTGTATATATTGCACGTCCGCGTCAGGATGGAATTTGATGAAACTTCCGTCCCAGCGGGAAAGCACGATTCAAGTCGATGCGACGAACGCGCGCCCTAACGCAGAAATCACGGCTGGAGAAAAATATACCAAACTCGAACAGGATATTGCGCAAGCCGGTACGATCGCACAAAGAGTAAAATAACATAAAATAAAAAAGGACTAACGTAACAAAGATGCCTGTTTCACGGACGATGTGCTTCATTCTCTGCGCGATAAAGATATGCCGGAAAGAAGCCAAGGAGGTTATAAGTATATAGGGTTCCGTGTTTTCGGTATATACCGATAAATACCGATAATTAACCCCCAAGGCGTTTTTTTTTTTTTTGTAATCGGTAAAAACCGAACAACACCGAGTTCAAGCTGCGTAAAAAATGGCAGCTTTGCTGAAAGAATCTTCTAGCCCGCTTTCTTTTCTCCTTGACCCGGAACACAGCCCCACTGAACTGTCCTTGGGGTGCGGGCAGCAGTCGCTAACCTCGAACACAAGGCTGTACTCTTCGCGAAGTGTAACTTCTTGGCTGAGAACACCCAACCGATAATCACAGGCATGAAATCTTTGGAGCCTGAGGAAGTACTAGTCTGCCACATGTATTCAATCGTGGTTAGTCTGGAGTCCACTCTTGCTAGCCAATGCCTTCCTGAACGGCACGCGTACGTCATCTCCATGATAGCTCAGGGATTAACCTAGCACGCAGCCGTATAATGACTACTTTAAATAACGCAAGAACCACCCCGTCGAATCTAAATAAGCACGAACAAGCGGAACTACGGGACCTTAAATCCGACCATTCAATCCTTGTCCTTTCTGCAGATAAAGGAAAGGGCACTGTTGTCATTGATAAAGAGGCTTATTTTCAAAAAATGGATGCCATCCTCCAGGACACTGCGCATTTTGTAAAGTTAGCACAGGATCCGACTAAAAAATCTGAAAGGGCTCTGGTTGACCACCTACGTGATCTAAAAAAGAAGAACCGCTTAAATGACACAATTTACCGCCGCCTTTTTTCTTCCGATGGTTGTACTCCAAAACTTTACGGCCTCCCCAAAACTCACAAACCCGATTGTCCTCTACGACCGATTGTGTCGTTTGTTGGTTCCCCCACGTACAACCTATCTAAATATCTAGTAGAGCTGCTTTCTCCCATAACAGGGAATATCAACTTTACAGTTATAAACTCTCGAGAATTTGTTGACCTAATTCGAGGTCATGTTCTGGACAAGGGAGGTGTAATGGTCTCGTTTGATGTCATATCTTTGTTCACTAATGTTCCGACCACTCTTGCAGTGGAAGTTGCCGAAACACGCCTACGTAATGACTCCACACTTTCGTCACGGACATCTCTGACAGTTGAGGATATTATTATTCTTTTGCGTTTTTGTCTAAATCAGTCGCATTTCACCTTCCGTGGACAATTCTATCGTCAGATTGAAGGTTGCCCAATGCGTAGTCCGGTATCTGTGACCTTGGCGAATCTGGTAATGGAACACATAGAGCAGACCGCGTCAGAAGTAAAAGCATGCCCTGTCAAATTCTATCGACGTTACGTAGATGACACTTTCGTTATTTTAAATGAGAATCACGTCGATGACTTCCATGCAACCCTAAACAGCATTGAACCTTCCATACAGTTCACGCGAGAAGTTGAACAAAATAGCACGTTACCTTTTTTGGACGTAACTGTTTGCCGAAGTGACACCGGTCAGATTGAAACCACCGTGTATCGTAAACGTTGTGATACCGGCAATTTTTTGAGTTTCAATTCTCACCACCCTGTAGAACATAAGCGAGCCGTTGTAAAAAACTTTAATTAGCCGATCAGAACATTTGCCTTCAAATTCAGATTTACGAGCATCGGAAGTTCAGACTGTTATCGGATCCCTTTTGAGGCGCGGGTATTCACAAGGTTTTATTGAAAACACACGTAAACAGATGCAGCAGGGAAGAACAAAAGCGACTAATAATTACAAAGCAGGCGTGGTGACTATCCCTTATGTAAAAGGCGTCTCAGAATCTATTCGCCGGTCCCTCCTGCCACTAGGTATACGAACAACTTTCAAACCCCATATAAAATTACGTGACCTCATTTCGAAGTCAAAAGATCCAACCCCTCCTGAATATCGAAGTGGTGTTGTATACAAAGTGAACTGTCAGGACTGTGACAAGTGTTACATCGGAGAAACTGGCCGCAAACGGAGTACCCGCCTCAAAGAGCACAAAAGAGACGTGGAGAAGGCAACACATGCCACAAGATCAAAAACTGAACTGGTGGACCATTGTTGGACGACTGGTCACACTTTTGACCTGGCGAACGCTGTGACCCTGGCACGCGAACAACGGTGGGGCCCCAGAAGATTTCTGGAATCATGGTGTATTCGCAGTGACCCATCCGCCTGCAATTCTAACCGCGGCCCCCTCCCCGACCTATACACCGACATCCTGAAATAACTTGTCATTTAACTTACCGTCCAGGACGGACGTAAAAAGAAGTTGAAGCGAGGGCAGACGATGATAATGTCTCCCGTATGCCACGGACGAAGAAGTCGGCAGAACCAGCGCTACGGATGAAGAGAAGGAAGAAGAAGCGTTGCATTTCTGGTAGCTAGTCGGGTGTTCCCAGGCCGCACTGATGATGTCTCCCGTATAGGAGACGAAACGTCTGAGAAATGTTGATATTGTTATGCAAGTCGGAGGTATTTGTTTTTAATCATGAATCCCGGCTTTTGGAACATTTTTGTAAGGTCTACTACAGGAAAAATTCCGCCTTCAAACTGCTAGAGAAAAATGATATCTTCAACTCAATACAAACGCACCTTTTCTTTTCTTTTTTTCCCCTGGCATTACAAATTAGGATTTTAGTCAAGTTACCATTGGCCTGTGGACGCATGTAAACGGCGTCCGATGTTGGGCAGGAGGGAGCTACTGGGCATGCACAGAATCCGTTCCACAGCCCTGAAAACAAAGATGGCGACGCACGAAGGCGCCTATTGGAATGGCCCATAGCCACATACGTATGCAGTTGCTTAGAGTGAGCTCAGTGGTGTCTCGCGCATGCCACTGTACTTTATTTTGCCAGGAGATGCATCTGCTGGTCCACCGCTCTCATGTGCGGCGGAGCTTCGCTCGTTGTGGGCAGAGCCTCTTCCCTCGATCTTACGTTGCAAGAGACCGTAAGAGCTAGTTCAAGACGAAGGCGCTAGTCGGAGAGAACCCTGTAGCGTTTTGGAGAACGACGACGGCGTCTTGCTGTTCGTCGGAGCGGGTGCCGTGTCCTTCTTCGTTGTGAGCCGGTACTTCCCCTTCATGTCCCTCTGGATGCTGGTCGTCGGAGCGGGTGCCGTGGCCTTCTTCGTTGTGAGCCGGTACTTCCTCTTCATGTCCCTCTGGATGCCGGTCGTCGGAGCGGGTGCTGCGGCCTTCTTCGTTGTGAGCCGGTACTTCCTCTTCATGTCCCTCTGGATGCCGGTCGTCGGAACGGGTGCTGCGGCCTTCTTCGTTGTGAGCCGGTACTTTCTCTTCATGTCCCTCTGGAAGACGACGAAGCGCTTTCGGTTCAGGTCATTCTGGCGGTCCTTCCAGACGCCCATGCTGAGCTTGTTCCGCATGCCGCGATGCACGGCGAAGGCTTCGTCCAGCACCCAGAACTCGAACCCGGCCAGGTGGGTCTCGTACACCTGGCCATACATGGAACTTTTTTTTTTCATCGCATACAATATGATTAATGCTGACCGAGGAACGCACAATACTTATGTGCAAGCACAGAATGTTTTTCCGTATACAGTTCCAAACGAACGCCCTCCCGCGGTGGAGAGATAGAGAGGAAAAATATAGGTGGGCGATCTCTTGGGAGTGGGCGTTCATTCGGTATTTTACGGGCACGGGTTCCCCTTCCTGATCTTAACGGAAAAAAAACGAACAACGATGCTCATGAACTCTTGTTAGTTTGTATAAAATGGTGCTGACTGTCGTACTGTGTTAAGCACCAACAGCTAGCAACTTGCAGCAGTTAAAGGATCTGCAAACGAAAAATTTACGTCGTACCCCTCCTTTCAGCCTCTCTTTGTCTGGCTGCACGACGCCATTTTTGAGTAAAAGCGGCAGCGAGGGGAAGCATTTCGAACAATGAATCGCACAACTTTTATATAGTATATCTACAGGGGCTTTAGCAGCAACCACAATTCGTTAAACAACAACAACATCGATGGTATAAAGGAAGGCCGCGAGGCATTCTTTTGCGTGCGCTTATTCTATTTGCAACTCTATCGGCAAGCACTTTAAGCTGTCCACTTGGGTAGGCAGCTCTCCGCCTCTCTTTCGCGTCTTCTCTGCTGGGTGGCGTCGCCCCCTGTGGAGTTGCGAATAGGCAGGCAAAGCTTTCAGGGGTAATCAACAGATATCGCCAGTATTCCTGCCAGTCAGTGGACGCTCACTTGACATTACCCATCCGTACAACGACTATACTAGAGTTAGAGACAGTGGGGTACCAACTTGTTTTTGAGCGGGCGAGCAAACCAGCCCCCCCCCCCCTCCCCCGGCCAGGGCCAGGGGGTGGTACCCTTGGTATCCCTTGGGCACCACCGGCCAGCGTTTGCCCTGCCCAGTGGCGGCTGTTTCAGGGGGGGGGCAAAACACATGCTTCGCCCCCCCCCCCAACTCGATGAACTAAGGGGGGGGGGGGGCAGGCGCCCCCCTTGCCCCCCCCCTCCCTCGGTTGGTATGCCCATGGTTAGAGAGATGGTTTTCGAAATAATTGATGCCTGAAACATCCGTGGGAGTCGGGATGACCTTGCAGACGTACGAACGGATGGAGAGATGGTCACTCCATAATATAAGCTGCGTTTTAAGTATCGATACGCCAATTGGTCGCCGCGATTTTGGTGCTTAGGTTTCAATTTAAAAATGAACCTTCCTGAGCATTAGGTATTCAATGTCGGGAACCTCAGGCAATGTCGTTTTCTCCGTCGAAGCCTGCTTTAACATTGCTGAGGGACATTAAAGCGCTTCCTGCAATTTCAGATATAGCTTCAGATAACTGGAAACAATGATTTCAACCAAGAAGATGGCGAAAGTGCCGTTCCTCTGAAGCAGTTAGTGGTTCGAGGCTACTCCATTGATCGGTTAGCAGAAGATGAAATCAACAGATAAAGAGGCGGGTTGTTTGATGAACTGCGCGGTGGATAAACGGTGGAGGAATATATATGGATGCCTGACAAACTGCATCAGAGGTCATTTGTCATCCAAGTGCTCGAGCGGAGACGTGCACTGGAGTGATGGATGAACAAGCGCAATAAGCTATGGTTGGTGACATTAGGAGTGAAGTGGGCGCTCCTCCCACTTCTTTCCACTTTAGCAAAGCGAACGCTGTAGAGGCGACCTCCTCTCCAGCGTTCGCTCTGCTAAAGTGGGAAGAGGTGGGAGGAGCTTCCACGTATAAATGACTGATGACACAGGTATATGAATGAATGGGCTCACCTTGCATGCACCGACGAACAGAGGAAACGATACACTGGGTCAGCGAATTCAGCCGAACACTCCGGCTGAGACCCTCAATCGATTCGGTGCGGAAAGTTCGCCACAATAAATAAATGCATGAATACGAACCAAGTTAGTAACTCCGTAATTTAATTTTCGTCAACAAAAATATGAGTAGGTGTGTTTCAGGATGCATGCAGGGACCACGTGACAATTAAGAATATGTGGGTTTGTGTGCCAAACCAACGGGGAGCATCAGGGGTATATTACAATAGAAAGTTTTAGTAGATCACCCTGATAAGTTCGATAACGGTACCCGATATTCCGCCGAAGCCTTTGCACATGCATCGTTTCGCTATCAGGTGCCGTTATCGGAGCTGTCGGAACGATCTACTAAAGCTCCCAAATGGCATTCAGCAACAGGTGGACAGAGGGAAGTGTAATTTCAATTGAAGATGTCCTCGGAGTTTACATCTTACTTCTGACCACGTGGGACTGCTGTCATCTGTCATCTTGGCATAACAACCTGTGGCTTAATGAGAACTCAAAACGTCCATCCGGAACATTCAGGAAAGATCAATAATACCTAAAACAACGAGAGAAAAAAAAATTAAAAAAGTGTAAGCATGCAATTCCTAACAAACTGACCTGAGTGTTCCTGGTGAACCCGTAGCCGACGAACCTCTCGTCATAGCGCGGCACGACTTTGGCAGCCACATAGAAAGGTTCGTAGAAGAACTCGTACCTCTTCACGCTGTACGCGGCACGCAGTCCGTCGCCGTGCTGCTTTAGGCCTTCCCATATGCCGTGGTTCGTGGCGTATTGGTTGGGGATGAAAGACTTCTGGTGGAAAGGCCTCGCCTCCTTCCGCCGGACAAGGTGCAAAAGCTCCCGTTTCGTCCTGGGCACCGGGGCAGTCTCCGACATCTCGTAAGTTGGCACCACAAACACGCACTTTGTACACGGAAGGGTCCGCCTGAAGAAGTGGGACAGTTCCTCCCAGAGTCCCGGCTTCGGCATGATGTCGATGTCTGTGAGAAAGAAGTACCTCTGGGCGCAGCCGTCCCTGGCCACGTTCCGGAGATGGTTCTGAGGGTAGAGCATCTGTTTCGCACTTCCCTTGACAACTTTCGTCTTGCCGACGTTCTGTAGAACCTTCAGGAGAACTGCGTGGGTGCCGCAAGAAAAATCGGAGCCGAGTTCGTCCGACCACACGGTCTTCCTGGTCAGGTTCTCGTCAGCCGGATACACCAGATCCACTCGCATGTTGGTCTTGATGGCTTCCGAACAGAAACGGATGAGGGAAAGGTACAGCTTGACGGCTTGGAACTGCGTCGAGTTGGCTACGAAGACCGCCAGGGACACCGGCCCGTTCCAGAGCTGGACAAGGTCGACAAGCCAGGAGAGGCGGTCTAGGGAGCCCTGCGTCGCGAGACAGACGTCTCCGCCACCGTCTTGAGGTCCTAGTTTCGCTTGGGGCGACAGGAACCTACGAGCAATCTTGTACTTGCGGCTGGAATCAAGCGACTGCTTGTCGACGTCGAACTTGAAGGGTGCCCTGCTGGCTAGGACGTCTAGGATGTGGACGCGGTCTTCGGTTGCGCCCAAGAGGACGTCGCCCGATTGTCCGTACCTCCAGCGGTGGTTTGGTGCGGTCGTTTGGTTCGGGTGCTTGCCCGACGGACTGTTCTGCGCCGAGTGCTCTAGGCGGTTGAAGATCAGGAGGCCGAAGAGGTTGCAGGTGAACAGGACGCCGATGACGAGGAAGACCGGAGTTCGCCTCAGGACGTTTCGGCTTCCCAGTTGGTGTGGCCTTGGCATCATTGGCTACAAACACCTGGCCATAAAGATGACAACGAAATACAACATCATGAAGTGGAAGTGACCTGCCTGATCTTAACACGATGTGTAGTTTCCTGTTCTTAACGTGATGTGGAAGCTTTCTGACCGCACTTAACATGAAGTGGCGGTTGTCTGCATATCCTTAACTTGACCTGGTAGCTTCCTGCCTGTTCTTAACATGATGGAATCGAAAACGGATGGGCACACACTAAAGAAGCAGATGGCGGACATGCGCTTTCTTTCTGGTTTATAATTCGTAAACGTCTCGCTAGCCACAACTTTTCTACATCGATGGCATCGGAATGTTTTGCGGAGGGAGAAAGGGGTATTGCCCTCTTCCCCCCGAGTGGATATAAAAATGCCGGAGGCCGAATGTAATAAACCACGCCCTGCGTCTCTTAGACTGTCAACCCCCCCCCCCCCTTTCCCCTTTTGTTCTGACGCCACGGTTCTGCATCTCTGAAACTTTTATGGCAGGCAAAATTTTGTAACTTGCGCTTAGTAGCCACGGGGACGCAACATTCCCTGGTATTAGGCATCCACAAAATATGTTTTAACTAAAAATAAATCTTTCTAGAATTACTTTTTGCCGACCACCGGGTTGACAATCCGAGACAATCCGACTCACGGCATAGAGCGACGACATTAGAACAGGAAAGCTCGCCCCCCGTCCCGTTTTTTTTCGATAAACAGGCGCTCTGATTAGCTCGCGGAAGTCATGTGAGTGTCGGCGGCGCGTGTCACCGAAGTCGGGACAGAGTTGCTTAGACCTTTTTCGCAAAACTTCGAGCCATCACATGTAGCTGAAGTACCCTCGACGTGAAAACCTATGTTGCGCTTTTTAGACTCCCACGGCGACTAGGGAGAAGGAAGTGACAACAACGCAAAAAACGCAGATTGGATGTTTCTTCTGCGGAAATTCGTCATAAGCGACTCTCACTAATCAACATCCAATCTGCGTTTGCTGCGTTGTTGACGTCACTTCCTTCTCCATAGTCGCCGTGGGAGTCCAAAAAGCGCAACACAGGGGTGCTATGTTGCGCTTTTTGGACTCCCAGGAGACTAGGAAGAGGGAAGTGACGTCAACGACACAGCAAACGCAGATTGGATGTTGACAGAGGAAAACGAAATCAACACCCGATCTGCGTTCGCTGTGTCGTTGACGTCACTTCCCTCTCCCTAGTCTCCTGGGAGTGCAAAAAGCGCAACATAGCAGGATCACTAGGTTGGACATTTGAGAAAAGGTACATGGAAGTGACGTAATGCAAAGGAGGAGCGTATCCTAGCAACACTCACGTGGCGGCTCTGCCCACTTTGGCGCCGCTACGTCATCGCAAACTTGACACCCGTCACCCGTTTCAGCGACGTCCGAAGCCAACCACCGACGAGCGGAAGTAGCTACGCATTCCCTGAGGCGTCCCTACGCGCGGGATACGGGGTAGGATTTACTACGACGCGGGGAGCAGTTCCTGCGTTTAGCGAAATAACGGCAACCAATCCTGTGCGTCGCTGGCCGTCGCATCTGTTCTAGTACAGGTAAAAGTATTGAAAAACAATCAAAACCTTTTGGGCGTTGTTAAAACAAACCGCTTTTTTGTACCCTTTTGCAATACATTTAAGAATTAATTGGAGAGAAAGTTGTTCCAATATTATGCGGGATGTGCGCTACGCGCCTTCTTCAAACCAAAATGTCGAACCACGAGGAGCCGGGTGTGCCGGGGGCAGCGGAGGGGTCGGCGGAACCAACGAGGAGCGCGCGAGTGACGGCTGCTTTAGTCAGAAACAATTTTTTTTATCTTTCGAGTACTTGCTATTGCTGTGCTCAAATAAGAGTGTTTGGAGCAACATCTGTGATAATTCTTTCAAAGTGGTCCAGTGTTTATATGGTGGTATGCTAGTCAGAGAATATATATATTTTTTTTTTTCCTTTAGAAATTTAACTATTGTGCTCAAATAAGACCAGAGTGTTCAACAAGATATCTGTGATATATACTTAAGATTGCCCAATTGCTTACATGGTTCCAGTCGATGCTCAGTTTTACTTCCAAGAATGAAATATTACATTCCATGTTATCACACTTTTATTCATGAAGTCACAGGTTTTTCTTTAAGAAATAAAGCAATTTTCAAAACAAACTACATGTGCACTGTCTTGAGATAACACAATCACCTAACTTTGATGTAGTACCATAAAAGAGATAATAAAATGGAGCAGAAGGCAAGACGCTTTGAAGTATTTGTGAAATGAAACAATGTCCATGACAACAATATCCCTGGTTCAATCAGCAACTAAGAAAGCAATCTCTGCAAAAGCAAGCATTTCTTTCTAGAGGTAGTCTAAATTACTTCTGAGTTCTTTGCAGGGGCAATCCAGATGACCTGTTGGTCTGGCAATTAAACCTCCGAACCTTTTCTGTCACTGTCGACTGCGTCTCGTGCCTTCTGCTCATAAAAATAAAAAAAAAGGCTGTATCAATTTCACCGCGATGCACTCGACACGTATCCGGAGGCAGCACGCTGGCTGTGCGACGAACTTCACAAGGTGTAGGAGCTGAAGAGAGTATGTAGCTTGTGGACGGCCATGACTGTGGAGCAGGAAGCGAAGTGTGCACTTTACGGCTTCCACGGGGAGGGCTTCACTGAGGGCAAGGATGTGACGGGGTCCTTGGTGGTCAGGACCTGAGTCGTGGTGGCGAGAGGTTCCCTGTCGCTGGCGGCGTCCGTGCTGGGCACCACCGCAGCGAGGGCGCTGAGGGGCTTCCCGACGGTGTCCCTGGTGGTCGGGACTACCGTCGTGGCGGCGGACCCCTTGCGTGTGGCGCTCCGCACGGACACGTCTGCGGCGGGTTCCGAACCGGGCGACAAGGCGCTGCCTCAGAGCCTTCCCCCTGTCCGAGAGGCCGACCGGAAGGCCGACCGGAGGGCCGGCAGGAGCCAGCCTCTCGGGAGCCGACGCTGACCTCTCCGAGCTCGGCTCAGAACCGTCCGAGCTCGGCTCAGACTCCAACTCTGACTCTTCAGGGTCGGAGTCTGACTCCGGTTCTGGCTCGCTCGATGCAAGGCAGATGTTGTGGAGCACTGCACATGCCGAAATAATGGCGGTGGCTGTTGAAGGGTGGTAATACAGAGCCCGGTGCCTTTACAGACACCGGAATCTGTTTTTCAACAGCCCGATGCAGCGCTCCACAACAGAACTGATCGAGGAATGCGCCTTATTAAACCGGCCGCAAGCGGTGGAGGTCGCGTGGTTCCCGGGGACGGGGGTGATGAGCCAAGGCTCCAAGGGGTAGCCGCTGTCACCTGCACATGTAGAGGATGGAACATATTACATTCTTTACTTTTTAAAATAAAAGGCAAGAAAACAGCTGTGTGCAACTATGTCAATTATAATGTAACTTAAGTGTGTTAATATTTCTGCACTACAGTATCAGTTTACATTATGATTAATTAGCACCAGCTTGCCTGCAAACTCAATGTTATTTCATGTAACTATGTGTTTTCCTGGTGGGTTGTATGGGATGTGTGCACGATTCCTTAGGGGTGCTGTGTTGTATGCAAGTGCATTATTAGGCCCTTGAATCCGACAGATAAAAGCTCTGTTGCTTTTGGGAGTGCGGCCGTGATCTTAGGCACGGGCAGAGCAGAACACGCTGGCCTTGTCTTTGGCAAGCAAGGGGATAAGGCGCCGGTTCGACGAACCTCTTTCCTAATCCTCAGTGGAGTTGGAGATGGAGAAAAAAAAGGGGGTGGTTAGATTGGAAAGGAGTCAGGTCCTGTTGGGACACGGAGGGTCTAATAGGAGGAGCTATATAGGCAGACCGAAGAAGAAGGGTCAAGGAAAAGAATCCAGTGTGTGGGACAGAGACGACCCGACGACAGATTTGGCGAGCCCCAAGTGGCCAAGGAGGAATTGATCCCATTCCGTACAAACTGACGACCGTCAAAGCGACCAGGCGAGCCCCCAGGGATCAGCGAAAGAGCTCCAACTTCATGCAAAAACCAACCAGCAAGAGGGTACAGGCAGACAGTAACAGTGAGTGGGCCGAACCGGACAGCGACTCGCACTGCGGTCGCATTCTTTGCATATTCTATCACTGTCGTGAGATTGGTGTAGTGTGGCTTTCGTAGCCTGCAGAGTGTGAGAGTTATGTGGACATAAACAGAGATTAATGGCCAAACTTTGGGTGTTGTCTCACTTCAAGGAGTTCCAGCAACTGTGTCTGTGTGCCTCACAACAAGCACAGTACGTGTGGTACTGTGGCTTTCAAGCAGTGGGAGCCACCGTGTGCGTAAGGAATGAATTAATATGCTCACCAAGCAGGAACCGGCCGTCGCGTGGCACCTGCCCTTGCTCGAGTTGGTTTCGGAGCCAGGAAAATTGCCACACGAAGGAGTCGTGCACCGACCCGGGATACCGTGGGTCGATGCACATTATCCGGCAGTCGGCGTCACACACCTGAAAGTGAGAGAGATATTGACATGTAATTACCTGAATCCACAAGTAGTAGATTGTACTTATGGTTCACAAAGCAGTCGCAATTTCAGAACCTTTTAAGTTATTTTGTCTGACACATGCATGTCAACACACCTTCCTGGATGCAAGGTACAACTAACTACCTTGAAACAAAAATAATGTTTTTTTTTTTTTTTTACGGAAGCTTGCACGTTTTAACAGACAAATATTATTTTTGGGAGAAGAGTCTCACGGTTCACATGCTACGTAGAGCACACGCTCGCGCAGTCGTGAGACCCCACAGCCCGCAGTCATAAAACGGCATACTTAAACGGTATCGGCAATACGTGTTTGTTTTTTTTCTACAGATTTGGGGCGCGTTTTGACAACGTAACATGAGTGTACTTACCACCATCACGTTGAGGGCGTAGAAGTACTTGCGGCACCAGTACGCCGCCTTCGTGACGGTGGGGTCGTTCTTGGACGGGCCGACGATGGAGACCATGGTCCCGTCCACGCAACCGATGACGCCGGGTATCCTGCCGAGCAGCCTGAAGCCCTTCTCCGCGTCGAACCTCTCGCTCGGCGTCTCGGGGAAGTGGATCCAGCCACGCTGGACCCCGAGACGACGCACGATAGCGACGGACACGGCGCGGACCGCAACGCTGACTGTCTTTTGGTCCCGCGCTACGTGTTCGTCGCTCGCCACCATGCCTTGGAAGCTCCCCGTGCCGTAGAAGTGCAGTGCACACAACACTTGAAGCTCCACAGTCATGACCGTCCACGAGGTACGCACTCTCCTCACCTCCGGTTCCTCGCGAAGTTCGTCGCACAACCACCGCACCACGATCTTGGGCAGGCGGTATTGCTTCCAAAAGATCTCCTCCGCGAGCTCGAATGCATCGCGGTGTTCCCGATACAGCCTTTCTGGCGAAAAAAAAAGCTCTATTAAAGAAAAAGACGAATTGACGAGACGGCGACGCCTCGCTGCCGAACACATGCTGCCAATGACACCTAGTTCCGAGCAAGTACCTTTTGAAACGTACTCGGTACAAAACGAAACGTCATTTTGTTGTCACGTCCGGTAGCCGACGCCGCCCAGTTTTTCCGACTCCGCCCACATTTTTCTAGGGAAATTACGTCACTTTTGTTTCCAACCAATCAGACGTGATGACGTCACTTCCGTGTACTAAAAAAAGGTACATGTACAATGTCGAACCTAGCTATCCTGGTGCATTTTTGGATTGCCCGCTGACACAGGGTGAAGAGGCTTAAAAACGGGCGTCGTGCATGAGTTAGTTCCGAGGGCTCCTTTTTACCGTGCTGCAATTTCCGAACATCTACGGTTGTCTGGAGAGCACTTCGTGGTCGTCTGATGGACAAATAATTTTAAAAAGCACAAGAACAATAGCAGAAAGTGTGTTATGAGCGCAAGAAGCTGCAGCACGAGTGTGGCTGCAATGTTGTCGAGCTTCGCATTTTCCCCAAGAATCCTTATTCATGAAGTCAGTCTATTGCGAGCATGAATCACGAGGGCTTTGTATTAGACTTATCGTCACGTTTTTGCACAAGACAACTTCGTCTACGACAAGAGGACCGATTTTAATCCCCGGTGCAGGTGGTCCAATTGGGTTATCACTGCAAGCCCCATGGTATGTGAAGGGTATGAAAAAGTCTGCATGCCGGCCACCACTCAAGATGGGGCTATCAAATGCCGAGAGCTTACCTGCATAGACTACATTAAACTGCTCACATAAACTCATTCATAACACCCCACCGTCTTCGTCCTCGTTCTTTCGAGGAGGCAAGGTGATGGCCTGTCAGTAGCCAGCTGGATTCAACCGAAGCTCCAGCCAAGTTAATGCAGTCCACCATAGGCAAGTCTAGCCAAGTTCCCCATACCCACACCGTTGTCTACGCATAGAGCTGTGCTGCCAGAACTAGCCGGTATTTCTTTTTCTAAACCGCTAGACGGCGTCGTCGGCACCCTTAAAGAAAAGGCCTGTACACGCCGCGCCAGGAGGAGGAGGAGGAAACTTTATTATTCTTCCGGGATCAGGTATTGGGGGTGGCGGAGGCCCAGAGGGCCGCCGCGATCGCCAGAGCCCGGGAGGTGGTCAGGACTTGGGCTGACTCCTCCGGGTCGCGCAACATCTGCTCCCAGAGGTGAGGGGAGGGAAGAGGGGGGTATGGGTCTGCGGGGCATTCGCAAAGGGAATGGTAATGAGTGTCGAATGCCCCGCAGGCAGGACAGGCGGGGGTGGTAAAGAGGTGTGGGTGAGTGTCACGCCGCGCCAAGCCTCGTAGCAAGCGTAGAAATCTCCTACGCGGGCGGATACCTAATACCAAATAGACCGATCTCACCAGCCAGTTTGACTACGCCACCGCTGCCGCAATGCATCGATTTTTGCACGTGCGGCAACCTCGCTGGAGCTCTGCGCGTGTGGAGCACGAGACAGCACGAGCCCTCTCGTGCATTGCCTTTTGCCTCCTGTAAACTAAAGTTCTGGCGGCGCCACGAATGCGCCGAACGCTTGGTGAGATCGGTCTATTAATTTAGCGACAATGTTCTCCATAAAGGTATATTATAAGGCCGTTGCAACTCAAGAATGTAGGGCAAGAGTAAGACGGGCCGTAGAGGAGGAAGCAGACGGAACGCTAAAGAGAGGAGGTTTCCTCCTCTCTTCTCCGATGTTCGTGTTTCCTACTCCCCGGCCCCCCTTAAAGGGGTATCCACACGAAGGAGAAATCCGCTCCTTTCCCCCGCGGAGCGTGCATCACGTGAGACATACGTCATCCCTTTTTGACGCCTCGCTGGCCTCGCGCCGCCGTTCTCCTCCGTGGCGGAGGCGCGGAGGCCTCGTGCTGTCAGCACGAAAGCTCCGCCGGTGCACGCGGCGGAGCCTGGGACGGAGTTTCCCGGGCTGTTGACGTCACGACATCCGTCCGCGGAGTTCTCCTTCGTGTGGATACCCCTTAAAGGGGCCCTGCAAGGACTTTTTTACTGGTTTTTAATTTGCACCGAACCTGAGCGCACCGAACGTAGTAACTTAGTGCAACTTTTCTTCTCTCGAAATTCACTTTATTTTAAAATTTATAGGCAAATTAATATTACAAAAACAAGCAAAAATTAACCGCCCTCATGACGTCCTTGGTTGCTTGAGTGGTCGTGAACTAGAGGAGGGGTAGTGAGCTCATCGAGCGCTCACGGCTGCCGCACTCCGTGTTGACGGCGCGAGAGGACGCCACTAAAGCATGTTCTGGATAGGTTGTATGCAGCAGGCGGCCAGAGCGGCTGTCATTGCATTTGGTGCACGATTAAACACTAATTCGGCATGACACTTCATTGGCCACAAACGACAGCAAACACAGGGTAAATATCAGTTCAAATTGGGAGCCACTTCGCGCTGCCATACCGTGAAACGGCCAAACCGCAAGACAAAGCTTCTCGCCCAAGGCCTTCGGAACGCTCGGAGCCGGTCGGATCATCCTGTCCATACGACTGCAGCGCCGCCGCGTGCATCCGGGACCTTTCCATGTCGGCCCTGATCCCACTACTCTTTTCTAGTATGCGCCGCCTTTTCCACTGCTTGGTGGCGGGTATGTCGACGGGTCATTTCTTGTTTCCGTACTTTATAAACTGCATTTCTTTCTTTTATGGTCTAAAATACTGAAATAAAACTTCTTTTATAAATAATGAAACGCTTCGTGCCACTTATATTTTGCATTTCGACTAAAAAGAAGCTTTTAGCGGCTCTGACCAGTAGTTAGCCCACACTCTTAGAAAAAAGGGTCAGTATAGTCCTCCCTAAAGGGAGGAACGCTCTTGACACATATGTTCCTTCAGAAAGGGAGAAACTTTCGTCCCTTAAGCAGGGGAGGAAAAGTTCCTCCGTCGACTGCATCTCATTATGGCGGCCACGAATCAAGCAAATCGAGCTTGGTAAGGCTTAACGAGAACACTAAGTCTATTGCACGAAGCGAGAGGAGCAGGAAATAAAAACGTAACACGAGCTTTCCGCGAACTGTATTTATTTCCGAAGTTTCTTTACCCCTGCAGGTAAAGAAACTTACGTTTCGAAAGCATGCAGTCACTCAGTCTTCTCATCGTCAGCACTGCGATGTTCAACGGAGACAACCGGCACTCAGTTCGCGCACTTTATGTACTACCTTTGCTATTCCTCGAGCCACAATTTCTTCGTCAACCGTTGCGTCAACCGCACATCACGGAGGAGGGAAAATCATTCGCCCGCAAAACCAAAAGCCGCTCTCAAAAAAAAGCAAATCCGAAGCAACCTCTTGGCTTATCTGAGCACGGTAACACGAAATTATGGCGTAGCCGCGTAGCGTAAAGGATGTTAAATCGCTTGCCACCAGATGGCAGGGTCAAGCAGAGTAATCCAGAGCCGTATATTGGGAGAGTTTGGCCATTCATTGGTATCAATGGGGCGAAAATCTATTGGTCGAATAGTTGATTGACAGGCCGCTCGTGGCCAATCACAAGCCGCAAAACCTCCCCTAGCGGTGGTCGTGAGCCTCAAAAGTAAAGCAGGGTTCGGTAATTTCATTTTAGCGTCGCTAGAGTTAAAAAAGTTAACGCTCGGTGACTGAAAACTTGGTGCATGTGAGCTTTTCGTCATAGCCTTCTTTAATGGTGGAATAAACGAATGCGCACGCGGACACGTGCGTTGAAATAACGTAAACAAAAGTTTGTGTAGCCGCGGGAGTTCCGCCGTTCCGGTCTTGTTTGAAAAATGGGTCGTTGTTGTGCTCTGAAGTGCCGGAACAGAGCTTCCAGGGGAATTCGCTTGTTCAAGCTGCCGAAATCCCCGAGGAGACGGAAACTGTGGCTTTCAGGAATCAAGCGTGGCGCGGGGTGGAAACCTCCCGACAGAACGTACCTTTGCGAGGTGAGGTATTGTTCATTGTTAATATTGTGACGCGAGCACGGTGGACGCGAGTGCACTGTGACAAAACCGTGTATTTTGTGATCTATTCTCTACTGCCGTGGAAGCGTCCTGTGCGCTTTCGCTTCACCGCAGAAAGACGAGTGGTTCAGGCCTGTGGCGGTCGTGCGATGATGGATTTGTAAGATCGCGTATTTTGAAAGCGTGAGCCTCTCGTCAGCGGAATAACTACTGTGACGCGAGCGGCTGAATACACAGTTTTGACGTCTACCAAAACGTTATTCGCTGCAGGACCACTTCGAGCCCTCCCAGTTCCAGACGAGCTGCTCTGACGGCTGGAGGAGGCTAAAAGCCACAGCTGTTCCGGGCTTGTTTCTGCATTCTGAAAGTCAAGTGAGTCCGTGTAACGAGGATAAGTGAGATTTTTGTTCTTTTGGTATTTACCTAGATTATGAGAGTGAATTAAAAGCAATAATTTATCTTGTGTTAAGATGTTTTTACTGATATGATTTGAAAGAGGCACAGGTGACCTATAATAATGTGGACTTGGTAGGCTGTTGACATCTCTGTTCCATGTCAGAGACCTTTTTTTTTTTTTTTTAAATCTGAGTGGTCCTTGTGCAAGAGTGCATGAGACACCATCATTCAGTGTTGCAGCCTGACACAGCACAAAACCCCGCCTCATGGAAATGTAAGTCAAAACCCAATAACTCATATTCTGTTGCTTCTATTAAGTTAATGCATGAGGCATTCATCACTCTCAGCTGCCTTGTAATGTTATGACAGCCTCACCAGCTAAGTATTTGTCATGGTTCTTGCATGGCTTGGAGTGATCTCGTGAGGTGGGCAACACCCAATGGACCATTTGCAGAATTAGTGGTTCGAGAGTGCTTGGCTAAAAGACGAGAGTTCCCTGGCCGCAGGCACGTCCACTGCGTCCCGTTGGCGTATTGTGTCGCAGTGACTTAGATAGAGCTCCCCCAAAACCACTTTTGTCCCCCTTGAGGATTATCTTTCACCCCGAGGTAAATACAAAGAAGCCTTCGTCCCTCTCCGCTCGGCCAGCATGAAGAGAGAAAGGGCAACAAATCCATTTATTCTCGAACCCATATTTCTGCAAAACGAGGATTCTCCTACCGTGTTTGCAGCAACCAGCGGCCAGGACCTCCGGAGCGACCCTGCAGGTCGGCCTGCTCACGCAGCCGCTCCCCACCACCAGCGGGGCGTGCTTCGTGAGCATCTTCCAGGGTCCTGCGTACCCCCGTGTAGCAATACCACCACGCTCTTCGCCGCAGGTGACCAGTGACAACCAGCGCGGCCAGGCCAGCTCAGCTACCCGCGGCACCTTGGTGTCGGCACACTCCACCAGCTGGGTATGTGGTTCTTGCACGGCTTGGAGTGATCTTGTGAGGTGGGAATCACCCGATTCTCATACCGTGTTTGCAGCAACCAGCAGCCAGGACCTCTGGAGCGGCCCTGCAGGGCGGCCTGCTAACGCAGCCGCTCCCCACCACCAGCGGGGCGTGCTTCGTAAGCATCTTCCAGGGTCCTGCGTACCCCCGTGTAGCAATACCACCGCGCCCTTCGCTGCAGGTGACCAGTGACAACCAGCGCGGCCAGGCCAGCGCAGCTGCCCTCGGCACCTTGGTGTCGGCGGCCTCCACCAGCTGGGTATGTGTCATGGTTCTTGCACTGCTTGGAGTGATCTCATGAGGTGGGCAACACCCAGTTCTTGTACCGTGTTTGTGGCAACCAGTGGCCAAGACCTCTGAGCGAACCCTACAGCCTCTTTCTCCATCATCCGTTTTACCTAAACTCACTGAAGATGTCTTTCTTCAGATGAGCCGGAAGATCCAGCAGCTGGAGAACGAGAATCATCGCTTGGTGAGGCAGGCTGCCTTACAAAAGACAAGGGAAGCGACATTCCGGTCTCACTTGCACAAGTTCTTCACTGCGGACCAACTGGCAGCTCTATGGAGATCCGGCAACAGGGGGTCCAAGTGGTCTAATGAGACGGTGAAGAAGTCGCTGCAGATGCGATTTGCATGTGGCAGCTTGGGCTACGACTTGCTACTGGAGGGGAGCTTCCCATTGCCGTCGTCTAGAACTCTGGAGCGGCGGCTTGAAGGCAAGTTTGTTGTCAGGCCACTCAAATGCTTCAAAGCTCCCTGTTGATTATTTGCAGATATAATATCCTTGTTAGTAACTGTAGTGTTTTTGTATTTTACACAACTTATTTTTAAATAAGTTGGTGTCATGGTTCCTTTTTCACTTAGTTGCAGTGTGGTATGAAGGGGTAGATTATTGATATTGTGTTGGAATGATTCTCTCATCGCAGGCATACAGCACTAGTTTGACCTCAGTATCTTGCACGCGTCGAGATGTGAATTCAAGTTTAGAGGGGGAGTGTTTCCTTCACTCCCAATTTTTGTAACCTTGCTGATGCGACCATGGAGGTAATTATGCTGACGGTGTCTAGGAGAGCACCCTGTGGTGATGATGGTCGAATGAGGTTAATGGATTCCATACGAGCACTGCATGAACACTTGACTTGGGTTCGTGACAATAAGTGCCTCGGCAAACATTTGGGCAGCTCATGACTAATCTCTGCACACGAATGGCCAAAATTAAACACTGTTTACAGCTCAGCACATGCTGCACATGTTGCCATCCCCAGCCTATGGCTATACAGAGTCCTCACGTGACGTCATTCTAGTCACCATTCCCAGGTACTAAGCGTCCCATTAATGTAGTGGAAGGTAGGTCTAATCTGCACCCCGTGATTGGCGCGGCCCTACTAGAATAAAACGTCATCATCTCACCTACCAATCGTGTGTGTCCTGTGTCCTGTGATGTCGAGATCGCTCTAGCGCTCTTATCAGTTGCTTTGGGAGTCGCGATGAGTTGGCCGCGTGCCGTTCGTTCGGTGATGTGCACAGTTTCTAAGTGCTGGCAAAGTCGCGATTGCAGCGAGTTAGCGCAGTTGAGTGCGCTTCTTAACGAGCACCGGTGTGCTGTGCAGAAGCGACACTTACAGAGAAAACACCGTGATCGTGTGTATTTCGCAGGCACTGCGATTGTGCATTGAGTGGAAGGCACACCTCCAGAGAAGAAGAGGTCACGCGCGTGTGCGACGAATGCAGGAAAACATTGTAATGTAGCGTAATGATTGTTCATGTTCCTGGTCAATATAAATGCTTACCTCAAGGCCAAAAAAAAACAAAAAACTGGCTTTTACCATGAATCTGTGTTACTCTACAATTGAGGTTCCGTCAAGCAGTGTGCATCATTGCTCATCATTTCTTTAGTCTAAGATTTAAAACGAATATTTGGGTATAGCAAGAGGACTGACAAATCTCTCATCTACTTACAATATCTATGTAGGGCTCAGAATTAACTGAGCCTTGGCAGTGGGTAGGCAGATACTTGAGAATAACCTAAATGAAACCAGCTAGATTTTTTTTTACGAAGTATAATCATTGCTCACATGCTGAGTTTGTACACTAGAAAGCTATCTCTACAGGAAAAATGCTGTTGACAAGGAGAACTAAATGACAAGCTTCATTTGTTGCTTCGATTAACAACTGCAGAATTTACGCACATCCTTGAGAACGTGAACAAAACATACTCAAAATTACTCTTGTCTAACCTCATTTCAGTGGATTACTGTGTGCCCCTTGATATTAGGTGTTTTAGGTATGATAGTCTTTATATCATATCTAAAATGACTTTTTATTCATACTCGTTCACACTCATCCATCACTCAAATACTATAATGTTTTGAAAAATGTGTACTAAGGTAAGAGTGCTAAGCTAAGTTAGCATGTAGCTTAGCTTGTTTGTAGCTAGCTAAGCTAGTTACACACGACTGGAAGCTAACTTAGGTTAGCTTCCATTAAGCTAAGCTACCTTCCGCCATCTTGACATCAACACTGTCAAGATGGCGGAAGCTGAACGCAATGGCAGTATCAGAAAGGCACCGCAAGTATTCAATATGCGATTCGAAATTATTCGACCCAAGTCACTATTAGCTTCTTATTCGCTTGAAACATAAAATTTGTTATTCGCACATGCCTGGTTAAGGGGAAACTAAAGCGGTTTTGTACCTTTAAAAAACACTTGCATCATCTTCATATTGCCTCCAGTATCACGAATATTAAAATTATTTGTCAATTTGAGGCCCGGAGTAGCCATCAAAGCATTTTGACCATAGCGCTGAAGCCCCGCCCTCCCGAGGTGTAAGAAGCTAGGAGGAAATTTCTGAGAGACAGCAGCGTCGCAACAAGGATCCTCGGAATCTCTGCAGCTATTGCAAGCTTATTTGAGTGGTCGACAAATTGTGTGAGATTCACCTCATGCTCACGATTTTCGCTCGCCTGTTTGTTTTGACGTAAGTTTAGTACACCTATAAACTTTCATAAAAGATTTAGCGGATGTTGGTCAGGCGTGAAAGATTGTAGCGGGAACTAGACGTCTGTAGCAGATGACGCACCATTTCACGAGAATAAAAAAAGCACTGCATTGGGCAAGGCTGGTCACAAGTGCCGGAACACTGCACGAGAGATGGTGCTTGAGCTTCGGTGGCCAGGTGAAAGTTCTTGACGTGACATCATGCCGAGTGAATTTTTTAAATATTTCTTTGCGTTGGGTGATACTTCTTGAGCAAATAGTGCATACTCAAATTTGCAGGATACAAATATGGAAGAATTTACCTCTAACTCATTTTTTTTGGAGAACCTCTTTAGCTTCCCTTAAAGTGTTTTCAACAAAATCAGTCAGTGGTTCACAAATCGGAGTCGGTGACACTTTTAGCAACGCCCAGCTACCAAAGTAACCATGGAGTGTACTTTACTTCAGTGCTGGCATTCATCACCTTTGCTCATGAAGTGGAACTGCCAACTTTAAGAGAGTGGCAAAAACTCATAAAAAACCAGCAAAAACCATTCGTATGGACAACAGGAATGGAAGTTAGCAGCCTTTTCTTCGTTTAGTGCCCATGCTGTTCTTTTATTGACTGAGGGGGAAGTTTCAAATCATTGATTCCTTCAGTCCAGTTTACCAAACATTGCATACACTTGATGATCTAAAGCAGTTCTGTGTTTGTAGGTGAGCACTGCCCTACGGGTCCTCAGTCACTCCACGGCCACTGCCCTGCGCTTCCTGGTGGAGAATCATGGCTGGAGCACCAACTTCCTCACCACGGCTTGGTTCTTGGAACAGGTCAACAAATGGTTTGATCTTATGAGCAGCAGGCACCCAGTCCTTGCGATCAGCAGGCAAAATGAGGCCTGCTACAAGAACACCCTTGACTTTCTGGTCAAATTTAAGGATCTTTTTCTCCACCTCACTATTGGGGATGGGGCGTTCAAGCCAGTGCAGGCGGGGGTAATTCTCTCTACTAAGTCCATTCTGGACCTGCAGCAAAGTCTCATTGAGAGACATTCTTTTTCATTTGTGCTCACATCCAGATTCACGCAGGACTGCCATGAAAACTTGTTTTCGGTAGTGCGACAGGGCAACCCTATCACAACTTCTTGGAGTTTAAGATGACCTTGAAAATCATCACACACTCGCAGTACCTGAAGGCGTCCAAGGCAGGGTCCTACGAACTGGACGATGCCTCCTTTTACCTGGCTGACCTCGCAGACTTGGATGTACAACCTGCTGTGCCCACCGACATTTTTCTTGAGGAGGTAGAACTCACCATGTCACAACCTGAGGAGGATAGCTTTGACTATTACGCGGGTATGTGGTACGAAGAGTTGTAAAAAATAATGCTACATGTGACACGTGTGCTGCAGCTGTTCGAGTCCCCATGGCACCTGCAAATAGCCTCCTCAGGCTAAAGAGTTATGTCCCTGACGCTCTGACCTGCCCCTCTGAAGCTGCACGCGCCCTCTTCACAATTTGTGAAAGTGTCTTTCGCAGCCTCATTGCGGATTTGATGCATGCACGGGGCATCCTGGACGGCCTATCGGCGAGGATGGCTGCAGAGAGCCAATGTGTTCAGCTGCCCAACTGCCATGAAATCAAAATGAAGCTCATCAGGGGATTCTGCCATGCACGGCTGCAACTGTTCCTGCGGGAAAAAAGTCGCGAGTTGGCGGCTGGGGCAGCTGAACGCAGGGACTTCGGCAGTCGATGGCAGGACCTCGGAGAACTAATTAGTGTTTTAGATTGCCTTAGTTGATGAAACTGGTGTCCCGTTCTCATTTTTTTTTACTTTGCTTTCTTCTTTGTGTTAAGGGCAGCTTTCAATTTTTGCGTTCCTTGTTTACCGAGGCACTTCTGAATTTTTTTTACTCTTGCAACGGTTGTTTGTGCGAGGCCCTTTTTCTTGTGATCTCCATGTAAGCCTACGTGAAGCCTCTGCATTTTTTTTTATGCTTGCAACACATGTTTGTGGGAAGTTTCTTGTGCTGTGCTTGTAAGCATCTGTAATTTTTTTATGCTTGCTACGGGTCTGTGAGAAGCCCATTTCCTTGTGCTCTGCCTGAGGCCTCTGAATTTTTTTACGCTTACTAGAGATGTTTGTGGAAAGCTCTTTTTCTTATGCTCTACGTGCAAGCCTGCATGAGGCCTCTGGATTTTTTTCATGCTTGCTTCAGATGTTTGTGGGAATCCTTTCTTTTTCTTGTGCTCTGCATGTAAGTTTGCGTGAAGCACCTAAATTTTTTTCACACTTTCTTCAGCTCTTTGTGGGAAGCTTGCTTTTTCTTATGCTCTGCATGTAAGCCTGAGTGAAGTCCCAGAATATTCTTTTTCTTTTACGCTTGCTTCAGATGTTTGTGGGAAGCTTTTCTTTTTATTGTGCTCTGTGCGTATGGCTGCATGAAGCCTCTGAATTTTTTTACGCTTGCTACGGTTCTTTGTGGGGAGCACTTTTTCTTCTGCTCTGCGTGTAGGCCTATGTGAAGCTTTCGCTGTCATGCAAACTTGCTCTTCTGTATCATGTTGTTTTTTTTCTTGTCCTTGCTGTGCACTGCTTATGTTTCACTCATCCCTTTTTGCTTCATGTGGATGTTTGTAGCCTACACTTTCCTTCCTGGTATCTTGCATGAAAGCCTATGCAGAGACTTCCTGCCCATGTTAGCTTGTCTTTTCCCCTGTCATTCTTCTGTTCACTTTCCTCGTGTCATTCGCTTACCTCGAAATATGCACTCTCTCTGTATCCTCAAGTTTATCACTTCTGCACTTGCTTAAGACATTTGCAAGCCATCCCTTTAATTCATGAGCTTTCCATGTGAGCCTTCACCGTGCAGCACCTTTACGCTTCTGGGAGCCTATGCTTTGCCTCCGACCCTTTTGGTTTATCCACTTGCCTATTTTAATTTTGCAGTTTCTGTGTTTTTTCTTGCAGAGGCACGAGACCCATGTCCCCTCCATGGTCATCGGTTGCAGCTTTTGGGTCTGTCGCATTTTATTTCATTGTAGTTGCAGACTTAATTATTGTCAGGTATCTGTGTGTTAGTTCGTTTGCAGTAGACCTAACTGCCGCCATTTCCTTTCCGTGAGTTAGTTTTTGTCGGACGCTCGTACTCAGTGTAACAGGTGCAAGGGCTGGGTTTTGTTGCTGTGTCCAGGATGTTGCAAGGAGACTGCTGGCCAATGGACTTCTTCCAAAACCGACACGCCCCATTGCAGCGAAATACCATGCAGTGCATTCTGGGAACTAGTTGGCCACTCAGTTTCGGTTTCGACTGAGCAGATTCATCTCATGCTATCACGCCGCGACCGAACGCACTGCTTGCAATTTCGATTATCTGACTTTTTTACGAATGTACAATATACTCATTCTCGAGCGATAGAAAACGAAGGCCGGGGCACTTTTTTTGGTTCCCGAAACACCGGATATTTGAGTGCGTATGCAAACGTAGTAGGACGTGGCTTAGTCACATCATCTTTGAGTTCATTTTCAATAATCCCGTCTAGTACCATTGAACTACAAGTGAAATTCGGTCACCTGGAGCATTACACATATTTTGTTTGCCAAATGTCCGCTTCTTGTTACTTCATTGGGCGAAAAGCAAGCCGCATCTTCACAGGAGTATCAAAGTTGAGCCCAGCGTTGACGCGTAAACTTTTAAGGAAATGCAATAAATTCGACCTCACTACTGCACCAAAGTTATTATGATGTCTTCCTCGTGTCATCATATATCTCCCACTCAAATTTTATGCTGATAGACGATTAAGTGTTCGCAAACGCGGAGATGGGCTAGCTACAACGGAGGCCCTAACAAGCGTCCCCTACTCCTCGCTAAGCCTTTTTGGACGAGCTTTTACTGACGCCCAAGATCTGTGCCTGAACGGTGTGTCCGAAATTATCGCAGTATACTCAGGCAGGAAGAAAGCTAACACATGACAAATATTATGGCCATTAGCAACCGTCAAATGCACTTTGAAAAATTTCGTTCGTTTGGCGCACCGCATAGGGGTTCATACCCGTCCGGCGTACTTCTGGCGAATGGTGCAACATTTTTCACACAAGTGCTCGACTTTTGCTTTCTTAAAACGGTCTGTATGCGCGAATGTGCCTATACGATTGCAGGATAACTTTACGTGCATACGCGATGTTGAATATTAGTAAAATGCAAGTGGGTGGGAACTTCGCTTCGTGCAGTGCTGCGGGTCAGTACAGATAAGAGATAAGAAGCTTTTCAGTGGCACCTCCGAGTTTTACTTCGCATACACAGGCGTATTAAGAAAACAGTAATTGCAAAAAGTAGTATTTCTTCTATGGACGCACGAAACAAACAAACTTCCTGATCAACAGCATATAATGTAAAGGCGCGAGCTTGATGTATGCATACTTATTGGTTGCTACAGCCTGTTGATTCGTACATAAGCAAGATCCCCGAGCTTCGCAGCGTCGAGATTCCCAGCACTGGCTCGTCCAGATACCTCGAAACGCTAACAAAAAGGCTCAAGTACAAAAATAGAACAAGCATGTGTTAAGAGAAGCTATATACGTCTCGGGCTTGTGCTAAAGCTTCGAGGTCTGGCCATTAGGTTAGTTTATAGGCCACAAATGACGCTCTCGGGACCAGAAAACATGAGATAATGGCCGTTTATAGTCCACGCTCTGTGCGTAATCTCTGGTCGACGTGTCGATCGAAACCGAAACCATGCCACTCTCCTCCCTGGCCAACTAGTTCCCAGAGTGCAACGCGCGCCGTGTTGCATGCAGGGCTTTATGGAAATAGTCTGTTGTGTGCATGCATCAAGAATAGTTGTGTGTCAGAAGTTCCTTTATTTCCTTGTTTTTTGACTCCATACAGACCAATGTTGAAATTGTTGGTGGCTGCTTCATCCATGGAGTGCAAGGATCATACCTATTTGTTTATTAGGGAATAATTGACATGGCCGTGTTATACATGTTTGTTACATGGTCACTGGAAAGTGTGGGAAAAGAGAGAAAGCCCATGGCCGTTGCACAGGGAAGCCCCCAGAAACACTGACCCCTGGTGGTGGCATGATCCAACACTTTGCCGCACAAGCTAAATGTTCATCTTCGTTGGTGTCCCCCGTGCCTGAGTGGGGCATCCTTGCACTGCTTAAAATGCCTGCTCAGTTCCTGGTCCATAGCCTGGTTTTTTCACTTGTTAACTGCCAATCAAGTTAGTGCCCAGTGGTAATTTCATCATCTGACTAAAAATGAGTTGAGTTAAAGCGTCTGGAGCACAACTGGCCCAGGTGGTGCTTCATTGTGCCATGGTGGATTTTACCAAAGTCATGCAGTTTTCGACAGCCTGGAAGATGATCTTGGTCCCCATTGTTCTACAGCTCCCATGTTTCTTTCAAAAACAGGGCTGCTTTCTTTAAGCTTGCTAGGTCTTTCCAGGTCTACCTTTGGCTCCTGGGTCTCAGTGATGAGGTCCATGCAGCAAACTCTAGGACAAAAGTTGAACACGAGCTCTGTTGGAGATTGTCCTCCTGTGGTAGGCGGTGTGCAAGGGTACACAAGGAGCCATCTTGGCAAGTATGCGGCCAAAGAACCACCCGAGAGTTTCTTTAGACTGTCCTTGATCGTTCTGACAGCTCTCTCGGGAAGTCTGTTTGACTGTGGATAGTTAGGTGCAGTCCTTAGGTGGCCAATTCCATTCTGAGTAATGAAGTCGGTAAACAGCGTGCCGGGGAGTGGTGTTCCATTATTGGACACCAAGCAAACAGGAAGTCCTAACCAGGCGACCGTGTTCCTCAGATATTCGACTGTTGCAGTGGAGTTGGCTGGCTGCTGATGCCAGTGGTTTCTTTCAATCTTGGTAACTGTTTACCACAATTAGCAACGTTTTACCTTCGATAGGTGCAGTGCAGTCCATGTAAATTCTTGTCCATGGAGCCGTGGGTTCTGGCCAAGCTTGTGGCTCTGCTTCTGGTGGCATTAATGCAGCCTGTTGGCATATTGTTCAAGGTTGTACGGCATCAACCATTGCCTTACCTAATTGCGTTGATACCCATGCATGTGTCATGGAATTCTTGGAAGAAGGTTAACCTCCTATGGGCCTTTTGACTCCGTGGATGTTGTGTGACGACACTGGTCCAACTGCCTCTGGAGGTGTGGCACATTCAGGATCAGTTCCTCAGTGTGGTTGCGATACACCAGGAGCCTGACGCACCAGTGTCTGCTTTGCCTTGTTAAAGCCGTCGTCTTCCTTTAATACACACCTCTATTTCACATTTTTCCGGAGCAGGTGGTTGAATGGAGCCAATAGCTGAAACATTTGAGGCAGGCAGCTTGCATGCTATAGATGATGAATCCTGAGAAATAACAAAGTGCATGGCAATTCCATGGAGCAGGAACCTTCAGGTTGGCTTTCAGCTTGTTGAGATAGGTAGGTAAGTCTATCTACCTAGTGATCGAGCTGAACGACTGACTTGCTTGCATCCAAGCTCGCAGGAAAGTCCTCAGAAGTACTGGCCCTCTGGTAGCCGGACCCATCAGTGACATTGCCTTTATCTTTCGTAATTAGGTGAAAGCTTGGTAACTTACTCGGGTGGACGAATATCAGATTTCTGTCATTTCACATCATTCATGCTATCTGATTAATTAATTTGAAGTTTTTTTGAGTGTCCAAATTGTGAAAATATCTTGAACCTTTCCATGGTATATACTGGTAGTTTAGTGGCTGGATATTAAAACTGAATGTGTGACAAATGTTAGAAAGAAGGTCCTGTCGGTGCCCATGCAAACGACCAGGGGCGGATCCAGACCTCCATTTTAGGGGGGCGGTTCCTCGATGTAAAACGGCGGGGAGGGAGTGTTTATATTTTTTGTAGAGTTATCGTTTTTGCTAAACTCTGATAACAGAATATAGATCTTGAGAGCTTTTGTATCGGTTTACCTGTCGGCGATGAACTCTTTGAATTAAAACCTTTCGGGTGACCACGCTAGAGGCAAGTATCTCGAAAATTGTGGTGGCACTATCCTTTCTGGAACTTGGGTTTCAGACCGACACTACGTGAGCAGTCGATTTAGGGAAGCTTAAAGACATTGCCTTGGCAGACATTCTGGTTGGAGCTAGTGCTTAACTGCTGCGGCAACGGGAAGAGCGGCTTAAATCAATGGAGCGAGTACGTTGCAAACAAGCGACAAAAATGGCCCGGCGGCTTCGACGCTGCTCGCGGCGTCAAAACACTGTTGACGCAGCGAGCGAAACGAAAGCTGTCAGGCAAGTTCGTCGGTTGTTCGCCGTATATTTGGAATGTCTAGAGCGCAGCACATGCGGCATTGCCAACCCAAACTCGTGTTTTCACGTGTTCTGGATGCAACTCGAGAGAACGAAAGAGAATAATTGTTGAATATTTATGAAAGCATGTTGCAGTTCTGCAACTATAACTTTTAAACTTAGATAAGACCTTAAACCAGCAATGGATCCTTCCAAATTATATTCAATTGCAATTCGTCTGGATATTTTCTGTGTGAAAAGAACACTTGTTTCTGGTTAGTTAGCTCATTCGTCAGGGTCGAGAGGACAGGTGCAGAGATATGATGGGGCAGAGCGGTTGTCCGGTCGGCGAATCTCAACTGGGCTAAAGGCCGATCACGACTGCAGCATGGATGTTTGGGAGTCGGTGTTCACTCGAAGGGGCACAGGCACTCTCTATTTAATTCATGTATAGTCGGATCTTTGAAAAGGCTCGTTTTCCCCAAGTCCCTTAGGTAGGGAATTCGAAGCCGCAGTCGGAAACCAGCAAGCCCCGCCTCTGTTCCATTAGACACACACATATTCGCTCCTGCAAAGCCGGGCGAAAGCTCTGCCGTCAATCCACAGGAGCCGCGTTTAACTTGAAAAGTAAAGACGGCGCCAAGGGGAGACAAGGGGTAGCGGGCGCCTTTCCTAAAATATGTCCCGCCACCCTAAGTTGAAACGGCATTGTATACAAATAAATGCCTACGGCGTCGGCTTGAGGACCCCGTGTAAGCTAGGGTGCCTTCATGAGCGCACATGAAGGCTCCCTAGCGTAAGCAGCCTCCAGCCTTTAGAGTGCTCGTACCGTTTATCTTTCTTTTATTAGCTTCCCGCCACGAGAAGTCGTACCGCAGGCAGTATGAAGCCCATTAGAGGAAACATCTCCCCCTTCTGGCACTCGTCGGCTTCTTTCTGTATTCCGCGCTGCGGCGCTGATCTGATCCTCAGTGAGGGATGGAGGCGAGGACGAAAGCGGGCTTATGTTTAGGCCAAGGTGGTGGGGAAGTCCGGAGCGTCTTCAGGAGAAGCTCAGACCCAGACTACACTGTACCCAGAGCATTTGCTTCCTCTCTCAGTTTAGAAGAAAAGCAATTGGTCACCTGGTTGTACAAGCTGTATCCTGCGTCGATTGCTTACGTTTTTTCTTCGAGCTGACGAAGACCCCGGGGGGAGGGGGGGGGAGGGGGGGGGGGGGTGCCTGGCGAGGCGTTTGGGAGGGCGATCACCCCCACCGCCCCCCCCTTGGATCCGCCACTGCAAACGACACTGCTATTTTAGAACCCCATAAATTGCCGGAGCAGTATAGAAAGAGAGAACAGTGCAATTTATTAGAAACGAAAGAAGGGGTCCACCGTGCACATCGGTACTGGTTTGGTGATTGGATGAGTCAATTCAGGGACGTTCAGTGCTTGTATGAAGGCTTCCTAGAGGCCGTTTCATTGACATAATGTGATCCTTCCAAGAAAAAGCGAGTAAACTGACCTTGTAGTATTTTTCTTCGTTGTTGAATTCATTCATTCCAGATCTCAGTTTAGTTGGTTAAATTATTCATATCCTTTTCATTAAAAGTCTCTATATAGCAGCACGTGTCGGTATCATTCTATGAAGTCTGTTCGTAGACGATAGCGTGGCACCTCAACAGGACCCCGTTGAGCAAAATGACTGATCTTGTTGAGGCGAATGAAGTGCCTCATGAACGAAGGCAACAGTGAGAGTGAGAGACGCACCCACTCACGAATGTTTAAGTCCTCACAAAGGAAAATGTGTCTAGCGAACTTAGCAACGTTTCTATTAGAGCCCCGTCTGTCTTCACTGACATACTCAGCAACTCTGGGCATTTCCGTGCCCAGCGCCAGTGCTCACCCTTAATAAAACGCAGTCTTAAAATGTTTGAGTCGTGTATACGCTCTGTGCAGGATTATCTCTCTAGAAATTATTAACTATACGAGAAGGGCGCAAACTTCTGTCGCGATGAACAAAGAAGGTAGTGCTCCTCGGCCAGACTAGTAACTCTAGCGCGACTAACATCACCGACATAAAAAAAAAAAAAAAAACTAGCTTTTTAGCAACCTAGGTTTTTCAAAAAGGTTGTTTACGTTAAAACATAGAAAGCACAATCAGCAGGCCGTGTTTGGGTCGCCTCCGAGCAGCGGTTGCTGATGTTAGCTTGGAGAGACTATGCTGAGCTGTCGATGAAAAAGCTGTCGTAAAATTTCCAAAAAAATATATTTATTATTGGCGCAGTTGGTTCTGTAATTGTTTACTCAGACTTCTTTTCGAGCGTGTTCTAAGAGCCATGTTAACAGGTAAAAAGAAAACTAAAAAGTTATACTTCTCTTATTTGTTTGCAGCACAGTCAACAAGCTGCAAAGAGCAGCATGAACAAAATGAACCGGAAAAGATGTCCAGCCACCAGCAAGCTGACGACTGCGCCACTTCACCATGCTGTGCCACGACGCCAAATTGTGTGCCAACGCCAAGCTGTGCCACGACGCCAAGCCACATCGCTGATGCACCAGATGAGCCTCCGAGATTTTGCTCAACGCTTTCCACCAACCAGAACCAAATGTCTGACGACGACCCGTCGTTGCCTATGCCGACTAACGACCTGGACAAGCAAGCCAGGCAAGCACGGGGTCCTTTTCAGCGTCATCTGGGCAGCTATGCCCAAACAGAAACGAATAAACGAAAGCGCAGCTTTTGTGAACACTGGTTTGCAAAGTTCAGCTGGCTTGAATACAGTCCAGCAAAAGATGCAGCCTTTTGCTTTTGTTGTCGGGCGTTTCCGCCGGGCAGTGGTACCAAAGCACATTTAGACCCATCCTTTGTTTCAACTGGGTTTCGAACTTGGAAGAAAGCGATAGAAAGGTTTAATCAGCATGAAAGGTCTGAGGGCCATCTTAACAGTGTTGTGTCATGGAATTGCTCCAAAGCAAACAGATCGATTGCTTCAATGCTGGATGAAAGCTTTGAACGACGAGCGTCTCAAGTTGAAGAAAAACGAAAACAAAATCGTGAGGTGCTAAAGCGCCTTACTGACATCGTTGTTCTTCTCTCAAAGGGAGGAAGGCCATTCAGAGGGCACAGTGAAAATAAGGAAAGCGCAGAGCAAGGTCTATATTTAGAGATAGTTAATATCTTAAAGAAGTATGACCCCGTTTTGCGGGGCCACTTAGAGTCAGGCCCAAAGAACGCCTCCTACATCAGCAACAGAATACAAAATGACATCCTAGAGTCACTGCATGCAGCCATTTTTTCTTCGATTGTCCACCGCATAGAAGGTAAAACAGTCTCGCTCATGTGCGACGAAACAAGTGACTGCAGTCATCATGAACAACTCTCTGTTGTTATTAGGTACTTCTGCGAAATTAAGAACAGGCCTGTGGAGGTCTTCCTTACTCTCGACAGGCTTAAAAATTTAGACAGCGACTCTGTGTTTTCCACATTGCAAGCAGTTCTCAACACCATCAATGTTTCCTGGAATTCTGTGAGTTCCGTCTGCTTTGACGGGGCTTGTACTATGTCAGGGCACGTTGCTGGCGTTCAAGCAAAGTGCAAAGAGCAGAACAACAAGCTCGTCTACGTTCACTGCTATGCCCACAGCTTAAACCTGGTGCTTGTCGATGCATGCTTGTCTTGAGCAGAAAACAGAATGATGTTTGATTTCTTTGGCGTTGTGCAACTTGCGTACAACTTTATTGAAAACAGTGTTGTGCGCCATGCTGTTTTTGAGCGAATTTTCCAAACTGTCGGCACACAGCTGAAAACTTTGAAGTCTTTGTCTACAACCAGATGGGCATGTTGTGCTGAAGCAGTAAAGGCCAGTTCGCTGTGAGAGCTACAGCGAACTGTCGAGTGCAGTAAGAACGATTGTGGACTCCACAAAGCACCCGGAGACGAAAGCAAAAGGCAATGGACTCCTTTCCCAGGTGATGAGCTTTGACTTTGTCTGCAGCATGGAAATAGCTCACCCTATTCTACAGCTTATTTTGAAGGTTAGCCGAGCTCTTCAGGACCCTAAAATTAACCTTACCACTGCACTCAATGAAGTCAGGCATCTGCAAAAAGCGCTGCGAGAGATGAGGCAAGATGGGACAGTCTTTAAAAAGATGTTTGCGGAAGCTTCTTCGATCTGCGAGATGAATGAAATCGAGATTCCCGAAGTTCGAAGAAGAAAGGTATCGAAGCGATTTGACCAAAACTGGGCGAATGAATGTTTCTATGCGACAAAAGAGGAGGAATTTCGTGTCGGTGTTTTCTTTCCGATGCTTGACTCCTGTGTTCGAGGGATCGAGGAAAGGTTCACACAAGAAACTTTTGAGCTTGTGTGTGCTCTCCAGAACCTTTTGGGCCTCTCTGTGAGCGAACGAACAAATATCTCTTATTTGTAGCTTTTTGAGGTAGATCCCGACAGCTTGGGTGCTGATATGCAACTCCTGAAGTCCCGAACCAGCGACGAAAAAACAAACAGCATGACCGCCTATGACTGGCTGGATTCACTCAAAGAAAATGGGTTGGACAAGTCAGTATTCAAGGACTTTTCTCGCGCTCTTCAACTTTTTTCCACGATTCCTGTAACCAGTTGCTCGTGCGAAAGGACATTTTCGAAGCTCGCACATGTAAAGACCAAGTTAAGATCCATGATGTCGCAGGAACGGCTTCGTTGGCTGATGCTGCCCTTTGTGTAGCAGGACCTAGCAACATCCATCAGTTTTGATAATATCTTAAAGCATTTTACGACTAAAACGCGCAAACTTTTGTTATGAATGTGTTTTAATTTCGCAGGATATGCTCTCGCATTAACCTACAATGTCGCATAATTCTACTTTATCCTTAATTGGTTGACAGCCGGCGGAAGAGGGTGCTTTACAGCCGATTCCGTCCGAACTAAGGTTCGCCTCTCACACCGATAGTATTTTTGCACAGCTCAGCTTGAATAGTACTTTTGTATAGTGTAGTAATTTTACTGTGTGTTACTGTTTTCATTTGCACCAGCCCTGTTGTTGTGTTGTTTTAAATTTTTTTTTAGAGTACCGTTTGTGAACTGAAATTGTGTATCGTCTGAGCCCTCGTGTGATTCATTTTCTTTGTGTTTTGTGATGGCGCTTGTGCCCTACGAGTGCAAGCTGTGGTTTCTTTATCGTGGGGGTCTCCACTTTTGTTTGGCAATAAATCGTTTTTGTTGTTAGAAAAGTTATCTCATCTTCTTATTTCTCCCACACTTCAAAGCGCATGTAAGTCCACTTTCACGCAGAGCACTCGCAAATCCAATTACTGCGGTCTACGAGGATATGGATACGATGACACGTAACAGTGGCAAGTATGACGTTTTGTGGCATTACGTCATGTTCGGTGTCACAGCTCAGATTTAATTTTTAGGTTCAAACATATTTCAAGCCTTATCATTCTCCGGGCCCCATTCGTAAACCGCAATAATTAGACTTCCAAGTAATCTGCGGGAAAGTAAACTGAAAGGTAGTTTTATAGTGACACTGAAGTAAACTTGGAAGTCATATTTCGCGGTTAAAATATGGTGTTCTAGTGCACTCCTACTAGGGTGCACTAGAACACCTTACCCCCAGAGCCTTACCCCTACGGCGTAAGGGTCTCGGTGAGACGGGGGTGAGGGGGGGGGGGGGGGGGGCGCTGCAGTGAATTTGGCTTCCCCTATAGGAGGACCCTGTGCACGCCTATGATCTTGCAGTATGCTTTGCATGTTATATTTCTCAATTTAGAAATGATTAAGTCTTGATATATTGATTGGAACATGTCATAGCATCAGTAAACCTAAGATGCAAGGGGACAGAGAGGAGATAAAAAAAAAAAAGAGGGACAACACACGCACCATCCCGTTCAGTGTTGTCACTCTTTTTTTTGTGTCTTCTCCTTTCGGTCTTCCTGCGCCTAAGATTTAGTAATGTTTGAAATTCACGGTCTTGTCTGTGCCGTGATATGTTACAATGTCTGCTATGTTACAAGTCAAGAGAGATGCCTAAATAGTTGCCATAGCACCCTATTTATAATGGCATGCAATACCGTTTTAAATGTGTGGGATGTGTATGGGGGGGGGGGGGTATGTTGCCATGACGAAAATTGTATAAATTATAGGAGGCATGTTGTCTCTAAAATGTTGTGTTTTATAAACTTTACTATAACTTACCTGATGCAGCATAAAATGCCCCAAGTTAACTTCTTTGGCTTCCTTTCTGCACTTCCTTCTTCCTTCTAATGCAGCAGTAGTCACTACTAACCATTCATGTTTTTAACTTTCCGTGACGCATAACACATCATTTCGATGCATTTCTACTACCCGCCATTGTGATAGGCAAAATATTTGCCTTACTTTTTTATCTCTGCCATTCCATGTGCCATAAAATGATGAACATGTGCTCATATCGCAATAGGTGTCCACCCCACTTTTGAAAATTTAAAAAGCGATTAAGAACATATCAAGCACCCAGGCCAGTAAACTTCTGAATGTATTGAATGAAACAAGGTGCTCCTCCGCATCAACCACATCTCCCAGTGCGCTGGTGCAGAGCGGTGAAGCTTTCCATGCTCACTCCAGTAAGAAGCAATGAAGCTTCACATGAGAATGCCAGCACAAAGCTGGCTGGATGCAAGCGGTGCAACTGCTTTAAGAAAATAGGGGTCCCACCAGACTACAACACTGCTCCTGCACTGTTCTGACTTTCAGCGCTGGAACCTGCAAAGTGCCCATCCCATATTTTTTACAATTATCTCCAACCATTTGATGAGCGCTTTCTCAATATTTTACGGCACATAGCTTCTGGTAGGAATGCCAGTTTCTTTGTCTTAAACACCAGCTGGTGGAGTACCTGCGAAACTCTTGAAAACCCATTGACAAACTTGGGGATTATGATTCTAACCCATTGTTCATAAAGCGATTGTGGTAAGATTTGTTTGTTATGCCAAGAGCACAATAACACTGATCTTGGGAAGCTGTTTTTAACCACATTTTGATATACATGCATAACATGCCATTTACTGCAAAATTAACAGGACACCTGAGCATGGTAAGTTATCTTGAGTATTTATCATTCTTCTGTTCTTTTTGGGATGAGTTTTGAGTGGAATCCCCTTGCTTGAATGGGAACAATATAAGGCTTAAAATTTCACTGTTAATTATTTTTCAGTAATTTTTAATACATTTTAAATAAACTTTTTATTACTAATGAAAGACACAGGACTTGTTTATACTAACACTTCTTTTTACTGTAGGCTGCAAGTCTGCAAGCAAATATCAAAACTTGCCAATTTTAAATTAAGGAGTGCACAAATCATTCTTCTCTAAGAAGCTTAAAGGCTTTACTGAAGATTGGTACTCGGATAACTGACACTGCCTCACACTCTTTATAATAAAATGTCATGCTTTTGCTTTAACATTTGTGGTACACTGTTTCCCCTCTAATGTGTGGTACATGCCTTAACGCTTTCTGTAACTCTAATGGGATGTCTGGATCACCAAGTGGAGAAAGGTAATGTACTCCAAAATTTATGAAGGGGCAATAGGCTCTCAGGATTTATTGTTAAAGGTTTGCCGTTTGTCACCAGATTTAAAAAAAAAAAAAAAAAGTGTGCACAAGAAGTTGCGCCTATAATGGTAGAAGAGTGGCGTAGTAATTCCGTAAGCACAATAATTAGGAGGTGCATCCACCAAGGACACGCTGTCGTTATAATTGAGCATCCAAAACAACAATGTTATTCTTCTATGTATCATCATTGGTGCAATTTCCTGCACTCTTTCCAGTGCGCCATTTGACCATTAACCAACAAAGTTGCTCTGCTCTCTCTGAAAGCATATTTTATACCTTTTGTGAGTGACTCTCGAAATAAATTTGCATACTGGTAGCTGTGTGTGTTTCTTTTTATGTACCACCACATTATAATTCGTTGGGAGTAGTTTATAATAGACTCCGTGACTAATGAAAGAGAAGTTTAGGCATACTAAGATGTGATTCTCGGTATAGTGGGCATACCTCTGTAATGCAGATTTTTTTTTTGTTAAAGCCAGGAGTGCAAGTTTTATGGAGGTGCTAATAAAACATTTGGCACGATGCATGTGTTGCTGAAAAATTATTGGCCCATTCACCTCGTTTGGACAAAAGGTAAATAAAAAATAATCACACTGACGCACTGCCAGCACATCGAAGCAAAAGTTTTGCAGCAGGTGAGTAAGGCACAGGCACAAAAAAGGTACGTGGACACAAAACTTTGTGCACATGCCTGTGTGCCCAAACATAACTTTACATTTTAGCTCTGACATGGAAGGATTTATGCTCCACTCATGTAAAAAGGTACTTCGCCAATTGTCTTTTTACTTGATTGCAAACAATGAGCTACAACAGCCTTTTTTTAGAAAAAATCTGAAGGGTGCAGGCGAGCTGGTGAATATTAACCATGTTGAATTAACCCGAGACTGGGGTAGAGAAGAAACATCAAAACGTAGAAGGGACAGAAAATAGACAGGACGACGTCTCAAACTCAGCTAACTCGTTTATTTAGTCCACCTCCTAATATAGTCTCAATCTCAAAGTCATCTCCACCAACACGAAAGGACGAAGCCTATACAGATCAAGCGCCACAGCCTTCATCACACAATGCAAGAATGTTGACAACGTTTACAGGTCGACGCGATAAGGCAACATCCATCCACCCTCAAACTTGAACAGAAGTATGAACTGTGTATAGAATAGTAGTAGTGGAAGAGATCCTTTTGTTCAAGTTTGAGAGTGGATGGATGTTGCCTTATCGCTTTGACCTGTAAACGTTGTCAACGTTCTTGCATTGTGCGATGAAGGCTGTGGCGCTTGATCTGTATAGATTTCGTCCTTTTGTGTTGGTGGAGATAACCTTGAGATTGAGACTATATAAGGAGGTGGACTAAATAAATAAGTTACGTGAGTTTGAGACGTCGTCCTGTCTATTTTCTGTCCCTTCTACGTCTTGATGTTTCTTCTCTACCCGTCTCAGGTTAATTAAACATAGCCTTTTTTTGCTTCTTTGCCACATATCTTCCTGTTTTTGAAGTTATGGTTAAGAGTAGGACTGGAATACGAAGTTTCAGTCCCAAACTCTCTACTCTGGAGATCGCTTGTGAAAATCGCAACAGTACCAAAAAGCCAGATTGAGTGGTGTAGCTCGTAGAGCCTGGGATGGTACTCATTTGACCGCATAGGCAACTGCAGACAAGAAATACACCCAACTAAATGTGATGGGACTGTTTTTATTACAGCAACAAAGTGAGATACATTTTCCAGTGCTCGCTTCACCTATAGACCGACACGCTGTTTACAAACAAGCCCGCGTTTGCCCACACCAGGTGTGGGCACTGCGCATGCGCAGAAACCGAATTCGAGTGAACTGAAGCGTCTGCGCATGCGCAGTGCCGTCGACAGCGCCACCGCTGCTGCGTGACGTCAGGGACGCGTGTTGGTCTATAAGTATCTCTTGCTGTAATTAAACTTGTAACCAATCCAGTGCAAACACACTATGACAGCCACCTGGTTCGGGCCTTCGGCCTACATGCTCTACCCCCGTCTCTCGTGAGCAAAAGAAATGACATTTCAAATTAACTGATGTCGCCCAGATGAAGTAGTGGTTCGAAAATATTTACTGACACTCAGCTTCCTCTATGCACTGGTCCAAATGAGAGTTGTCTTTGTCCTAAACGATCGAGTGACTTTATATGACGCGAATTTGGTGTAAAAGGCAACCTCCACTGGACAAAACCGCAACACCCGGGGAGCTTCATCTCAATCTAGCTTCTTTACTCCCGGTGTGGTAGCGGAGTCTGCTAAGCATACTTCCGGGGCAGAAATTATTAAAGTGGTAGAGAAATTTCAATCAAACAAGCCGCTTGTGTGGCTCAGAGGTGTAGCGTCTTTTCCGGCGCCGCTCATCGGGGCTCTGATCGATGCATCAACCACTTCGGTCCACGACGAACACACTAGCAGCGCAGGTGGGTACAAAAGCGAGGTGCTCGCCCTCGCAGGATAACATGATACCGCTAGCTTCCGCCGGTTGCGAGTTGCTTTTCACTACGCACTCCGACACCGGGCGGGATGTACTACAGTCCACTCTGGTGCAGAATATAAATTCTGGTACATGCAGCTTGTAAGCAAGGCGCTGCACAGAGCCGTTAGGTGACAGCGGAAATCCCGATGCCTTCTCTCTTCGATTAGGTTGGCGCTCACTCACCTGTTATTGACAAAAAAGGAAGTCTAATTTCCACGGAAGAGAGACTACCGTCTCGATTATGGGAACGTTTCTATCAGTTTGTTCGTAGCCTCAGTCACGCCGCACACAATCGGCGACCACCGTTGCTCTGTCGCCGTTTGTGTCACCGACCGCTACCGGCTCACGAGAGTTGGTCGTGTACCCATAGAGTAATATACACAAGGTAAAGAGCGGACACTGCCATAGGCCCCAGCGGCCCAGATAGACCGGTGACAGGTAGCGCTCCTAGCGGGCGGTATGAAGTATAATCTGATTCCGTTTCCGGTCAAGTTAGTTTCGGTTTCGGTTTGGGCGTGTCTGCTCAATACCACCTAGAACACAAGGCCTGCGCGTTTCCTCCTCTAAACGTCATCACTAGTAGATCCCCCGAGCGCCCCCTAGGTAGCCCGGATGAGCGCCGTCGTCTGCTACATCGTCTGCTAGAGCGGTTGACAGCACTGCCGCTGTATCGTCAGACGCTCGACCCGCGAAGGTCGAAAAAATCGGATGAAATGCCGTTCCACTGCTGCGTGAAAAATTGCCAAGGAAATAAGCACAAGTCTTATAGTTCAGTGCCAGTTTTTTCGTTCCCGACCGATGAAACCCGAAGGCAGCAGTGGCTGCAAGCACTGCCGAAGGAGAGTGTAGTGTCCGAACGCTCAAAGGTGCGCACGTAGTACATTCAAGCATTGGCTCTTGTGCCTCTTTAGTTGAAGAACTACGAGGTTACACTGATAGAAACTTCTTTTCGTATTCGACACGAGATGGGATCTCGATAAGGACGGGCGAGGAAATGCACGTAGTGCAGTTTGTTTTATTGAAGAGTTTTTTTTCCCCTCTTGTCTATCGACGTAAGAGCGCACTCGCGAACTCGGCAGGTACATCTGCAAACTGACGTTCTGTCGCAATTTGGGCTTACTATACCCACCGTTCACGAAGAAAGTGTAGCTTCCGCAGTGCTGCAGCGCCGAGTTACTGACGACATCGTCGGCGTGATGCTGATCATACAGTCGAGCTGCGAGCCGATCAGAAAGTTTCAACGTCGCACAGAAAAATTGACGCGGGGTACGATATGTAATTTCGCAACCTTTTCAGAGCACCACGGTACAGGAATTGCATATTCCGTGCTTAATGGCGCATATGACAACCGGTTCAGTGTAACTTCGCGCACGGCACATATGCAGCACGAATGTCGAAGTCGAGGAGACTTGCATTCGTAACGTAGCGTAAGAAAACGCTGCCCTGTGAATGGGTCCTACCGGGCAGCTGTTTCGATGTTGCGTGCCGGCAACGTTCGAAATACGGACTCCACTAAATCGAAGCGTACGTAGTCCTCATGTTTTGATCGTGTTTTTCTTGTTTTGAACGGTGTCCCGTGCGAGCGAATTAAGAAAAAGCTAGAGACGCGTGCCCAACCAGCCCAACGCTCTGCGCATTCCGGTCTCGCACGTGCGTTCATACAGTGCAGGCACTTTTCTACGCTACAGGCTCATTCATCAGGGATAGTCCCAACAGTGCACAATCACTGGAGAACACCTTCACCTCTTTTATAGTTCCTTTGTAGTCATGCACTCCTCTCTACCCCAAGAAAAACACTGAAGTATTATATTCCACGTGACTTTAGTAATCTGTGAAATTAAAAGCTGAATATTTGATGAGAGAATATCAAAACAACTGCTAGTTAGAGTTGTCGCTGCCCGAGGAGTCCAACTGGAACCCCAACTAAGGTGCCAGGTTCGGCCAGGTTCGATTGACGCATGGTTAGATGAACTTATGGAACAAGAAAAGAAAAAGAGGAAAAAAATGGGAGAAAAGGGGACAGACACATTATATTTATTATTAGGCATATATTATTTATAATTATAGTATAATTCACCAATAAGCTCAACTCAAGCCCGTAATTTACGGTGGACGGGATATGCTGAATGATGTGGGCCACCAGCAATATAAACTTCTCTGCTTAACTAACATACAGTGCACAGAGCATTGACAGAGCACTCCAGTACAGTAAAAACAAATGTAGCTTTGATACACCAGCATTCAAAATGGAAATAATATACATAAGCACCTCGATTACTTAGTTTTGTTTTATATGTACAACTCTCCTTATTCACTCTTTCTTGCACTACTTGAAATGTAGTGCAAATATATGGCACTCATCTATGCTTTTACATCATTTGAAGGACAATCTACTAGCTTCCTTCGCTAAAGGGTCAGTTTGGATTAAGGAAATATATTCATGCCTTCAGTGGCGAACATGCGTTATAAAAAGCTAACCGTAAGTCAAGAACTATCTAAAATTCAATAATGCCAGAAATTTTATTGTCAAAAAAGAAAAAAAGTGGAGACATTTTTTTTCGTAACAGGCAATGAAACAGTCAAATGCCTCACTACAATCACTACAAAATTATTTCACATTCTTCACCAAATTCTACAGCTGCTTTGGCTACCACATAACAGCAGTCACATGAAACAGTCATACTTTCTTTATTGTAGGTGTGTGCAGCACACTTTGAAGACAGATTCGTGATCACGTCAACACAGTACACAGACCCCAGAACCGGAGCAGTACTCCAAGCCCGTCTCGATAGACCGAGACTTTCCAACAATGCTGTGCCGACAATATTTGCCTGCAGCACCTCTTCACTGCCCCAAGAACCACCACTGGCAGAGCCACCTGAAAAGAGACCAAGAGAACCCAATGAGGAAAATGATATCTCATTTGACCAACTCATAGACCAAATCCAAGACATCAATGCTACTCCCTTCTGGAACTGCATTCAAAACGACCAAGGTGTTACATTCCTGAACATCAACCAAGACCCCAACAACGCCCCACAGCTGAAGTACTCCGTTACTGTGAAGCCTGACTTAACGGTATCAGTATACTGTTACAGCACAAAGACAACCAAGCTTTCAGGCGACTTTTGGATACCAACCACCATCACCAGTCTGAAAACGCTGGTTGACCTGCTCGACAACATCAGAGCATTCGACAAGTCGGCCACATCATCTGGCACCAGCAAGAAGAAGGACGCCATTCTTGGACTCATCCTGTCGTTACTTGATGACCTCAGGAATGACAATGAAGTTCAGGACATCGCAGACGCGCTGGCATTTTTGTGCCAACAGGTAGATGTGCTCCTGAGAAAAAAGCCCAAGTATGCACCAGACTTTCTCATTTTTGCAAGCCTCATATACACCATTTCGCCACACGCGTACAAGTTTATGAGGGGCACCTCCCGTATCATGCTGCCACATCCCTCTACGATCAGGAGACTGTGTTCCAACCAACAGCTGAACCCCTCAACAGAGCAAGACGATGAACAGCTTCTGTCTTACATAAAAAAGCAAAGTGAACACCTTGAGGATCACGAAAAAGTTGCCACCCTCATGTTGGATGAAGTACATTTAAAACCTTACATCGATTATAAGGGAGGAAATGTCCAAGGCAGCTCTGCCAACTCATGCAAAGCAGCACGAACAGCACATGTGTTCATGATACAGAGCCTGTTGTCATCCAACAAAGATGTCGTACATGTCCTCCCTGTGTGCCAGATAGATGCCCAACAGCTGCACTGCTTCGTGAAGAAAATTATTCTAAGGCTAGAGGCACTAGGATTCAAGATCATCGCCGTCGTAACCGACAATAATGCCATCAACCGCAAGATGATGTCACAATTCGCCACCCACGCCAAATTCGATATGGTCTACAGCCACCCAGCAGACACAGACAGGCCCCTCTTTTTCATTGTGGACCCTGTACACTTGTTGAAATGCATTCGCAACAACTGGCTGAGCCAAGGAACTCCTGGAAAGTGCTTCGCATTCCCAAGCTTCGAAAGCATCGAAACGGCGACTCCTGCCACATCACAACAACAAGCTTCATTTGATGCCTTGAGGGAGTTACAGCTTCACAAGACTGACCAACTGGCTAAGTTTGGCTACGGACTCAGTGCCAAGGCGCTACATCCATCAAGTCTGGAGCGCCAAAATGTGAGGTTGGTCTTGAAAATCTTCAATGACCACGTCGTGCAAGCTTTAAGGACACTTGGCCACGACCTCGGCATCCAGCACGTCCTGGAAACGGCTGACTTCATCGAGCTGATTGTGAGGTGGTGGAAAGTGGCGAATGTGAAGACCCCCTTGAAAGGGCAGAGGCTGCGAGATCCAATGCAGGAGCCTGTCAGCTCTGTGGCAGATCCGAAGCTCAAGTTCCTCAGTGACATGGTCCAGTGGCTCGACACCTGGGAAGCAATGGACACAGACAGTGGGAGACTGACCAATGAGACACATAAAGCGCTCAGACTGACTTGCTCCACCCTGGTAAAGGTGTCCATCTACTGCCTCAGGGAGCTTGGTTTCAGCTATGTTCTGCTCGGCAAATTTCAAACAGACTCTCTGGAAGCCAGATTTGGAAAGTACAGGAGGCTTGCGGGACACAATACCACATTTCCATCCGCCAGTTGTACGAGTCGGAGACGAAGATCAGGCTGCAAAAGATGCTACCACTGGTGCCCGCCACAGAGTTACTTGGCAGGGCACAAGAACAAGCAACACACGAAGAGGTGACACAGGAGGAACGCAACCAGTTCAGCATCACAGTAGATGCTACTGACATCGCTGCCAAACATGATCAGATGCCTGCGATTACCTATATTGCAGGCTACTGTGCCCATGCAGTCCTAAAAAAACTTGGTTGCGATGCTTGCGAAGAAAACCTCACCCTGGAAGAAAGAAGCATTGAGCTCGACGATGCAAGCCTCATCAAAGGAATCTCCCGGGGAGGGCTGAAATTTCCCCAAGCCGTAGTCGTGAATGCCGTGCTCCACACACAGCTAGTGCTGGAAAAGCTCACAGACAAGGAGAATGCAGCACAGTTCTTTGCAGTTCGAAACCAGAAGGGACTGCTTATGTCTGTCACTAGGGAGATGCTGACCAAGTATGATGACCTGGATGTGTGTGACTTTGGACATGACCCCAAGGTTGTGATGACGCACATCTTGAGTGTGTCAGCTAACACTTTCCTTGCTAACTACTGCCGGAACCAAAATGAGGCTATCCAAGACGCTGCAGCCTCTAAAAAAAATGTGCGGAAGTTGCAAGTCCTAAGCCAGAGCAAGTAGTGGCACAAACACAAACTGTCAAGAAATCTCCAATGACTGGCATTATGTATTTGTCTATTTACTTCTCGAAATATTTGTGAAAATGGACAGTACTTGACCTATTAACATGCATTATATAAGTTTATTACTTCCTTCTTGGTTTGACCAGCTACTACATATTGTTATATTGTGATTTCCAAATAACAAAACCATGAAATATCAAGCAGGGAAGAACAATCTCTCCAGAGCAGTAAAGGTGCAGTGATACATAGTTTCTGACAAAGGTTGGTGAACAATTTTCTAAAAGATGAATAATGCAAACTATAGAGTAAAAAACACTTTTTGTTCTTTCTACTTGCATGTTCTGAAAAAGGTGTACCAATATCAAGTAAAAATTGTAGAGGAGTGAGCGAAGATCTAATAAGCTGCTAAATAGACATTGTATTCAATCATCGCTACAGTGGTATACGAGAGAGAGAGCTGACTTCTCTGTGGAACATACGGCTGGTTATACATTTGTGTTACATTGCATTACAACCACTTGCAACCGCTATACGCCGTTTACTTCCCGGTTGATGGTGTGGTGGAAGCTGCATACCCATTGGACCAGTCAACTGTCGACCTTGCAGCTCATGGACACACCTCCCCTCTCCCTTCACGTACTCACGAGCGGAGAACGAGGTCAAGTGATAAAAGCCAGGCCATGAATTGGTCCGGCGTGAGCGCAGCATACACTGCACTGTCAGCTTTAGGATAAACGGAGCACAGCAAAGCATTGCTGCGACACCAGCCAATATTTCTGAGCTAGCTTCGTGTTTAATAACAGTCAGGGTTTCGTTTTCGCCACAGTAGGCGGTGGTGGGTCTGCCGCCCACTAGCCCAAATGTGATGTAGCAGCGAACTCTATATTCTGCCGTAGATAAACAAAAAGATGCAGTCTTTGAAGCGTATAGTGCTTTGGAGCATCCACATCGAGCGAATCTCGCAGCACCATGCTTATCAAGCTGATGCCTGCATTTGGCATCATTGCTACGAGGGCACAGTGTGACCAAGAAAGCGCGAAAATACTGCGCATTGTTTTTAAGTGCGCTTTAGAGCCCCTTCCTCTCAGTCCCCCTCCCTTTCGATGTCCACCTCTCATATATTTTTGGGGAAAACCCTGATGACAGCTATAAATACAAAGCTGAAGATTACGGAATCTCCGTGATGTGATTGCTGCGCCAATTGCGCCAAACTGCACCATGGGGCTAACCCTGCTACATCCTGCTACATTTTGCAAAAATATGGGTAATCTGTAACAAGCCTGCACCGAAGGACTTTCAAAACCGAAACTATATTGAGTACCATAATGGGCACACATAGCTAGGTGGCGCAAGCGGCCGCCTGACACAAAGTACCCTTCATCAATCGTTCATCCGATCTTGCATGGTTTTTACCACAGTCTTGCGTTTTGCGCTCTCATTGTCTCGCATCTTTTTTTTAAAACTTTTTCGACGATAGAGGCGGGCATCTGCGGACGCCCCGACGCTCGGGTGCTGGGTACCATCCATGCCATCATGCTGTGAAACGAAATCACGTTTTTGCGTGGCGGGAGTTACATTGTGAGCTGAAGCACTTGCTCCTGAAAGCAACGGCTGTGGGAAAACTATATTTGGTCCCTGCTTGCCAGTCGCCATGGTCGCGCGACGTTGGGTGTTGCCGTCCCGAAGTCGCTACACATATGGCGCTTTCTAAACTGAAACGTAAGGACCGCCCTAATATTCATCAACATTCCTGTTCTTGTTCAATATGCTGCTCGAAAAATCCCTCAAGCTCAAAGACTGCTGTGTCGAAGCACTGATTACCAAGGTTTCTCTTGGTAGGCTTTCTTTCGAGGGGGACTCGGGTACGTAAAAAATCTGCCGCGAAAGGGACTTGGTGAAGAGAAGTGAGCTAAAGCAAAGAAGGCAATGTCTGCACTCTGAACCCGGACAACACGCTTGTTTCTCTTAAGATCAGTCGTTACACCAAGCGCTTCAAGAACTTCTTAACCCTCGCTCGTGATGTCTTGCATCGATGCACTCGTATTCTTTTTTTGCTGTGTTTAGCTTGTACCTCGCTAGCCAATCAACAAGCATGTGCGAATGGACTTTTTTTTTTTTTTTTTTTTTGTATGCTGGACAGTTACATTTTGTTTACAATTTTGGGAACCAGTTGGCGACGTAGTGGACTGGCATGGTTTCGATCGAACAGCAATCTCCTCTCGCCCGACAATTTTGCACTGCACTGCAGTGGTCACGTGTATCAACAGTTAGAGACTGCTTCCATTTATTACATAACTAGACAACCTAATGGTGTGATATTTACTACTAAGTTGGTCATTTTCAAATAAATTTTAATATGAGCAGTTTGGTTTTTATTTACCTATAGCGGGTATATATATATATATATATGTATAATTTAACTGAAGCATTGCAAAATGTGTCATGTCATTGGCCTTTCAGTTATATGTTGAAAGACTCCCAGGTGGTTTACCTTGACTATAAATTGTTTACTGCGGCGAGCAAAGTGTTCTTTGTTTGTCCAGCACTTAAAACAAATATTTTTATTTTTCTAAGAATGTATGCACCAAAAGCCAGTTTTGCTGCTCTGAAACACTGTTTTAGCTGCTCCAAAACACTGTTTTGGCTGCTCCAAAGTCCACTTTAGCTGCTCCAAAACACTGTTTTGGCTGCTCTGAAAGGTGCTCCAAAACAGCTTAGGCCAATCACATCATTGGAATCTGCTGGTCAGTCCTTCTAGTTCACAGTCCCATAAAACCTCAGCAACCATCAGACAAGTTTATGGCCGGTAAGCTTATGTCCAGGGCCGGCTTTCTTGAATGAACCTCACAGCTGAGACTGGGTGAAAGAAAGCCCAACAAGCCTGGGGTGCAGAAGCGCCTGAGTGTCAACTTTGCGTTCTACTTTGCTCGTGTGGTAGCCTTCGCTGTGCTTTCTTTCACTTAGGCTCAGCTGAGACACAGTCTAAACCCCGAAAGCTCCAAGAAGATTGAAGTCACACTAGTGCACTACAAAGCCTACTTCTTTCCAAGGCACATTTTAGCCGATACAGGCAACTTCGGTGAAATGAGAGAAGAACTCATCAAAGACTGCTTGTGTATCGGCCTGGAAAACTGAATGGTTTAAAAAAAACCTACTACAACTGCACTTGTCACTGGTCAATGGAAGCACTTACGAATGCCTGTCAGCAGGAGACAGTCCGACAACAGCAGAAAGAGCTAGAGCTGCGGCAAAGTACAGAATCTGTACATGAGGTCCATATCAGAAGAAAAAGTACTGCACTATAAAAGGCTGCGGTCGCTTGAGATATGACCTTGTCAAACATCACCAACATGACGCCAAAGATTCATAATGATTCAATACCTCGTGCTAACATGAAGTACACCATTTTGTACTTAGCCCGAGACTGAGGCAGGAAAAGAGGAAAGTTTCAAAGTAAAAGAAAAATGAAAAACACGTCTCTATAGAGACGTGTCCTCGACTGTTCATTTTTCTTCTACTTTGAAACTTTCCTCTTTTCCTGCCTCAGTCTCGGGCTAAGAACAAAATGGTTAACATCCACCAGCTCGCCTGCGCAATCACTACATTATGAAGTACACCCTCGGTCGAGTTGTCTAGCAAAAGATGTGGTGTGCCAAGGTTGTTAAAAAAGAAAACAATTTATAGCAGTTCATTGGTTGAAGTCTTCTCTCAGGAATGCGACTAAAGAAGAGGAAGGACTGTGCTCAAAAGGACATAAAATGACTGCCTCAAATCTAGCCACAAGAACCAATGGTAAGCAAGAGCCAGGATTCCTTGGCATGGCCTCGAACTCCCAAGCTTCAAAGTTGCAGCCAATAATACTTGTTCAGAACTGACTCCGGTACTATTCAAGATAGACATTGGCGCAGTTGAGACAGGGATTCCCGAAGACCATTTTAAGACTCTAGAAGCCGGTGTTAGGAACCCAACAGAAGGTCACTTCAGGTTCTGGGAGGCACAAAACTGAATTTTTCAATCAAAAACTGCAGCGAGTTAGAGAAAGTTTACATCATCCGAGACCCCAACATACCAGCAGCTGCTTGGCAAGCCAGCTATAGAAAAGCTCGAAGTTCTCCCTCAGCAAGCAACTGTTCACATTTCCAACCGTAGGGCAGTGCCATGGTTTGATCTGCAGGCAAACAAATCATTTACAATCGATAGATCTGAGAGCCTTCCAAAATTGCCACCGATACCTTCCGAATTCACCCCAGTGCCGTACAAAGCCCTCCTAGCATATAAAAAAAAAAACCTCTAAAAGTTAACATGCCTCTGTACAGTTTTTAGGCTTTCCTATAAAGGCCGGTTCTCACATGCAGCGAAGCGCTGATGTAGCGCTGCTCACGTGCCGTCAGGTACTTATCGTCTGGCCTGAGCAACAGTTTTGACGGTGCGATACAAAACTGGTGAACGCTCCCGTCGGCACGTGCTTAGCGCGAGGTCAGCGCTATGCTTGTAGCGCTCCGCTGCATGTGTGAACAGGCCTTAAGGCTGATAAAAAAAACTTAAAGATTGTCTAAAAATGTCAGAAGTGGGGTAGAAGCATGATGGGATAATTTTACACTTCCCCTGAGTAAAGTACAACTAGCACCCTCTAGGCACTGGTTTGCAGAGCGTGACACTGTTACCGCAAACAGGGGGTCTCTGGTTTTTGCTGTTTTTCTTTTAGACTCAAAAGGCTGTCATTAAAACTACCAATGTCGTGGGAAGTGCTCATTTGGTCACAACGTTAAGGGGTAAATTTTGATGCCCAAAAATACCATTTTGAAGAAAAAGTGCCATACACATAAAAATCTGCCTGCTGCAAGGTTTAAACCCAGGACCTTTTCATAACTTTGCTAATGGAAATACCATGCTAGTAGTGGAGAGGTCATGGGTTTAAACCCTGAAGCAGGATGATTCTTCCAGATGTGCATCAGTGCCTTGAGAATACGAGTTGCACTCCAATGAGGGTGAACTGCAAAATTGCTGCCGCTATACGCAAAGGTATAAGGTGGCATACATAGAGTGCAGGCAGTAAACTGAGCCAGAAAAATTGGAACCTGCAAGTACATACCTCAAACTTCGGTCAATACTCTTGGTGGTGCATGCTACCTTGTCAAATTTCAAAGTGAAGCTCCATTTCTGTAAGAAATTAGAATATTTCTGTAAATTTTATGGTCGGTTTGCTTGCTGCATACTCGACCCGGACGAATAACACAGAGCGAATGGCTCCAACAAAAAAATACATTTAATTGGACATGATTGAGCTGGTCAATACACTAACATCGTTACCGGGGCGCTTAAGTCTGGTCAGCGACTGCCTGTGCACTACCTCTGATCCGCCTTATCAAGGCGGTGCGCGCGATGTGCGCGTGGCCGGCTTGACTCCACCGCCCTGCGGGAAAGTCTGCCACCTGTGGCCCGTAGTCGGGCAACTGGACTGGACTGGGAAGCCGCCAGGGTGCCCACAATTTCTACGACGGACGCTGATGCAGACGAACAGCGAGAGCCGTGCTTGCTACTGCTAACATGAGATGGCACAACTGTTGAAGATTTGGCGACAAGCCGTGATGCAAAAAAACAAAATTGGGGGGTTTACGTGCCACACCAACAAAAGACACCTGCAGCACAAGTCTGAATTACACGGTGCCCTTTTCACAATACGCATCAGTAATATGGTGGGAACCTCGGCCGGCATTCTAAACCGTCAACTGGGGATCCATAGGCCAGCGCTTCGAATCTGAGCCACTGGGGCCATTAGCCGTGATGGCCACATTCAGTAAAATTCATTTGATTCGTCTTTCTGCCTGTGTTGTATATGAAGTGTGCACAGTGAGATTTAACACAAATAAAGAGAAGTATAGGCGATTGCTGAAATAAAGCAGACGCCACGCAGACGAAATCGGTGGGAACAAGAGCACTCTCCAAGATGAATTGCGCCGCGCCATCTCTCGTCAATAAAGCAAATGTGGCTCTCGCTGTGGCTTGTTTCTCCGCATCAGCATTCGTCATCTTAATTTAGACAAATGTTGTTCTAATTTCTCACAGAAACGAAGCTCCGCTTTGAAATCTGACAAGTTAGCGTGCACTGTGAAAATACACCATTAACAAAACTTTCAGCTGCGCACGTGCAGCTATCAATTTTTCTGACACAATTTACAGTCAACAACTCTATTCATGCCACCCTATATATCAATGTTGAATGGCTAGTTGGTATTGGTCTTGGGTTGCCACAGGCATGGTAGCGCTTTTTAGACGTGGACAAAAGAGCTCGTGCCTGTCTTGTCTTTCCTTCTTTTGTCCTCATCTAAAAAGTGCTACCATGCCTTTGGCCACCCAAGACCCTATATATATCAGGATTTATAAAATCAAATTGTTCGCAGAAAGTTTTGAACTCAACACCTCTATTGATCCCCTTGACATCCGATATATACAGAAAACACACTTTGTTTCATGCCATGCACACCCACCTTGCTAACCGTCTGCCAAGTATCAACAATGTGGCTTTTGAAGTTCCCAAATATCACAAACTGCTTCATGCACCGATTCCTGCAGAGGTGTTTCAGGTTCACTGTTCCAATGTTGTCCCAAGTATCCACACCCGGTGGCACCTGGTTTTCGAGATTCGCCCACTGAAAAAGTAAGGAAGTGGTAAATAAATATCTTAACAACAAGAAACTATTGTGACATAACAAATTATGAGTGCACATGAAGCTGGCAAATACAAAATAGCTATAGAGGTATATTAATCGCTACTTTGATGTTTTGTGCATTTATTGGCAACCTCAGATATACTGCAGACGACATATTTTTCGCGGGCTCAATATTTCGCGATTTAGGTTAAAGCTGAAGTTTTGGAATAGTTTGCGGGCTCTAATTTTCGCGATGCGGTAGGATCTCAATATAGTTTCCAATATGTTTACATTTTACTGGAATTGTTCATGGGACCTATTTTTCGTTAGTCGCAGATGATTCGCGAAAATTAAGTCGTTTACAGTATTTTTTTTTCAGTATTTCTGTTGGAGTTTTTAATACAGAATGAAGCTACAATGGGGCATGTGAGGCTTAAATAAAAAATACTGTCCAATGGTAAAGAGTAAAATGCCAAGCACTTGCACACCTTCGCATTAGTCCTCAAACTTTCCCGCAGAGGGTTACACCAGATATTCTGTCGGAGTGGTGCACGAAAGCACCCGACCTCAAAAGCCCAGCCCTAAAAGCCTTTTTCTTTTAGCACCACCTTCAAATCCCAATTCTCAGAAGACATTGACATGAATATCCGTGTTGGCGGCCCATTTCTTCTATATGCTACGGCACTTTTCTTCCTTATTGTTGCCCATATAGAGTGAAAGGGTGCAGCAGTATTTGTTTTCATTGCGAGGTCATTGATGCCTTGAACATAATGATTGATTATGGTTTTAAGCCTTGTGCCAGGTTTACTTATTTACAAAACATGGTAGCATTATTTGCATGCCTCCGGCTGCTCAAACACCAACTCATGTTTAGAAACAAACCGGAGTGGCCCTAGCGGAAGCCACCGGCGCCGTGCATGCGCAATGGAGTGTGGGCAAGAAGCTCTCCGTCGCCCATAAACAAACCATTGAAATGCGATGTTGTAGGCGTCGGTGTGAGTCCCCCTGCCCTTTCTCGCGTTCAAATTGTTGATTCTACGTCTTCCTGGCAATGTCTGACTTTCTTGAGCAGCCTCAGCGAAATTATCGAGGCTAGTTACACCACAAAACTTTGCGTGAATAATATGACATGCGGCGATTCATTACGCGTGGACGCCGCAGAATGTACGCTAAAGCCTGATTCGCATGATGAGATTTCGCTCGCAATTTTCAGTCGCGACGCCGCTCGGGCTGCAAAAGCGTGAACCGTAGCCGAGATGGTCGACGTCGATACTGAAAATAGCAAGCAGAATTGGACCAAGTGAATCAGGCATAACAAGTCGGTGGTGGCCACTGGTAACAATGATCAACATCTCCTTGCATCTACTGTTTACATAGAGCCTGCTTACCAATCTTCAAACCTAAGTCTTTTTTTGAGGCCTGCACCTACTTCTTATCGCAAGTATCGGCCCAACGTTTGTTCAATGAGCCGGTGTCGTCTAAAAGAGCAGACGACAAGCAGAAACGTTTGTAAGAGTAGACGACAGTCTGAACGATCAGGCGGCCGTTTCAACGTGAAGACGCACTGATTGTTGTCGGAAGGTGGTCCTGTACAACCTCACGGTTTTCCGGCGTTCATGTTGGAACAAAGCAAATGAATCGGATGACCCAAGTATCCGAGAATTCAACCCAAAGTGCTCCCTGCCCAAGCAATCGTGGTCCGACGGCGTCTGGTTTTGCCCTTTCAAGGCACATACCCAGATTCTCGGACGAACCGAGCACATGAACACTGACCTTCCAAACTTTCTCGACTCTTTTGGTACAGCCCCAGTCACGGCATTTTTATGAGAAGGCAGGTTTTTGCCCGGTCCCTTTCAAAACAACGCAGGAATATACATCACACATGCGGTCTTCTGCCTACAGCCCCAGACAAGTGCGCCCGAAGCGCCGTGACGTAACGGGGTTGAGTTCGTGTATACATAGGTTGAGGTGCCGCAAAAACTTTTTCATTGCTTTTGAACGAACACCAAGCTATGGGCACCAGCCAAGATCATATGTCTGCTCTCCAAAGTTTAGAGTTAATCTTCCTGGTGATTAGAAACAACCTCCGTATTACTTCATTTTTTTCTGCAGTACTGGACCCATTTCAAAATTACGCTCCAGGTGACAAACACATGCCTGGCCTTTGAAGTTATTTGCTATAAATACCTCAAATTTCTCAGGGGGACTAGATCCCCCTGCCCCCATTGTGAGAACAAGATAACATGCTCAAGGAGTTTACAAGGAACGGTGGTCATAGAGAGATTCCTTAGGCCCACCAAAAAGTTCACAGTTACACACTTCTGTACAGATAGCCAAGTTTAAGTTAAGACAATAACACCCACTTGCATATATAGTCAATAATGAAACGCAAGTCCATTCACCTTTTAATAATGCTTCTATTATTAGTAAGAAGCCCCGATACATCTGAGACAAGAGGATGGCATACTCTTCCCCTCTCTGCCTGCTATTCCAAATTCGATATTCCAGGTGGATCCCCAGCACAAAACAAACTCTGGGTTTCGGAAATCAAGGCTGAGGGACCTGTTTCAAGCACATTGTCATTAACGGGATTGTACACACAGTATTTATTGTTAATGCACATGCTACTGTATCGAAGCTTGAAAGTGACATTTTATTCTTTGGCAAATCCTATCAGTTTTTTTTCATGCATGACATGTTTCAATTGAGAGGTCCTCACACACGGTGCTGGGGCTAGATCTAAATGATGACCTGGGCAGAAGAATTTGGACTTTTAGTGTGTATGTTGCCCATTTGGTGATAACTGAACATCACTCACTACCCATCTCATGGGCCCGAATAATAGCTCCATGAGTTACTTGAAGATTCAATAACTACCTTAATATGTCCAAAATTACCTCCTCTGTTTGTGCCACACTTTCAGATAAGTGGTCAGATATCCCATAAAAAGATTAGGTCGCCACAGCGACAGTGATCGTCATCCTCATTTAGATGTGCTCGCAGGGCCCAATCTTCTTGTTGGACTACTTCTACCAATCTTCCAGTCATGCAAACTTCTCCAACCAGAGCAGTAGTTCTACTTTCAGGCACGGCCAATATAGCAATAATATCTGTCATGGCAGTTTGAATAAGCCCTTGAGATTGTTATTTCTTGTTTAGTGATGCCAGTATTCCTGATTCAGCCCGATCTATTTTAAGCGCGTGTGTATCAACCTCTACCAGCGTCTTGTGCATCTTATTGAACTGTCTGAGTTGTTCATTCATCGGACCGGTATAATCTTAATGTTACCGGATAGGAGGAAGATTACCATATCAACAGTCCCAAACAGTTTTACAAGGCACTTCTAGGTGTGGGAACACCAGTAAACGCATGTTGCTTCTTTACAATTTTATGAGAGTATTGGACCAACCTGAACATGCAAGGAGAAGAAATCGGTGGTCTGTACAGTCTGGTTGGTACAGATCGGTGGCCGATAGGCCGCACACTCCTGTTATTGGCCTGCTTCACCATGACAGTCGTTGAAGTCGCGCACCAAAACAGGGTTGTCACAACTGAGCAGGAACGATGGGGTTGGAAGCTGGAGGCGAGCCGCAGCCTGGACGAGCAAGAGGACGAAATGAGTGGTGCACATGGTATGGTTGATCCCGTACTCACTCCTTCACTAGCGCATGAAACATTTTAAACGCATATGAAATGAGCTACATAAAGATGAGCAACAACTTTTGGCAATCTACACCCATTTACGCGACAAATGGACACAGACAGAGGGAGTGCCAGATTCATATACATACCTATTTAAGATCACTCAGAATATTAGGTTCCGATACTGGATCATGCAGAATGTGCATGCTGTACCCAGTCATGCAATGTTTCTTTGTGTGTGTGTACGCGCTTGAAACTGTGTATAAAGACAGGTGAACTGTATCCGACAAATTCGCGAGTCCAGCAAAACGAACGGCACCTAGCGGGAAAACACTGAGCTGGCCGGAACAGGTGCTTTCGCGATTTCTGCTCGTCTCTTGTGGCTTCCGTGATTACATGTTGTCGATGGTTTGCGCGACAGAACAGTTCTACCAATGACTCTGTCGTAACCAGAGTATCGCCTAGTGACCCAGGTTGCTCTGCACGCGACCTATGGAACCGTGTGAGAAAGACATTCTGTGTTTATAAACGTTCATCAGCACCGTTGTAGGACAGGTGGCAGTCCTTTCCTAGTTTCCTCGAAGAAAGTCAGGCCTCTGGAAGTTCGCTTACCCAACCACATCACCACAGGTTCGAAATAATGGATGATAAGACGCGAGGCAAGCCATTTTGAGTCAAATGCTTGCTTGCTGGTGCTGCAGCATTGTGCGTTGAGCTGGCACATGGCACGGCAGGACCTGGATTCGACCGCCATATTTGCCCGATAGTGGCGTCCCTATAGGTCGCTGGAGTCGCGAATTTCCTTGGAGATATGCCGGGTGTGCTTAGTCAAGTTTCTTAGAGACGCATGTCATCGATAAACAATAACGACAACCAGCAATGCCCGCTGACAAAGACATGCTAATATGTTTTGCCATAGCACATTTATACCACACCATGTATAGTATTTAGCTGTGTGTTCTGCTTTGTCCTTTCATATTTTTTAATCCCATGTAAGCATGCTGTTGCTTTGCAGTGCCGAATGGCCACATTAACCAACGAAGCATCTGACGGCCGCGTTTGTCAAAGAACAAATGCCTATTGAATCTTCAGAACTTTGGCTCGTCATTAGGGATTTGATTATTTTCATGATATTGATTGAAGAGTAGTGAAGGGACGCATATCGGCAAAAGATTTGAGCCCGATTGTGGGCCCACGCTAAAGGAAGTGAAAATGGTGAAGTCTTACTCTTTGAATATAATGCATGCTTTGCTGCGACACATTGTTTCCTCACATAAATCGGCAAAGGGTGCAGAGTTTTGTGTTGTATGTTTTCTTTTTCTGACATCCTGGGCCATCTCTAATAACCATGCATGTCCGACGTACACAATTAATTGTAAAAACTTGAAAAACGCCGGACACTGGTGCTTTTTCATTCACGACCAGGTAGTTTTCCTGCTAGTACTTTTCCCAAACTTGTAGTTTCCGTACGGCAAGCAAGTCGTCTGCTCTTTCGTGCAGGCGGCTGCCGTGACGCCACGGCACCGAGCTCCGATTGGAGGAGAGGTTCAGGCGGGATCTTGGGGACTACCGCGAGTAAACAAAGTGGCGTGACGACTTTGTGCTCTCTGCTTGGCCATAGGAATGGCTGCTTCCCTGCAGCCCTCGGATAAACTCTGCTACTTCAAAGACAAGGCTGTAGAGTTCGAGAAACATGAGCGGAAACAGCGCAAAGCATATGTTCTGTCGTTTTAAGTAAATTAATTTACCCTGAGAGCCCATGTTTGACGAGTACCGCCAAACTCATTGCTCTACACAAGTTGTTTTGATCACACAAACTGTCATGTTCGAAACGAAATCGGTGCCAACCGGTGACCACCTGTTAACCGTGGACCACAGAGGGCAAGTACTAATTTCAAGATGTGCTTCCGCCTTAAAAGTGTAGAGTTCTCGGCTAAAGTTTGTCTTGCAATGCTAAGGCGGTTTGGTTAATTGTGATCAACTCTATGTCACATTGTTTTTCATCACCCAAGGATCACAAGAACCCAATAGAGGGAAGAGTTGATTAAGTCTTTAAAGGTAAGGCAAGCTGAACAAATGGAATTTACCGGTACGATTGGCAGGCGCTTTTTTGTGGCTGGTAGCCACAGAAGAACCCCTGAGTTGCAACAATGGACAAGTGCTCCCTCTTTTTAGAAAAGCCTTCTTGTCGTCTTGATCTAACAATCTTCAAAATGTCTCGAGCAGACGATGGAGGAATGGTTTTCAATTATCCCCGTTTATTAGCCGGATCCACATCTTTTGCAGTTTGGCATCCTTCAGAAATTTGAACAGCAACACGCCGTCATTTAAGCACGCAGTGCATCCAAAAAAGGAGCCTGCTTTCATTGCCCTTCGATTGAGAAGGATACTAGTCACAAAAGTATAATTTTTCTGAACTCGGCAAGTACCCAGCACGACAAAAACAGCAATAAAAAAACTCACGGATGCCGCATTAGCATGACTGCCATTAGTTATGCCTAGATGTTAGGCTTGTTCATTTGCTTGCCCCTCCTGCACCAGTGCAGAAAAGTGTAGGGCGACATACTTGCTGTACTACACCAGAAGTACACCGCGCTGGTTTTCTGCACCGTTGCAGGTAAATCAAACGAGCCTGCTGTTTAGTCCTGACCATTTATCGGCATGTGCCGGGGCAGAGCTAAGCGCAAAACGTCACCAACCTACTCTTCCAGCTTTTCGCCCCCTTTCACATGTGCAGTAGACCTAATTTGGCCCACTTTCCCCCTGTAAAACACTTCAATTATTGGAGATTAGACAAAACCAGCGACGGCTTAACTGCTGTTTTACGCATCTGTGTATCTTCGTTCTGTGCACCTTCTACTTTTGAGTTTCCTCTCTCCTAGCGCCATCTCAGGTTTCCATACATCATGTTACGTGGAATAGTGCATACGCTGAAGCTACAGTTGGGGACAAAAGTCCCCAGGACGCACGAGCTGCAATTGAAACGCATTGCTCTGCCATCTGCCGGCGGGCCGCCTGGTTTCGAGATCACACAAAAGCGCATGAGTGTCCTACTGTGCCTGCAAACATGCGTTTTCCCGCTCTTCTGCGGCGTGGCGCCAAACTCGGATTCGGCCGCGCTTACTGACATGGCACCTATAAAGCAAGAAGTCACGGCAGCTCAGCTTAGCGGTTTATATATAAACCAAAGTGCGCTGACACGGCGAAATACGGCGCAATGCTGCAGGCAGTATCTCCAGTTTCGAAATGCGTAGCAGGCCCTGGTCAGCCGCAAGCGCAATCTTAGAGGCAATACCACGCGCCCGATTGCAAGTTAGGCGTTGTGCCGCACAAGAGCAGGAAAACACACGTTTGAAGGCACAGTAGGACACGCATGCGCTTTTGTGTGATCTCGAAACCAGGCGACCCGCCGCCAGATGGTAGAGCAATTCGTTTCAGTCACAGCTCGCGCATCCTGGAGACTTTTGTCCCCGACTGTACATCGGTAGGCACATCAACAACAAAGAGTGTACGTTAGCTCTGCAAGGGCCCGGGCCAACCCGAAAGCCTGGGCCCGGCCAGGGTAGCACGAATTCTTTCCGGGCGCAGGCCGGGCTCGCGCAATGGTGTAGCATACTTTCTAAAACATTAAGAAAATGCTAGCGCACTGATAATTTAGATTTTAAAGAGAGAAAAAACGGAAGGGCCATCTTGCTACAATGCCACTAAAATAATCTTTGAAATAAGCAAAGCTGTTTTGGCCCAAGCCCGCAAAAAGATAGAATTATGGGGATTCCATCAGCATAGTGGGACAACCACCAGCAGGCAAGAAAACGAGGGCAATCTGCAGTCACAGGGGACAGCACGATTGTCTTGCCCTTTCTTTTCAACTTTTGAAGAAAAAAAAACGACAAAAAAAACAAAAAAACTGCATCTTGCTATTAAAGATATGTCTTTATATGTGTGTAAACTTTCGAATGTTCACCACGTGTCTGCGATATGACAGCGTCTTTCATGAAAATTAGTAATTAACTGCCCTAACACCTCCGCAGGGCACCTTTGCATTTAAGAGATGGGGCACACCTTGGCCTAGCCAAAATTGGCCTAGCTCACACCGGGCCGGGCCTGATCAGGCAGGCAGGGCCGGGCCTGACTAAGTAAGCATCCCATCGGGCCGGGTCGAGAGTCAGCGGGCCAGGGCCCGGCCGGGCCTCAAAAAATAGGCCCGAGCAGTGCTTTAGTTTACATACCGTGTTTCCCATACGTACCGGGTTGTGCGGGTGCAATCGGCCGCGCGGCCGGTGATGCAAGCCTCAAGAGAAATTGCTTCCGTAACTCCTCAGCACGACGCTGGTTCCCTGGCGAGAGAAAGGATACGTAAGGAATAGAGAGAAAAAGGGAGGCGAAATAAATGGTAGTCTTCCTACCGTTGCTGCCATAGCACTGCGGAACCCACGCCAGCCTTGCCGAGCCTTGTAAACGATGCTGAATGTAGACTAAGAAAAGACACGATCCGTGCAGAGCAAGACCAACGTCAAAACAAAGCACCCGTCGATGTGATGATTCCTGTTCTAGGCTGAGCGATTCATCTTCGCCGCACTGTCCACTGTTGCACCAACTGCCAGCCGCACAAGTTTCGTTTCGATGACGTGCCGCCGATGCCGCAGCCGCACGGCCGCACCACGACCAACTCTATTACTTCCGACCACTTCACCCGGAGCGCGCCTACGGGGAGCGCTGTCCCCGGATGCGGCACGCCTAGTTTCGCGCCACTCTACTAGATGGCGCCACAGCTCAGCTGTAGAATTCGGGAGCAGAACGAAGGCTGAGCTCTCCGCGCGGCCGCAAATTGTCGATGAACGACTTACTTCCGCCTCATTCTTTTGATAAAAATTTCCTGAACTGAGAGTCTTTCCATCAGAGACCCCTAAAAGAGGCAACGTGCGATTTAATGTACATTTTCGTTCACCTATTGGAGATCACTTGAAATTTCCTAAGAACTCGAGGGTTTATGGTACTGAGGGGTTGATGAATTTTCAGCATAAATTTTGTGAAGCAAGGTTAGTTCTAAGCGTGCTTTTATGTTAACTTGATTGGAAAATAAGTGTTGTCTAGTGAACTACTCAAAGTGAATAATAATTACCTTTGCTACTGACGGCCTTTATCCACTCGTCCCTGATCCTTGTGGTGGGAAATTCATAAAAGCTGACTCCCACTTCCTTGCCCCGTTCTCACTTGCAGAACGGTACGCGGCAGTGCGTTTTCAGGTAAGATCGAACAACCATGTCCAGTGGCCATTTTTAATTTTGATGAAAAAAAAATTATTTTGCTGGCTTTATGGCCAGAAGAATAAAACCAATCCTTGTTTTCGGAAAAAAAATTGTCTTTGCGAAAAAGTGACAGGGCTGAATTCTACGCACAACGTCCCAGTCCTTTGCTTTCGATTAGTTTCACGTTCGGCCGTGGTTCGGCTGTTTAGTCAGTTTAGTGTTCAGTGGGGCAACCATCTCTGACGCCGACTTGATCATGACTTGGTGGGCCGTCGGAGGCTGTACAACGTTGTCTGGAGCTTGACACGACCCTAGATTTAATCACTGGCACTGGTGCCATGTCAAATTGCGGAAAAAATACACCTCGCTGACGTGTATTTGTGGCTCTGCAGCTCATGTAGTTGGTACTTGTTCTTTCTGCACCATCATTTGTGCAGGTCCAATGAGCATACCTAAATTGGATTCCACGATTCTCCAAACCATTGTCTTATAAATTAAGTTACAGACAATCTCATTCAATCGCAATTCTTTCTCTCTTTTTTTTTTTTTATGGATCTTTATTTCCTACGCGTTGTGCGGCCTTCCACGGCAGCGGATCAATTGGCGCCTCACAGGTTCATGTTCTGCCGCGTCCTGCTTCCTATATCATGTTACTGTTAAGGTTGTTGGCTGATCTGTTTGCAAAGTCGCTCTGGTTGCTTCCTTTACGTCGCGTAGACGGAGACGCTATACACCGGCTGTTGAAACAGGCACAGCGAAGCACGTTGTTGGCGCACCTCGATCGCTCGGGCCCATGGGCATTTTTGGGTCGGTTCTACGAAAATGTATTACGAATTTTCCCTTCAAAACTACCGTCCACCTCTGTGCTGTCAATTTGTCTTTTCCTGACCACCCCGTAGCATTTTCACGCTTTTTTTAATACTAATGAAATGGTGAAGAGTGGGTATGGGCACGCCCCATTTATAGCAACCGCGTTAGCGTCAATTTGGCCATCTTTCTAGCTTTACAACTCAAAAGCCACACAAATATTGCATCATGGATAAGGAACGGATAAGAGATGGCGCTAAAATAGCAAACCGGAAAGCGCTGGACACTTCGAGCGCCTTCCGGTTAGCTATTTCAGCGCCATCTCTTATCCGTTGGTATTCTATTAAGTCTTTCCGGTTTACGCCGGAAAGTTTATTTAATGGGATAAGATACATATTATTGTTGCTACTTACAAATTTCAAAAATTACTTATACTTATAGACCAACACGCGTCCCTGACGTCACGCAGCAGCGGTGGCGCTGTCGACGGCACTGCGCATGCGCAGACGCTTCAGTTCACTCGAATTCGGTTTCTGCGCATGCGCAGTGCCCACACCTGGTGTGGGCAAACGCGGGCTTGTTTGTAAACAGCGTGTCGGTCTATAGGTGAAGCGAGCACTGGAAAATGTATCTCACTTTGTTGCTGTAATAAAAACAGTCCCATCACATTTAGTTGGGTGTATTTCTTGTCTGCAGTTGCCTATGCGGTCAAATGAGTACCATCCCAGGCTCTACGAGCTACACCACTCAATCTGGCTTTTTGGTACTGTTGCGATTTTCACAAGCGATCTCCAGAGTAGAGAGTTTGGGACTGAAACTTCGTATTCCAGTCCTACTCTTAACCATAACTTCAAAAACAGGAAGATATGTGGCAAAGAAGCAAAAAAAGGCTATGTTTAATTAACCTGAGACGGGTAGAGAAGAAACATCAAGACGTAGAAGGGACAGAAAATAGACAGGACGACGTCTCAAACTCACGTAACTTATTTATTTAGTCCACCTCCTTATATAGTCTCAATCTCAAGGTTATCTCCACCAACACAAAAGGACGAAATCTATACAGATCAAGCGCCACAGCCTTCATCGCACAATGCAAGAACGTTGACAACGTTTACAGGTCAAAGCGATAAGGCAACATCCATCCACTCTCAAACTTGAACAAAAGGATCTCTTCCACTACTACTATTCTATACACAGTTCATACTTCTGTTCAAGTTTGAGGGTGGATGGATGTTGCCTTATCGCGTCGACCTGTAAACGTTGTCAACATTCTTGCATTGTGTGATGAAGGCTGTGGCGCTTGATCTGTATAGGCTTCGTCCTTTCGTGTTGGTGGAGATGACTTTGAGATTGAGACTATATTAGGAGGTGGACTAAATAAACGAGTTAGCTGAGTTTGAGACGTCGTCCTGTCTATTTTCTGTCCCTTCTACGTTTTGATGTTTCTTCTCTACCCCAGTCTCGGGTTAATTCAACATGGTTAATATTCACCAGCTCGCCTGCACCCTTCAGATTTTTTCTAAAAAAAGGCTGTTGTAGCTCATTGTTTGCAATCAAGTAAAAAGACAATTGGCGAAGTACCTTTTTACATGAGTGGAGCATAAATCCTTCCATGTCAGAGCTAAAATGTAAAGTTATGTTTGGGCACACAGGCATGTGCACAAAGTTTTGTGTCCACGTACCTTTTTTGTGCCTGTGCCTTACTCACCTGCTGCAAAACTTTTGCTTCGATGTGCTGGCAGTGCGTCAGTGTGATTATTTTTTATTTACCTTTTGTCCAAACGAGGTGAATGGGCCAATAATTTTTCAGCAACACATGCATCGTGCCAAATGTTTTATTAGCACCTCCATAAAACTTGCACTCCTGGCTTTAACAAAAAAAAAATCTGCATTACAGAGGTATGCCCACTATACCGAGAATCACATCTTAGTATGCCTAAACTTCTCTTTCATTAGTCACGGAGTCTATTATAAACTACTCCCAACGAATTATAATGTGGTGGTACATAAAAAGAAACACACACAGCTACCAGTATGCAAATTTATTTCGAGAGTCACTCACAAAAGGTATAAAATATGCTTTCAGAGAGAGCAGAGCAACTTTGTTGGTTAATGGTCAAATGGCGCACTGGAAAGAGTGCAGGAAATTGCACCAATGATGATACATAGAAGAATAACATTGTTGTTTTGGATGCTCAATTATAACGACAGCGTGTCCTTGGTGGATGCACCTCCTAATTATTGTGCTTACGGAATTACTACGCCACTCTTCTACCATTATAGGCGCAACTTCTTGTGCACACTTTTTTTTTTTTTTTTTAAATCTGGTGACAAACGGCAAACCTTTAACAATAAATCCTGAGAGCCTATTGCCCCTTCATAAATTTTGGAGTACATTACCTTTCTCCACTTGGTGATCCAGACATCCCATTAGAGTTACAGAAAGCGTTAAGGCATGTACCACACATTAGAGGGGAAACAGTGTACCACAAATGTTAAAGCAAAAGCATGACATTTTATTATAAAGAGTGTGAGGCAGTGTCAGTTATCCGAGTACCAATCTTCAGTAAAGCCTTTAAGCTTCTTAGAGAAGAATGATTTGTGCACTCCTTAATTTAAAATTGGCAAGTTTTGATATTTGCTTGCAGACTTGCAGCCTACAGTAAAAAGAAGTGTTAGTATAAACAAGTCCTGTGTCTTTCATTAGTAATAAAAAGTTTATTTAAAATGTATTAAAAATTACTGAAAAATAATTAACAGTGAAATTTTAAGCCTTATATTGTTCCCATTCAAGCAAGGGGATTCCACTCAAAACTCATCCCAAAAAGAACAGAAGAATGATAAATACTCAAGATAACTTACCATGCTCAGGTGTCCTGTTAATTTTGCAGTAAATGGCATGTTATGCATGTATATCAAAATGTGGTTAAAAACAGCTTCCCAAGATCAGTGTTATTGTGCTCTTGGCATAACAAACAAATCTTACCACAATCGCTTTATGAACAATGGGTTAGAATCATAATCCCCAAGTTTGTCAATGGGTTTTCAAGAGTTTCGCAGGTACTCCACCAGCTGGTGTTTAAGACAAAGAAACTGGCATTCCTACCAGAAGCTATGTGCCGTAAAATATTGAGAAAGCGCTCATCAAATGGTTGGAGATAATTGTAAAAAATATGGGATGGGCACTTTGCAGGTTCCAGCGCTGAAAGTCAGAACAGTGCAGGAGCAGTGTTGTAGTCTGGTGGGACCCCTATTTTCTTAAAGCAGTTGCACCGCTTGCATCCAGCCAGCTTTGTGCTGGCATTCTCATGTGAAGCTTCATTGCTTCTTACTGGAGTGAGCATGGAAAGCTTCACCGCTCTGCACCAGCGCACTGGGAGATGTGGTTGATGCGGAGGAGCACCTTGTTTCATTCAATACATTCAGAAGTTTACTGGCCTGGGTGCTTGATATGTTCTTAATCGCTTTTTAAATTTTCAAAAGTGGGGTGGACACCTATTGCGATATGAGCACATGTTCATCATTTTATGGCACATGGAATGGCAGAGATAAAAAAGTAAGGCAAATATTTTGCCTATCACAATGGCGGGTAGTAGAAATGCATCGAAATGATGTGTTATGCGTCACGGAAAGTTAAAAACATGAATGGTTAGTAGTGACTACTGCTGCATTAGAAGGAAGAAGGAAGTGCAGAAAGGAAGCCAAAGAAGTTAACTTGGGGCATTTTATGCTGCATCAGGTAAGTTATAGTAAAGTTTATAAAACACAACATTTTAGAGACAACATGCCTCCTATAATTTATACAATTTTCGTCATGGCAACATACCCCCCCCCCCCCATACACATCCCACACATTTAAAACGGTATTGCATGCCATTATAAATAGGGTGCTATGGCAACTATTTAGGCATCTCTCTTGACTTGTAACATAGCAGACATTGTAACATATCACGGCACAGACAAGACCGTGAATTTCAAACATTACTAAATCTTAGGCGCAGGAAGACCGAAAGGAGAAGACACAAAAAAAAGAGTGACAACACTGAACGGGATGGTGCGTGTGTTGTCCCTCTTTTTTTTTTTTATCTCCTCTCTGTCCCCTTGCATCTTAGGTTTACTGATGCTATGACATGTTCCAATCAATATATCAAGACTTAATCATTTCTAAATTGAGAAATATAACATGCAAAGCATACTGCAAGATCATAGGCGTGCACAGGGTCCTCCTATAGGGGAAGCCAAATTCACTGCAGCGCCCCCCCCCCCCCCCCCCTCACCCCCGTCTCACCGAGACCCTTACGCCGTAGGGGTAAGGCTCTGGGGGTAAGGTGTTCTAGTGCACCCTAGTAGGAGTGCACTAGAACACCATATTTTAACCGCGAAATATGACTTCCAAGTTTACTTCAGTGTCACTATAAAACTACCTTTCAGTTTACTTTCCCGCAGATTACTTGGAAGTCTAATTATTGCGGTTTACGAATGGGGCCCGGAGAATGATAAGGCTTGAAATATGTTTGAACCTAAAAATTAAATCTGAGCTGTGACACCGAACATGACGTAATGCCACAAAACGTCATACTTGCCACTGTTACGTGTCATCGTATCCATATCCTCGTAGACCGCAGTAATTGGATTTGCGAGTGCTCTGCGTGAAAGTGGACTTACATGCGCTTTGAAGTGTGGGAGAAATAAGAAGATGAGATAACTTTTCTAACAACAAAAACGATTTATTGCCAAACAAAAGTGGAGACCCCCACGATAAAGAAACCACAGCTTGCACTCGTAGGGCACAAGCGCCATCACAAAACACAAAGAAAATGAATCACACGAGGGCTCAGACGATACACAATTTCAGTTCACAAACGGTACTCTAAAAAAAAATTTAAAACAACACAACAACAGGGCTGGTGCAAATGAAAACAGTAACACACAGTAAAATTACTACACTATACAAAAGTACTATTCAAGCTGAGCTGTGCAAAAATACTATCGGTGTGAGAGGCGAACCTTAGTTCGGACGGAATCGGCTGTAAAGCACCCTCTTCCGCCGGCTGTCAACCAATTAAGGATAAAGTAGAATTATGCGACATTGTAGGTTAATGCGAGAGCATATCCTGCGAAATTAAAACACATTCATAACAAAAGTTTGCGCGTTTTAGTCGTAAAATGCTTTAAGATATTATCAAAACTGATGGATGTTGCTAGGTCCTGCTACACAAAGGGCAGCATCAGCCAACGAAGCCGTTCCTGCGACATCATGGATCTTAACTTGGTCTTTACATGTGCGAGCTTCGAAAATGTCCTTTCGCACGAGCAACTGGTTACAGGAATCGTGGAAAAAAGTTGAAGAGCGCGAGAAAAGTCCTTGAATACTGACTTGTCCAACCCATTTTCTTTGAGTGAATCCAGCCAGTCATAGGCGGTCATGCTGTTTGTTTTTTCGTCGCTGGTTCGGGACTTCAGGAGTTGCATATCAGCACCCAAGCTGTCGGGATCTACCTCAAAAAGCTACAAATAAGAGATATTTGTTCGTTCGCTCACAGAGAGGCCCAAAAGGTTCTGGAGAGCACACACAAGCTCAAAAGTTTCTTGTGTGAACCTTTCCTCGATCCCTCGAACACAGGAGTCAAGCATCGGAAAGAAAACACCGACACGAAATTCCTCCTCTTTTGTCGCATAGAAACATTCATTCGCCCAGTTTTGGTCAAATCGCTTCGATACCTTTCTTCTTCGAACTTCGGGAATCTCGATTTCATTCATCTCGCAGATCGAAGAAGCTTCCGCAAACATCTTTTTAAAGACTGTCCCATCTTGCCTCATCTCTCGCAGCGCTTTTTGCAGATGCCTGACTTCATTGAGTGCAGTGGTAAGGTTAATTTTAGGGTCCTGAAGAGCTCGGCTAACCTTCAAAATAAGCTGTAGAATAGGGTGAGCTATTTCCATGCTGCAGACAAAGTCAAAGCTCATCACCTGGGAAAGGAGTCCATTGCCTTTTGCTTTCGTCTCCGGGTGCTTTGTGGAGTCCACAATCGTTCTTACTGCACTCGACAGTTCGCTGTAGCTCTCACAGCGAACTGGCCTTTACTGCTTCAGCACAACATGCCCATCTGGTTGTAGACAAAGACTTCAAAGTTTTCAGCTGTGTGCCGACAGTTTGGAAAATTCGCTCAAAAACAGCATGGCGCACAACACTGTTTTCAATAAAGTTGTACGCAAGTTGCACAACGCCAAAGAAATCAAACATCATTCTGTTTTCTGCTCAAGACAAGCATGCATCGACAAGCACCAGGTTTAAGCTGTGGGCATAGCAGTGAACGTAGACGAGCTTGTTGTTCTGCTCTTTGCACTTTGCTTGAACGCCAGCAACGTGCCCTGACATAGTACAAGCCCCGTCAAAGCAGACGGAACTCACAGAATTCCAGGAAACATTGATGGTGTTGAGAACTGCTTGCAATGTGGAAAACACAGAGTCGCTGTCTAAATTTTTAAGCCTGTCGAGAGTAAGGAAGACCTCCACAGGCCTGTTCTTAATTTCGCAGAAGTACCTAATAACAACAGAGAGTTGTTCATGATGACTGCAGTCACTTGTTTCGTCGCACATGAGCGAGACTGTTTTACCTTCTATGCGGTGGACAATCGAAGAAAAAATGGCTGCATGCAGTGACTCTAGGATGTCATTTTGTATTCTGTTGCTGATGTAGGAGGCGTTCTTTGGGCCTGACTCTAAGTGGCCCCGCAAAACGGGGTCATACTTCTTTAAGATATTAACTATCTCTAAATATAGACCTTGCTCTGCGCTTTCCTTATTTTCACTGTGCCCTCTGAATGGCCTTCCTCCCTTTGAGAGAAGAACAACGATGTCAGTAAGGCGCTTTAGCACCTCACGATTTTGTTTTCGTTTTTCTTCAACTTGAGACGCTCGTCGTTCAAAGCTTTCATCCAGCATTGAAGCAATCGATCTGTTTGCTTTGGAGCAATTCCATGACACAACACTGTTAAGATGGCCCTCAGACCTTTCATGCTGATTAAACCTTTCTATCGCTTTCTTCCAAGTTCGAAACCCAGTTGAAACAAAGGATGGGTCTAAATGTGCTTTGGTACCACTGCCCGGCGGAAACGCCCGACAACAAAAGCAAAAGGCTGCATCTTTTGCTGGACTGTATTCAAGCCAGCTGAACTTTGCAAACCAGTGTTCACAAAAGCTGCGCTTTCGTTTATTCGTTTCTGTTTGGGCATAGCTGCCCAGATGACGCTGAAAAGGACCCCGTGCTTGCCTGGCTTGCTTGTCCAGGTCGTTAGTCGGCATAGGCAACGACGGGTCGTCGTCAGACATTTGGTTCTGGTTGGTGGAAAGCGTTGAGCAAAATCTCGGAGGCTCATCTGGTGCATCAGCGATGTGGCTTGGCGTCGTGGCACAGCTTGGCGTTGGCACACAATTTGGCGTCGTGGCACAGCATGGTGAAGTGGCGCAGTCGTCAGCTTGCTGGTGGCTGGACATCTTTTCCGGTTCATTTTGTTCATGCTGCTCTTTGCAGCTTGTTGACTGTGCTGCAAACAAATAAGAGAAGTATAACTTTTTAGTTTTCTTTTTACCTGTTAACATGGCTCTTAGAACACGCTCGAAAAGAAGTCTGAGTAAACAATTACAGAACCAACTGCGCCAATAATAAATATATTTTTTTGGAAATTTTACGACAGCTTTTTCATCGACAGCTCAGCATAGTCTCTCCAAGCTAACATCAGCAACCGCTGCTCGGAGGCGACCCAAACACGGCCTGCTGATTGTGCTTTCTATGTTTTAACGTAAACAACCTTTTTGAAAAACCTAGGTTGCTAAAAAGCTAGTTTTTTTTTTTTTTTTTATGTCGGTGATGTTAGTCGCGCTAGAGTTACTAGTCTGGCCGAGGAGCACTACCTTCTTTGTTCATCGCGACAGAAGTTTGCGCCCTTCTCGTATAGTTAATAATTTCTAGAGAGATAATCCTGCACAGAGCGTATACACGACTCAAACATTTTAAGACTGCGTTTTATTAAGGGTGAGCACTGGCGCTGGGCACGGAAATGCCCAGAGTTGCTGAGTATGTCAGTGAAGACAGACGGGGCTCTAATAGAAACGTTGCTAAGTTCGCTAGACACATTTTCCTTTGTGAGGACTTAAACATTCGTGAGTGGGTGCGTCTCTCACTCTCACTGTTGCCTTCGTTCATGAGGCACTTCATTCGCCTCAACAAGATCAGTCATTTTGCTCAACGGGGTCCTGTTGAGGTGCCACGCTATCGTCTACGAACAGACTTCATAGAATGATACCGACACGTGCTGCTATATAGAGACTTTTAATGAAAAGGATATGAATAATTTAACCAACTAAACTGAGATCTGGAATGAATGAATTCAACAACGAAGAAAAATACTACAAGGTCAGTTTACTCGCTTTTTCTTGGAAGGATCACATTATGTCAATGAAACGGCCTCTAGGAAGCCTTCATACAAGCACTGAACGTCCCTGAATTGACTCATCCAATCACCAAACCAGTACCGATGTGCACGGTGGACCCCTTCTTTCGTTTCTAATAAATTGCACTGTTCTCTCTTTCTATACTGCTCCGGCAATTTATGGGGTTCTAAAATAGCAGTGTCGTTTGCAGTGGCGGATCCAAGGGGGGGGCGGTGGGGGTGATCGCCCTCCCAAACGCCTCGCCAGGCACCCCCCCCCCCCCTCCCCCCCCCTCCCCCCGGGGTCTTCGTCAGCTCGAAGAAAAAACGTAAGCAATCGACGCAGGATACAGCTTGTACAACCAGGTGACCAATTGCTTTTCTTCTAAACTGAGAGAGGAAGCAAATGCTCTGGGTACAGTGTAGTCTGGGTCTGAGCTTCTCCTGAAGACGCTCCGGACTTCCCCACCACCTTGGCCTAAACATAAGCCCGCTTTCGTCCTCGCCTCCATCCCTCACTGAGGATCAGATCAGCGCCGCAGCGCGGAATACAGAAAGAAGCCGACGAGTGCCAGAAGGGGGAGATGTTTCCTCTAATGGGCTTCATACTGCCTGCGGTACGACTTCTCGTGGCGGGAAGCTAATAAAAGAAAGATAAACGGTACGAGCACTCTAAAGGCTGGAGGCTGCTTACGCTAGGGAGCCTTCATGTGCGCTCATGAAGGCACCCTAGCTTACACGGGGTCCTCAAGCCGACGCCGTAGGCATTTATTTGTATACAATGCCGTTTCAACTTAGGGTGGCGGGACATATTTTAGGAAAGGCGCCCGCTACCCCTTGTCTCCCCTTGGCGCCGTCTTTACTTTTCAAGTTAAACGCGGCTCCTGTGGATTGACGGCAGAGCTTTCGCCCGGCTTTGCAGGAGCGAATATGTGTGTGTCTAATGGAACAGAGGCGGGGCTTGCTGGTTTCCGACTGCGGCTTCGAATTCCCTACCTAAGGGACTTGGGGAAAACGAGCCTTTTCAAAGATCCGACTATACATGAATTAAATAGAGAGTGCCTGTGCCCCTTCGAGTGAACACCGACTCCCAAACATCCATGCTGCAGTCGTGATCGGCCTTTAGCCCAGTTGAGATTCGCCGACCGGACAACCGCTCTGCCCCATCATATCTCTGCACCTGTCCTCTCGACCCTGACGAATGAGCTAACTAACCAGAAACAAGTGTTCTTTTCACACAGAAAATATCCAGACGAATTGCAATTGAATATAATTTGGAAGGATCCATTGCTGGTTTAAGGTCTTATCTAAGTTTAAAAGTTATAGTTGCAGAACTGCAACATGCTTTCATAAATATTCAACAATTATTCTCTTTCGTTCTCTCGAGTTGCATCCAGAACACGTGAAAACACGAGTTTGGGTTGGCAATGCCGCATGTGCTGCGCTCTAGACATTCCAAATATACGGCGAACAACCGACGAACTTGCCTGACAGCTTTCGTTTCGCTCGCTGCGTCAACAGTGTTTTGACGCCGCGAGCAGCGTCGAAGCCGCCGGGCCATTTTTGTCGCTTGTTTGCAACGTACTCGCTCCATTGATTTAAGCCGCTCTTCCCGTTGCCGCAGCAGTTAAGCACTAGCTCCAACCAGAATGTCTGCCAAGGCAATGTCTTTAAGCTTCCCTAAATCGACTGCTCACGTAGTGTCGGTCTGAAACCCAAGTTCCAGAAAGGATAGTGCCACCACAATTTTCGAGATACTTGCCTCTAGCGTGGTCACCCGAAAGGTTTTAATTCAAAGAGTTCATCGCCGACAGGTAAACCGATACAAAAGCTCTCAAGATCTATATTCTGTTATCAGAGTTTAGCAAAAACGATAACTCTACAAAAAATATAAACACTCCCTCCCCGCCGTTTTACATCGAGGAACCGCCCCCCTAAAATGGAGGTCTGGATCCGCCCCTGGTCGTTTGCATGGGCACCGACAGGACCTTCTTTCTAACATTTGTCACACATTCAGTTTTAATATCCAGCCACTAAACTACCAGTATATACCATGGAAAGGTTCAAGATATTTTCACAATTTGGACACTCAAAAAAACTTCAAATTAATTAATCAGATAGCATGAATGATGTGAAATGACAGAAATCTGATATTCGTCCACCCGAGTAAGTTACCAAGCTTTCACCTAATTACGAAAGATAAAGGCAATGTCACTGATGGGTCCGGCTACCAGAGGGCCAGTACTTCTGAGGACTTTCCTGCGAGCTTGGATGCAAGCAAGTCAGTCGTTCAGCTCGATCACTAGGTAGATAGACTTACCTACCTATCTCAACAAGCTGAAAGCCAACCTGAAGGTTCCTGCTCCATGGAATTGCCATGCACTTTGTTATTTCTCAGGATTCATCATCTATAGCATGCAAGCTGCCTGCCTCAAATGTTTCAGCTATTGGCTCCATTCAACCACCTGCTCCGGAAAAATGTGAAATAGAGGTGTGTATTAAAGGAAGACGACGGCTTTAACAAGGCAAAGCAGACACTGGTGCGTCAGGCTCCTGGTGTATCGCAACCACACTGAGGAACTGATCCTGAATGTGCCACACCTCCAGAGGCAGTTGGACCAGTGTCGTCACACAACATCCACGGAGTCAAAAGGCCCATAGGAGGTTAACCTTCTTCCAAGAATTCCATGACACATGCATGGGTATCAACGCAATTAGGTAAGGCAATGGTTGATGCCGTACAACCTTGAACAATATGCCAACAGGCTGCATTAATGCCACCAGAAGCAGAGCCACAAGCTTGGCCAGAACCCACGGCTCCATGGACAAGAATTTACATGGACTGCACTGCACCTATCGAAGGTAAAACGTTGCTAATTGTGGTAAACAGTTACCAAGATTGAAAGAAACCACTGGCATCAGCAGCCAGCCAACTCCACTGCAACAGTCGAATATCTGAGGAACACGGTCGCCTGGTTAGGACTTCCTGTTTGCTTGGTGTCCAATAATGGAACACCACTCCCCGGCACGCTGTTTACCGACTTCATTACTCAGAATGGAATTGGCCACCTAAGGACTGCACCTAACTATCCACAGTCAAACAGACTTCCCGAGAGAGCTGTCAGAACGATCAAGGACAGTCTAAAGAAACTCTCGGGTGGTTCTTTGGCCGCATACTTGCCAAGATGGCTCCTTGTGTACCCTTGCACACCGCCTACCACAGGAGGACAATCTCCAACAGAGCTCGTGTTCAACTTTTGTCCTAGAGTTTGCTGCATGGACCTCATCACTGAGACCCAGGAGCCAAAGGTAGACCTGGAAAGACCTAGCAAGCTTAAAGAAAGCAGCCCTGTTTTTGAAAGAAACATGGGAGCTGTAGAACAATGGGGACCAAGATCATCTTCCAGGCTGTCGAAAACTGCATGACTTTGGTAAAATCCACCATGGCACAATGAAGCACCACCTGGGCCAGTTGTGCTCCAGACGCTTTAACTCAACTCATTTTTAGTCAGATGATGAAATTACCACTGGGCACTAACTTGATTGGCAGTTAACAAGTGAAAAAACCAGGCTATGGACCAGGAACTGAGCAGGCATTTTAAGCAGTGCAAGGATGCCCCACTCAGGCACGGGGGACACCAACGAAGATGAACATTTAGCTTGTGCGGCAAAGTGTTGGATCATGCCACCACCAGGGGTCAGTGTTTCTGGGGGCTTCCCTGTGCAACGGCCATGGGCTTTCTCTCTTTTCCCACACTTTCCAGTGACCATGTAACAAACATGTATAACACGGCCATGTCAATTATTCCCTAATAAACAAATAGGTATGATCCTTGCACTCCATGGATGAAGCAGCCACCAACAATTTCAACATTGGTCTGTATGGAGTCAAAAAACAAGGAAATAAAGGAACTTCTGACACACAACTATTCTTGATGCATGCACACAACAGACTATTTCCATAAAGCCCTGCATGCAACACGGCGCGCGTTGCACTCTGGGAACTAGTTGGCCAGGGAGGAGAGTGGCATGGTTTCGGTTTCGATCGACACGTCGACCAGAGATTACGCACAGAGCGTGGACTATAAACGGCCATTATCTCATGTTTTCTGGTCCCGAGAGCGTCATTTGTGGCCTATAAACTAACCTAATGGCCAGACCTCGAAGCTTTAGCACAAGCCCGAGACGTATATAGCTTCTCTTAACACATGCTTGTTCTATTTTTGTACTTGAGCCTTTTTGTTAGCGTTTCGAGGTATCTGGACGAGCCAGTGCTGGGAATCTCGACGCTGCGAAGCTCGGGGATCTTGCTTATGTACGAATCAACAGGCTGTAGCAACCAATAAGTATGCATACATCAAGCTCGCGCCTTTACATTATATGCTGTTGATCAGGAAGTTTGTTTGTTTCGTGCGTCCATAGAAGAAATACTACTTTTTGCAATTACTGTTTTCTTAATACGCCTGTGTATGCGAAGTAAAACTCGGAGGTGCCACTGAAAAGCTTCTTATCTCTTATCTGTACTGACCCGCAGCACTGCACGAAGCGAAGTTCCCACCCACTTGCATTTTACTAATATTCAACATCGCGTATGCACGTAAAGTTATCCTGCAATCGTATAGGCACATTCGCGCATACAGACCGTTTTAAGAAAGCAAAAGTCGAGCACTTGTGTGAAAAATGTTGCACCATTCGCCAGAAGTACGCCGGACGGGTATGAACCCCTATGCGGTGCGCCAAACGAACGAAATTTTTCAAAGTGCATTTGACGGTTGCTAATGGCCATAATATTTGTCATGTGTTAGCTTTCTTCCTGCCTGAGTATACTGCGATAATTTCGGACACACCGTTCAGGCACAGATCTTGGGCGTCAGTAAAAGCTCGTCCAAAAAGGCTTAGCGAGGAGTAGGGGACGCTTGTTAGGGCCTCCGTTGTAGCTAGCCCATCTCCGCGTTTGCGAACACTTAATCGTCTATCAGCATAAAATTTGAGTGGGAGATATATGATGACACGAGGAAGACATCATAATAACTTTGGTGCAGTAGTGAGGTCGAATTTATTGCATTTCCTTAAAAGTTTACGCGTCAACGCTGGGCTCAACTTTGATACTCCTGTGAAGATGCGGCTTGCTTTTCGCCCAATGAAGTAACAAGAAGCGGACATTTGGCAAACAAAATATGTGTAATGCTCCAGGTGACCGAATTTCACTTGTAGTTCAATGGTACTAGACGGGATTATTGAAAATGAACTCAAAGATGATGTGACTAAGCCACGTCCTACTACGTTTGCATACGCACTCAAATATCCGGTGTTTCGGGAACCAAAAAAAGTGCCCCGGCCTTCGTTTTCTATCGCTCGAGAATGAGTATATTGTACATTCGTAAAAAAGTCAGATAATCGAAATTGCAAGCAGTGCGTTCGGTCGCGGCGTGATAGCATGAGATGAATCTGCTCAGTCGAAACCGAAACTGAGTGGCCAACTAGTTCCCAGAATGCACTGCATGGTATTTCGCTGCAATGGGGCGTGTCGGTTTTGGAAGAAGTCCATTGGCCAGCAGTCTCCTTGCAACATCCTGGACACAGCAACAAAACCCAGCCCTTGCACCTGTTACACTGAGTACGAGCGTCCGACAAAAACTAACTCACGGAAAGGAAATGGCGGCAGTTAGGTCTACTGCAAACGAACTAACACACAGATACCTGACAATAATTAAGTCTGCAACTACAATGAAATAAAATGCGACAGACCCAAAAGCTGCAACCGATGACCATGGAGGGGACATGGGTCTCGTGCCTCTGCAAGAAAAAACACAGAAACTGCAAAATTAAAATAGGCAAGTGGATAAACCAAAAGGGTCGGAGGCAAAGCATAGGCTCCCAGAAGCGTAAAGGTGCTGCACGGTGAAGGCTCACATGGAAAGCTCATGAATTAAAGGGATGGCTTGCAAATGTCTTAAGCAAGTGCAGAAGTGATAAACTTGAGGATACAGAGAGAGTGCATATTTCGAGGTAAGCGAATGACACGAGGAAAGTGAACAGAAGAATGACAGGGGAAAAGACAAGCTAACATGGGCAGGAAGTCTCTGCATAGGCTTTCATGCAAGATACCAGGAAGGAAAGTGTAGGCTACAAACATCCACATGAAGCAAAAAGGGATGAGTGAAACATAAGCAGTGCACAGCAAGGACAAGAAAAAAAACAACATGATACAGAAGAGCAAGTTTGCATGACAGCGAAAGCTTCACATAGGCCTACACGCAGAGCAGAAGAAAAAGTGCTCCCCACAAAGAACCGTAGCAAGCGTAAAAAAATTCAGAGGCTTCATGCAGCCATACGCACAGAGCACAATAAAAAGAAAAGCTTCCCACAAACATCTGAAGCAAGCGTAAAAGAAAAAGAATATTCTGGGACTTCACTCAGGCTTACATGCAGAGCATAAGAAAAAGCAAGCTTCCCACAAAGAGCTGAAGAAAGTGTGAAAAAAATTTAGGTGCTTCACGCAAACTTACATGCAGAGCACAAGAAAAAGAAAGGATTCCCACAAACATCTGAAGCAAGCATGAAAAAAATCCAGAGGCCTCATGCAGGCTTGCACGTAGAGCATAAGAAAAAGAGCTTTCCACAAACATCTCTAGTAAGCGTAAAAAAATTCAGAGGCCTCAGGCAGAGCACAAGGAAATGGGCTTCTCACAGACCCGTAGCAAGCATAAAAAAATTACAGATGCTTACAAGCACAGCACAAGAAACTTCCCACAAACATGTGTTGCAAGCATAAAAAAAAATGCAGAGGCTTCACGTAGGCTTACATGGAGATCACAAGAAAAAGGGCCTCGCACAAACAACCGTTGCAAGAGTAAAAAAAATTCAGAAGTGCCTCGGTAAACAAGGAACGCAAAAATTGAAAGCTGCCCTTAACACAAAGAAGAAAGCAAAGTAAAAAAAAATGAGAACGGGACACCAGTTTCATCAACTAAGGCAATCTAAAACACTAATTAGTTCTCCGAGGTCCTGCCATCGACTGCCGAAGTCCCTGCGTTCAGCTGCCCCAGCCGCCAACTCGCGACTTTTTTCCCGCAGGAACAGTTGCAGCCGTGCATGGCAGAATCCCCTGATGAGCTTCATTTTGATTTCATGGCAGTTGGGCAGCTGAACACATTGGCTCTCTGCAGCCATCCTCGCCGATAGGCCGTCCAGGATGCCCCGTGCATGCATCAAATCCGCAATGAGGCTGCGAAAGACACTTTCACAAATTGTGAAGAGGGCGCGTGCAGCTTCAGAGGGGCAGGTCAGAGCGTCAGGGACATAACTCTTTAGCCTGAGGAGGCTATTTGCAGGTGCCATGGGGACTCGAACAGCTGCAGCACACGTGTCACATGTAGCATTATTTTTTACAACTCTTCGTACCACATACCCGCGTAATAGTCAAAGCTATCCTCCTCAGGTTGTGACATGGTGAGTTCTACCTCCTCAAGAAAAATGTCGGTGGGCACAGCAGGTTGTACATCCAAGTCTGCGAGGTCAGCCAGGTAAAAGGAGGCATCGTCCAGTTCGTAGGACCCTGCCTTGGACGCCTTCAGGTACTGCGAGTGTGTGATGATTTTCAAGGTCATCTTAAACTCCAAGAAGTTGTGATAGGGTTGCCCTGTCGCACTACCGAAAACAAGTTTTCATGGCAGTCCTGCGTGAATCTGGATGTGAGCACAAATGAAAAAGAATGTCTCTCAATGAGACTTTGCTGCAGGTCCAGAATGGACTTAGTAGAGAGAATTACCCCCGCCTGCACTGGCTTGAACGCCCCATCCCCAATAGTGAGGTGGAGAAAAAGATCCTTAAATTTGACCAGAAAGTCAAGGGTGTTCTTGTAGCAGGCCTCATTTTGCCTGCTGATCGCAAGGACTGGGTGCCTGCTGCTCATAAGATCAAACCATTTGTTGACCTGTTCCAAGAACCAAGCCGTGGTGAGGAAGTTGGTGCTCCAGCCATGATTCTCCACCAGGAAGCGCAGGGCAGTGGCCGTGGAGTGACTGAGGACCCGTAGGGCAGTGCTCACCTACAAACACAGAACTGCTTTAGATCATCAAGTGTATGCAATGTTTGGTAAACTGGACTGAAGGAATCAATGATTTGAAACTTCCCCCTCAGTCAATAAAAGAACAGCATGGGCACTAAACGAAGAAAAGGCTGCTAACTTCCATTCCTGTTGTCCATACGAATGGTTTTTGCTGGTTTTTTATGAGTTTTTGCCACTCTCTTAAAGTTGGCAGTTCCACTTCATGAGCAAAGGTGATGAATGCCAGCACTGAAGTAAAGTACACTCCATGGTTACTTTGGTAGCTGGGCGTTGCTAAAAGTGTCACCGACTCCGATTTGTGAACCACTGACTGATTTTGTTGAAAACACTTTAAGGGAAGCTAAAGAGGTTCTCCAAAAAAAATGAGTTAGAGGTAAATTCTTCCATATTTGTATCCTGCAAATTTGAGTATGCACTATTTGCTCAAGAAGTATCACCCAACGCAAAGAAATATTTAAAAAATTCACTCGGCATGATGTCACGTCAAGAACTTTCACCTGGCCACCGAAGCTCAAGCACCATCTCTCGTGCAGTGTTCCGGCACTTGTGACCAGCCTTGCCCAATGCAGTGCTTTTTTTATTCTCGTGAAATGGTGCGTCATCTGCTACAGACGTCTAGTTCCCGCTACAATCTTTCACGCCTGACCAACATCCGCTAAATCTTTTATGAAAGTTTATAGGTGTACTAAACTTACGTCAAAACAAACAGGCGAGCGAAAATCGTGAGCATGAGGTGAATCTCACACAATTTGTCGACCACTCAAATAAGCTTGCAATAGCTGCAGAGATTCCGAGGATCCTTGTTGCGACGCTGCTGTCTCTCAGAAATTTCCTCCTAGCTTCTTACACCTCGGGAGGGCGGGGCTTCAGCGCTATGGTCAAAATGCTTTGATGGCTACTCCGGGCCTCAAATTGACAAATAATTTTAATATTCGTGATACTGGAGGCAATATGAAGATGATGCAAGTGTTTTTTAAAGGTACAAAACCGCTTTAGTTTCCCCTTAACCAGGCATGTGCGAATAACAAATTTTATGTTTCAAGCGAATAAGAAGCTAATAGTGACTTGGGTCGAATAATTTCGAATCGCATATTGAATACTTGCGGTGCCTTTCTGATACTGCCATTGCGTTCAGCTTCCGCCATCTTGACAGTGTTGATGTCAAGATGGCGGAAGGTAGCTTAGCTTAATGGAAGCTAACCTAAGTTAGCTTCCAGTCGTGTGTAACTAGCTTAGCTAGCTACAAACAAGCTAAGCTACATGCTAACTTAGCTTAGCACTCTTACCTTAGTACACATTTTTCAAAACATTATAGTATTTGAGTGATGGATGAGTGTGAACGAGTATGAATAAAAAGTCATTTTAGATATGATATAAAGACTATCATACCTAAAACACCTAATATCAAGGGGCACACAGTAATCCACTGAAATGAGGTTAGACAAGAGTAATTTTGAGTATGTTTTGTTCACGTTCTCAAGGATGTGCGTAAATTCTGCAGTTGTTAATCGAAGCAACAAATGAAGCTTGTCATTTAGTTCTCCTTGTCAACAGCATTTTTCCTGTAGAGATAGCTTTCTAGTGTACAAACTCAGCATGTGAGCAATGATTATACTTCGTAAAAAAAAATCTAGCTGGTTTCATTTAGGTTATTCTCAAGTATCTGCCTACCCACTGCCAAGGCTCAGTTAATTCTGAGCCCTACATAGATATTGTAAGTAGATGAGAGATTTGTCAGTCCTCTTGCTATACCCAAATATTCGTTTTAAATCTTAGACTAAAGAAATGATGAGCAATGATGCACACTGCTTGACGGAACCTCAATTGTAGAGTAACACAGATTCATGGTAAAAGCCAGTTTTTTGTTTTTTTTTGGCCTTGAGGTAAGCATTTATATTGACCAGGAACATGAACAATCATTACGCTACATTACAATGTTTTCCTGCATTCGTCGCACACGCGCGTGACCTCTTCTTCTCTGGAGGTGTGCCTTCCACTCAATGCACAATCGCAGTGCCTGCGAAATACACACGATCACGGTGTTTTCTCTGTAAGTGTCGCTTCTGCACAGCACACCGGTGCTCGTTAAGAAGCGCACTCAACTGCGCTAACTCGCTGCAATCGCGACTTTGCCAGCACTTAGAAACTGTGCACATCACCGAACGAACGGCACGCGGCCAACTCATCGCGACTCCCAAAGCAACTGATAAGAGCGCTAGAGCGATCTCGACATCACAGGACACAGGACACACACGATTGGTAGGTGAGATGATGACGTTTTATTCTAGTAGGGCCGCGCCAATCACGGGGTGCAGATTAGACCTACCTTCCACTACATTAATGGGACGCTTAGTACCTGGGAATGGTGACTAGAATGACGTCACGTGAGGACTCTGTATAGCCATAGGCTGGGGATGGCAACATGTGCAGCATGTGCTGAGCTGTAAACAGTGTTTAATTTTGGCCATTCGTGTGCAGAGATTAGTCATGAGCTGCCCAAATGTTTGCCGAGGCACTTATTGTCACGAACCCAAGTCAAGTGTTCATGCAGTGCTCGTATGGAATCCATTAACCTCATTCGACCATCATCACCACAGGGTGCTCTCCTAGACACCGTCAGCATAATTACCTCCATGGTCGCATCAGCAAGGTTACAAAAATTGGGAGTGAAGGAAACACTCCCCCTCTAAACTTGAATTCACATCTCGACGCGTGCAAGATACTGAGGTCAAACTAGTGCTGTATGCCTGCGATGAGAGAATCATTCCAACACAATATCAATAATCTACCCCTTCATACCACACTGCAACTAAGTGAAAAAGGAACCATGACACCAACTTATTTAAAAATAAGTTGTGTAAAATACAAAAACACTACAGTTACTAACAAGGATATTATATCTGCAAATAATCAACAGGGAGCTTTGAAGCATTTGAGTGGCCTGACAACAAACTTGCCTTCAAGCCGCCGCTCCAGAGTTCTAGACGACGGCAATGGGAAGCTCCCCTCCAGTAGCAAGTCGTAGCCCAAGCTGCCACATGCAAATCGCATCTGCAGCGACTTCTTCACCGTCTCATTAGACCACTTGGACCCCCTGTTGCCGGATCTCCATAGAGCTGCCAGTTGGTCCGCAGTGAAGAACTTGTGCAAGTGAGACCGGAATGTCGCTTCCCTTGTCTTTTGTAAGGCAGCCTGCCTCACCAAGCGATGATTCTCGTTCTCCAGCTGCTGGATCTTCCGGCTCATCTGAAGAAAGACATCTTCAGTGAGTTTAGGTAAAACGGATGATGGAGAAAGAGGCTGTAGGGTTCGCTCAGAGGTCTTGGCCACTGGTTGCCACAAACACGGTACAAGAACTGGGTGTTGCCCACCTCATGAGATCACTCCAAGCAGTGCAAGAACCATGACACATACCCAGCTGGTGGAGGCCGCCGACACCAAGGTGCCGAGGGCAGCTGCGCTGGCCTGGCCGCGCTGGTTGTCACTGGTCACCTGCAGCGAAGGGCGCGGTGGTATTGCTACACGGGGGTACGCAGGACCCTGGAAGATGCTTACGAAGCACGCCCCGCTGGTGGTGGGGAGCGGCTGCGTTAGCAGGCCGCCCTGCAGGGCCGCTCCAGAGGTCCTGGCTGCTGGTTGCTGCAAACACGGTATGAGAATCGGGTGATTCCCACCTCACAAGATCACTCCAAGCCGTGCAAGAACCACATACCCAGCTGGTGGAGTGTGCCGACACCAAGGTGCCGCGGGTAGCTGAGCTGGCCTGGCCGCGCTGGTTGTCACTGGTCACCTGCGGCGAAGAGCGTGGTGGTATTGCTACACGGGGGTACGCAGGACCCTGGAAGATGCTCACGAAGCACGCCCCGCTGGTGGTGGGGAGCGGCTGCGTGAGCAGGCCGACCTGCAGGGTCGCTCCGGAGGTCCTGGCCGCTGGTTGCTGCAAACACGGTAGGAGAATCCTCGTTTTGCAGAAATATGGGTTCGAGAATAAATGGATTTGTTGCCCTTTCTCTCTTCATGCTGGCCGAGCGGAGAGGGACGAAGGCTTCTTTGTATTTACCTCGGGGTGAAAGATAATCCTCAAGGGGGACAAAAGTGGTTTTGGGGGAGCTCTATCTAAGTCACTGCGACACAATACGCCAACGGGACGCAGTGGACGTGCCTGCGGCCAGGGAACTCTCGTCTTTTAGCCAAGCACTCTCGAACCACTAATTCTGCAAATGGTCCATTGGGTGTTGCCCACCTCACGAGATCACTCCAAGCCATGCAAGAACCATGACAAATACTTAGCTGGTGAGGCTGTCATAACATTACAAGGCAGCTGAGAGTGATGAATGCCTCATGCATTAACTTAATAGAAGCAACAGAATATGAGTTATTGGGTTTTGACTTACATTTCCATGAGGCGGGGTTTTGTGCTGTGTCAGGCTGCAACACTGAATGATGGTGTCTCATGCACTCTTGCACAAGGACCACTCAGATTTAAAAAAAAAAAAAAAAAGGTCTCTGACATGGAACAGAGATGTCAACAGCCTACCAAGTCCACATTATTATAGGTCACCTGTGCCTCTTTCAAATCATATCAGTAAAAACATCTTAACACAAGATAAATTATTGCTTTTAATTCACTCTCATAATCTAGGTAAATACCAAAAGAACAAAAATCTCACTTATCCTCGTTACACGGACTCACTTGACTTTCAGAATGCAGAAACAAGCCCGGAACAGCTGTGGCTTTTAGTCTCCTCCAGCCGTCAGAGCACCTCGTCTGGAACTGGGAGGGCTCGAAGTGGTCCTGCAGCGAATAACGTTTTGGTAGACGTCAAAACTGTGTATTCAGCCGCTCGCGTCACAGTACAGTTATTCCGCTGACGAGAGGCTCACGCTTTCAAAATACGCGATCTTACAAATCCATCATCGTACGACCGCCACAGGCCTGAACCACTCGTCTTTCTGCGGTGAAGCGAAAGCGCACAGGACGCTTCCACGGCAATAGAGAATAGATCACAAAATACACGGTTTCGTCACAGTGCACTCGCGTCCACCGTGCTCGCGTCACATTATTAACAATGAACAATACCTCACCTCGCAAAGGTACGTTCTGTCGGGAGGTTTCCACCCCGCGCCACGCCTGATTCCTGAAAGCCACAGTTTCCGTCTCCTCGGGGATTTCGGCAGCTTGAACAAGTGAATTCCCCTGGAAGCTCTGTTCCGGCACTTCAGAGCACAACAACGACCCATTTTTCAAACAAGACCGGAACGGCGGAACTCCCGCGGCTACACAAACTTTTGTTTACGTTATTTCAACGCACGTGTCCGCGTGCGCATTCGTTTATTCTACCATTAAAGAAGGCTATGACGAAAAGCTCACATGCACCAAGTTTTCAGTCACCGAGCGTTAACTTTTTTAACTCTAGCGACGCTAAAATGAAATTACCGAACCCTGCTTTACTTTTGAGGCTCACGACCACCGCTAGGGGAGGTTTTGCGGCTTGTGATTGGCCACGAGCGGCCTGTCAATCAACTATTCGACCAATAGATTTTCGCCCCATTGATACCAATGAATGGCCAAACTCTCCCAATATACGGCTCTGTAGTAGCGCAATCTAGAACGCCGCCTCTCGGCGACTAGCGGCGAACGCCCGGAGGTTCCAACTCCGGTCAGAAATGCACGGAGAACGTGAGAAAATCGCCGTTTCTTCAGTATTGTGGGAATGTGCGGAATGGCAATCGTTTTTGACATAATAATGGAACATTTTAGAATAATTTGCGATAAGTTTTGTGCCATGCAAGGACGTAACTTTTTTTATAAAATTGCCTGAGCGGCATCATGCAGCAGACGACACGGCGACGTCACACCATTCACGTGACCCGCTCCGGCCAACCCGAAAAGCCCATCTCCGCTGCGAGCAAAAATCGTCTGCTTCAAACGCCATTGCCTTGGAAATTGCCTTCTAAAAATTTGCACACGCATCCGATATTATTAAAACTTTGATTAAGTGTTTAGCGCTTTACTAACTTCACGACAGACTAGTTTTGAAAAGTGTGAACTCGCCGTTCATTTTTTAATCAGCCGTGTTGTGTCGATCTTCATGTATTCTCCCATTGGGCGTGCCGCCTCCTAAAACCCTGAGTACCACGCTACTGTACAAAGCTCGACTCCATTGGCCCTATGGGAAATGTCCAGGGGTTGCGTCTTCGACTGGTGTGTTTAGCGCCTTATCCCGCCCATACATCAAAAGTGGTCCCAATGTGGCAACAAATGACGCGAGTGTCATGCTGGTGCCTGTAGCGATCCTGGCGGTTGACCGTAGAAATGCTGGCAAAAAGCACGAGCGGACGCAACGCGAGTGTCGCTGTCGTCACAGCGTTTCTTTAGGCGTCCCAACTTCCGGCTGTCCTAGTTTCCGTGAACTGTCACAATGGAAAGCGACCTGCAGCAAAACAGGCGTCTGCTATTTTTACCACAACTGTTGAGACGCCGCCAGGGTCGCGACCGGCGACAACATGACATGTTTATGACGTCATCAGGCGGAAATCGAGGGACCACTTTTTTGGCCGCGGTAAACACACCAGTCGGAGACGCGTTCCACGCACCATACCTATGCCTATGCTTCGACTTGATGTGCGTGTGTACTGTGAGTGTGAACGCTGTAAATAGATTATCATCAGACGTATGAGCGAAATCACTGGTTTCTGAGAGCTACACATTCCCTGTCACCCTTCACGTAAGTTAGCCGACCACGGGAAAGCTTTAGTGTGTAGCGGAAACAGCAGAAAGAAGTTAAAGAGCATGTAAACAAGATCGACGATGTTCTGACCAATGAATGGGCCATGTGCTCCATTCCGCGTTCGTGTGAAAACAACCGCTCACCATCAAGTTTAGCTTACGCTGCTTACACTGTGTTTCGCGGTTTTATTCCAGGCGTGATAGTAAGAGACAAAATGAAAACTTGAAACGTATACATATTTTTATTTATTTTCTACCACCTGTACGGCACTTGGCCGTTTTATGAGACGCGAAGTGCCGGGACTCTGATCAGAGGTACCGGAGAGCGGGAGGCGTCCCGTCATCTGAATGACGTTGCGTCTTCAGTCCGGGCCCACCTCGAGGTTGTAGCGCGAGTTCGACTGGAAATTTGACGATTTTTTAGTTTGTTAAATGCTTTTGTTCAAAGAAAGGGGGACGTGTCAAAGTGAAGGTGAGTGACTTCTAACCATTTCGTCGTTTACCCTGAGACTGGGTTTTTTTTTTTGAAGAGCAGAAGTAACAGAAAAAACAGACAGGTCTCAAACTCAGCTACACGTTTATTTCAACAACTTCCTCTTATATAGTTCGTTCTCGTCGTCAACAACCAATCACATACGACTTGTCCTTTGCACCGTGACTTTACAGGTTCCACTCTATCGCAAAAGAAGCGGACACTCCCAACGTTTCCAAGTGAAAAGGTTCTAGCAGAAGATACGCCTCACAAAGACTTCAAGCAACTCTTTTGTGTCCTCACAATAAACAAGACAATAGCCCACAACAACATCCCACTCAAAACTGGTCACCTCCAAAATTGTAGAAAACAGACAATACACACCAGTACACACCACAGGCAATACGCACCAAAAAAGCCTTTCAGGATGACTAAAAAAAAAAAAAAACACTTAAAACTGTAAAAATTGCTTGCAGCGGTTCCCTATTCGGATGGAAGGTTGACTAATGGAATTTCCAAACGATCTAATCCTAATTGTTTCTCTTACCACCCTTTTAACATCGTTGCTTTCCTTAACAACTACATCCGTTCCAGACCAATCCGTTGTGCAGTTTCTACACTCCTCCAGATGCTTAGCCAACTCCGAATTTGCTGCATTATTTTTAACATTCCTTTTGTGTTCTGTTAAACGATCGTTCAAACACCGAGAGGTTACTATATAAGAGGAAGTTGTTGAAATAAACGTGTAGCTGAGTTTGAGACCTGTCTGTTTTTTCTGTTACTTCTGCTCTTCAAAAAAAACCCCAGTCTCAGGGTAAACAACAAAATGGTTGATTTCCACCAGCTAGCCTGTACTTTGACTCTTTTCTCGTGAGTGACTTGTCTGTTTCGGGGGTGGAGGGCGTCCCGGTTGTCTCTCTAAGTGCCTATGTGGGAGAGCTGATGAGACTGCACGCAGCCTTTGTTCAGAGCAAGAGGGAAAAGTGACCGAAGTGTCCTGGGGTCGTAGCAGGGATTGGCTTGGGTTTGAGCCGAGTGAATGGATTGACTTTTTGTGTGCAGAGGCCAACCTTGGGGTAGGCTGTATATAAGAGGTGTCCTAAATAAAGTTTTAGCAGAGTTGGAGATTTTGTCCTTCCGTCACCTTTTTCTTTCTCATTCACGGTTTGGAGTTATCCAGGTTTCTCGCCCCAATATCGGGTAATTCAACAAGATGGTAACTACACACTAGCTTGCCTGTGGTCTCAATAACCTCTCGAGTAATTCGTGGAAACAAGATTTTAAAATCATTAACTGTGTTTGCCTCAAACAAAAGCTAAGTGCTAAAAAGCCATTGTAACTTAAAAAAAAAAATTGTAGTAAAAACCATTTTAAGGGAGGGAAAAAAGCTCTTGGGATGTAAGGATTGTGTCTAGGTGCACTGCAATAGTTGCATGAATTTCTGGATGAGGCAGGCACATAAAGCCTGATGAAATTGACTTGCTCTTTGTATCACGCATTGGACGGCCACTATTGCCGATGGGGCGAGCTTCTCTGTTCTCGGCCAAAATTTTAAAAATTGACACGTACTCCGTTTCCTTTTATGGTGGACTGCAGATGACGCTACGAGCCATCTGAGCCAGTCGAGTGTCACGTGACTTTCGAGAAGGTGCAGCTACATGCGAGGCGCATAGACGTGTGATGTGCTCACAGCCCTAGAGCGATTGGGGTGGCTTGTGTCCGTCGAGGTCTTATCGTAAGATGATACGGAGTATAGTATTGCCTCCTCCTAGAGAAGGTAAAAACGATGCACAAACCGGGAACTATTCAGGGCATAGTTTCTTGTGGGCAACACTGGGCATTTGATAGTCACATCCGGCGAAAATAAGCTGAAGGCGATTCTGAACCGATGGTCATTCTTGTGTGCTCATTTTTTTTTGTGTAGTCTATATAAATTTATTCTAACCAAGGATTTTGGCTGATGACAAACAAGTGCTCACTTTAATTTATTCTCATTTTCAATGTGACTGCTTGTGTTTTCATTTCGGTGCTTTTCAAAACTTCTATTCTCCGTTTCACTTTAAGTGTGAGCGTAACAAAGCTTCAAGAGCGAGCTCCGGGCTTTCAGCATCCGTGCCAAGCGTGTGCACTTGTTCGGTGAGAGCATCGTTAAGGGCAACGTGCTCATGTCCGGGGACGGGTACTTAGACATAAAAGACCAGTTGAGTTTGGGACTCCCATGTGATTATTTCACCCATGCTGCGTCCCAACAGTGTAAATACCGCTTAGAATGGATTCCTCACGTTTATAAGCAATGAAACATGCTAGATTTTTTTGCCACGCAATGGTAATCTCGGAGGAAATTAAAGAAAAATAGCGGCGTTCACCCCCCCTCACCAACTTGCAGCCATAACAAGCGGCCACGTGACCTGGTGCTGATTACATGCCGCTAGTGTTTATCATCGCCACGCACTGGGTTGCCAAAGCACAGGCATACGCCGAGTTCCAGACATTGTTAGGGTTCGGCTGTCGTCGTCATTGCAGCGGTTGGACATGAGCCACTTCACGAATGCCTGTCGAGCTACTGTCATGAGCCCAAAATTGAGTGCTTGTGCAATGCTCGAGTCCAATCTATGAGCTGCACTCAAATGTAGTCACTCAGAGGACCATTCCCGCCACGACCTCCGAGCCATGTTGTCAACTTTTGCGAAGGAGAGGTTGAAATAAAACGCTCGCTCTTATTCATGAAAGTACGCTGCTACGAAGAAGTGTCTTGGTCAGTCGTGTTTCGTGCGATATATACTTGGGTCCCACCAGTGCCAGTAAGCTCGTATAAAGAAAAAAAACATTCCAGCTGGATATTGTTGCATTGCCCCTTTAAGTCTGCCATGATTTCCTTCCAGGAACATGAGTTTCCCGTTCAGTGCCTGGGACTACAGGCACTACTCGCTCCTGCATGCAGAGGAAGAGGCCACCTACTATAACCAGTTTATTCAGCTGATGGAAAAGAAGTGCCTGGGACCTCGGCCTGCTGCAAGAGGTCGCCCGAGGTTTGTGGCTTGCGAATTCATCTCTGGAGAGAACTCTGTCGTGAGTTCATCTCCTTGCCATTTTGTTTTCCTCTTTGCTTTTACGGGAGGGCCAATCACTTCACCGGGACCGGTGTGTGTTGGAGATTGGTTGCCGCATGTTTAGCAGGGTGCCTCTCAACAAAGAAAAGCTAGAACTATCTGGGAAGTTTAGTTCATCTCCTCGAGTGGGGATTGGCAGAAAATTTGACTGGAAAACAGCCAGCTAGGTTTGCGAGAATATGTAAAAGAATGCGACATCACTGTGGACCATTTTCATTACATCCATTCAAGAGCCTTCAATATAACCTATGTTGAGTGTTGACAGGGCTGTCCAAATGCTATTTACCTTAAAGAAGTAGAGCAGACTGTTGTTCTTTCACTGTCACAAACTTCCGCACAAATGTCAGATTCACTAAGTTCGACAAGCCGTGCTGTTTTTTTGGTGGGACACCATGTTAGAGAACTGGGGAAGTAGTTGGTCACACTGCAGTGCCTAGATTGCATCTTTGACTGGCGCGTTTAGCATGTAGTCCCAAAATGGCAACAAATTATCTCGCAGGAGCCGACGCTTTATGCCGTCTGATGTTTTCCATTACCAATCCTAGCGATTGGTCATCGAAGTCCCAGTAAAAGAGGCGAGCAAAATCGAACGATCGCTGTCATCGTAGTGTCCCAACCTGTTTTGTTAAAGTTGCCGCGAACTGTTAAGCTCGAGTGCGACCTGCGGCAGAATGGTCATCTGCAGGGTCCATCTCTGCTTTCGTGCCTCTGTCAGGATAGCGGCAGACGACAGCATGACACCTCTGCAACATCGTCAGGTGGAAATGGAGGGACCATGATCGAAGACGCGATGAACACAGCAGTCGCAGTCGCATTTCAGGCCCCGTAGTCGTGCCAAGCAACGGGCATCTCTAAAACCTGCGTGCGAACCTCTTCGTCTGCAGGGGTTCACCGGGCAGGCAGTCCCCGGAAAAGGGCCCCCGCTTCTCGAGCCTGAGCCGTCAGGAGCACCTGTTGTACCTGCGTCTGCTGCAAATGTACCAGCACAGGGTTGTTGGCGAACCCACTGCCTTGGAGCAGGAGGAGATTGCCTGCCTAGCTGTGAGTGCCTTGCGACCATGTCGCCACGCTCGTTGCGGCTTGCGAAGTCTGCTGGGTAAGGCCGGGCTGGAGCCACTGAGCAAGATATGCTTCGGAGTACCTCAGCCATCTTTGGTGCTTCAGACTGAGACTAAGCAAAAATAGAAAGGAATGGGACATACACACACGTTCTTTCAAACTTAGCAATTGATTTATTTCACAAACACTCTTTTTTGTTCTCATCAATGCAAACGGCGAAGAGGCATCACTGTGTAGGAAAGGCGGGTATGTGAAATAAATAGTTTACCAAGTTTGAGATGGTGTGTACGTCTATGTGTGAGTGTGTGCGTTTTTTTCCGATTCTTTTATTTTTGTCACTTCTCGGCTCGAAGCATGGAAGTCACTCACCTGCTCGTCGGCATTTTCACACTTTCGTCGTCGGCCATCTTGTCGCTCAAACTCTTAATTTTCCAGCTATCCAAAGCTTTATCCCAAAGCATGTGAAACAGTTTTTCGTCCTCTAGAAATGTTAAAACAGTCTGTGACGGGGAAAAATGATGTCGCCCAAGCTCCGTGACACTCTGTCCAAAGCTCCAAAAGTTAAATTTTCTAACCGATGAGGCGCGTTCATTTGCAGCAATCATGCGACCGACTAGCGACGTGCAACAAGTTACCATCGACGTCCACACTGCGGGCAATAGGCGGGTCGCTTCTCGGAAGCTCTTAGGAGCCGCTGTAGATTCCATCCTTCCCACCACAGCTTAGGTTCACGCTCCGCTGCTTTCTTGTGTTCGTTGTCGCACTGCTACAGATGCTTCGTTTTTGGCCATACGAGAAAGACTCGTTATATTGACCTACATTCTTTGGAACTGTGCAATGCGAGCACAATTGCTACACCTCCGTGCGCTCACTCAAGCTTCCGTGGTACAGTAGTTCAGCTAAAAGTGGCACGAATTTGCTGCAGGGCCGAGTCCTTTTTCAGGCGCTCGTTTAAATTAGGGTGCCGCTTGGTATAAAGAAATCTGAGGCGCCGCTGATTGGCTCTGCAGCACGGCAGCTTGGCGACCTGTCTGAAAAATCGGTCTCGAAGCGACTGCTCTGAACGGGTCACTTTTGCGACAACAGACTGTCATGCGGCCACCCCAACTCTCGCCTTAACTATCACCGATTGTGCCGGCTCTGCTCTTCGCAGAAAAATGGCGGCAACTACGAGACAATCGGGCGGTGCAGTGTCAATATTCTAGCTTTTCAGTGGCTCTAAGGCCAGGCATACAATGCTTTTCAGAGTCTATGTTGTTTCTCTTTTCCCAAGTTGCACCTACTTCTCAAGTTCAGGCACAGTTCAGGCGTAGATTTCATTTTGCATATTTTTATTATTCTATTTTTCTTAGATAATTACATATGTAAGGCAATTTATCCGAGAAAGCAACACTGTCTCGAAGGACACCGCTAAACGCAGTAGATGCCTGGCGAGGCTCAGAATACCCTCACTTGTGACAATCATCACGTTCAGACTTCATGTTTCTGGGCTGACTACACGTTTATACGCATGTTCCTAGGTTAGGTGGCACACACTACCACCCGTTACGAAGGGCTTAGCCACTACCATCCATTGATCCGTCCATCCATCCATCTCTGCGCAGGATTTGCACAAGCGGGTTGTCGAAGAGCAGAAGGAGTTTGCGGCCTCGTTCAGAGACCTGCCTGACGTCCGGGAGAGCTACAGCATCATCCATTCGGAAGCGCTGCGCTTTGCCAAGGTGCCATTCCAATGTCTTTACACTCTTGATTTTTGGGGAGCATTGTCCAAAGGCATTTGGAGGTTCTGTCTTACTTTCATGCACTAATTATGTTATGAGCTGCAGCTACGAGCAGTCTGTTCAGTGTCAGACCCTCAGAATAAGCTGGCAAAACTCCCAAGTTTTCGAATTTGCCCGGGAGCGATCACGCGGGCCCGTGCTGTGTGTGCAGGAGTGTCTGCGCCAAGACTTGGAGCGCCTGCTGCACTACCCGAGCCACTTCGAGCCACACTCTGAGCTACCCCTGGACTGCCTGAACGAGAGCCTACCCCGACTCCTCGCGACGCCCCTGCAGTTGGTAGGGGGAGTGGAACGACCATGTCCCAAACCCTTCTCATGTGCGCAGTAGCACTGAACGACATATTTAAAAAAAAATTGGTTGCCTGCTTGGCATTCCTTGAAAGCATTCCAAGTGTGCAACATTCGTAGGTCGTCTTCACCCTCCTGCTTTTGTGGAGACAGCAAGGGCTTGTTGCGGGAGATCGAGCGAATTGCACACAAACCCGTTGCGTGACGAGTTCCTATACTTTGGCGTGTTGTAGCCAAACGTATGCACCCAGCAAGATGTCTGCATTTTTCTTTTGTTTTCCCATCACTCTTTTTTACTTTCTTTCGGGACCATTGATGTCGGTGCTTACGATTCATCACATTCTTCCCCTGTCTTTGCCCCCCGTTGCTGTCACCGACTGCCGACACCACCGTATAAACACAGTGCCGAAGGAGACGAACGGCCATCTTTGGTCAAGGTAGTGATGTCCTCTTCCCATCGTCCCTAGGGTCGTTGTCCGGTCCTGATGCGTCCTGCACTAGACGAAGACTGCTCCGTGGAGATTGACTACGGGCAGCTGGCCCGAAGGTTCCTGTGCAAGGATACAAAAGAAGCCGGCGTGCACCCAAGCATCGGGGTGAGTTAAACTGGAAGGAATGGTTTGGGGCTTTCTTCAAAAGTTCTCCTTCCCAATTTTCTTGCTTTTTTTTTTGTTGTTAAGTTTGACTTTTTGAAAAGCATTTCTTTTAGGTGTCTGAATAGGACATGTACCTCACAAAATGAACTTTCCTCGAAAAAAATTAAAGAAAAACAAACTTTGGTGCAGTATTTTTGTTGCAGGACCCAACTGAGCACTTTGGAAACATGCACCTTCTACTTCGGGGTCAACGTCTAGAAATAGGTTTGGAATTCTCATGAAGCCTTGTCCACGTAGGGCATATTCTCAATAAATGAATGCGCGTTTTAGTGAAGTTGGTATTATGAGCTAAGTGGCGCAAACTTCCGTCCTGTTGCAAAAGTTGTTATATTTATTGATTCATGTATCTCCGATGCCCATTGCTTCTGCGCAATGGGCATCAAAGGTACATGGATCAATAAATATGAAACTGCAGCCTGTCTACGGAAGCTGCAGTGGTGTGCCACTCTGCAGCTTCTACTGAAGTCAAACGCCTTTATAACAAAGCTCTTGGGACTGCTGTATTTTTGGTAGTAGTAGAGGTAACTTCTTTGTAGTAGTTGAGCAGGAAAAATCAATCGTGCAAAACCGAGTTTGTACTTTTGCATATTGACATGCCTGCGTGACATGTGACATTGCAGAAAATTAAAAACAAACTTTTCGTATCGGTGCAGGAATATCAGTGGAGGAAGAAAAGATTACCTAGGTTCTCTTGGTTGATACAGGACATGTGATGCTAGCTTATCAACTATGCTTTCTAGAGATCCCCGAGCTCATGGGCTTGAGCTCGTCATTTTACTTTCTCGCATATTCATTATTTAGCAGATATTCACACCCTACAGTAATCCCTCATTATAAGAAAATCACATTTTTCGAATTATCGCTTTTATCGAAGTTCCACGTGGCCCCGACCAAAGTGCACACATTTTTAACCGGATTATTCTATGTGCATCGGTGGGCTACCACCCTTATTACGAAGGCCGCAGCGCCGAAAGCATGCAAGCCTACACAGGGGTTCATGGAGACCCTTGCGTCCTGTCAAGCTGGAAAACGGCAAACAAGAAAACGGAGTAAACAAGTGACAAAGGGCAGAGCGCGCAGAGCGCCGCTTCCGATGCCGATGTGCCGACGCGGGCAGCGGCACAGCAGGAGCAGCGTCCACGTTAAAACGCTACTCACGGCGCCCGCGGCCAGCGCTGCCCAACTCTTGTTGGAATCGGGTCGAGGGAGCGATGGAGGTCGGAGGAGATCATCCCTTTGGGAGCCCCTAACGTGTGCACCTGCGGAGTACTACACGCACATGCATCTTATGGGAGATTAAGAGCATTTACCAAAGGTCGCTTAGATCTGCGAGGTTGGGAAAAGTGGTGAGCCCAAGTCCGAAAGTGCCAAAGAATTTAACATTTCGGCATCGGCCGTTCGACACTGTCCACCGTTTTGCAGAACAAGCAAGGTAGTGGACAGGTTCGAGAAGATCCTCATGCAAGAGAAAGCACGCTCGCGACCCGAAGGTGAAAGATCACCAACTGCTTTGTGACCGCCAGATTTTCTTTCGCGAGCATGCTTGCCGAGCCGGCGCATGATTATCTGAGCTGCAACAATCTCTACAGGAGTGTTTGAAAACATGTTGGCAAAGCCACCTAGGATAACTTTGATTCGTTCGCGCTTGTCAATGCGGATGTTACCATTGTTGCTCCTGCCACGGATGCTGTGATAGTAGACCTTGTGTGCGGCCAGGGTAAACACGAAGCGACATTGGAGAGGCACCTTGGGAAACGCCGTCGACTGCGGAGATGCGAAACATTCTACGCCTGCTTTGAAACAAAGTTAAGTGCAGTGGCGGTGGCAGTGTTCTTGCAGTGCCCGGAGCAGTTCGAGAACTGATGCCCGGATAAAATTATCAGCAAACTTTGCTTAATTATTTTTTTTTACGGTGAAGCTGCCGCGTGTCGTGTTCATGACCAAGGTTTGTTTGATTAAATATACGGTCAGAGTATTCTTCAGTGTTCCCATCCGCCTCGAAGGCTGCTGGCACTGTTTATTTGGATTTATCGCGTTTATAAAATTACCGCTTATATCGAATTTTTTCGCTGTCCTGCTGACTTTGTTATTATGAGGGATTACTGTACTGAATAAATGATCAACAAATAAAATACAAATTGAATATCTTATTCACATTCTAGATGTGATATTTATTTCATTAAAAGATGCCCCAATATATTTAATATCAATTATGAGCATAAATACTGTATCAAATATTGACAGAAGCCAGGCATTTTCATGAGGGAGAGCATGAAGTTTTATACGATGATGCTTAAATACCCTGTGGGGGTGTGGTGGTGCTGCCAATGATGCCAATGGTGCTGTAGGTTGCCGGAGCACTAGCCAGCACTCATAAATCTCCCTTCCTTTAAAAGAGAGGGTGAAATAAAGTTAAAAGTGCTGCTTGTAATGTTCGTCGTACCAAAGCTGCTGGGGTGGCTCTCATACACACGTTGATCGTCGGACAGGAATATTCATTAATCTAGACAACTGCCCTGTATGCACGGGTCTGTCTGTAATGACGCTGCTCGACGAAGGTACTGGAGCATCAGTTCCTTTATGTTCGGGTGCACGGTCAGTGGACAGTGATGTGTGTACTGCATAATGGGCTTCAAAGTGATTATTCAAAGCGAGACAAAGGTGGATCCGGTTTTGTCTCGGCTCGTTTCCACCTTTGGTACTGACCTGAATTCTCTGATGTAACTCTTGCTGGCGGTTCCACATGCGATCTGGTCCCGAATCATTGGCTATAGTCGGTGACAGGTCAAGAATGAAGTGGAAGTTTCTTTCACCTCTTCCCACTTTAGCAGAGCGAATGCTGGAGTGGAGGTGACCTCTTCTTCAGCGTTTTACTTCAGCTGCACGTCGCGTCAGAATTGTTAGAACGACTCATTGTCTATCTGCAGGCGGGTTCTGAAGACGCATCTCTCTCAGGTTTCATTCTTCATCGGCTTGCAGTACTTCTTAAACCTGGCAATGACTTGAGTGTACATTACTTTCTCTTCAAGCTGGAAGGTGCTGTAAACCTCTTGAGCCTCTTCCCCCGTGACACGAAGGAGCAGCGCCACCTTCTGCAGGTCCTTTTATTTCGTAACGGGTTCTGTTGCCGTCATGAACACATCTAGTCGTTGCCCAAAGCAACGCTGATTTTTGACAACATTACCCGTCAGCTGGAGTTCCACATACCATATTCCACTTCTGACACCATGTGCGGAATGATGACAGGAGCCAGGGAGTTAGATCAGAGAAAGAGCATGAAGTTATTGTTGAAAACATATTTATTATAATCAACATGCCTGGCTTGGCAGCCTCACTTGGAGCGGAGGGTGGGAGAAGAGGGAGAGTTAGGTGGGATGATGGTTAAATAAGGGGGAGGGAGAGGGGAGAGTGAAGCGGGGTGACGATGCTTAAATAAGCCTCTCAATCCCGGAAGATAGGAGAAATGCAACGAGAGATGGTTCCTTTGCATCACTGAGCACTGGGGTGCTTGGTCTTGTTGATTCAATGTACGTAGTTGGCCGGAGTTCGGGCGGCAGTGTCGCACGTGCTCCCACGCATTCTCGCGAGGCCCCGGCACAGTCCCACAATAAGTGAAAAGCTTTTTGTGAAATGTTGCCTCGTGAGGATGCGATGGCACTGCCAATGGTGCTATAGGTTGCCAGAGCACTTGCCGCATTGTCACAAATACGAAACTGCACACCAAATTTCGCAAGTATGAATGGCTGGTCATTGCGTGACATCACATCAGGAATGGTAACACTGACCTCTCTGACAATTGCTGGATCGCGCTTCCCTGCTCCACTGTAGCTCCACGAATGCGGCCACTGGACAGCCATCTTTTGCCATCAAGAAATCAGTGGGGTGCAAGTTGAGGAGGCTGGGCGGCAGTGTGCTGGGAGACACGTTTTCTGCTTGTTCGTTGTCATTTGCCGAAAAAGATTTTTTAAAACCTTGTGTGAACGGTCGTTGTTGCCTTTGAGAACTCATGGAAACGAAAAAAATTTCTTTGGTGTATGACGGCGAACGAGCAGAAAATGTTTCTTCCAGCACGCTGCCGCTCAGCCTCCGCAACATCTGCAATGTGTCTGCGGCTTTCACCCGGCTGATTTCTTGGTGGCCCAAGATGGTCGTCCGGTGGCCGCATTTGTGTAGAGGGGAAGCGCGATCCAGCAATTGTCATAGAGATCAGTGGATGGTAGTGTCAGAGTTGCGGGCTTTCGCTTGCTACCAGTTTTGATCAACATGGTCGACCGTGCGCACAAAATTCATACCATATTTAGTCAAATATAAGGCGGTCACGATTACAAAATGAGGGGGCAGTTGAAGGACCCAAGAAAAAGTAAAAAAATCGCCATATTGCTATAGTGAGCTTCCTATATAGGGCGAGGTATGACTTTGAGACTACGGATTTTGGAAAAAAACCTCGCCTTATATTCAAATAAATACGGTAGTTGAAGCTTCCCCTCAATACCATAAATATTGTCTTTTTTAGAACAAAGTTACTTTACTGAGACAGCAGTTTGAATGCATTTTTCTCCATTCCACTTTTCGGCATAAATTTCACTTTAGGAAAACTTGTTTTCCTTTTACACAATTGAGAATTATTCTTAGGTGGTTTTTTGGGACAGAATTTTGTGAGGAACGGGCCTGGCTGGTTAGTTTTTTTACTTTTACATTCTGTCATACTAAAAAAAACACATTTGTAAAAAAGCAGAGATAAAAAAACATTTTAATCTTCTTATGGAGTTATACTTATGAAAAACAATGCAGTATTGCAAAATAACTAGCTGGGTATGTGCTATGGGTATTCCTATGACTATATCACACATAGAAATCTGAAATTTTTATTTTATTTTAAGACAATAGTTTTCCTAAGCAAACACACTGACTTCCATATTGTAACATACGTAACGAGTTTCAGAATTGACACACCGTAAAATACCGGGCAAGCGCCCACTCCAAATCGAGAGATAATAATCACGAAAAAATTTGACATATCAATGTACCATGCATATTTTCTCAGATCTAACAAATTTTGGAATGGGTGCTTAGTGTGGAATGGGGGGGTAGATGCGCGGTATTCTGCCGTAGGACAATGAAATTTGGCAGTGATGGTCTTGCTGCTTTTATAAACTTCCACTGCAAACTTGATTGAAATCAAGCATGCGGTACAGAAGTTGACTTTTCTGGGTAGTGTCCCTCCTTAATGCTTACACTATTAATCGGATCAGTTATTTTGTTTAATTTTATGGCCTCAAGGGCATCCAAAGTCACTGTGTGAGGGGGGATTCAAAGCAGATCATACACGGATCAACTCATTATATATTATGTAGGATTATGCTGAGCCAACAACATGGAAATAGGAACTAGCACAAGCATGGGCTCTGTGTCGGTCTGTCATCAGCTCTACTTCGTTTCCCCTCAAGTCTGGATGCAGCTGACACTATGAGTTGATGGGACCAATCGTACAGCGTCAAAGTGCACCAACATGGTGTTCGTCACATTTTTCTACATGTTATCTCATCGCTGAACCAATCATGTACAGGGAAGACCCAGTGACTTGCACTTTTGAAACTGTTTGATTGGTCCCATGAGCTTGTAGCATTGCCTGCATCCAAATAAAAGATGAAGCAGAGTATAGCTTCACTTTTTTTGCACTCCTTTCAGTAATCGGAGGTTTACAAAATTTGTTTCGAATTGTTGGGTGCATATCAGCCTGGGGGGATTGAGTTTTGGTTTGATTCGGGGCCTACGTGTGCTTTGGCCTCCTCAGCCGCTGAGCGAAGACAGTGTGGGCTTCCGCCTTGCTCTTGAGCATCGGGCCAATGTGCTGCTGGAGTTGGAGACAATGGTGGTGCTGCTGAACAATCATGGGCCCGAGTTTGACAGCCCCTGGGAGCTTCCACTCCGTGTCAAACAAGGTGCGGCACATCTTCAGTCTTTGCTCTCATCCCGAGGTGGAGGCTTCATTCAGCAAGCAGTAACCATGCTGTCACTTGTTGCAAGAAAAAGAAACAATATCATTGTCAAAAACAAATTGGCAGCTGTGTCTCATTCTCTTGACCAAACTGTCATAGGTAGATTGCAGAGAATGGGAAACAGTGGGTTTTTATTGGCAGTCTGATTAACACAAAACATCATGTGACCTGACATGAAGCATGGTCACATAGTGTCAAGTGATGTCACAGTGTCATGTGACCTGACATCATGTGTCTTCACACTACACATAAAGGGACGCTCAATGTTACTAAATCCAATAGCATTCTTGACACTTTGATGCCATGTGACTCCACAGCCTCATTCCATGAGTCGCATGATGGGACACGCATGTCAAGGACTAACACAAAATCTATGTTAGCTTCCATTTAAACACATTTCTGAAAAAAAAAAATTTTTCTTTGGTGAAGAAGGAAGACCAGCGCAGCTGTAGTATGTTGGGAATGAAGTAATGGCCGCCCGCAAGTCGGCAAGCCAGAGTGGAAAGGCTAGAAAGGTTGCCACGATCTATGAGCGATGACGGCAAGAAGACAACTGGCAAACACAACACTTCGGACTGCTACCGCCGTCTATGAGCAGTGGCGGCAACGAGATTGTTGTGTCGACAACGAGATTGTTGTGTCGACATTTGTTTGGTACCAGACACAATCTAGGAGAACCTAGCCCCTAATAGCTCTGCTGTAAAAATGTAGTGTATTTTTCGCTTACAATGTGTGAAGAAACAAAATCGATACCTGTAACACGGTCGCGCAATGCGGGTGGAATGGTGCCGCCACATAGCTGAAGACAGGTGCGACGTAGATAATTCTCATAGCCGTCGTGAATGTTACTGACGACTGCCACCAGTGCTTGGCGATCCTTGAAGTAAGTGGATAGGCATGGTGGAAGTTCATAAAACCATCCAACATTACGTGTAGCAACCAGATTTCAACTTGCTTTGACCCAAGCCTTGTCCGATGTCGATTCTAATCTGTATTTCCTATCGTAGTGTTGTATTGGAACGTGACCACGTTGTGCTATCATTGTTCATACTCTGTTGAATTGTGCCGCTCCTATTGTATTCCTTCCAAGAAATAATAGTATTGTTAAAAAAAATATACTGCCAAAGTGGGATTTTGCGTAACACAAGCAATGTTTGAAAACAAGTCTTTCAAGCAGACGACTGGAAGGCTCTTCTTTTGTCGCGTCGTTAGTGGTGGGATACCTCTCTATCTCCCCGCACTGCGCAACCGACGAGAAAACTCGACTTTCCTGCCCTCGCGCCAAGGGCGGAGAAAATTGTTTTACCATTGCACAGGGGTGGCCGGGCTGACCCAGCCTAAAAGCCGCAAACAAAACCACGAAACTTCCAAGAGCCGGGGGGGGGGGGGGGGGGGTAGGGGGGGGGGACTTGTCCAGAGCAGTAAGCGAAACTCGAATTACTTTCGATCTATCCGACAAACAAACACAAGACTGCCGAACCTCAACATGTCTTTCGATTTAAAAAGCGTTTCATTTTTCTTTTGGGGGAAGTGCTCGTGTGAACAGGAGGGAGGCGGGGGAGTGTGTGCGTGTGTGTGTGTGTGGGGGGGCTAGGGGAGGGAGCCGCGAGCCGCACTTTAACACGCGAAAAGCCGCATGCGGCTCGCGAGCCGCAGCTTGGCCACCCCTGCCATTGCAGCATGACAACAGCTCACAAGGTCGAAATTTCTGCAAAGTGTCGCTTGTAAAGCTATCGTTTTAAAAACAACAGAACCCCTGTTTTTTTTTTGTGGGGATATATATATATATATTGCTATATGTTGGTTGCGCTCAAATAATGGAGTGAAAGTAACAAGGCAAGTGTAATGTAGTGTGGCCCAAATGTCTCGTACCATAAAATAAGCTGGGAACTACTCATTAGAGCGACTGAACTGTGTGCAAAAGCTTGTGGGCCACCAATCATTTGAGGATACGACCTGGGTTATTTAGGCTTGAGATTTGATCAACTTGGGCCTGTATTGGTGCATTGCCAGCTTTATAAGGGTGTGCTGGTCCACATTGAAAGCACGACGAGGTGCTTTCGGGGACCGTTCACATGTGGACAACAATATGCAGATGCCGAAAGCGGTCACAACGTGGCCTGCCTGGACGCTGCCATTCCCTCGGCTGCATTCTCCAAACGACGTAAAAATCAGCTCTGCTACGACTTTGCAGCGCGCATCTGCATGACCTGCCCCAGCTCTACCATATCCAAGGTATGCAAAAATGTTTCAAAAGCCGGGCGAACTCACCATTAAAAACGTTTACTCAAGCTTAACATAACACAGACATAAACAAAAATACAGACATTTTGCCACACATACAGGTGGCATCTTTTGTATCTACTGATGCAAATGCATTGCAATGCAAATATCATTTCCATCAGTACATATACTATCGATGATACCATTTTTATATGTAAGTGGCAAAACATCTGTAATTTTGTTGACGTCTCTGTTATGTTAGGCTGGAGCGAGCATTCAAGGTATGCCCATAACTAGTGTCAGGCACGTAGCCAGGAGGGGGGGCATTGGGCTTGGGCCCCCCCTGAAATCTTCCATTTTCGCTGGGACCTCCTCTCCCCCCCTCCCCCTCATGCAGCATTTTTTCATGGCCGGGCCCCCCCTTGAAACAAAATCATGGCTATGTGCCTGACTGGTGTCATGAAAATATGGTGCTCAGAATAATTTAGTAGTAGTTCTGAATAATACAGTATTTGATAATTGCTTCCAGGCCATTTAATTTGATTGTATTGGAGAGTCACAGTTGTGTGTGTGTAGGGGGGTTCTATACATGTAAGAAATGTTCCCCCAGGCTTTGACTGCAAAATCCAAAGAAATAAAGAATTTGCGTAATGGCCGCACCCATATCTGCAGCCCGCAGAATGTGCATTTGTCATGCTCTAGCACCTGCCATTGTAGCAAGGTGTGTAGTTGGATGATGTGGTAGATAACTACAAGGACATATGCAAGACACACACAAACACAATGCTGGCTATTGACTAGTTTTCTTTCACATGAAAATAGGTTGACATAAAAGAAGAATTATGTTACAATTGTGTTACAGTGCTGCTACTGTGATAATTATAATAATATAACCTTTATTTCGACCCAGGAGGATTGAGGTGTGTCAGTGTTACAATGTTGCTAGACATCTCTGTGACAGTCATGCACCTGGGACGCCCAAATGGCGGTTTTTCCCAGCGTTCAGTTGACGAGCAAAAGGATGCAAAGATTTTTCTTCTGTTATTTTATGGATGTTTTCAAATCATTTTCCTGTGAAACACTAAATTTCCAAGGACAGCATAGTTTTAAGAGCATGTGTGGACAAACGTTTGTACTTTACGGCGGATGCCAACGTCAGTCCAGTTTTTACCACAGAGCTCTTAAGGGCTAGTTTCCCCAGTTTCGTGTCCATCACCAAATAAATGTTGACACAAAACTCTGGACAGCTACTGCCATTTATGAGCGACAGCGGCAACCAGACAATCGGCTTGCCGGTTGTCTTGTTGCCGTTGTCGCTCATAGATGGCGGCAACCTCTCCAGCCTTTCCACTCTGGTTTTCACCAGAGTGGAAAGGCTGAATTTCTCTAAGCGTCGTCCTAGAGGTTGTCCTCGAGATCATCCTGCACGTCGTCCTTGAGGTCATCCGAGAGTTTGTCCTCGAGGTCGTCCTCGAAGTCGTCCTTGAGGTCGTCCTTGAGGTAATCCTAAACGTCATCCCTGAGGTCGTCCCAGGCATTGTCCTTGACGTCGTCCTAGATGTCGTCCCTAAGGTCGTCCTCAACGTCATCCTCGAGGTTGTCCTAGAAGTCGTCCTCAAGTTCGTCCTAGACATTGTCCTAGATGTCGTTCTCTAGACGTCGTCCTTGAGGTCGTCCAAGAAGTCGTCCTTGAGGTCATCCCACCATAGTACAGCTTCGCTGGTCTTCCTTCTTCACCAGAGTGGAAAGGCTGAAAGTTTTTTTTTTATTGTCTTCCAGCTAAATATGTTTTACAGTGATAGCTGCTATGGGCTTTTCCCACCACTGGAAACGACGCCCGTTGTTGTAGTTGGTGATGTAGGACGTCCGCCGTCGGTGTCTTAAAGTCCTTGAACAAGATCGCCCACTGCCTGCGGGAATCAAACCTGGGTTTGCTGCTTGCAAAGCAAAGACATTACCACCGAGCTACGCCACGGCGTTAATAACCTGCTCTTTTCTTTGGGTTATTGTAAATTTCGTTTACCCTTATGCTGAGACTACAGCTGAAGGTTCAAGTTCGAGTTAGCCTGAGCTCCTTGCTTGGATACGTGCCTTTCTAGCGCGAGCGCTCGTTCTGCGGAAGAATGTTTAAAAGTGACAATCTCGTGCTCTTGTGCTTGTGGCATTAACTGCAGTCTGAGCTTAAGGGTGAACAGAGCATAGTATGCGACGCCCACTGCACGTGCTCTCTGGAAGAAGAAATAGCCGATAACCAAATGCCGTCGTAGCACTGTCAATGACAGGAACTTGTGCCGGGAGACGCGCTTTCACCCGCTGAGGAACAAAAAGAAACAAAAGCGTTTGGAAGAAAATGGTCGGAGGTTTATTTTTTGTTCCGAATGCTTTTGTTCACACACCCCACAGTGCGTGAATGAGACGCGATGCTCGAAGGCTTTGCCGTGGCGTGTCACAGCTCCTGCTGTGACTGTGCTATACATTAATGCAGGACTGCTCAATTTTTTTATTGGGGCATCTCTACCCTTTTCTTCAAAAGCTGTTTATGAAGAAGGTTTGAGATGCACAGGCCTGTATATCACATAGAAAATGAATGTCAGCATAGTATTCACGACTCAACTGGCTAGGAAAGTAATGAGGTATGTGCCGTGACCCCGTCCTGTTTGTATTATCGTGGACAGCTGGGGAAAGTAGCCATTGCTTTGCAATGATGGCCCAGGCGGTACGACAGTGGTTTATCCCCTCGTTGGCAACACGAGAGACTTCGTCCAAATTTCAAGCTATTAACACCCTTTTCATGTGAGGCTTGTCGAAATATTGTGCGCCGGAAAAAATCGGCCACCTGCGTTAAATCCTCATTTCAAACTTTTTTGTTTACAATCCGCCCGTTGAGAAGCACGGCAAAAGAGGTCAAGTATACTTGCAGGAAGTTTCATGTTCTTAGCACATATCTCCCATTGCAAAGAGTGCCCAAAATTGCATTTGATAGTGAAGTACAGTGCCCAAAATTTAGGCAGTATTTGAAATACTACTAAATTTTCGGTATTTAAATAAGATCAATAAATACATTAAATTATATGAAGTGCAAAATACTTCATATTTAATGTATTTTAAGTGTTTTAAGTACATATTTAAAATGCTTCTTTTTGAAATACTGCTTATCCCTGAAGGACAGCTTCCATTTGGGGTTTTCTGTTGTCCATGAATTTAATAAAACTGGCTGGGGGTTACTTTTTGAGGTTTATTAGTATATACCGAAAATATGGTACTCTAGTCATAATCCCAAAAAGTTTAAAGTTTTCTTTGGTATTTAAATCAGCATCCATCAAGCAAAAATGGGGGAGGGGTAATATTTTCCGACTCCGAAACGACTTTCGTCGCAGGTGACTCCGCAAGCTGGACAGGATACCAAAGAAGAGCCTGAGCTCATCGACGATCTGTTCGGACCAGTCAAGGACATGGAGACGTTTGGAGTTGAGCCCAAGATTGTCCCTTTGTCTCCACCAGGAGGCAGTAAGGGAGCACCCCAAGAGTGCTCTGGTGCTGCACCACTTTCCGGAGGGGCCATTGAGGAGGCACACTTGGATTGTTCCAGTGCTGCACAAGTTCCCAGGGAGGGCAATGAGCGTGCACCCCCAGAGGGCTCTGGCACTGCACCACTTTCCAGGAACAGCAGTGAGGGAGCACCCCCCGAGCACTCTAGTGCTGCACCAGCTCTAAAAAATATCTTGCCGGACTCTGCGGCCTCCCCCGACAGGACTGAGGTGAAGCTGATGTCACCGCGGTTGAGGCAAGTGAAGGCTGCCTTTTTGATTTTGCACCTATTCCCAAAATCAACACCCACGGCGGTGCTTCACTAGAATTAGAATTGACCTAAACTGCGCAGCTCCACGTAGGGAAATTACAATGCTCACTTGTATTGTTCGATTGAGTGTAAATTCATCCTTTGGTGCTTCCAAAAAAGAAGTATGCACTCTGGTCTCGTCTTTGTGGTCAATATAGCTTTACAAGATTTGTTTGCTGCTTAAACAAATAAATGATCAGAATAGAACTTCCCGGTATGTTTTTCCAGGGACTACAATGACGAAAGCCGAGGCGTTAAGTAATTCTTTCCCCAGTTTGTTTCCTGTGGACTTCCATGGCTATGGGAAGCAACCATATTGTACAACTAGACTCCTACAGGCTGACTTTCTTTTTGGGGGGGGGGGGGGGGGGGGGGGGGGGGGGCATTGTGATCTCAAATTAAGTGTGGTCTGTAATTGTAATCGAAGAATGCCGACCTAATCTCAGGGTTGTGGGTTTGAGGCCCATGTTGGGCGCCAGATTAAAGTGGGATCGTTCCACCTTGTACTACACCCGATTCAATCAAGCCATGCTCCAGTCGTTTCCAAGGAAGTCGCACAACACAGCAAGTTCAACTAGATAGTTCATCAACTCACATTCCGTCACAACAAGTCCCATTCTCCTCCGGTGGCAGCTGCAGCTGTACGGCTCCCTCCATGAATCGAGACCCTCTACCAAAGACTACCTATGAGTTGAGACTCTACTCAAAACCTTCGATGAAGCCTCCCGATAAGGACCCCATGGATACTGTCCCTCAAGGACCTCTAACGCCAGACCCAAACTGAAGATTGTCAAATCGCGAGTCTCAAATAAAATCTCCCAAATGAAGGCTGTTCTGACCACCCCTGCTATTGTGTAATATAGCCATCCCGACTCCTTTGTCTCGCAACCCCTCGCGATCCAACTGAGAATCTTGCGCTCATATAAGGCCATGGGCGAGCGCTGTGGCACCTGTCTGGCGAGACATCCCGGATTGGTACTGGAACACAAACCTTGACAAATGTTTGCTGGTAAGCAAGCCTGCTATCCGTGGCACTGTTTACGTGATGGTCCCAGACTAGGGGGGAATATCAACTTTGGCACTGAAGATGGAGGAGACATCAAGCGTTCACACCGGCAAAGAATGTAGGCTTCGGCACTGGGCACGTGGAGGCAAGGCCGAAAGGTTTTCTACAACCTTTAAAAGTAAACAAACTTTTTATGCTCCTCCGTACGTGCCGTCGCCCCTAGCACGCTGACGCAAAATAATGAAACTTGAGGCGCTCGCGCCGGGGACGTGCGGCCTGGGGTGCACGACTACGAAGTCCGAACTTGGCGCGAAATTAGGCACAAAAAAAATCCATACACACGTCGGATAAAGGCAGAGAAAGACGAGATAGTGATTGCAAAGGACCGAATCTTTCGAGCCTGATTCAAAGCATGGTGTCCACCGGGCAAGGGCGACACCACCTGAAAGACGAGGCCCGCGCACGACGTCATCGTCGGCAGATTTCCAACCTGCCAGAAGCGGCAAGCGGGCTGGAGCTTGATGAGAGTATCAAAACGCCGGACACGTCCGTCTTATCGCCGCATGCTGGCGTCGTGCTCGGAGGCAGCATAGATGCAAACTAAGTGGCACTGCACGGATCCGCTAGTGACGATGTTTGGAAGTCTTCTGGTGGTATTTTCAAGAGGCGGGTGAAAAAGAATGTGGAGTGGTTTAAAAGGAAGAACGCAACTGCTGTGGGCAGTCCAATATGTCGCAATGGACGTGTCGGGCGGTAGCTTTTGGTCGTAAGAACCGGGGAGCCAAACAAGACAATTGGGAAATTTGTCCTCTTATCCCCTTGGGAGCTCGACAGAACTGCCGTTAGCAAACGTAATGGTCGATAAAACGCGTCGACCTACAACTTTTTGGCACGGTTTTAGAGTAGTACCGAGCTTTTGGGAGAGGAAGGAAGCACATTTTTCTCGCTGCAAATGTGAACTGTGCATTGCTTGACGTTCAGACTCTGCCCAAATGCAGTGCTAATGGTTGGGGCCAGATGATGAATTTCCACAACTTACCGTTATCTTCATAAAAAGTTGCCAGCGATTTTTGGAAATTTCCAATTGGAGACCAAAATTATGCCCCAATGGCTCACATCTTTTCGCATTCCCAAAACAAGTAATTCATCTCCGTGTATTTGGAGGGTCCGTTGGGCACCCTTTGCTCGTTTCAAATTTCAAAAAATCGCTTTTTGAATTGGAATGATGAGTTTCTAAACTGGCATTTGGTTCCAACCACTAGCACTACGTTTGGGGGAAGGCCGAGCAGTACTGCATAGTTTTTTATTGCTAGAAGAGAGAACCATTTTTTTTTTTTGTTCTCCCAAAACACCCAGTGTCGCTCGGGACTGGGAGATTTAGTTGGTGTGCAACGATCGGAAGCAGGTTAACTAAAAGGAGTGCTCAGTGATTTGAGACCGGGTTTGGATGGCATCTCGCAGGAGTTCGAGCAGGAGTCCGACAAAGAGGATACCAACCACGCCCAGGGGTTCTGCGGAAAGTGGATGCTCGTGCTCATCGCGCATCGTGACGCGGCGGGCGAAGCAGCAGTGTGCGTACTGCAGCCGACGGGCGAGCGAGTCTCCCATCCGGAGCCCCACGCCGAGCAGCGACGGCCTGGTCATCGACGACGACCTGGTCATCGACGAGGACGAGCCGCCGGACGAGGGTGTCGGGCCAGTGGCACAAGGTGGGGCCAGCTCGCACGCCGCCTAGCATTCCATGTTTTTGAAAGTCTACTTTTCATCAAATTCTGAGGGTGTTTTTCAGATTTCATTTTTTGCCGGGAGTCTAGCCATGACGCAAAACTTTTTTGAAAACATACGTAGTGGGTGTACAGGACAAGATATTGTCATCCTTGTACGTGGCTTCAAATCAAAACTAACCGGTGAAGCGTGCTCGTGACGTCGATTCTTCCGTCGTGCGTCTGCTGCACAACCCACGTGTTCGTGCCACAGGTGATGTCAGCAGTGTGATGCAACTGCAGAGCGGAGGGATCAACATCACGAGCACGCTTCGCCAGTTAGTGTCAGTTTGAAGCTGTGCACGAAGATGACATTTCTGGGCTCATGGTGCACACTAGACATTGTCTAGTTCAAATTATATGTCGCGACTGGACTAGAATGAAGTCGAGCATTAATTCTCCAACTATGTACCTACGTTATGTATCCTCAAATATTTTTATAGTCTGTTGCACATTAAGAAAAGTTTTTGAGGGAAAGGATGGCTGAGAAGGAGGAAGCAGACGGAACGCTAGAGGGAAGAGGTTTCCTGCTCTCCTCTCCAGCGTTGCGTTTCCTTCCTCCTCCCCAGCCCTCTTTTCCCTCGAAAACTTTTTTTAACCTGTAACTGACTATAGAAGTTAAGGGGGGACACTACTCAAGAAGGTCAACTTTTGAACCTATGGCTTAATATGGATTAAATTTACAGTATTGCTGGCAGTTGCAAGGCAGAATACAGTGCAAAGTTTCATCTGTGTACATGAATTATAAAATAAATTATAGCTGTTTTTATCAGGAGCAGACCGACTTTGTTTAGGAAAACTATTGTAAGGAAACTAATTTAATATTCAACATTTTTCTACTCTAGACCTGCAGCAGGATGCCTGGACAGTGCAATTCTGAAAACCAAATTTTCAAAAAGTAATTTATTTTATGCTAACATCGCAGTGAAAAATCAAATAAATATTTTATGTTTTATGTCGTCGAGAAAATCTTAACATAGTTTCCAAAAGACATCCTCACAGTCAAAAAAACAATTCCACAGTTGCATTGCCTATAAAATTCCAGTTAGGAAAAACAACTAGTGAGTCTTTCTTCTTGTTTCATTAACAAACGAAAGTTTTCCTAAAGTGAAATTTATTACAAAAAGTGAAACGGAAAAATATGCGTCCAAAGTGTTCCAACCCCTGCCTTTTCTTTAGCATCGGAGGACCGAAAATAATTTATAAAATATTAACTATGCGGTGTAAACTAATGCAACTTTCTGGGAATACTCTCCAGATGTTGGTGGATGTAAATATGGCATTTTTCAAAATCAACTTTTTTTTTTCCAGAAATGTTTTTTTTCTTGGTATTGTCCCACCTTAATGAAATCTTTTTTAGTTGATTAGCTAACTAATTAACCAATTTAATATCTTTTCTAATTGCCCCCATAGACCCCAGTCTAGCCCCAGGGCGAAAAAAAAATCCTTTGCTCAAGTTCCCTTTTTTTTTTCTTTTATTCTGGTCTCTAAAAAAACACCCTGTACACTGACTGAAAACACATAACCATAGCTATGCGCCGAGAAACCTCAACATCAAACATCAAAATGCCAAGGTCTGACTGAAATGATCTGTGGGTAGACGTGAAACGTCTACCTACAGGCCTTTCTGTCTACTCACTCTTTGAATGCAGAGCCCTGGACGCCGGCGTTTGGCAGTTCGAAGTGTGAGTAGAGACAAAGGCTTTGTGTCTACCCTCTAATCATTCCAACCAGAGCACAGCGTTCCTACGTCCCCGCGCTTTTGTCTCCTCTTCTCCCTCATTTTCCCGCATAGAGATAACTTTTCTTGTAGGGATATATCCTTGACAGGACACGGACTGCGTATCACACAGCGTGAGAACCGCCGCCAACGGTAAGATAAAGTACAGAGTAAAATAAACTAATCTAATAAGAAGGGCTACCGTTTTTGTTACGTTAGTGCCACTTAATTCCTCGAGAGAACACGAGCATGCGAGACCGTCTTATTGGTGGCCTCCTTTGTTTTCCGCAAGTCGGCCCTGATTTATCAGGTTTTTGTGCAGATGGAAACTGGCAACATTTGTGTTCACGATAAGAGGGCCTGCTACGCGAGACTGTGCAACAGCCATAAGTCCCCATATCAGAAAGGCTGAAATGGCCAGAGGACAGCTCCAGAATGGGTTCCAATCTCGTCGCAGACGCTGTTCCAGCCGAGAGACTCGAGGGGGTCGTGCCTACAGAGCAAAGCCAGACGGGAAGCGGGGATGTCCGGCCCAGCGAAATGGAACAGTTACCCACCGCCGTAGATGAGGATGTTCCAGACGTAAGCACTTTTAGTCGAATTCTTTAGTTTAGAGGATGCTGAATTCACAGTTGCTCTGATGGTGGTCAACTTTCACTCGGGATTCGTGAACAGAACGGGTGGAACGAATCCGTCATATTAGACCCCGGTTGCAGGTTCTTGTTTTCTTGGTGCCGTCCTGAATGTGTTTCCCTCCAATCTTTTGAGATATGACGCTCCTAACGTGAACCATTTTCTACCTATATAGACACCTGGGGCACTCAAGTGGATTCTGAGATTGTCTATTTATTGTCGTAACTCAATCTACGGGCTCTAAGCATTCTAAAAAAACCCGAAATTGCATTCAAGCGCGGCCGATTTCCCCATTAAAAATTCAGGCAAAAAATTGTGCCACGCCCCCCTTCCTGCGCCCTAGCGCAGAACACCAGGGGGCGCCACCGGACGGGAAGGCAGCAGGGGAGGGCACGCGACAGCCAATCACGAATGACGGCTTTTAGGCGGACTGAATTTTTGAATATGCACATGAGAGCAAAAAGTATAAATTGCACCAACGTCTTTAACTTTGTTTGAATTAACCAGAAATATGATATATCTGAGTTTGAATTATCGCAAGCCTAATGTGGGTAGAAATCACAGGTCACCGCGACTTTACTGTGTAAATTTGGTGGCACGACATCCGTGATGCACGAGCATAATTTATTATGTTATTGTATGGCTTCTGCTGCTGCTCTGATAGTGTTCTCTGTTTTGTTCGGCGTAGCTTCAGTTGGGTTTGCTTTTTGTAGGAAGGCACCGCGTCGTCTGCTTTGAAGACCGAACAGGATCGTGGTGAGGAGAGCTCGGAGCAGAAGGCATCTGCAACGGATCGTGTGGGATCGGCGCAGAATGCTCACGCCAGCACAGGTAACGGTTGGACACTTGGTTGTCAACACCTTCTAACCTCCAGCCAAAACTTGCCATTTTTGTTTTAACATACCATATATTCTGGTCTATAAGTTGCACTCCCTATAAACGGGTGTTTTCACAAGAAAAAGTTGGTATATAAGCCGCACCTTTTATAGGTTGCACTTATATATTTGTGTGGTCGGTTCGGCGAAACGGCATTGATAAGCCCTCGTACTATGTGTGTTGTGATCACAGTATACATGCACAAGCAGGAGCCAGTTTCAACATTCTTGTCAATGAATCGAACAGGATATATAGCCCTCGTGGGAAACTTGCAGTTAAGGTCCATACTTAGAGCACCGTCGTATAAAATTTATTGAAGGCAATTTCGTAAAAAAAAAAACTGTGACTTATATATTGGGAATAATGGTAGATTGTGTTCCATGGCTGGTTCCCCGCAGTTTCCTGTAACACTCTTCCCACGTCACTCCTGTCTAATGGAAGACAGTCACGCAGGGCACGGATTCGACACGAGCACTGCCTCGGCGTTTGGCGAGAACCGGTGTCCTTGCCAATTAAACACGAGTTTCAGCTGCTTCGACGCAGCATTCGTGTGCAATCTTTGCCATGCGCTGGCCTCTAATTGGTGACATAGAAAATACAGCACTACAGCCTTGTTATATCTAGGAGCTGTTGAGCGAGTGCGTTTGCACACATTGTGGGAAAGTGTTCAGTACATCGACCCCGAACTGGGAGTTAGTTTCACAATCGCTTCTAACTGAAAATGTCTCATATTGCGCTACAAATATTATTTCTTTTTTCGGGGAAAGTTCTTTTTGTCACAGACATGTTAGTCGTGCACTGAGAAACAATGTTTTTAGGGGGTGAAGTGCCGCCTTTAAGTAAAGCTGCCCACAATGGAGCAGAGACACTACACGGAGGCACAATCACCAGCAATACGAGTTGGAACGGCCGAGCGGTGACCAGGCAGTACAGATCCTGCAGTTTAGTGGGCGGCGAGTGAAGTGTCGACAGGGATGTAGCCCAATTCCCGTTTGAACCCGTCCCGTTACAACCCATTACCGAAATGCACTTTTCATTTAAACCCTTTCAGACAAGCTTCAGTGCCTTTTCAATGGTCTGCGCACCTTTTCTGTTTAAGAACATGTTCTGAAATATTTTTACGCGTGAACATACTACCGTAAAGTTTCGAAAGAATGCCCACCCAAAATGAGGAGATAATTCGTGAAAAACATGGGGCAGGCTATCTTTGGGGATGCCACAGCAGAACTTTATCAAAAATTAATAATAAACACTGTGGCACAGGCTACAAACCATGTGATGTGGGAACTGACATTGCCGATTTGCGTTTCACGGTGCGATAAACACGCTGGAATTCGCTGCGAATTCCTGTGTCACAGGTAAAGATGCCGCAGGTTGTGGATGCAGCAGATTCGCATTTCACGGTACGAAGGACCCGCGGAAACCCGCCGAGAACTTGCATTGTCACGGAAAGGAATGCCGCAATTCCCGGACTCAGCAGATTCAAGTTTTATGGTGCAATAATCCCGTGGAGACCCGCTGCAAACTTGCCTAGCACGGGAACCGATATTGCGCTCGCAGATCGCGGACGAAAACGCGGGAATCCGCTACGAACTTTGACACGGGAATGGATACCGCAGATTGCGGACGCAGCAGATTCACATTTTACTGTGCAACATACACGAGAGCAACTCACGTGTTACGGGAACCAACATCCCGCGCTCACATCGTGGACAAAAACGCAGGAACCCATTTTGAACTCGCTTGCCAGACCTGCCGGTACAGCAAATTGCGCGGTTGATGCAATTCCCGTCAGACAGCGTGTGACGTCTGACGGGAATCGGGGGGTAGGCAATGCTTCTGAATTTTTATGTTACAGATATTTAGCCAGAAAAATAGGATGGCCGATCTCTCGGGGGCGAGCATTCTCTCAGAACGTAATGGTATTCTTAAAATATACAACCCTTTCAGACAAGCTTCAACGTAATATATTCCTACCTCAACCACTTAAAACATTTTTTTCAAGATGGTCCCCAAAACGTGTAACCGCAAAACGGACTATATACACTGCGCGATACTGTTACCGCGAACATGACGTCGGGGCGTTATCGAATTTAGCTTCCAAATGGTATTACCGTAAAATACCGGGCAAGCGCCCACTCACACTTCAGAGATAATCACAAGAAATGGGGGATGGGGGTGCTTGTCCGGTCATCAATTTTACATATAAATGTACTGTGTGTATTTTCTCAGATCTTACAAATTAGGAGATGGGCGCCGCTTTATGTGGAATGGGCGGATGGGCGGTATTATACGGTAGTAGGCACTCTATTTTACCGCTTAGGTTAGTGGCTCAGATGAGCACTTCCAATGACACTAATAGTTTTGATGGCAGCCTTTTTATATTCTGTGAGATAAATAGCGAAAACTGAGGATTGCTTGTTTTGCGCTAACTGTGTCACTCTCTGTACAATAAGAGAGTTTTAGAATAATGTATGCAAGCACTTTGGCAAAGCTAAAATTACTGTTGCCAATGGTTTTATATCACAACGCTATTTTTAGGGTACCCAAAATGCTCGCATACGTCATTCTAGAACTCTCTAATAGTGAACTAGATATTTTGGAGTATGATAAATCAGAAGGTCGATAGGCATATGACTGCAATTTTATTATTTTACAATTTCAAGAACTGAACCCTCGCGCACGCAGGGAAAAAATTATAGACCAGAAAATGCCTTCGCCTTGTTGAGGAAGTCGAACGGGGAAATCGTGATATCAGAAAGGTGACACGCCAATTCTGATAGTTCGCGGTCCTTGCTGACCCACTTGTGCCCTCTGACACGCATGGCGCCATCACTTGCAAGCTGCTGCAAAGATATCCTTGTCGAGGCCTCATCCCATTTGATCAGATCAATGAAGCTGTAAATGTTTCGGTGAGCCTTCCCTGACACCGCGTTTATCTTACGGTGCCAGGACTCCATCTGGTGGTTGGTCTGTGGTCCTCGGTTTCCATGGTGGTTCCACTGTTGTATGGAAAAATGGCCATTCCTCCAGGTGTCATCTAAATAGCCAAGCCCGAGCGAGGCATCCTGTGCCGGCGACAGCGATAACTGCTATTCCCGTTTGCAGCACTGCAGGCACCACAATCACCAGAAAAGCATGCAAAAAGTGACTTTTGGTCATCAAATCTCCAAGGTTCTTTTGGGAAAGAGCAAAATGAGGTCACCAAGAAGGACAGACATTGGATGCTTAAACCGACCCAGCTGATAGTGAACAATAACGGACGAACCAACCCAACTGATAACGAACAATGGTAGAAGCAGTAAGGTTTTTTGGGGATAGGGCGGAATGAGAAAAGATGAAACGAGAAGGTCGTTTTGGGCTGAATCAAAATGGAAAGGTAGAAACGGCAAGGTTAAAATGGGAATGGGTCGAAATGGGAACCACTCGTCGGCAGCAGTGGCGCAACGTTCAAATGTGGGGATGCACGCCCTGCGCACGATACCTCCCCATCCTTAGCCACGTACACAATAGCGCGAGTATTGCTCAGGGAATGGCATCCACAAATTCGAGCACTGCTGCCAACACTTCGCTCGCTGCCCGTTAAGCTGAGTAGTCTGGCTGCCCGGTTCCTGCTCGCATTGCTGGTGACTGAGCATCAGAAGTGTGCATGCCTTGCACCGATTGAGAAAGCCAGCGTGACAGCAGTTCGCTGCGTGGCAGGAGCCGGTGGCGGCGACGGCGTGCCTCCTCTGCCAGATGCCGAGAGCGTCTGCTACCACCTCTGGGAGATGGGTGCAAGCCGCATCCTGCTGCGAGTTCGGGCGCACGCCATTGCAGAGAACGGGAACGACAGGGTGAGTGCTGTGCTTGCCTTGCATGTGACAGCAATTGAGGCCCACTCACACAGTGGGTTGTGTTTGGCTGTGTTGTCTCAAAGCTGCCTGGCACACTTGCGTGGTTGCGATTGAGTGCGTTTTTTGTGCAGCCTTTCGATCACTCGCGACGAGCGAACAAATTGGTGCTGTGAGTTGTTCAGGTAGCCCTGGAAACTTGCGAGTTGCACACGTTTCCTCTTTTATTTTGTGCATATCACATTCTTACTGGGGTCTTCAAAATCTTTTGACGATGTTATAAACTGCCATTACTCATAGATGTACTTTTAATGGGAAAAGTTCTTTGGCTAGGTGTTCGGCATTTCGTGAAGCCCAAAACTGAAGCCTTGAGGGGGGGGAAGAGTCACAGTAAAAAAAGTGTTTGCACCAGGTAGGAATTGAAACCAAATCATCTATATTATTAAGCGAGCGTCTTCCCAGCATGTCGAAACACATTGCCGTGAGCCGAGATGCCATTTGGCGGGAAAGCCCTGCGGGGCGTCTGCTCTGCGTCCGGTAGATAACAACTTGACACTTTGTCGCATGTTTTAATGTGAAACATTCTTTGGATAGGTGCATGTTCGGCGTTTTGTGAAGTAAAGAAAGTTTCACACTGATAATTGTCATTATCGGGTGGGAGAAAAAGAGTGAGGTCCTCGACGCTAATTTGTTAACGCGTGGAGGTCGTCTCACCAGGGGGGTAGGTGAGGAGGAGTGAGGTAGGCTAGGAGGAGCTCCACCACCTGTGCGCACCGAGGGAGAGGAGCTTAAGAGTATGCAAGGCTCTGAAAGATCGCCAGGTTTATCAGCCCGATTAGCACTAGTATCGCTTCATTCTAAGAACAGCTATCAAGTGCACACATGCGACGCATTAAATTACCCAATGAAGAGTGTCATGAATGTTGGCAACTGGCATCTCAAGAGAATCACTAAGCTTTTGTGATGCAAGCATGTTTTAACGTATCCGACAAAATTGCCTAGCAATTGGCCATAAAATTCCTTATCCCTCAAATACTGGCAAACCTTCAGTCTAGTTAAATGCTATTTTATGGCTACCTCTTAGATGACGCCGGTGTGCCAGTGTGTTTTCTTGCACACGAAAGCACAAGGCTGTGCAACACATCTTGTCCCAACCAAAAGCAAGTGTGTGAGCCTGCCTTTACGTTACGCCGTGATACGACCTTGACTCCCCATGCCATGCATGCTTCCTACTCTTTGAATTGGTTGCCACACTTCTTTTTAAATCTAGTTCTCGTTTTTTTCTTCAGGGGCAACTGTGTCCCCTGAGGGGCAGCTTTCACAGGGTTAGTTGTCATATTGCAGCAGCCAAATTTCTCTCTGCAGCAGAAACTTAATTCAGAGAAGGCTGACTTTTTCCCGTATAAATGTCCATGCAACCAGTTTAAGCCTGATTTCTACCCGTGGGATAGACCCCTTTGACATTGCCGTCCTTTTCCTCACATGCCCTGACAGTGGAGCGTGCTCTCCAAGTTGGACTACAATGCCAAGTACGGCGCCGAGGCCTTCACCAGGGCAGAGTTGGTCCGGCAGATGGCGCACCTCGTCTTCATACCAAACAGCCGTCTGCTCAGGGGCGAGTCTCTCCTGCTTCCTGCAACTCGGAGTTACTGAACATTCCCGGACTACCACATTTCGTAGCGTCCGCACGAACCGAAGAAACAAGCAGAGTTCTCCAATTTGCTGATTACGCTTATCCGGAATGGACCTTTTTCGAGTAATGAGCGCCACCTGGGAGGTTGTCTGCAAACCACAAATGAAGGTCTGCAAACTGCAGGGACCCCACAACCACATCTTTCATAAAAGATATGGTTGTCTTGTCCGTGTTTTACATGTTTATTCTTTCTCCAATCTCAATAGATGCATTCACTAGCTTTACTACAGTCCCTTGATCTTCGACTGGTCTGGTTTGCTTACTACATCGTTCATGCATCGAAAGTGGTCCTGAAGCGGCAACAAGTTACGTCACAGCAGCCGACCTGTCTTGCTGTTGGATGTCATGATCCTGGGGGTTGGCTGTAATAATTCCAACAAAAGAAAAAAAAAAAAAAGTAAACGCCAATGTCACTGTTGTCTATTGTGTCCCTACTGTAGACTGCTGAAACTTTTATGAACTCTCAAGTTGGAGAGGGACCTAGGGCAGAACGGGCGTCCCCGCCGCTGTGCAGTTGCCTCCTAGGATCGAGGCAAGCGTCATCATGATGCAAATGTGACGCCGTCGGAAGTCGAGAAACCACAAATTGGAATGCGGTAAATGCAAGTTAAGGTTGTGCTCCAGGCATCACAGGTCTACTGTAACCTATTACAGTCTAAGCTCATTACAACAGACCTGGTTACAACAGACATTTGGATATAGCATACCGATATATGAAGTTCGGTTGGTTTTCCTCTACATACCATTGACTCAACTTCATATCTGCATACAACATACTCCTGTTACAACAGACCGAAATCTTGGTCAAAATCAAGGTCTGTTATAACGAGCTTAGACTGTATGCCTCTCTATTAAGTTTTCACTTCTTGCTTTTAGATACCGTGTTTGCTTGAGTAATCAATGTGCTAACAAAAAGTTCAGAGTTCAAGACTAGGCTGGGAGAGTTTCGATGAAAAGAGTCCTAGATGGAAGTAAGTTTTTTAGAAATCTGCATTTTTTGGTTTCATTGGATTTTGTACTTTCAACACTGACGGATGTTTACCGGTGTTTTTAAGTTAAAACCACAACGTCTACAGCCTATCCATAGGTTCCAATCGAGAAAGTTAAACCTGGCTTATCGCATAGACAAACTACGCTTCGCAGAAAGCTGAAACTCTGTGAGAATGTGACGCTAGTGGTGGTGGTGGTGATGACATTACCTGGATCGAGAGGTACAAAAGAAAAACAAATTCTGTGAGCCGATGTCCACCCAAGCCCAATATCCATCAAATTGAAATTTGAGATTGTGGTTGCGTGTAGTAATAATGTCAGTGATTTAAGAAACTTGTGAGCAAAAAAGAAAACAATATTGTCTTTCTAACTGACAAAAATTTTTTCACTGAAATAAATGCTACAGGTGTCCCCAATCTCAAATATCAATAGGATGCAAATTAGGCTTAGGTGGACGTCGGCTCATACAGAACTTTTGTTTTTCTTTTGTATCTTTTGATCCAGCTGATGTCGCCCGCTCAAACTTTTGCATTTTATCATCACCATTGCTGTCACTTTCTCACGGTATTCCGGCTCTCTGAAATGTGTGGTTTATTTATACGGGCTAAGAAAGCTGGGTTTACCTTTCTCGATCGGACCCTCTACTACAGGAAATTTGTCGCCAACAGCCGCCGCCAAACAACACATGTTGCAAGCAGGCGAATAAGTGCCATGGCAATGTTTTAGTCGCTGCCAGAGTGAAAAGGTGCCTCTAGCACACACTCTATGCGTTCTGGCGTGCTTCGACTGTGCGCACAAGGCAGACAACCGACATTTCTCCCTGCCACTCCCACCTTGCGAGTGGCTATAGACATTCGGATAAAGGGGGTGGTGATCCTCCGAGCATAGCTTTCCAGTGACTGGCTGGCGACTCTCGCGACTTGTGAATAAGCACCCGTCGTCCTTACGCAGTGCGGGTGGACGTGAGGAGCAGCAAGGTCCTGCTCACGGAGGAGTTGGGCACCGGCGACCTCCCCACACTCAGCAGCAGCTTCAGGTATGGGTGCTTGGGAGTTGGTGGGTAGGGTGGGGCACCTGGTGGGCTTGGTGGCAGCCTTAACCCCCTGACGGTCGAGTTTTTTGCACAATGTTTCCCAGTGGTCGGACTTTGTTTACAAAAAAACAGCATGCAGGAAAAGTCATTGCGTACATTACTATTATATTTTAATTATCTAGTGGAAACATGCACAGTGCTTGCAATCTGTTTACCTTTAGATGCATCAAATGGAAACACCTTTCTTCCATCGGTTTCATTTTGGCACGTCGATTAACTCCTACATTCAGATTTCAGACTCCTACTTTACAAAGTTTCTTCAACTCTGAGAAGTGTTAAAAGTCTGAATTGGAGGAGCAGGTGCTCCAATCGCCAGTGCTGCCAGAGGAGCCGGCATGTGAAACGTTCATCTCGCATGCATTACGTGCGTGAAGCATCTAATTTCAAAGCTATAAAATTTCCTAGCAAACACCGTGCAGATATAACGTTTATATATAGTTCCCCAAAGACATAGCAAATAGCAGCACCTCCCACGGTGCCCGTGGTTTCGCGCGTAGACGGGCACTTTCAAATGTAGTAATCACCGTCGGACATGCATGGCGATGGCCGTCAAAGGGTTAACAAACAAAAGCCAACTTTGCGCATAGTTTGTATGTTGTGCAAATTATCATACGTGTTTTCTGGACTCTGCAGACTATGCATGTTTAATGACATTTGGAATTTTAAACAGGGCGAACTATTTACAGGTGTGGACTAGGCAAGGATTAGTTTTTTTCTAGATTGTTCATTACGACGAGGCATGACAGATTTTGTGAATGACAAGGTATGTTATTGATGATTTATGTACATTTCATTTGTGAGCAAATAAAGCGGACATTTGTCGAGGTGTTGTGTTCGATAGCCCGCATCTAGTGTATGGTCCGCACCAGGTGCAGATTTGCACCGAGTGAGGGTTATTGAAGGGAAAACTTCCTTTTTCAGCTGAAATTAGTCCCTACAGACTACACACAGAGTGCAGACTACTCTCCGAAGAATTTGTTCTTGCGATATATGGTTGTCAGGGTTCTCCCCAGAAGTTTTTGAGATGTGGACATATGACAGTTTCCAGAGCGTTGGAAAGGAGGTGGGGGCAATTGCTGCAATTTTTAGTGTTCCCGGCACTTTCTTTGCCTTGCAGCAGTGATTTTGTTTGCAAGGATTAGTACCGTATTTTCCGGTGCAAAAGTCACATTTTTTTTCAAACATTTTTCTTGGTGCGATTTATAAAACAATGCAACTTTTATAAGATTTCTCGTTTTGTTTTCGAGGTGCGACACCATTTTTTTTGCCACGCGCCATCTTTTGTAGAGCACCACAACTACATAGCCATAGGTGGTGTTTCCCCCTCCAAGAGGCACTGCTGTCGCTGCACTATTTTGACTCGCAATGCAAGATATTTTAATTTTTATGGTTTCCCCGAAACGGCTGAATGTGCATAGGCAAGACAGTGAGTCAGAATGAAGCCTTTACAGCATGTTATTGATGTTACCTAGTTCAGCCATGGTTCCAAACTATTTTGCTTCAGTCCAGTAACACTGAAAAGTAAGAGGGCTGGTATACACGGAATATTTTCTCACGTCCTTTTTAGTTTCCGTTTGATGATCAGTTCTTTTGTGCCTTGCTCCAGCCGTGTTGTTAAATGTAAAAAGAAGGATTGTGGCTAGCCAATCTTTTAGAAGTACCAAAAAAAAGTATGTCAAGGTTTATCTTTATGCCTGCGCATCGATGCTCGCGTCGTCTCCAGGACTTGGCTTAGGCTAGGCCTAGTGCTCCGAAACTTGGTTTGCGAGTGTCTAGCTCCCTAAATTTTCGTTCACTCGGCATGCTTTCGCTAGAATAACGTAGAATACCCTCTCATTTTACACATTTCACGTCCTTTTGCTGTGAAACACTCAATTGCACCCCCCGACAGCACCATACTATGGGCATTCATTGCAAGTCGAAATGCGCGTCAAATGGTACTTGCGATCTAGCAATTGTGCAAAACTCTGATTTCGCGATACCAATGCGCGCTAACTGAAGAACTCATTGCGTGAATCACGCAAAGAGGTGCGACTTATATACCAACTTTGGCATGAAAACGGCTCAATATATGGATGCACGACTTATACAAGGGTGCGACTTATAGTCCGGAAAATACGGTAGTTCGTCTTGTTGTGGGCACATGTTTGCCCAACACAATAGTCCGGGGAATCGCACATCTTCAAGATCAGCATTGCTTTGTTTAGTAAAGGTAACATATAGAGGTGAACTGGACATAGTACAGATGGATGGTCAACCAGAGTGGTGGGCGGCAAAGCCACTGCCTCCCACCGTAGGGAGCACCCTGATGGTTGTGAGAGGGAAGAACTCAACTTTTTTGCATTTGGAACGGGTACATCTTGATAAAAGGGTAATTAACTAATTTTGATATAGACAGTAATTCGAAATACCCGGATTCTATATGATTGGGGTCGACTGTATATGCAATCAGGCAGGTTCAGACCTTGGTTCAGCCGATAGCCTTCGTTTAATTTTTTTAATTTTTTGACAGGAATTATTTTGTTCTGTTTTTTCCAGACCCGACGAGCTGTTCTACCGAGCATCGTACGTGCTTGGCCGACTCTCAGAGTAAGCAGATCTTCTGGAAGCATCGCAGTGACTCGGCAGATTATTCAAAACGTCTAACAACGGGCTCGGAAGAGAACCTGCAACGATACGATCCCAGGCAACCTTTGCGACAAAGAACGTAGATTTTTTTAGAAAACTTTGTAAAACATTCTAGTCTATGTTAAAAACACCGTGACAGTAGATTTATTTGTTGCGAACTGTCAAATCAATACCTCTAAGCTATAGCTTTTTACAAGAACACTTTACGGACCTTGCTGGCTCGTGTCAGTGTTGGTCGCACCATTCAAGGCCATGGGAGATAGTTGATCTCCCATGGCATGACATAACAAGGTCACGTCGCATTGCAGTGTCATGTCGCGTCACGTGACATCACAATGTCACATAAAGTGGTGTCACACGATGTCACAGTGTAACACAAGGTCATGGTATCGCACAATGTGATGTCACAATTCCTCTGCCAAGTTTAGCGGGGCACGGCAAAGTGAAAGCTTTAAGAGCCCCAAAGAAACAGTTGGACACTTCCAACTGTAGGTCTTTGTTTGAAAACCGAAGCAGACTAATTCCTGGGCAAAAGGTGCAGAAGTCTAAACGTCTTTTTCCTTCCTATTTAATTCACCGGATCGTTGCCATTGAAAAAAGTGGTAATCCGTGTTTCTGTCATTCTAACCTATCTTTCATTAGTTGTGCATCTCGCTGACAAGTGCCAACTTCCATGCAGGCTTGAACCCGGACACTATATCCTCGATCACAAAAAGGATCGAACAACAGTGCAGGTGCTCAAGACAGCCGGGGATAAAGGGTGAGAGCATTCACATTAATGCCCAATGTTCTAAAGTTTCCCTTTGTCAATTCTGAATAGCTTAAGTTATGTAGTAAGTTAGTGTCATGGGGTCGTCATCTTCGCTTAATCTAAGCAAAATTGTTGTCGGTGAAAGTAACGCTTGCGATGCCATTGAAACACACTACAGTGGGAATGTGTATGAACTGATTTGTGCACAAATGTATGAAAGCATTTCCCGAGTCTGCCGGATGAAATAAGCCCAGAGAATTCAAATAAGAGTCCTTTATGAGAGCTTCCTTACAAGGTTTCTTTTTATTTACAATACTGGTTTTAGCAGAATGATGGCGTTAAATTTTATTTGAGGTCGTCCTCGCCCTACGTCCGAAATTCGGCGGGTTTTTTCAGGACTCGTATTGCGGGTTTTTTGTTTTTTGAGTCGGCAACTCCGGCGGCATCTGACCGTCACGTTCTCCGCTCCAACGTAGCTCTCTGGACCTGCACACCATGGTGCAGCAGCGAACGTTTGCGCTGAACGCCGACTGCCTGGCGGGGCCGGAAGAGGTGCTTCCGCTGGATCCTTGCGTCGTGCTGCCCGTGGCCTTCCGGGGAAACCAGATCCCGGCCACCTTTCCTGTCAAGCGTACGTTCGGCCCTTCGCTACAGTTGTGCCGCCTGCACCTGGCCGCCAGCTCATGTGGCGTCATCTGTCGGCACACGGGGACCACTTTGGATGCATGGGCGAAATGGATACTAAACACACCGGTCGGGAATGTGTTCCAGGCAGGGGCGGATCCAAGGGCGAGGGGGGCGACAAGGGCAGCCCCCCCCCCCCTCCCCCCAAACAAAGTCGACCCCCTCCCTTTCCCCTTCTCGGAGGGCAGTTTGACATTATAAATTCCCCCCCCCCCCCCCAAAACGGAGTTCTGGATCCGCCCCTGGTTCCAGGCACCGTACTACGGCTTGGAACACATTCCTGACCGGTGTGTTTTGTGCCCTACACCAACCATGCGTAGAAAGTGGTTCTGAAGTGGCGACAGATGGCGCCACACGAGCCGGAGTGTCATGACGTCGGTTGTCGCGATCCTGGCAGCTGGGCGTAGAACTACCGGTAAAAGGTATGAGCAAACGGGGGTGTCACCGTCGTCGCAGTGTCCCTGCTTCCGGTTGCCGAAGGGGAAGGGTCCGCGTATATTAGTAGAATAATCTAGCAAGCGTTTCATGGTCAGATTGTGTGCGCGGCAGCATGTGTGCCATTCCTGTTAAATTAGTCTTCAAGCAAAGTGACAATATGAGTGAATAAGTTCCTTTATACAGTCAAAGCCGAATTTATTGAATCCGTTTACATCGAATTATCCCTTATATCAAACATTCTTGTGCACAGTAATGTTACAGTGATAATATATAGCAAAAGCTATGGTTACATCGAACAAATATAGCAGCCGCTAACGATTCATCGAATTGCCAAGAGCGCCGCTTCGCTCTGCAAGCTGGCTTTCTTCCAACGCGAACAGCTGGATTGGGGGAAAGCCAGCTTGTAGAGAATGCTGGCTTTTTTTTTTTCCCCCCGGGCGGCCGCGGCGGTTGCCCGATATTAAAAAAAAAAGAAATCTCTCTTGCGGAGGAAGCAGGGAGAGGGTGCTCCGTGCTCCCTCTCCCTGCTTCGTCTGCAAAAGAGAATATTTATTTTGAATTTCGCAGTACTAAATAGCTTACTGGGAAGGTTAAGGGTCGGCAATTCAGAAAATATAGTTTTTTGGGGGCAGCTAAAAAAGATCTCTGGAATGCCCCTTTAGTGTTGATGCACCTTCGGTAGAAGGGGTCCCTCAGTGTATCAGTTCCACAATTCCACAATCGAGGGGAGTGCACAGCAGCTGGTCCTTATTTTCTTTTCCTCCCCATTTTCAGATCGAGCCACAAAGAAAGCCAAGAGACAGGCAGCCTCAGCGGGCGGGACAAGCAGCCCTCCAGAGACGTGAAAAAAGGAACCGCAGTTACGAGTGGAAAACAGTCCGCGATAATTCCAGTCATTTGTGTTCAATGCCACGCTGCCTTCGGTGCTTCTATATGTGTACATATACCCCTTATTTTGCATTGTGAAGTAAAACGAGGTATTTCAAAATGGGGCTGCATTTCTACGGTGCTTTGCTGCAGGCAAGGTCCATATCTAAGTTTCTGCTACGAAGGCCATATTCCGCCGATTAAAGCGAGATGAACCTCGTTTTCTCGCTCGGGCTTCCGGTTGTAGCAGAACGAGCCCACCTCGTTTCTGTGCCCCCAGCTCAAAAACCGTTCCCTTTCTTCCAACATTTCATTGGCACGACGAACACGCAAACTGTCGGTGCTTCAGTCCACTGCTTTCTCTTTTGAGGCACTGTAAATGACTTCTATCGTAGACCCATTTTGAAGGTGCGCCCTCTGTTGAAAGTGTGCTCTTTGCATTTGATTGCATCTTCATCGCTGCTTGAGCCTTCGTGCGGCGTGGCGTCAAGAGCGAAACTCAACGTCACCCGCTCGTGCTACCTGCGCGTTGTGCAGCGTTGGTTGGCAAAAGAAATGCTCTCGCGTTTAATAATCTCCGACTCGCCAATAGGCTCCTCGGCGCAGTGATCGGGTGTCAGGCTCGCAGTCTTGGGGTCGCGAGTTTGATCCTGTGGCGTTCAGAATTTAATTTTTTTTTCTCAATTTATTCCTTTCGTTGCTCTCCCACGCATTCACATTTGTTTCGTAATACAAATCCAGGTTTTTCCGGGGGGCTGCCGAAAGATGTTATCGCATTTAAGAGATATCTGCTGAAGCCTTTGTGATTCAACATTAAATAAATCGTGCCTCCCTCCTGCCGCAAATAACGCCCGTAACGGGAGCGACGGAAAACAGACACCTCAAAAGAAACTTGGACAAGTTCATTATAAGCACCGTAAAATCGCCTACAAACGCCCCCTCCCAACATATTGCCCTTTTCTATTCCGGTGAAATATTCGTAGGTTAAAAATTCTGAAGCATCGCCCATCCCCGGTTCCCACCGAGCATCGCACGACGCCTGGCAGAAATCGCATCAACCATGCAATCTGTGGTATCGGCATGTGTGACAGGCGATTTGTAGTGGCTTCTTTAGTGTTCATTGCACCATTAAACCTGAGTTTGACGTGTCCGTGATCGGTGCTCACGATATCGATTTCCGTGACACTCGAGTTTGTAGTGGGTTCCTGCATGCTTATCGCACCGTAGAATGCAAATCTGCCGAATCTCCAATCTGCGGTAGTATTGGTTCCCGCGTCGTGCAGTTGATAGCGGGTGCCGTGGTGTTTATCGCTTATTTTTTATCCAATTTTGCTGTCTTCTAAAGATTCTAAAGATTTTCAGCTATGTATCTTCTAGCCACTTAAAGGGGTAGGGAAACGAAATTCCAGCGCTCATTTTCTAGCTTGAATGTGTTGCATGTTGCACCCTAACCTCAAAAATACCAGTCTTCCGTTGAAAGGCACAAGAAAACTAATTTTAAAGCTAAATAAACAATCTTTCAATGCGCACCTGGGGGATGCATGCGGAGCCTATTTGGGAGGTAGTCTAGCAACGTTGTGGAATCTGCTACGTAGTCGTGACGTAGCAGATTCCTTCGGAGCAGCGCCGCTCTTTGGCATTTCAACATTTTTCCTCTTAGCTTTCCTCCTCAACTCTCAAGTCGCGCATTGTACCAAACGGTCCAAGACTGAAAGGAAGGACTCCCCTCTTTCTTGGATCCTCGTTCGTGCAACCGGACACAGCCATTCTCCCCCTAGAAGATTAGGCCGTCGCTCAAAACTTGAACAAAAGTTGCTTTCCCTACCCCGTTCAGCCCTAAGCTGACAGTGTTGTGGAAGCTACGTGCTCCTTGGGCCAGCCACACATTTGTCACCCCACGGGTACTTTGAACGACTCGGTTGTAACGCGCTGACGCTATTGACACCACCACAACGCTGACAATGCCACCAAGGGCAAAGCTCATAACCACGCCTGCCTTGCTACTCCACGAATGCGGGAAATCTTTGTTTTTGTTTGCGCCGGATATCTCTCCGTTCGCTTCTCTTCGAGCGCTTGCTCGAGTGCACAGTTTGGAACGAAAAATAGAGCCAGTCGTTCAGAATACAAACGTGCGATTATCATCTGTCATGCTTGACCCATTTCTGAACGAAATTTGAATATTTAAATTTTTATTTCCATACCCCTTTAATGTGCAGTAGACTATTTTAGCTCGCTGTGCTTGCACCCCATTGCGTCGTGCGTATGCGAAGCGGTAGTATTCCTTCACATTTGCATCCTCTTCGAAGGACCCGACGGCTTTGACGTTGTCCTTGAGGTTGTCTTTGAGATCACCCTTGATGTTTTCCTAGACACCGTCTTTGACGTTGTCCTTGAGGTCTTCTTAGAGGTCGTCCTAAAGGTTGTCCTTGGGGGCCGTCCTCTAGATCGTCGTCCTAGACGACATCAAGGCAGTGGCGGATCCAAGGGGGGGGCGGTGGGGGCGATCGCCCCCCCCAAACGCCTCGCCATTTTTTTTTTTTTTTTTTTGTGGCGCCATAGTTTTTTTATATTTTTGTCTTTTTGCTCGCTTTTGAAGCACATCCCTTGGTACGCCAAAAAGTGTGGCGGCAACGCGAAGGGAGTGACGCTGTTGCTTCACTTTCAAGAGCATTCGTAGTGTTACTTATGCGCCATGAAGCCCCTGTTGTCTTTCTTTTGTACGTTTTGATCCTCCTAGACACCGAGAGGAAAATATGACTTAGGAACAACCAGGAAACTGGTACATTATTGACACACGCGTCATACAATGCCACATTGTCGCGTTTTGTCTCGCGCGTATCCCGTTACGCGAATAATTATTTCCGTAAAAAAAAGCACGCTGAACACTCAAATTTGGTCTGCATGAAGCGAATAAAACTTAGGAATGAAATTAAATTATACCTTGGTAGAAAGTCTGTGCCAACCGGGGCGTACTTCTCGAAGCGAAATCTCGCGCGGAATTATGCACCTCTTTGACGGGCGGTAAACTCGGCAATCTCAAATCGGCATTTCTTTTTCTCCGGAAAGGACTTGCCAAAGGCAAGTCCTCACGCAAAGTGAACAGGCTAAGGCACGTCTCAGTGAAGCTTGAGACTTGTGTCTAGGTGATAGCTGGCACTAAACAAAAACTTTCGTTTGGATGCCTTCACTCCAACTGTCGCATTTTGCCCCGCGTCTCATTTGGCCCATCTTACCCTACTTCACTTTGGACAAACGCAATCTATTAGTTTTGGACCTTTTCCCACACGAGTGTTCGTGCGGTCGAGGTGTTTTTTGACATATCAGTAGTAGTAACCAGGCATTGTGCGCAGCTTTTATCGGCGCCCAGCATGCTCGGGCTCACAAGCGCTTAGCTTCGAAAGCATACACTGTAAAAAGTAACCGTCAAATTTACGGCGCTATACGCTAATAAAAACTACAAGTACGCCGTGAAGAGGAATTATCTGAAATGCACCGTAAACGAGCAAAAAAACCGAGAGGGAAACGCAAAACTTCATGGAGCAAGAAAACAGAAAGAAAAGACGCGCTTCGCTAATTGGTCACTACTCTTGACCTTTCGGAAGCTGCGGGAACCCAGAGAGTCTCCTCTCGCCCCTTCACCTCCTTTCTTTGTCCGCGCCAACGCAGAGCGTAACTGCCTTAACTGAAAAAGGAAAAAAAAGAGAACTAAGAGCAAACAGTAGAGCAACAATGCGACTAGCTAGAAGCATAAACAAAAGAAAGGAACGTTGGTTGGGACAACGCGGAAAGAAGTGGAAAAAGCTGACGTTCAGATCATTTTCCCGCCTTCCCACCCGTCTCCGCGCCATTTTGTCCTCGTTCGTTTGTGGCATTCCCGGATTTTTGTGCACCTGAAAATTTGGAGCGGAAGGCAACTGGATACTCGAGGCAGGTATTTCACTATCAATCTGCTGCTTGATTGGCAAGGATAGTGTAATGGTGGCATAAATACAACACTCTAAAAGATGTTTACTTGCAGAATTTGTAGTTTCTGTTCAAGCACGCTTGATGGTTGTGCAATTCGATGAGCACGTTTTCAGCTCTCGAATTCTTCAGTGTGTGGACGAAGGATGCTGTCGCCAGTTTGTTACGTATGATGCTCTCAGGTGTCATATTTTGAGAAGACATAGGCATTGGTACGCCTAAGGGAAGTTTGGTTTGTTTCGAGGAGTTTGGAAAGCTTTCAGTGCACTTTGCCACCATGCCTAGAGGAGTGCCACACAAGGGAGGCTTTGCTAAAACATCTAAAAGGCCACATCACCGACGGCATTTTGTTTTCGTGCTCGTGCTCCAACTGTCAGAAGGTGTGAAATCATAGTTCGATCACGGCACATTTGAACTGGGCGCATTTACGAGTGACGGGTTTCTTGGGCGACGGCGCATCGCCTGCAGGCCCGCTTCAGGTTGAGGACTCTTCGACTCGGTCGACTAGTGCGGATTCTAATGAAGACGGTGCTGTTAACGTGATGCAATCCCCTAATGATAACTACGACGTGTTAATGTCTCTGTCTGCAGGAGAAAAAAGGAAGGCCGTAAAATACGACCTTGTTTTTTTTTTGTACCTGAAGTTCAACGGAACGCTTCTTATGCCGGTATCAACAGTTCAAAAAACCATTTATGAATTTCAACGTCGGCATTTCTTGTACAAACAATACATGTTCGGCCAACTTGCTGAAAGCCTTCAAAACGTGCTTGGTTCAGTCGAGGTTCATAACATCATTGAGTTCATAACATCACTATACAATGATGTTATGAACCTGAATACTACCACCTTTCTCGTCGTTTAAATTGCACCGTAAACATAACGGCGCGCTGTAAATTTTTTTTACCGCAAATTTGAAGGCCGATTGTAGATTTCTACGGTCCCCGTTTAAATTTATCGTAAACCAGATTTACAGTGCACCGTTATTTTTACTGTACAAGTTTGGCAGCATCAGCTGCCTGGTATTTGACCGTTAATTTTACGGTCAAATTTACAGTCAGGACGCTACAGTGTAGCGTCCTGACTGGTGCCCCATACGAGCAGGAACGTATGGCGTGCACGTGAATATAGCTTTGGTAAGCTTGCAATTGCACGTGATTTTCCGCACGAGCAGAGACAGTGCGTTGGCCAGATGCCCAGCTTTCTGAGGCTATGCAGTCAAAAGTACGGGAGCGTGTGCCTTGGTGTGCGTAGCCACAGAAAGTTCAAAGAGTTCATCCCCTACAGGTAAACCGATACAAAAGCTCTCAAGATCAATATTATGTTATCAGAGTTTAGTAAAAACGATGACTCCACAAAAAATATAAACACTCCCCCCCCCCCCCCGTTTTACGCCGAGGAACCGCCCCCCCCAAAATGGAGGTCTGGATCCGCCCCTGCATCAAGGACAGCATCTAGGACAACGTCCCAGAGGACGATGTAAACGACAACCCCTAGGGTTCTCGTTTACATCGTCCTCTGGGACGTTGTCCTAGATGCTGTCCCAGAACAAGGATTTAGCGTCGTCCTAGAAGACACTAAATTTAGGGGGTGGCTTCCCCGCTAAATTTAGTGGAAAAGTTGATGCTACGTCCCCGCTAAATTTGGCGGTGTGCAACGGTAAATGCTATCACATTCATAGATAATCACCCTCGTGGTTTCAACAAAATTGCCTCGACCATCAATTTGCTGCCCTGTAATTTCTTGCATTTTTTCTCTTCACCATGGGTGGAGAGAGAATCGTACAGGATTTTGTGGCCAAGCTAAATTGCAAAAAGAATGGTACGCTCCAGGCCTCTCAAGAGCTATGGAATAACTGGGGCTACGGGTGCGAAAAGCTTGGCTCGTGGCACCGCACTTATTGTCCGTCCACTCGCCCGCTCCATTTCGCGTAAAGTCCGACTGCAACCAATGCTACGATCCGACGGATCGTAGCGTTGGCTGCGGCTCATCGGACGCTCGTTAAAAATTCAGTTAAAAGCCAATCGTGCACAGAGATTGCACCGTGATCCTGCACATTTTTTTTGCGCTCGACCGGTTGAGCCGGCGATAGCAAAACACGACGACGACGAGCGCCCGCGAGGATAGACTCTTGGCCCCGCTCAATTGGCTCCACCGGATCGCAGCACTAGCCGAGATCAAGTTAAAGCGGAGTATGGCTTGAATCACTTCACCGAGTCGCCTGCTTGCTCTGGAAAGGCGCCGCTTCAGAGGCTGGTTCGGGCATTTGAGTGCGAGTGACCGTGTTACGACTGCCTCCAACCAGATGGTCGTTGTGGCGAGGGAGGTCCGCATGACGCGTTGTAGCGGAACGAGAGAAGCTGTAACGCGGTCAATTACGCTCGGATGCAAGTGTCCGAGTTGGCTTTGCATCGCACGCTTTGGGGTCATCGAAAGTTAGAGGGTTTTGGTAGATTGTTTCGACAACGACACGACGCACGCGCAAAGGCATCTGCGGAGTCTCAGGTGTCGTTGTCGGAGTCGTCGGGACGAAACTCCCCCAAGGCACGGGACGTTCCATCTTCCTATAACATAAAACGCCAAGCGATCCAGTGTCTATCGACCTTTTGCAGTGCCGACGCGCACGGGAACGTTGTATCTTGTGCATCATTGCAGTGCTCCATTCCGTACCACCTCATAAGCCCCGACATCCTGTCCTTGCCTTGTCGAAAAATGGGCACCCCCCAAACTCCATCGTCGTGGGAACACCCATTAACATCACATAGGGCACTAATGGTCGCAATAAGTTGAATAATTAACTAATATCCGTTAATTAACTTTTTAATTAGTTAAGTAAACATGGTTCCATTTAGAAACTTGCCGAGCATCTTCAAGAACCTCAAAATCAAAACAGGTACCAGGCTGCCGGTGCAAAAATGCAATCGTACCACTTTACAGCAAGTGCGAGGCTTGGCGATGTAAAAATGTGGATGATAAAGGTGCATAAAGTTACCATACAAACAAGCATGGGGCTCGTAGTGCAAAAATGCATAAGATAAAGATGCAGATGATGGTGTGTAAAGTTACACACTTAGAACAGGCACAATCCTGGCAGTGCAAAAATGCAGATGACACCACTACACATTTATCGTCCTTGTTTCCGCACCGCTAGCCTCGAGCAAGTGCACCACCACACCTCCCATGTGCTCTAAATCTCTCAAATTTACTGATCTTGTGGTTTGCGATAACGCTCAGCAGGTTCCTTTTTAGAACCATGTTAGTTCTCACTAATTAAAAAGCTAATTAACAGATCTTAGTTCATTATCTGACTTGACGTGACGATTGTGTTTAGAAGGCTGGCACATGTATCCAAGCTTCTTTGGAAACGTGACCCATCACATAGTGAGGGGTCAAATGAATTATACCCGTTTTCCATAAAGAGCAGAAGTCAGTACTGCACACTACGACAGTAACTTGCCACAAAGCGGCTAGACAGCTAATATTTGGTGCTGTTAACATATCTGTGTTTTGTTGTTTTACATTAGATTCAGTAGTTCTTTTACATTGCCATGCTTGTCTCTTCTGCCTTCAACTATGTGCTCACTAACAAGGTCAAGAGTGAGTGAACAAACTAAAAACAGCAATCAAATGGCACTTCTCCCCCCCCCCCCCAAAATGGATGCTCCAGGTGAATAACAGACATCATTTTATTGTTCTGTGTCAACAACCAATCGTGTTCTCCGTTCCCCCAATCCATTTTCAGATAGCAACTTTTGTGGCCTCCACACACTGCAATGACCCACCAACATTTGTAAACCATCAAGTCACTGCACATTATTGATTCCCTAATAAAAACCACTACTGCAAATAAATAATCCCATTCGGCACATTTGAACAATAGTTCAAGAAAAGAAGTTTAAGCGTACATAATTTACTGATTTCCCCGATACGATCATACGTTTATCATCAGTTGCCTGCCGGCCAACACGGGCATTCCGTCTTTGCGATCGCTTCGGTGTCGCATGGACTTTGGTTGTGCTAGCAGAGTCGAAGCACCATCAAAGTTAGTGATTTAAATATTTTTGGAAGAGGAGAGCTCACTCAGCGTTTTACAGTATTTTAGAGGAACTAAGATGAAGTGAAAAAGAAACTTCAGTCACTGTGTATGTTAAAATGGGCAACATCAATGATGCAGCCTTAAAAAGTGTGCAAAGAACACGTGTTTGTACACTGCTGCAGAAATTGTGCGCAGTTCGCGGACTGCACGAAACTTGTGCACAAACAACTTGTGGCACACAACTGCACAGGTTGTGCACACATTTTTTCGCACAAATCAGTAAGAAAAAAAAAAAAGCAAGAAAACTTGTAATTAGTTTTATGACAACTTTTACACATAAATAGGAAACCAGCTAAAAAAATGTCTGGTGCTTGGTTACAAATCCGTGGCTGCAAAAAATAAATGCACAAAAATAGCAAACAAAAACAAAATTTTTTCTTGGTAAACACTTTTCTGCTGAAAAGCAGAACCCACGTTCAGCTGTGGGTTCATTTGTCAGTAATGGAAAACTTTTTAAACCTACTGTCGCAGTTCATGTTTTGGCCACTTGGGAGTTGATTGACTTTAATGCAGTCGCAAATAAACGGCTGTGCCCATTCTGACAGCTTTGTGTAGTTGCCGTTACAGAGCCATTGCAGCTCCATGCTCGACCACAGAGCTCTAACGGCCATGGGTTGTGTAGACTGCCGTTTATTTGCAACCATAACGCAGTTTAACAGCACCTGGTGGCGAAGCTGTGAAGCCGATATCCTAAGCTTGCAGATTGGGCAATAAAACCACCGAATCCAATAAGAAAAACAAAACAAATGCAGTCTCTTTGGTGGTTACAGCACGGCAGACTCGATCGGCAAGCTCCCAAAACTGCCACAAAAGTTGTCTGAAACGTTTGTGAGAAAAGTCAAGGTTGTAGTGGTTCCCGATCAGGACGGCCATTTCTCCTCTTGCTGTGGCTGGGCTTGGCTTGGCTTCCATTACAGTGTGATGGCCATCTGGAATCCTGGTGCCCAAAGCATCTTCAAAGAAGTCCCTTAAAAAAAAAAAAAAACTTGCTACATAACCCAAGAAAAATTTACGGCTCTCAGTGTGATTGACACTGCAAAACACAGAAATTTCTAAACATAAAGCAAAAAATTGTTCGGTGCTTATTCCTTCAATTCATACATGTCGGATATTAGAAAGCACTGACTGCTTTCTACAGGGTGTCTAGCAAATTATTATTTTGAAATTCCCCGACTTTTCCAGGTATTCCCTGACAATTTCAGGTGAACTTCCCTGACCACTGTAGAGGCGGTTAAATATATAAAACCATTACAACACACGGCATTGAGCATTGAGCACTATACGAATCATTTTGCAAGGGCTTAATCTAACTTGAATATTCCGACCGCCTTCGTCCACCATAGAGAAACGAGCACTTTCTTGCCGCCGACATAGTCAGTGAAAAGGCCACTACTGGAAACAATGAAAACACGATGTTCAACCATACACATCAATAACCGAATGGCAACATGGCCGCAAGGCCGCCAGATGCACACTTTCGGCTTAAGGTTTGGATTAAACTACGGTCTGCGACTTTCCCATTTGTTACTAAATCTAGTAGCTCTGACTGAATCTAGCCTAGTGTCGCGCCCTCAATCCAATTCCATCCAATTCAAGGCTTGGACTGGATTTTTCGGCTCTTCCCTTTGCATCGGGTAGCATACTTTACACCGGTTAAGCAGAGTCTGCGTTCCGCTCTAAGCAGAATTTACTGCCTATTTTTCTGCCCCCAAGTCGTCGAGCCTTTGCTCAGGGAACTTGATGGTGTTTCTTGCTCATTTTCTCTAACAGGGCTCGCTTTTCGACAATTTTCCTGACAATTCCCTGATTTTCCCCAGTAATTAAAATTTCCCTGACAATTCCCAGTTTTCCCGGTCGCTAGACACCCTGTTTCTAAAATCAAACATTTGCAGATTCTATCTTCAGCCTTCCTTAGTGGTTCACCCAACATACTAACTGATCTTAATTTGTATTAGTAGCTTTGTCCCATTTTTCTCCCTTTTTGAATAATAATCAGGAGTCTCATAATCAGTTTTCGATTCCCCATCGCTTTACGCATTGCCTTTCACATTTTCTCGGTGGTAGCCGCCAGTTTCGGTGACTAGGTCTTGTTAGTCAAACCTCTTGTCTTTTTGATCAACTACGACTAAAACAAACATGAGAAACTTGAGTTTTTGCTTCGAATAGAAGCATAAGATGAAACATGTGAAACACGCTGGGTCGAAAAGGAGTGGCAGTACCTCGTAGGACAGGTTTGTTGGTGAAGACGGTGACGGCACAACCGGCGGGACATGGATTCCATGCGTGGCACTGGAGCCGATGCACCAGATCCCTCGATGCCTTCCAGCTGGACATTGGTAAGACCCATCACCACAAGGATGCATCACCACTGGAACCCATCACCACTAGAACCCATCACCACAAGAGATCATCAGCTCAGGGGCATACACAAGGACCCGCAACACAAGAACCCATCACCACTGGGAACCATCACCACTGGGAGCCATCCCTACCAGGAGCCATCCTACTGGAAGCCATCTTTACTGGGAGTCATTCCCACCAGGACCCATCCCCACAAGGACCCATCCCCACAAGGGCCTGTCACCACAAGGTTATCCTCTCATCTAATGTCTGCCAACCCTGCCCGATACAAGTGAAATCAAAACGACATCCTTATAGGGTGCCCTTTTTTACGAAAAGAATTTCAATTGAAGTTGAACACCCTGTAAGTATACACCTTGGCATGCATTGCAGCGATGTGGAATATATACTAGAGTGTGGCCCTGCATGTTGCAGTAGGGACAAAAAAAATATAAATGTAGTAGGTGGGAATGGTCGCCAAGTCTTACTCGTCAATCTTGCAATTCTATATGCACAAGATGTTCAATTCGTTATTTCTCCAACTGGAACCCGCTTTGTACTCTTAGTAATTGCTGGATCGCACATCCTTGCTTGTTCGCTGCAGCACAACTGCGGCCACCTGCCAACTCCGGCCACAAGACGGCGAGAATGAAAATCTTTGAAGTGTGGCCCATATGGTCGTGTGCAATCTGTTGACTAATCCCAATTAGGCAAGCCGCGTTCAAACGTCAAGTGCAATTAAGTAGGTTGATAATGAGCCAGCACTGATTAGTGATGAGGAGCTGTTGTGCGCAGTATTCTGTAAATCGCCTAATGACGAAAAAAGATGTACATATCTTCCCCCATCTTCCGCCGCTACTGGAAGCTGGATTAAGCTCGCTTCTGGACCGCGAGAGCCACAAGTATACAGTCGTCACAGTAAAGTAAGACGCTGATCCAGAGGCACATACGGCTTCACGCACATTGCACTTTAAAAACACATTCACACGGTGTCGATTCTTGATCGGTATCCAAGCGTGCGAAGGCACAGAGACACGGTACTTCGGCGTGCCAAGGAAGCTTTGAACACGAGGCGAGACCGGCGAAACTTGCTTTCGACGAGTTGTGCATTTTTCCTGCGGCACTGCGCTTTCCTAGAAATTTCCACATGTTTCTCAACAGCAAGTATCAGGCCTCACCCCAGGATCTTAAAGGTTGTCTTCGGCGAATGACAACGAACGAGTAGGAAACGTGTCTTTAGCACGCTGCTGCCGGCCTCTGCAATGCCAGCAAAACAAAGAAAAAAACGGCATGCAAGATGGCTGTCCAGTGGTCGCACTCACGGAGCGGGGATGCGCGATCCAGCTATCGTCATTGAGGTCAGTGGAAACGACCTAAAACTTTGCCTGGATATAGGCGTGGTGGCAAAAAGGGGCCCAAGATCCACCGGACAGTCAGGATCCCACTTACCCTTCCGAGTCGTCAAACGGCCGCAGCAGCTTCTGAAGTGGCCGCACCTTTGCAACCCAGTATCGTCCTGCGAGCAACCGGGGATATGAATGCTGTCAGAGTCGATACCGAAAAGAGTGAAATAAGGTTATTAATTTTTACCCACGTTAAAGAGGCAATGAACCCCTAAGCTCGCCAGAAACATGTACATAAAAAAAGTCCTTCAGCAAAAGCAAAACAAATACAGTCACCGACCGATTTTTCGGACTCCGATAATTTGGACTTGTTCAATATTTCGGACCTAAAGGTGACCTGCCCAATAGAAAATTAGCATAATCACGACTGATGTTTCGGACAGCTTGAAGTCCAAAAGTTAGATTTTTCGAACAAAATCGTCGCGAGCAATCGAGGGGGGGGAATGCCCCTGAGGAGCCACCATTTTAGATTCTATGTTGGCTGCACGTGGACTGGCTTGGTTTGACAGCGCTACTCGAGTACTGCTAAGTCCTACCGCTAAATGACGCTATGCTATGTCTTTTTTTTCTCTAGCTGCGCGGCATTATTATTATCACTGTTGCCATTTTGCTTTGTTTATTCGTCATTCTGCACATCTGCAGTCGTAGACATGCGCCTCTCATTTCGTCTCAGTGAATTGTGTTTTGCTAAGAAGCGCAGAAAGGACTTGACCATAACACTAGAAAAGAAGGCAGCGATTCTCAAGCTAATAGAAAGTGGCCAAACGCAAGTGGAGGCGTAACCTCAAGCAAAGCACTATTGATACCTTTTTTAAGCCCACTTAGACGTAATAAAGGCAAGTTTTTTAATCTGCCGATTTTTCGGGCTGTTCTATTATTCGGACGTTTTTTCGGTCCCTGCAAAGTCTGAAAAATCAGTCAGCGACTTGGCAGCATTATTTATGTTTCGAGACTCATTTCGTGTTTGAAGCAATTCCAAAACATGCTTGCATTTTGAGATGTCAACCCCAAAATAGAAGCATGTTTTGGCAACACTCAAATGAGTCTCGCGTTGTGCTTAAAACATTTGTTTTTCAGGGGAAGTTTATTTTTTAACATACTGTCCTATCTGAACATTAAAAAAAAAAAAAATTGTGTGTGTCTTTTTAACAAGCTGAACACATGCAAAACGTGGCCGGAGTCAAGTTGTTTTAAAGCAATAGCTTTACGGGCGACACTTTGCAGAGATTTCGACATGGCCTCCTGTCATCGCCGCTACAGGAAAACCCTTCTTTCCGCTCTTGATGCGAGGCCAGCAAGGAGGTTAGAAGTACTAGGAGGGGGCACGTTGCAATATTGGTGAAGCCTAGTCATAAAAAGTGTAAACGGTTTTGTGCCCAGCGTGACCGCAGATCTCTCTGGCGACTGGTGCGCGTGACATGTCACGTGTGAGATGGATGGTTGTTTGTAGAAGGACTGCTTGCAGGCTTGCGCACGCTCAGTCCGGTAGGTTTTATCAGATCGAAAGCTAGACTGTGGTGTATTCTAGTACCCCATAGCAAGACGAAAGTTAGCTATGGCCACGTGATGTGGTCACGTTGGCGTGGTAAGTGAGGAGAGTAAGGAGAAAAATGAGAAAGAGGCGAGGTGTCAAGGGAGCATGGCTTGTGGAGGCTACGCGGCTGGCGTCATGCCCTCTCCTACCCTTCTATCCTCCTTGGAGGCCAGAGAGGCCGGGTCTTCCTGTCGGCCGCTCCGGCATCCCGCCACTAAAGACGCGACAAAAGGAAAATCTTCCGCGTCGTCTGCTTGAAAGACTTGTCTCAAACATTACTTGCGTTACACAAAGTTCCACTATGGCAGTATCCAGCTGCTACACGTAATGTTGGATGGTTTTAGAAGATTCCACCGCACTTACCCACTTACTTCACAGATCACTGGTGGCAGTCGTCAGTGGCATCCACGACGGCTATGAGAATTAACCACGTTGCACCTCTATCCTCAAGTATGTGACCGCACCATTCCACCCGCATTGCGCAACCGTGCTACAGGTATCGCTTTCGTTTCTTCGCACATTGTGGGCGAAAAATATGACCTTTTCCATATTCACACTCATGTATTTACACCATCAAATCTAGTGCTTCATTTTTCGTCCCAACTCCAAGGAACAAATGTATGTCCATGTCACCCTTAGATGACGCTATTTTTCTTTTGTTCATGATATCCTACATCATTCTAGATATGGTTTCCACGCTCAAATTAAAAAAAGTAGAGAACATTTAATATAAAATGTGGGTGCCACAAATGCAGTTGCAAAAATGCCACCCAGAATAAAAAAAGCTTGGGATCAAGTGGATTAGAGTTTTCTGCAACTACAACAGAGGCATAGTGCCCATGCAGCTACATTATTCTAGAATAATTACTCCAAAAAGTAGTGCCATCCCTACGTCTTATGGTTTCTAAAACAGATCCTCCATAAAGCAATGACAGTAATGATTAAACAAATCTACAATGTCTATGCATTCTAAAATATGGCATATTCAAATACTACTGTAATATTTTTCTGCAGTCAGTGCCACAGTGGAATTAACAATCTATCTAAAAAAATGTCTATACTAAAACCTAAGACGAGGCAAAAAAAAAAATTGCCGTCTCAAACTCTGCGACTAACTTATTTCGCAAACTCATCTTTATATGCAATGATACCTCCTCCACACCATCTCAAGCTCCAGTATGAAAATTATTCGTCAGCTTGAGTGAGTTTTTACTTTTTCCACTTAAAAATGCTGATATTGACATGCCTGCAAACTTTGAAGGAAGTCTTAAAAACCACCTGCTGTGAAATACTCTTTGACGACTCTACACCCTCCCGCTTTTGTTTGATTTTTAAGTTGTTTCTAATTAATTTTTAATCTCATTGTACACCATCAACAAGACGTAAGCTGTTCATGAACACAGAAAATGAACAAATGAATGAATGAATTCCTGCAAGCATATAGACCATAGGAGTGGAAGCAAAAAACAATTTAAAGCAGGATTTGTGCTGGTTGCAGTGATATTACCTCTGGTGATGATACTGTGTGCATGCAAACAGTACAAAACGGGGCGGATGAAAGCGCCATCAATTCGCATGTGGTGCCGTCGAGACAATGCTGAGATGCCAAAGGCGAGTTCCCGCTTGCATTGCTGGTGGTGTACTATGTACCATATTTTTTGGTCTATAAGTCGCACCTCTGTACAAGTCACACCAATATAGCTGTACGGTAGGTGCGGCAAAACAGCATTGAAAAGCCCGCATGTCCGTGTTATGATCGCAATACATGCGCAAGCGAGAGCTGGTCCCAACCATCCCGTCAATGAATTAAATGAGAGATAAAATTCCCACAGCAAATTTCCGCATCCTTATAGGAAAATTTGAATATAAGTTGGTACGACTTGTATGCAAATTTTTCTACAAGGATGGACCTTAACTGAAGAGATTCGCCATGGGGATTTTATTTTAGGTTTAATTCATCAACGAGGATTTGTATAAAACACACCGAAGGAAATGTTAAAAAAAAAAAATTACCGTGATTTTTTACACTCGAAAATATGGTACTGGTGGGCAGTAAAGTGATGTACATTTCCTTTTTTTTTTTTAAAGTCTGTGTAACACACGTAACAGGGTTTCATGTTTTCGGTGTACGCCGATAAATCTTGAAAAATCCTTAGGGCCAGTTCTATCAAAATCAAGAAAAACCTAAAAACCCAGAAGTAGAGCTGTCGTTGAAACATAAACACCCTAGATTAACAGGAAGAAAATCTTTAACTAAATGCTGTATTTTGTGTTGCCCCCAACACAGCATGCAGTGAAGCGTCCATAAGGTTGCTTTTTCCTTCGGGAAGCACTATGCTTACCTGTTTCCTTACTCTTATCTGTAGCGGGGCATTTTAAAAGAACATCCAGGTCACACATACACTCCCTGAAAGTTGGGGAAACCCATGTTCGTGTCCCATTTTCATCTTATGCCCTGCCGGATCAATGCTAATTTTTTGCCTGACACTAGAAATGGACACAGAAAAGCACCAAATTTTTGTGAAAAAACAAGCTTAAATTAAAAGAATGTATAACCCATAAACATAAAATCCTTATAAGAAAGAGAAAGTTTGAGAGAAGGGAGGATTGTGCCTTAGTTTTTCTATGTAATGTTAATCTGTAAAGTTAATTTTTCCTCTGTTAAAGGGACACTGACAGGGTATTTATGCTCGCCGAGGTTTTTAGTTGTACGTGACATATGAGAGCTCAACTACCCAGAACAGAATTTGTGGCTCGAAATTCGTTTTCTTTCCGCCCGAAAACCGCCGATCAAGAACTGGCCGGTTCGAGTCTCACTCACTCTCTTTTCCGCGGTCACGGGACGTTTTCTAAGGTATCGATGCGACCACCAAATTTAATCGAAGTCGTGGGTCACTGAAGGGACACACTCAATATTAAAAATAGAAAAAAATATGAAACCCATTTTTTGTGGCTTCTAAAAACCTGCAAATACGTTGATTGAAAAAAAAAGTTCCACAGACAACCGGAAGCATTCTGTGCGTGCGTCGTTTCGCGTATCGTGGGACTCGCAGGGACGGCGATGGCAGCGGACAACGGGCGTGGGACCTCTATTTCACAACTGTCGTTCGCGGTACCGGCGAATTTTGTCCGCCTTTAAAAGAGAAATTTGGGACTGTTCAAAAGGATTGGTATTCATGCCGTACGACACGCCCGACCACCAAGCCGATTTGCACGAAGACGTCTTCGAGCCGTCACTCCCTTCTTGTGGCTGAAGACATCGCTCGCGCAAACGTCAAGCGCGACGTGTCTACTTCGAGTTGAATATGCACGCGTACGATTTCTTTACTAGGTGAGAATGTCGCCAATGCGTGGTGCAACCGGACTTCGACCCTGGAGTGCTTTTGCTAGAGAAAAATCGGCAGCAAACTTTCCAACTTACAGTTTATCGGCTGAATTGTTACTAAGGAAAGAGATCCCCCAGTATCGAAATGCGCCAGTAGCTCAGTGGGTAAGACGTCCACTACACACGCGGTAGGACCGGGTTCGATCCCCCGTGATACTTTTTTTTATAATATTTTCTGATGTTTACATTTCTTTTTTTTTACAATTATTACTGAAGAAACAAAAAAATAAGAAACAAATGTTGTGGACGACACGTCGCTGAATTAAATGGTATGGGATTTCCTTGTTGACACCTGCGAACTCAATGTAATCACTTTCCACAAAATGTAAGGAGCATATAAATCAGGTAGCGTCCGCTTTCCGAGGTGCCCGTAAATGGTCTACAGGAAATGCAGCCAGCCATTGGTCCCGATCCCGTTGATCTTTCGGAAATTCTGTCGCACAATGCCACTTCTGTTTCGGACGCAGGACATGTGAGCCAGCTCTTCACGCAACATCTTGGGTGTATTCTTTTCGGAGCCGATCAAAATTCACCACGGGCACTCACTACTCATCTCTAACTCCTCAATGTACAAAACAACTCATCTTGGAGTACAGAACAACGAGCGGAACATACATAACTGCAAAAGAATCCCACGGCGAACAGTTCCCGTACGCCGCATGTCGTCTGCTACAAGAAGGAGAGAGAAAAAAAAAAAAGAAAAAAAAAAACACGGTCGGGTGTAGCCACGTGACTTCCGCCACTCCACTCTCTTCTCTCCACTTCTCCGACCTCCGTCGGGTTTCGGTTTCGGTTTCGAGCAGTTGCGTCTTTTGGCTTTATTAAAAAAATATGCTACTCTGTTGCAAAATATTAATTGGGTAGTCCTCCGACACCATAATGAAGCGCCTGGCAAAAAATGAAAAATATTTTTTGGGGGGTGTCAGTGTCCCTTTAAGTTAATTTTTGTCTCTATTTTCGCTTTACCAGACATTTAATCTGTTCTGATATTTGTTGACTGGGCAACATTTCACCTTTCTCTCTAATCCATTTGTGTTATAACAATGCCGCCACTCTGAATATCGAGATCTGTGAATCCGCCTCTCTGTGTGCCTGTTGAGTAATTCACTTTTTTACTAACTATTTTCGTCTGAATGCTCCATATTATATTTCTATTAGTGTGTCTTGAGTACAATAATGTATATTTTTGTTGGTTATTTATAGTGTTCTCAATGTGGTGCACCAGTCCAAAGACCAATGCGGTTGTTTTTGGGCGCTCGAAATAAAGCTGATTATTATTATTATAGCCGACCCCCGCACTGGCCAATGTGACTAAACGTGCAAACAAATAAATAAATGCTACAATACAAAAAATACTGCCCCCCTCCCCCCCTGCCCCCGCCCCCCCCCCCCTTGTGTTTTACACACCTGTGTCAATGTTCCACTGGAAGAGGACACTCGCTCGATACAGGGTCCTGCTGCTGCCTTGCTGTGGCCTGCAGAAGCAAGCACGGCCTCGTGAGATTGCACGATTATCCTTAGGTGCAACCTGGAAATGTCTACTCTTCGGTAACTACTTATCGATCGCAATAAAATTTTCAGGTCAGGCTGGCAATCATGTGGAAGAGCCGCATGCATCCTTAAAATGTGGCCCCTCGATATCCGCCCCATGACGTCGCGGGAACGCTACTTTTTGACGGGACTTCCATACTTTGTTTCGGCTTAAGTCCTGACGCAGCCAACGCTAAGAGCTAGTGGGACCGATCAAGCAGTGTCAAAAGCGCAAGTCACTAAGCTTTGTCTGTTGGTGATTGGTTCTGCGATGACAGAACACTTACAGAAACACGACGATGCCGTTTTGACGCCGTCTGATTGGTCTCATCGGCTCGTGGCATCGGCTGCGTCAGGACTTAGGGTGAAACGAAGTATGGCGCCAAGTGCCGGGATCCCGACTTCCGACGACATGCCGCTCCGGCCTCTGTAACTTCATTCGTTGCCGCCCCGGGACCACTTTTGATGTAAGGGCGGGTGGGATGCTGAACGCACCAAACGAAGATGCGTTCGGGGTGTCCTAGTACAACCGAGGAACCGCATGTCTTGCCGCAGTCGGATTTGAAGACTTACCCGGTGGCCTCACGGCTCGACTCGGCAGCTTGAACCAGCAGAGAGAGCAGGATTGTGGTTGTGCCGTTCTCGGGACAGAGCTGCAGCAAACGAAGAGAATCGGTCACTAATAGCACTCAAACCGTACCTCCAGCAGCACGAAGCTGTCAACTTGCCCAGGGTCGTCAACGCGTCGTCTGCACAGAATACATTTAGAGCCGACGTTACTAGATCAAAGTTCATTGACAAGCTTCCTAGAATGCCCGATGCCTTTTCGTGGCACGTCTGCTCGGCAACGCTCGCTATGCTATCGGCCCAGCCCATATGGACAGAAGTGACTGAACCGGTGGAACGTTGGATGCACATTGCCTGCGGTGGGAAGCAATTCTATCGAGCTTTTTTATAGTGAACAAAGTTTGTGCAAAATGAGCATTGTTCGAAAACAGTCTTTGTCTGTTGCCCATGGGACGGGTGCTGCTAGGATCAGTTTCTACCCATACCTGCTCGCGTTTAATAAATGAATGGTTTAATGAAAAAAAAAAAAAGGCGAAACTGACGCGGGTCTTAAAATGGTCAAAAAACGCGAAATTTCACGTTTTTCAAAATTCACATATTTGGATTAATTGTAGTCTAAGGTACCTGCCTGCAAAGTTTCAATGTCGAAATCAATGTCTAAACATGAAAAAAATGATATTTACGATGTCCCCGCAGAGCCCTAACACAGCGAGTTCAATGAAAACAAGTGGAACTTCGCGCCCCGCGCGTTTCGCGATCGCTCGTCGGATCGCGGCCATCTTGGTCTTGTTGAAAAGCCGCTTATTTTCCCCACGTCCCCATGCCATTCGTTATCGCGACAACATCGGGGAACGTCCGCATTCCGTGGGTTTCGAAAGCCCCAATTGCGATCTCTCATTGGCCTGCTAGCAAGGTGCCCGTACGTCAGAGCACGCGCGGCGCCTAGCGCCCCTGCTATTGGCCTAAACGCGCCCCTCCGCTCTTTTTCTCCTTTCCTCCTTTCCGTTCCCGCGCTGGCGAGAGGTGCGTCGTCTGCTCCTGGGCTCGTCTCCGCCCGTCTCCTTAGGCCTGTCTGCTTTGTTTCCTCCGTGGTCGAGCGCACGTTTTAGTTCCCGTTTGCGCGCTTGCGTTGAATATTGTTGGTTCGTTTTCCTACGAAGTCGCGCGTGTTTTGTTTTGTTTCGCTTCGAGTTCTCGAGATGCCGGACGACGCTCGGTTGAAATCGAGCACGCGGCAAGCGTTCGGAAGGAAGAGGAAGCGACCGTGGAACAAGAAGCCGAAGCTGTCTGCTGCAAGTGCGCCACCGCGATCGGCACCGCCGGATGCCTTGGATCTTCCGGAAACATCAGCCGGAGACATCGCGACTCCATGCAGCAGCGGCAGTTTGTCGAGCTTTGCGAGCGCGGTTCGTGTCGACACCGCATACTACTCCACGGCCGAGCAGGCGCAACGAGTCGCACGATCGGACGAATGCAAGCGTGCGCTATCGGAAAAGTCGGCGACCCGGCGCAAATTCGACCTTCTCGGCGTCACCACAGGAGGCAAGACGCGCGACGCTGGGACACAGTTCATTGTAGTGGACATGAAAGCTCTCAAAGCATGGAGAAGGACAATCCGCGTAAGGCCAACACTGCCCACCAGGGCAGCAGCAATGCAAAGCAGAGGTTCTCCAGGCAACACCAAACTGGAACAGCTGGGGACTACAGTCCTGGACAGCTGTGAGGGGCTCCCCTTTCAAGTGCTACACGAACAAAGGCCCTTTTCAGGGCCAAACAAAATCTGCTTTCGGAACGTGCAACCCTTGGTGCTTCCTCCCGCTGTCCCTTATAGAGTCTACTCATTCTTTTATAACGTTATTTTACATTGCAGACATTATTTCTCAGTTTTATATTATTTCTAAAGGTTCTTGTGAACGGATTGCAGAATTTTTCATCTCAATTTGTTCAGATAGAACTATGCTTCATATTGCTGAACATTATTGCATGGGATATCTTACTCAATTTTATGCAATGAGTGTCAAAACTTCAACTGCAATTTTCTCAGCTTCGCATTTTTTGTCTACATGCCTAGCCTTACGGTTGTTTTCATGAGATTATTCTTCGAGGATTTCTATAAACTTTATACCGTTGAATTCAGAAAGAAGTGAACTGCAGGGTGATGCTATTTTTGTATGACAGTATGGGCCCGAAATTTTATTATTAGTGATAATGTGACCTCGTTAAGCTTTGTAAATAGTGTACTTGACCTAATTAGACTAGTTTTATACAATGATCTATCTTTACAAAAATATAAATAGCATCATCTTGCATGACAGGTCTTTAGCTACAAATCCATATCACTTATGCAAAAAAATTCGTATTAGAAAGTTCCTTAATGAGTCGTAAGAAATGACCTAATTAGGCTTCATTATTTTCTTCGTAACTCAAAAAGCAATTGAGATATTGCAGAACTAATTGTATATTTGAAAAGAGGAAGCCAAAACACATATACACACTAATTTTCATTATAATCCATTAATAAACAAAAAAGTCGATTTTAGAACCAGTGTCTTGCCTTAAACATATAATTTCGTCGCTAAACATAGTGGGATAACCTAAATGTATGTATGACTATGCGCCCATTCGATTTCCCTTCTAGATTAGATGGGAAAATGGTTTCGCCTCGAAAAAAGATGAAACAACAAAAAGACGCCACAAATATCTGCTTAACTCGCGAGAAAAAAAAATCTAAACAGAAATGATAATTGAAAATGTAACGAGCCAAAAAAAATTCCATCGTATTCCATGCATGTCAGCATTATCATAGAGATAGAGCGTTTTTAATTTTTTACACAATTCGATGTGGTGAGTTTGCACACGAGCGCCTAAGATAATGTCATCATTTGTCGGAATATATTTTGTGTGGGCGTGACATCACCATGTGGAACTGGGAAGGAGACGATGCGGATGTGCAAATCATCAGTGTAGAATCAAATGGCAACAATACCATCATTGGTGTCTACACCAGTACGGACTTTGTTGTACACCTGAGACATTAGGGTTAGAATTGAAATAACGCTCAGACATCGGCTGGATTCTCGGCATCTACCATATTTTTCAGGCTATAGTCCGCGGACTATAAAAGTTTAAACAAATTTAATTTTACGTGGTGCAGACTATTCACAGCTCCGGACTGTGCAAGAATTTGTACTTTTAAGATTGTCTGTTATGACAAAACGTCCTAAAACTTGTGAATGACGGGTTATGTTGATGGCAATTTCTGTACGATACAAGCATTTGTGTGCGCTCATAAAGCAGGCATTTTTTTTAAGTGTGCTGTGTATGAGCATTTTTCATTCACACTATGCATCAGGTGCAGAATGAACTGCAATGGGCTATACACCCATTGCAGAATATCTACGAAACTCTTCCTTTTCCAGTGGAAATTTATTGTTGCAAACTACAGTCCAGACAGTACAGACTATTTTTACCGAGAATGTTTAAAATGTTTTTCAGACATGTACAAGTTACTCAAAAAAGGTAGTTAAGTTAAGTTACTGAGTATCGACGCCAAAAGTAATTGGAGTAGAGTAGAAATTACGCATTTGTAATAGTAATTGAGTAAACTACTAACTACTGTAAAAAGTAGCAAGTTACTTTGAAGTTACTTTCGAAGTTACTTTTTTATATTTTTATGGTAACAAAATGAACAGCAGTTTTGATCAATGAAAAACCCTGCGAGCCTAAAATAAATGCAGTCTATTTATGGCTTGCGTTTTCGCCAAAATAGTTTATTCGCTCGCAGAAGCTATTGACTTGAAAGTTATTGATAGGAAAGTTTTTCCCGTTTCCTTCTAAAGACGTCCCCAGCCAAGCTAAATAGACGTTCCACCGACGGGCTGGATTGAACGGCAGCGTTGAATTTGAGAAACAGTCTCTGCAGGGTCTGGTAAGCGAGTGTCGGCATCTTAGGTGTCCATGACGAAACGTGCGAGGTTTGCCTAGGGTAGAGGGTCTTTAATAACAAACTTTCCTCCTTTTTTTTTATTTTCTTCGTCAAGTTGAGATTGTTATGACTGGCCCCTCTTTATTCCGACGTCGCTCTGAGAGTACGCTGAGCGGGTGCACCAGACCGTCAAGGGTTCAAGTCTCGCGCCACGACGATGAGATCATCCGGACGACTGCGGGTCCTGTTGTAATGCTAGTGCCACGCTACTAAAAAAAAAAAAAAATTGTTTTGGTTTAACAAAATATGAACCGAAGTATACTTCGCCGCTGATGCCGGGTCCAACAAAAGGATCTCCCAAGGGTAGCTCACAATCCTCGCCGGCGACTACAATATTCTGACGCGCCTGACACGCCTGACAAGTAAATTGTTTTTAACAAAAAGTAGGTCTCCCAGGCATGGATGGTCGGAAGGACGCGAAGGATTACGTGAACAAGCATCGTCGCTCGTATACAGTTGCAGCTGGAAGAGGGAATGTGATCCCATGAACGGATTATCCGTGCCAGGGTTTGTGCGCGGGGGAGTCCGGCTTTGCAAAGGCGTATGCGCTGACGACAAGGCGACCATGGGAGCAGGCGCCCGGCTGCGACGTCATTCCAGTCGGAACTCACTAAAGACAGACAGCACGAAAACAACTACAACTCTCAGAGTGTCCCCGTCTTTCACGGTTGCAGCTGGAAACGCGGCGCCTGCGGGCATTACCAGATTAGGTCAATACCCGACCAAGGCTTGTTAAGCATCTCTTCCTGCGTTCGTGCGTGCCGGTGTTATGTTTTGGCTGCTCGTCGCCACCTTGGCCCAAGGACGCATTCCCGAACAAGGGGGCCCCTTGTTCGGGAATGCCATTTCATCTGCCGGCGTCTTATTCACTTCTGCGCTCAAACTTTCGTGATGGGCAAAATTAGCACTATATAATTTTTAAAGTAGTTAGTAATTTGAGTAGAAGTTACCTGAAAAAAGTAGTTAAATTAAACTACTAATTACCCAAATCAAGTTGTAATTGAAAGTTACCAAGTTACTGGAAAAGTAGTTAAACTACAGTAGCTTGAGTAGAGTAGTTGAACTACGTCCAAGTCTGTGTTTTTGCTATGTGAAAGTGGAACAAGTGACTCTTCATTTAAGGTTGTTTGAGATGAATTTAGTTGCCTGCCAACAATGTTAAAAAGTGGCATCGTTAACTTAAATTACAATGCCCGACATCTTGTTTTGTTAATTAACTAACAAACTGGTAATTAAAATTAATTAAAAAGATAACCCATACAGTTTTACTGGCTAAGCATCTGTAAGGCTTCAAAACGATGAAACATTGCGCACCCATCTGATTCATGCAATGTCTTACAAAACTCCCCCCCCCCCCAGATGCAACATTCTCAGTAAAAAGAGAGGACTGTAGGTTATTTTCTGGGTAGATTAGTGGGATTTCCCTCAAGTAATCTGCCATGCATAAAATAAGGTTACTTAATTTTTCTGCAATCACAGCTGCGATAAAAATGAGCCAAACAAAGAATTGCTACAAGCCAGTTCCCAAGATTTTTTTTAGCCATGTGATATGTTAGTGCATGTTTGAATGAGAAGATAAAGAATTAAAAAAAAAACTGCTAAAAGTTTTAGGACACTTTCCGTGGTTTGTTAATAAACTTAGTTTCCTCTTTTATTCACTGTCCGCTGCATGTGGTGATACGTGTTAATTGGTCCACATTATTTTGGAGCACCTTTTGGAGCAGCCAAAATTTCATTTTGGAGCAACAGAGAGAACTTCTGGTGGATAAGCACACTGCTTTTTATTCATACTACCGCCAATCTTAAGTTAAGATTCTTGTGCCTTCCCACTTATGTGCAACCTCTCGTTAGAATCATGTGCACAGTAGGTTTGATTCCCTGAAATGCAGAACTAGCTGTTCCATTGCGCGTCGAAGCACCAGGCATGACAACAAGATACTGACCAATGAAGGACAGTATGAACTGCTGTGAATGGTTATTTTAGGTATGGAATCAAGGGTAAACCTAACCGAATATTCTACCGAAATAGTTTTAGAATATAATCGTTTTGAGCACCTAAATTGAAATTCCATTCAAGCACTTACTGCAGGTTTTAATTCAGTTAAAAACAAAGCTTTTGTCATTTAATTATGAACATCAATGACATTTTATTGTGAAACTTCATGATAAATAAATCGGCACATGAATGATAAGAATGCTTTAAAGGGACGGTGCAACGATTTCCAGACTTTGGCCAATTAACTGCGGAAATTAATCTGTGTCACAGATGGAACGAAGAACCAAAAACTGCATTTTCGTGCGAGCGCTAGCTTTTATGCAAAAAAATAACACAAATCGAAGGCCAAAGTGCCTCTCAACTCTCCAAGTTGCTTTTCGAGTGACATACTATGGAGGATCATGTGGTTTCCCCATGGGTTCTCTCTTCAAAGACCCCAGCCGCTTCCTCCGTGTATATTGACTATTAAAGGATTAGCAGCACCAAAGGTCGCGGCGAGCTATCGACACAAAAGACAGTTCACCACGGGGGTGACAGTGAGTTTTTTTCTTTCGCGACTATGCAGCAGAATAGTAGTTTTTTGGGGGGCAAGGTGGCGCGTTTTTTGTCCCTTGTGCCTAGATAAACAATATAAAAAATACAAACTGCAAATTATTTTAATATTAAAATCGTCGCGCTACCCCTTTAAAGACAATCCAGCTAAACTCATTAAAGCTATTCCCAAGCTTCGATCCGTTACTCCCGCTAATTAAGTTTTCATTTACTATTGACTATGCTATAGAACCGATGAAACCTAAATAAAAGTGATAACTAAGCGAGTGTGTTGCTGTATCTTCTTGCAAACGAAGTGCCCTTGCTTAATCTCCGATGAAACCTATATAAAAGTGATAACTAAGCGAGTGACTTGATGTATCTTCTTGCAACCCAAGTCTTTGCTGAATCCAAAATTACAAAAAAAAAAAACAATTAAAAGTTTTGCAGTTAATCAAATATATTTGTCGCACTTTTATTCTGAAACTTGTACTGTAAGGTAGGGCTATTACATCAGCCCTCACCAATTATTTTTTGTTTTGTTTATATACTTAGCACCTGCATGTATAATGGTCTGCTCTGGAGGAGCGCTGTTCCCTTAGTACACGGGTGCGCTGCGGCAAAACAAAGTACGCGAAATCGCGACGTCTGCACTGCAGTCGTCACTTCATTGCAGTGCACCAGCGCGCGGTGAGAGGCCTTCAACGAAGCTAACTAATCCGCCAGATCGGATCGCGAACATGATAAATATTGTGAGAAATTTTCGAGAATTCCAAGTTTGATACTTAGATCAAATTTGATCCATTACATTTTCGGTGTTAACAAAGTGAAATTAAGTTTCCCCGGCACGATGTTGGCACAAATTCATCAACTTTTGGAGAAATGTCGCAGGGTAAGCATGTTGGCACAAATGACGTGCAATCACATCGATGCAATCGCTAAAAATAAATAAAACTGGGGAGCGCGCGAATCGCGCGTTGGAGGACACAGCTCGCGTCACCTAGCTGTGCCACCGCCACCGTCGACTAGATGGCGCAGACTGCAGCCCAATATAGTGATCTAGAAGTTTTTTGCGCGACACAAGGGACAATCACAAGCGAGTAGACACGGACAATGCGCTTGCGTGCGTCGCAACATGCTTAAAAAGAAGAAAAAAACAGAAAAAAAAACACGTGGACCGCAAATTTACTGTGTGCGCGATCTATGGTATCAGTTCCCGCGTCATGTGATCTCGCATCTTTATCGCTCATCTTTTGATAAAATTTTGCTGTTGCACTACCGAAGCTCGCCAACCTGATATTTTTCACCCTTCATCCTGGGTGGGCGTTCATTTGGAATTTTACGTAAGTACAAGATAAAGACATTGAAGAGTTTTAGTAGGTAGTTCCGATGACTCCGATAACGATACTGGTACCCCGTTATCGGAGGTATCGGAACGATCTACTAACACTCTATTTTGCGATATCGCCAAAAGCTGGTGAATCGGTGCGCCCCGCGCGGTCGCTTCTCCGCAGCGCACCGGCGCGTGAGGCGAAGCGCACCTTCGGGTCATATCGTGGACCGTAAAAAAAGATAACACGAGTGATTCGTGGCCGGTGCGGTCGAACACGCGGCGCTGTATTTCGAGATTACACGGGGAGCGAGAGTGGACGGGACGCGTGTTCCCACCTTTGAATCCCTAGGGTGCTTCGAGAGATATCGTTTGCAGCATTTTTTTTTTTTTTTCTTTCTTCCGGCCGGCCTTTCTTCGAGGGTGACGAATCACGCGTAAAACGACGTTTTTTTTTTTCTTTTGTAATCGTGTTACGTTAATTTATGAGTCACGAGCTGTGAGTCTATGTGTCCACGTCCCCCGTGCATCCAAGAGTGGACTGATCCGGCAATCGCGGCCCCAGCGTGCTTACGCTGCCGAACCACCCCGTGTCCCCCGGCCGGGCAATCGCTCCCTCGTCGGTGTCACGTGACATCATGTGACGCCATAATGTCATGTGATGTCACGTGACGGTTCATGTCTTCACACGAACAAAACGTGAGGGCGCAAGTGAGCTCGTGCAAGTTCATAATTGTAGAATTACCCGAAAGTGCAATGACGAGAGGAAGAAGGAAAGAAGCCTCAAAGACTTGTGACTTCTTTCCTTCTTCCAGTCGCTTTTCTGTTGTCACCGCAGTCTCGGGTGATTACAATTATCACGTGACTTTGCTTCGTGACGGCTCTTCGTGAGTTTTTTTCTTCTTTTTTCTCAGCATTCGGCTGATAAAACAGATTCAGCGTTAATAAATAAATAACTGCGTGTATTAGGAGACTACATTAGCATCACTTGGTGTAACGACCCTTTGATCTCAGTCAGCACGATGAACCCACTGCCTGATTTCGAAAGAAATATCCTCGCTAAAACAACATCGCCTGTTCCCTTCGCGATAACAAAAGAACATGGGGGTGGAACGTAATAACAATTATTCTCAACTGTATTTACAGACTATATCTGGAATAACGCTGGAGCGATAACGATGCAATGACGACCATATACGACTGTTTCATATCCACCTGATGGTCTAAACCAGATTGAGGTTTAGGGAAGGTTTATCCGAAAGTTTCTGCGGAAATCAAAGACGGAGGTCAAGAGGGTGAAATCCACACGTTTCACAACACGAAATACTGCGCCATCGACTTGAAAATTTTATGATTCTATTTATTAAGATTCACGGCAGCTAGTCAACCTTCTGACATACACCCAGTAAGTGCAAATCACGCGACAGAAAATGAAAACAAAAATCGGTACCGGCATATAGTCGAAAGGGGCGGCACCGGCATGGTCGAAAAGGGAATTGTTTCGCCGTGGCCATTGCGGTTCAGCAAGATCGGCCACTCTTCCGACACAAAGGCTGTGCTCCGGATCTTACTGGAACCGATCCGAGTTACTCCGCCCCATCATGCCACCTGACAACACAGGCAGAACAATGCTGGACGCGGGTGGGTTTTCGAACGCCAAGGCACAGAACTTTTACCTTCAGAGTGAGATCGAGTACATTTTGAAACAGGGCCACTGCATAGTGCAATAAATAGCTAATTATTATTATTTCATTTTTTTTTCAACGCACGGGCAGCCAGCACAAGTGGTGCGACGACGTCACACGACTTCGGTGGTGCTGCTGTCAGCATGGCGCAGGCGCAGATGCCTCGCCTCGTGCGAATCTGGTACGGGGGCAAAGGTCGGGCTTGTTTGCAAAGAGCGCGTCGGCGTGTGCTGCTGTGCTTCTCCTCACCTCTACCACGTGAGCGTCGTAGTCTTCGAAGGCAAAGTAGACGTAGCGCTGTTCCGAGCACAGCCTCTTGGCCAGGGCGTCCGCCAACTGCTCCAGGTCCAGGCACATCTGGTGCACCGACAGCAACGGGCCCTGCGAAGCGCACAAGACTCGCACAAACACACCTGGGCGCCCTGATGCATACGCATATTGTACGTGGAACGCGTTCCTAAATCTGTTTTGTGCAGGTGAGTTATATGACCAGGAAGGACATACTATAGGGGGTAATCGTCACGGTACGTCGGATAATTAGCTAAATCTTGTTAATCGGCGTTTTAATTGGGGAAAATAAACACGTGGTTCCAACGAAAAACCGCCCAGTGTCATCGAAATCGACTAAATCTGTAAATGTTAGAAAGGCCCGAAGCCCGCGGGAAGACACAAAGGAGCACTAAAGTTACCACTCGTGGAGCAGGTGAAAGACTGGCGACGCGAAAACACAAATACTAAAAAGACAAAAACCGCCCGAGCGCGATTCCACATTAGCAGCTTTGAGCCTACCGCACGAGCGGTAACTTTACTCCACCGCGCTCCAAATCTTTCCAAAATGGACTTATTTAGCAGTCTTCAATGACACTAAGCTAGTTTATAAACGGAACCATATGCTTATCTTCACTAATTAAAAGTTAATAAATATATTTTTGGTTAATTACTTGACTTATCGTGTAAATCAGGCCCCTATGTTATGTCCCCCTGGCCGTACAACTCACCTGCACAGGTACAACCCCCCGAAAAAATGTGTTTATGCTTTGCCAGGCGATCTATTATGGTGTCAGAAAACTACAGCCAATCAATATTTTGCTACAGCGTCACGTATATTTTTAATAAAAAAAAAAACAACAACACACAATTGATCGAAAATAAAATTGAAACTGTGCTGTGGAGGAGGAGAAAGTTACTAAAAGTCACGTGGCTGTGCAACTTTTTTTTCTTTTTCAATCAACGTATTTGCAGATTTTTAGAAGCCACAAAATATGGGTATCATGTCTTTTTGTCCATTTTTAGTATTGAGTGTGTGCTTTCGATGACTGACGACTTCGATTATCTTTGGTGGTCGTGTCGAAACCATAACGACAATGACCACGGAGAAGAGAGTGAGCGCGACAAGAAAACTAATTTCGAGCCGCAAATTGTGTCCTGGGTAGTTCGGCTCTCATGTCATGTATGAATAAAAACCTTGGCGAGAATAAACACCCTGTCAGCGTCCCTTTAGCGTCCTATTCACAACTTAAAAAAAAAAAAAAGTCTGGTTTTTGTTTGATGACGTCACGGAAGCGTCATGATGTTGTCGGTCATGACCCCGGTGGTGCGTGCGGCAGATGCCTTTTCTGCTGCAGGTCGCTTGAGCTTCTAGCATCAACCGACAGGATCGCGACATCCGACAACATTGTCGGATGTCGCGACAAACCCCCCCCCCCCCCCCCCCCCCAGGCACGGGGGGCGGTGCCCTTGGTATCTCTAGGGCGCCGCCGGCCAGTGTTTGCCCTGCCCAGTGGCAGCTGTTTCAGGGGGGGAAGGGGGGGGGGGGGGGGGCAAAACACATACCTTGCCCCCTTCCCCCCCCCCCCCCCCCACTCCGAGAACTGGGGGGCCAAGCGCCCCCTTTGCCCCCCCCCCCCCCCCCCCACCGGTTGGTACGCTCATGTATGTGGGTGTGTGTGTGGGGGGGGGGGGGGGTGATAGGACGCCCAACATGCCAGTCGAATTCGCATTCCAGGCACGATAATATGGTTGAAAAAACCCCGAGACTGCGGGTAAACGACACAACACTAAAAAGTCTCCAGAGAGACTTTTTAGTGTTGTGTCGTTTACCCGCAGTCTCGGGTTTTTTTCAACCATGTGCAATGTACACCAGTTCGTTTGCGCCCTTACTTTTTGTTCACCATAATATGGCTGAGCACCTTTAGAAGGGAAGGTGACGACCTTCTTCAGGAAAACGAGTTAGGTGAATGCTAGGGTATTTTTATTCCAAATATCACGTTCGTTTGCCCCCCCCCCCCCCCCTCCCCGCCAAAGATGTAACTAAACGGGAGAAAACACGAAAAAACCTCCGACCAGTTGTTATACATCACACCCAGATCTTTCAGCCGCCAAGCGCATGTAGCTCATGTGGGGAGCGCGCACTGACACCAATCTTGACGTCTTTTTCCGACCTTTTTGAAATCGCCAGAGTGCACTTGGTCCCGCCGTGTAGCATAGGGCCCCAGAAAGCACACAATCTGCCCCGCACACACTCTGTGTGTCGTTTATGCTAGGTTTTTCAAATATTTTTTTTTATAATGTTACGTTAATTTTATTAATTAATTTTATTCTTTGAATTTTTTACTTATATTATCATTTTTATTTCATTTTTACATGTGCCATTTTTTTCATTTACGTTTTTATTTCTTCATTTATTCCCTTTGATTATTTATTTATTTCTTATTTTCCTCCAAAACCTGCCGCTGTCGCCGGCACTTTTTGCATTGCTCACTGTATGACGCTCGTTCGTGACGATTTTGTCAGAGAAAACGCCACAAGAAAAGGAGGACGTGGTAACGCTAGACACGGCGTCGCGTGCCTTTTATAGCAAGAAATCGGTGCTGCACGCACGAAAAGATTACCGCGCTTTTAGAAATATATGGTTAGACCATCATCCGATCGCGACGCGAGCGACGCTGTGCACGAACGGCGGTAGCTCGACGGCTAAAAAATGTTTCCGTCGCTCGATGTGGATTCCCCCTGTCGACGGAAAGGAATTCGCTTCAAACCCTGAACGTCCGACAGTTGGGGCTACTGTTTACCAGTGCCGAAGACGCGTAACGACGCCCGCGGGGACTCCCAAGCATTCCGCGCGCAGAACGCCGCGCCGGTGGGCCGTGACCGCACTTCCGGCCGCAGGAAGCCGTTCCCGCTCGCGCGGAAGCGAGACACCGGAACTGCCGGCGGAGCCGAGGTCAGGCGCCCCCGACGGCTTCGAGCGACTTTGGGCCGAAACGAGCACCAAAAAACAATGAATGTCGCGTGTCGCGCGGCTCGTTCAAAAAGTCCACGGATATCCTTTTTAAAAATCGCCGGTTCGATTGATTGATTGACTGATTTTTATTTGCACAGATCAGGCACGTACACGGCAGCGTGCAAGGCGAAGCAGAGATAATAAAACCCTTATTACGCCTGTGCGCCTGCTTGCTTGCTCCGGTGTACATTAAAGGGATACTACAACGAAATTTCGGCGCTCATTTTTTGGTCTATATTTATTTATTTATTTCAATACCCTCAGGGCCCAGAGGGCATTACAGAGGGGATGGACAAGAACAACAACAATACAAAAACATAAAAAAAAAGCAAAGCAAAGGCCAACAATGCACTTCTGCTAGAGAGAAGAAAAGATCAGCCTAATATGTATTAGCAAAAATGATTAACTAATGCAGCTCTAAATAAATCAACTGATGATATGTTTATAAAAGATGCGGGAAGGTGGTTCCAATCGGAGGACGTTCGAGGAATGAAGGAGTCAATGTATGCCGAGGTTTTGCAAAGAGGTATGCCGACTCTGAAGCGATGATCGATGCGGGGAGAAATGAAAGTTGGGCTCAGAAGTAGTTTGTCCTTCAGCGAGGCGTTAGAATGATACATTTTTGTATCATTACATTTGTATCATTTTTGTATCATATGTGTTCAAACGAGCAGCATTACATCGAACATACCAATATCTTGTTAAAAAAGGTATCGAAAAGGAATTTTACAACGAATTAAACGATTAGCAAAGAGCACCTGGTGGATGTCGCTAATGCCTCGCTTGTAATGCCCGTCTAGGAACCTTGACAGCTAGTGACGGTGAGTGTCTCGCCTCCGGCCACGACGAGAGAAGAGGGGAAGGAGGAACTCCCCTCTTCCCGAGAATGCCTTTTGTGTGTCGCAGAAGTCGCTATTGTCCCACTACAAGATGACAGAAGATTAACCCGTCACTCAAAATTCGTACAAAGGCAGCCGCTTCGGTGGCTGGAACGACTAGGCCATCCTCTCGACGTCAGCCTCGCCGTAGCTTTGCTCGTCTTGAGACGACCTACGTCACGATTGCGTTGGATGTCACGTGGTCTCTCTCCGCTGGGCCTTCTCCGAGCGCTTGCCAAAGTGGGCCGTTTATAACGAAAAATACAGGCACCAGGCTCAAAATACAAACGTGCGATTGTCATTTACGGATATTGTGGATCATATTCAACCTATTTTTGAACACGCCGCGGGAATGCTTCAAATTTCGTTGAAGTATCCCTTTAAGAGTCACAAATGGGATCGAGAAGTTTGGGCAGAGAAGGCGCGTGCACACACAACGAGCGCTGGTATCCGAGCCTCTCGTTGGAAAGCCAGTCATTCGTGGCAGTATAGCATCTATAGAAGACAAGACCATTGCGTCCTCGTTGGTGGATCTCTCACCCGCCCACTCAAAGAGAATATACCGGAATGATTTGCCATGACAAGTTAGTTCAAATCACTGCAAAATGAAGCTTTTTTTTTCTGTTAAATATTGACGTGTAATTTAGTTACATGTACAGAAAACAGCTGTGTTTTTGCGTTAATGAAAAATCTACAATGGCTACCATCTACTAAACAGACCTTTACATAATCGTAACACGCGCGGTTTTTATATATGTTGCGACGTTTTATATAAAGTAGTTCTATACTGAAATATTTGTGAATGTGTCTCTAAAACGTGTTTACTAACGTGTTTCGTAGATTTTTTTTATATAGTAATTTTTATTGTAATATTTCTTATTATTCTCTGTACATGTTGCAAACCTTCCACAAAATGAATGAAACAATTTATCACCTACGTGCTTCAATACGAAATTGAGATCCGCGCAAATTACCATATACTGATACCTCAGCAATGTTAACCACCTCCAGCTTCTCCATCTTATATCTCGGGGGGGGAAAATTAACCTCGTCATTAACATGAAGCTGAATGTCCCTCCCAACAACGTGACTTTCACGTACATGTCTTAAAAAAAAAAATATATATATATATATATGGCGCGGATTATCCTTGTATGGACTGATGTCCGACCAAAGCTACAGCGGCTGTTTCGAGCCACATATTAGAGAGTTTTCGTAGATCGCTCGCACCCTCGAGCCACGCGCTCTGGAACCCGCTAGATCCAGCGCTTTACAGGCAGGGCTAGCGGCGCGCATGCGCAGTAGTGGCGTCTTCGTTGTGGAAAGTGTAGCGGAAGGAGTTTAGGAAGCTGCCACTGCGACTGTTGCAGAATGCGCGCCAGAAACGCTCGCTGGGCGAACACAGGTCACACTAATTGTGGTCCAACGTCATGCGTTGGATCTCTGCGCACCCAGCTGTGCTTCCTGTACACATTGTTTGCGAGAGCCACACGCAACAAAGGTCGTCTTTCTCACACCGTCTGGTGTCGTCGAAAAGTCGATAAAGTAACCCTATAGCAGCACACTTTTCCGGCTCATACTTGGGCCAGTTGATGCAAGCTTGGGCCCCATGCTTGAGTCAAGTTCCCTCTAGCTCGCGCCAATCTGGCCCAAGCCTGGGCCGAGGAAGTGTGCTACCTGGAAAGTCATCAGAAGTTAATGATCAAATTACGATTGATTAAAAAAAAAAAGCTCTTGCTTGGGTGGTTTGAGTCACTTTTAAATAAACGCAGACGGTTTGTTAGTATTCAAAGCGCCCACTCTGACGTGTGTCACGGGACATCAGGGGTTCCCCAAGGATCCGTGTTGGGGCCATTACTGTTTCTAATATTTATGAACGACTTGATATGTGATGAAGATGTGCACGCCAGAATGTTTGCAGCCGATTGTTTAGTATTTCCTGAAGTCCAGACGGTCTCCGATCAAGAAAAAGCTCGATGTACCAAGCATTTCTTAGGAGTTGTGAATCCGAAAGCATGCAAGCCGCTCGTCCGCTCCCTTTGTCGTCTGCTCGTCCGCTCCTTTTGTCGTCTGCTGCGTACTAGCGCGCGCGCGCGCGCTTCAGGTCTCGGAGGCCATGGCGCAGCGGCCAGTGGGAGGAGCCCCGTCGACGCGCGCCAGCCAATAGAACCGAAGACGATCGCGGAAACTAGGAGCCGCTTTCGCGCCTCAAACTGATGACGTCAGCTCACTCTATGAGACAGTTAATGCTTTCGCATTAAAACTAAATCGTTCTTTGGCCAAACTAGGTGAATGGTGAGCCACCTGTCATATGTCTCTGAACCTTAAAAAGAGAGTGTGCATGACCATTATCCACAAACGTCAATCGTTAGTGTTTCCCTACAATCTTAATGGTACCTTGTTAATTCGTGTGAAAGACTATACACGTTTAAAAAAAAAAAACGCTCCAGGCCTTTGGCATGTTGCTGATGCCGATGCGGCTGGTGCGACTCTCGCGCCCTCTCTCAGCTAGAAATTTTCTGCCACTCTCTGGGACTGTGAAGACCCGCTCAGCGCGGTTCTCTACCTACGTTTTTGCGGTTTTGCATTTTACGCTTTCTCGCCTTTCTTAAAATTTTCCACTAATCTTTTTTTTATGCGTGCTGCGTACCCTTTTTGTGTTATCTTCCATTGTGAGAAATAAGGCTGGTAAGTGCCTGCCATTCGAGCTTTTCTGCTCGAAGGATGTGAAGACGTCGAACGGCCCTCGACGCGACTTTGCGAACATTGTTCTCCCCCGTCCCAGAGATAATTGACGTAGATTCCTCAGTCATCTCCAAAAATAGTTGTCCGGATTGGGGTGGGAAACGGGTCAGTCGCGTATGTTCCTTTGCCTTGGTGCATGTTGTGAAAAAAAGGAAGCTCTTCCCAAAACCTGCCCCAAAATGGAGTCATCTTGGGTTCCGTCCGATCGTCAAGATGTGACTGTCGTCGACTGTAACTGTGTTATTTGAGATGTTGCTCGAATAAATTCTTTTCAGATTGTTCGAATGTCAACACTCGCTAAATTGTATGTCCGTGTCCTGTCCATCGGTAAACACGTTATTTAATTATGAGCCTGAAAAATGCATGCCTTTAAACTATCTTCCGTTGTAAATTATTTTCGACAGCTAAGCGCTTTGTCGTTTGACATGCGACGAATCGCGCGGCGCCGTCAATACTTATCGAAAGAAAACAGCAAAAAGCGAACTATACATTCCAGTCGCATTCGTTCTGTCGCGCGCGTACCCAACAAAAATGGGTAATAAGTTTTTATTGCTTTTTTTTTTTAAATGTGGTACAATACTTTTTCAATGACCACGGGAAAATACATGCACCAATTAAAGTCAAGAATTTAGCCGCCAGCGGTGTTTGAAACTGCGCCTACGCAGGCTGCGCCTACGGAAATCACAGTTCACTCGGTTAGGGTTAGCAGGGACGCCGATGAGAGTCTAGCCTCAAACCCAGTGACTGGGCTCGAAAACGGTTGGCTGCCGCTGGGGTTTCGACGGGCATGCGTCCGTTGAAACGACGCTTTCAACATATAAAACGTTGGTGAGGCCCATACTTGAACATGTTTAGAAGTATGGGACCCTTACGTAATCTATCTTGATCAGGAATTGGAAAGCGTTCAACGCCTTGTTGTGCGCTTTATATTGTCTAGATATCACCGCCTTCAGTCTCCCCCACAACTTTGGTCTCAAGCCGGTCTTACCGTCGCTTACCAGCAGGAGGAAAACCAAACGTTTTAAACTTCTTTATATATCGTTCTTATTGATATCTTTATATCGACACAGCGTCATATATTACACCACACCAGTCCAGAATTTCAAGAAATAAGCACGGTCGACATCTACAAGTACACAGATGCAATAAAGAGTTTAAAAAATGCGTTTTTTTTTTCCCGGACAATACGCGAGTGGAATGCACTGCCCGAAGCTGTTGTGTCTTGCAGCCGACCTAAAGAGGGCTTTTTTTTTTTTTTTTTTTTTTTTTTTTTTTTTTTTTTTACATTGAGCGCGCGTGCTGAAATTTAGATCTGTACGAATGCAAATGACTCTGTTGTTTTACCCCTGCATATTTTGTATGAAGTTTTCTTTTCCCACTCCTATAGAAGTCCTAAACTTAGGACTGATAGTGTGTGAAATAAATAAACGGGGGGGGGGGGGGGGGGAGGGGGGGAACGGGGGGATATACCGCCCAGATATTTGAACATCCATAAACCTCGGTCAAAGACAAACACGCGAATACTCACAGACGAAAAGCGTCCCAGTGCACTCTTTGCTTTTTTGGATGAGCCGACGGATGAGCACGCACAGAAAGACGTGTGATTATGTGGGCAATGTAGGTTGGAAGAAAGGAGGCAGTTTGATACTTTAAACCCCCCCCCCCCCCCCCCCCCCATGTTACGGAAGAAAAAACAAAAAAACAGGGCGCGGAATGGTTATTTCCGTTATTGCAAGGAGTGCGTTAACCCCCCTTCCCCCGCCTGCGTTCACGCCGCTTCGCAGCGAGTCTGCGGCTGCTCATTACAAAACTATTAAAAAAAATTGGGTTGTGGGGATATTTATACAGCGTGTAGTTGGTCAGCCATTAAAGTTGCGACGAGTCACACGCTGTAGATGAGCAATTTAGCCAGTGCAGTACAACCGCTAGCCTGGGGTCTTTAACGTGCACCACGCAGTAGTGATACACGACCGCACGCCGGTACGACTTTGGCTATACTCTGTTTTACCTTATGATGTACCGGAGAAAAGGCTACAAGCGCGAGCTCCTCGCTCTGAGGCACATCTCGGCGGCACAAGCTCTTGTGCTTTAAAAGTAGCTCCCAACGCTATGAGCTCGTGCTTCTAGCCTTCGCTGCGGTACAACATAAGGTGAAACGAACTATAGGGGGTATTCACTGGCCGCCATATTTCAGGTCACTGTATAGAGGCGGGGTGCACGTTGCAAAATAACTGTGGAAGCTCGCCATCAGCACGTGCTCAGCATTAGCGCACACAGATATGGCCGCCAGTGAATACAACGCTTTTAAACCAAAATTTGAAAATAATATTTTTTTCTTTTTTTTTTTTTTTTTCGGAAAAGAAATAGAGGCAATTGTGGGGTGTGGGATCATAGGCCCGTGCGAACGCCGAGACGTTGCGCTCTCGGCCCTGCTCGATTGGCGGCTTTGCTCGGACCCAAGCATAGAACGCATACAAGCACGGACACAGAAACAAATAAGCGCAGTCACAGCGCATTTGCTGCGCTCGATCGGGTTCGCCGATGATAGCGCGCACGCGCAGAAGGATTACAAACGCCGTGACGGGGCGTTCTTCAAGTTGCTCGATTGGCCCTATCGGCTCGTAGCGTGGGCTGCGCTCTCACGTGAGCTGAAACCAAGTACGCGACAAGCGAGTGTTCCAAAGTGCGTCTTCCGCGCATCGGAACGCAAGCACGCCAATCACAGGACAAGGTGGAGGACGCGCAAGGAACGCGCCATGACGAGGCAGCCAAGCGCGCGCCGTTTGTCCTTGGCGCTGACCAAACATATATCTGCCCCACCAGGGCCTCTAAACTCGTCACACACAAAGTTGGGGCCGAAGTTGGCGGAGCGCACCGATTGGCCTATCCTGACGATGACTTCGCGCTTTTTTCGCCGACGTCCAATCGGCCCGCTCCGCGAACTTTCGGTTCCAACTTTGTGTTTCACGAGTTTAGGGCCCCAGGGGCCCTGAACTCGTCAAATACAAAGTTGTAACCGAAAGTTCGCAGAGCGCGCCGATTGGATGATGGAGGAAGAAAAAAATGGAGGAAGAAAAGAGAAAAGACAGAAGTGCACCTGGCGGACATTGAGGAGTGGGCTGCGGACGTGACCACGAGCCTGCGCCCTTTTGTCACGGAGGTTGAGCTTTCGGAGAAGACCCCGGCTGTGGATGCAAGACTCCTCCACCTTTGGGAGGCCCGGCGTGGTCTGACCAAGAGGTGGAAACGTCAGCGACACAACAAGAAGGTTCGTACTAAGATCCAAGAACTAACTAAGGATGCGGAGGACCATGCGGTCGACCTCGCTAGGAACAACTGGTATGGGATTTGTGACTCTATACGCGGCAGCCTCGGTACGGCACGGTCGTGGCGTCTCCTTAGGGCACTCATAGATCCAACTAAGACTAAGTCGGTTACGGACAGTCGAATAGCTGAACTCATATACGAGTTACCCAACGATACAGAGCAAATCATGGACCAACTCGCGCGCAGATATTTGTGTCTTGAACGCGCGGAGGAAACTCTAGAATATCTAGGCCGCGAAAACTCCGAACTGGATAGGCCAGTATCGGTGGCAGAATTCGAGTACGAGCTCGGGGCCATGAAAAAGGGCACCGCGCCGGGGCCCGACACCATCACGGCAAAACTCCTTTATAACTTGGAAGAAGGCGAACTCGGGAAGCTAGTTAATCATTTTAACGAGCACTACTGGGCTAGGGGGGTGACGCCAGCTTGCTGGAAAACCGCTGACATTCGCTTTATTCCCAAGGCCAAAAAGAACTTAAATCTAGAAAATCTTAGACCCATCTCACTTACCTCATGCGTGGGTAAAGCTTTTGAGAGGGTACTAAACACTAGGCTCATGAGGTACTTGGAGAAGGAAAATCTCATGCCCCATACTCAATTTGTGTTTAGACCTCGTACCTCAACACAGGACATCCTCCTGTGGATATACAAAGATCTTTTGGAGAACCCTTCCAGGGGACAAACACGGTGTATTCTCGCTCTTGATTTAAAGGGGGCTTTTGATAACGTTTCGCATGCCAGCGTACTCAGAGGCCTGAACGAGATCCACTGCGGACAGAGAACGTTCGAATACGTACGGAGTTTCTTAACGGACAGGAAGGATACTCTAACCTTAGGGAGCATGAAATCCAATAGCTTCGAGCTCGGCTCAAGGGGGACGCCTCAAGGGGCTGTTTTATCTCCGCTTCTTTTCAATCTGGCTCTGCGGGGTTTGCCGGAGGCGCTGGGGGCGGTTCCCGGTGTGGAACACGCCATCTACGCCGACGACATCACCCTGTGGTGTCGGGAGGGGAACGACGCGGAGATTGAAGAAAGACTACAGGCGGCTGCCAAAATTGTAGAAGACTACGCAGAGGAGTGCGGCCTAAAGTGTGCACCGGAGAAGTCCGAATTACTTGTCTTGAGGAACCCTTATGAACGTGTGTCGGAACAGATTGAGGTTTGGGTGAGCGGAAAACGGGTCTCTAAACCCACGGAGATTCGTATCCTCGGCCAGCTCATTCGACAAGGCAGGGGCAACAAGTCGACTATCGATAAACTTGACACCATGACCACCCAGATCTGTGGCATGCTTCGAAGGATAAGAAATCGTAGGAGGGGCATAAAAGAGAAAGAAGCAATGCAACTCGTTCAGGCCTTTATTATCTCCAGAATCACTTACGCCACACCGTACTTGGTCTTGAGTAAAGCGGAACGGCAAAAAATTTATGTTTTGATAAGAAGAGCTTACAAAAGTGCGCTAGGGCTTCCCGAGAGGACAGCGACCGACAAATTACTAAAGTTAGGGGTCCACAACACGATAGACGAGCTTCACGAAGCACATCTCGTGGCTGAGCTAAAGAGGTTGGCGTCCACGAAGAACGGGGCGTGGCTCATGGACAAACTCGGGATGGCGGTTCCGGGAGGAACGCATACGGGTACTGCCCCCGACCACGAGCTGTCAGCAGAAATACGGAAGAAAACAGTGGTGAGTCGTATCCCGAGGAATATGCAACCAGGAAAGGACGACGGCAGAAGAAAGGCCAGATCTGAGGCCCTGTCTAAGACATGGGATCACAGAGAGGGAACGCTATATGTTGACTGTGGCGGCCCAGTAAACGGAGTTGCCACAATCGCAGTGGCTAACGCCCAGGGTCGGGTGTTAAGATTAGCTTCGGTCAGAGTAGAGTCGGCTGGGCAGGCTGAGGAAGCGGCGATTGCGTTGGCGGTTGTTTGCAACCCCAGGGCGACTGTCATCTCTGACTCCCAGAAAGCATGTGGAAATTTCGCTCGCGGGATGGTGTGCGCAGTCGCTGATAGAATACTACGTAAGACGGAAGTGCAGGGGGTGCATCTGATCTGGTCCCCTGGCCACATGGGGAACACTGGGAATGAGGCAGCAAATGCTGCGGCCCGAGGCTGTATTCTCCGGGACTCGTCCCAGTCGGGTGGTCAAGTGGACACGGACCTCTCGTTTAACGAGGCACTCAAAATGAAGAAACTCGACAGGCGCGTATTCCCGAGCCCGTGCGGGGGGCTTGGAAAGGAAGAAGAATGGACTTGGAGAAGGCTCCAGACGGGCACTCTTGTGACCCCCGCCAAGTTGCACCAGTGGTACCCCGACCGGTACACTACGGGAGCCTGCCCCTTCTGTGGTGACCCCTGGGCGGACGTGCATCACATTACTTGGAAGTGTAAGAAGATCCCTGGACTGGCTCCACTGGTGGAGCCTTCTACTCAAGAGTGGGAAGCGGGGCTGCAGAGTGAAGTCATCGATGTGCAAAAGCTGCTGGTGACCCGCGCGCTGCATGCCCAAACCGCAATTGGAGCCCTGGAATGAGGGCATACACCCACTCTCTATCTCTTTAACTCCCCCTTCCCTTCCCAATCTTTCCTGTTACGTCCAGTAAAGTTTTCAACAACAACAACCGATTGGATGTCGAGGAGAAAAACGCGAAGTCATTGTCGTGACTGTCCAATCGGCGCGCTCCGTCAACTTTGCCTCCAACTTTGTATTTGACGAGTTTAGGGCCCCAGCACGTTCGCGCGCGATTGGACACGTCCGCGCGGGATCCCGTATATGCACGTAATGGCGGCGCGTTTGCACTTGCGGATTTGCGGGCGGAACCGCGCAGGCGGAAAGTGGACTTTGAAGCCGGGCGGCGAGATCGACTCGTCGTTGGCGAAAAATATGGATATATGGGTCCCAGACTGATCCAGAGTTTCCGCCAGCGACGAGTCAATTTCGCCACCCGGCTCCGAAATACACTTTCCGCCTGCACGGTTCCGCCAGCGATTCCGCAAGCGTAAACGCGCCAACGAGGTCCCGCACAGCCTGTTGGGTCTTCAACGGCGAGAGCGAAGACCACGACGACGAGGAGCAAGCACGCAGCAGGTTTGGTTTTCCAGTCCAACCACGAAACAGTCAGTCGCCATGAAACCGTTAGAGCAGGAACAGTCGGTCTTTGCAATCGCTCCGCGGTGTGGACGAAGACCCGGGCATTATTTAACTTTTCTTCGCTCGGCGACCTGGAATATAGACCATATCTTAACCTATAATCCCACCCCTCACCTTCGAGCCCCCATCCCCGCCCTTCCTGCTGAGTGCCACGAGCTGGGCCATAGCACATCTGAGTAAAGACACCGCGGCGCAGACCCCTGCATCTGAAAGCATGCATGCCTCCGTCACCGGGTAAACATATACAAGTAGCCGAAGATTTTGACTCGCGGAGGTCGTGTTCAGTGATGCGACTGGTTGGAGTCATTTTGGAGCAGTCAAAAGTCAATTTGGGAGCAGCAAAAGGAGGTTTGGGGTATAAGTGCGCGCTTCGTTTTCATTCAAATCACCGCAAATGTTATATCAAGATTCATGTGTACACCTGTCCAACTAAAAAACAATGTCTATTACGTGGTGTAATTTTTTGTTAGCATCGATTGCACAGCAAGAGCGATTCCGTCAAACATGTAACTATGCACGGAAACAAGAAGACCACTGATGGACAGCATAAACTGCCGTGAATGGTTATTTTTGGTACGAAATCCCACTGAAATAATGTTATACTACAATAAGTGTGAGCACCTAAATCTATTTCTTCTCCAAATTCTCGAGGTAATAAAACAGCAATTCTTAATCAGATAAAAACAAAACATAAAAAAACAAACCTACAGAAGTCTCCATATAAATTTTCTTGCAATACCAAAGTACCCTCCCAAAATCTTGAATTGAAACATTGAAAAACGTTTGCAATACCCTGTAAGGTCGAATTAGAGTGCAGCTCTTGAGGAGGACGAGGAGGGGAAGGTACGGAGGGGAAAGTATGCCCCTCCTCCTTCCGTAAGCTCCCCTTCTGCTCGCCTCCCATTTAAGGGAAAATTTCCCGCTAAATTTAGCGGGGAAATTTTGTCGCTAAATTTAGCGGGGAAAATTTTCTGCTAAATTTAGCGGGACAATTTACCCGTAACGCAACGCGCGGTGACGTCACGTGTGACGTCATCTATGACGTCACTAGTGACCCTCGTGACGTCAAACGTGACGTCACGTGTGACTTCATCACGGTAAACGTCCCATAATGCACCGCACCATTACGCCGACGCCGCTCAAGCCGGAAACGAGCGCCTAAGAGCTGCGCTCTAAAGGAAACAAAAAGATGCCGCAATGATATCGCAGTCTGTCGTATATCAGAGGTCTCAAACACGCGGCCAGCGGGCGGCCCGCGACTCGCTGGGGCGCAGCCCGCAGGCAACCGGCTACGAGCCCCGGTTCCCATGTCTCGACTCTCGAGCGCCAGGAATGGCATCTCGCCGATTCACTCTCGCTCTAAATGTATCTGTGGTATTTTCTTGTATTCACACAGTTTTTACTTATCTGCGTTCGCCCTTGCCCTTTGTTTCGCTTTATTTTTTGCTTTACAGGTTTTTGTAATGTACCACAATTCCGCTACTAGGCTGTTTTTGGAATGTATAAAAATTCCGCTACTAGGCTGCAAGCACGAGCTCCTTGTTGAAGGATTCATCTCGGCTGCGCTAACTCTCGATCAGCAGAAGCAACTATTAAATATAAAGCTACAACCTCGGAATTCTCGCCCCCCCCCCCCCCCTTTAAAAACAAAATCACTATTAAAAGACAAGTATGTGATAAAAATCGGCAAAGCAAGAAGTGTCAAATTAACTTATTGTTCTTTTTAGAGACACGTTCAGCTTGGTTAATTCCTCACTGAATTGAGCAACGGAAACGATAGTGTACTTGCCCTCTTGATCTATTAAAAATCACAGCAGGTTGGCGGGGCGCTATCATTTTAATTCTTATCACAACAGGACAGGGCCAAAAGTAGTCAAAACAAATCAAATCTAAAGATGTCGCTGGCAAAACTGTGAGTTCGCAAAAAGCATAATGCACATGGTCTCTTACCTTTCCCCCCCCCCCCCCCCCCCCCTGTCTTACGGTGGCCCTCGACCTTTCCGGTGTGGGCTATCTGGCCCCCACACTCAAATGAGTTTGAGACCACTGGTGCCCACAATTGCAAGCATGACGCCCCGACTGGTGGCCCATGCGTGCAAGCACGTGCAGCGCGCGAGTGAACACAGCTCTGGCAAGCTCGAAATTGCGCGAGCTTTCACGCACAAGCCGAGACAAGGCGGCGCCCAGTCAGCCTGCTTGAAGGCGGCCTTAGCTGTGTGCACGAGCGCTGAGCGCGTGCTAACGGTAGGCATCCAGAATTATCTTGCCACGTGCATTCCAAACCATCGAGATTTGCCGGTCTTCTACTCTGTTTCACCTTGTGCTGTACCGCAGGAAAGGCTACAAGCTCGAGCTCCTTGCTCCCATCTCGGTGGCACAAGCTCTCGTGCACCAAGGGCAGCTGCCAACGCTATGAGCTCGGGCTTGTAGCCTTCGCTGCGGTACAACATAAGGTGAAACGGAGTATAGCAGCCGATTAAAGGCCGGTTCTCACATGCAGCGAAGCGCTGATGTAGCGCTGCTCACGTGTCTTCAGCTACTTGTCGTTTAAGTTCCGGGCTTTCTTTCTTTTCAACACTTCTCTCTCTCTCTCTCTCTACTTGTCGTCTGCCAAGAGCAACAACTTTGACGGTGCGATGCGAAGCTGGGGAACGCTCCCGTCAGCACGCGCTTTGTGCGAGGTCGGCGCTGGCGCTTGTAGCGCTCCGCTGCATGTGTGAACAGACCTTAATGTGAGCTTGTCCTGAGCATTCGCTAAAAATAGCGCACTCAAATATGGTGTCCAGACCAGACCAGACCAGACCGAAATAACACCAAGCAGGCGCCATCTTTAGAGTCTGTGCGTATAACGCGTGTTTTCCTCGCTTTCCAAAGACACCCCGAGCCCGTGCGGGCTAAGCTGTGAAGACCGCACGCTGGGCTGTAGTGTTGTAGCCGAAGTTTTATTCCGAAATTGTGCCGCGTCTCGCTCTGGAGGAGTGTTTTCCCCTTAGCACGGGAGTGCGCTGCGGTGAAGCAAAACACGCAAAATCGCGATGCCTACTTTGTGGTTGCCACTTCTTTGCAGTACACCAGTGCGCAGTGAGAAGCGCACTCAACGAAACTAACTACCCCGCCAGGCAAGACCACGAACATCATAATTATTGCGAAACTTCCGAGTACTGTCAGTCTTTGATACGAAATGCAATCGATAGTAACATCATTTGAGGCTATAATCAAAAGTTCTCAAAACTCGCATAAGCCTATCGTAACGATCCGGCGGGTATAAAAGCCTGAGCTATTATCTTTTCGGTATTAATTAAATTCAGTCACGGCACAATGTTGGCACAGATTTCTCACGTTATGGTAAAATATAGCAGGATACAACAGCTCTTTTGGCGCAGTTTGGCGCAGCAATCACATCCCTGCGTGCTCTAGATCATGGGTTCTCAAACTGGGCTTGTAGGGACCCTGGAGCTCCACAGACTCCAGAGTACCTTGAAGTGTTCCTCTGCTGCCAAATGTTTTCGATTTTGAGTAAGGTGTATTTTTTTTTATTTCCAGTTGAAGCACCCTCTCAGAAGCCACACTCGTTAATGCAAAACTATAAGAAAAACACTCTCAATCTTTAGTATTGTTTACAAGGTGTGCAGGCTCCTGCACCGCTCTATTGTATCCATGCTGAGACCAAAAGGAGTTCCTCGGCTGACATTCGAGGCAGAGAGGGCTCCCTCAAGATAGAAAGGTTTGAGAATACGCAATTCCAGACGCAGCACCTCCCATTGTTTCTAGACACACTATTCGGTCATGCGATGTTCGGCGCGGGATGGGGCGGTTCTTGCTTGTTCAGCATTTTGCTAGTTGACAACGCAAATAAAGCAGGACTACAACGAGACAGGTATAGGCTTTGCAATCTGTTTGCTCCGTTTCCTTCGTGTTCTGACTTCGCAGTGATAAGGGAAGGAACCTAGCCACTTCCACGATGTACAGAGCGTACTATAGCCAGCCCGAGCGTACATCGGAACGGCCCCGCAATTCCCCACGCCGCGCGGTGCAATGTGGGATTGGCGAGAGGCCTCGCGGAATTTTCCGGAAAGGTCTATTCTGAACGTCTCGACAAATATGTCGTCAGGGCGTGAGTAGACAGACACCTATCAACGAGCCTAGATCGATCTCCGCGCGCTGAGGAGGATTCGACTAGAGTGACAGGCTCGGGAAAACCTCCGATCCCCGTTTCCTGCCCTGCAGGCAGTCCACGTCGGCGGCTGCAACCCTGCCCTGTGGCTACTCGCTGCTGGTGGCAGTGGCGCGCAGTGCCGGCGCGTCGATGCCCGAACTTCCGGACGCTCTGTATACGGTGGAAAGGACGTTCTCTGGCACCGATGAACCGGGACGGTCTGCCGGCCCCTTCCCAGCAACACGGCATCACGTAGATCATCGCGAGGGACTCTGTGACGTGAAGCCGGCCGACAAGGATGGCTAGGAAACCGCCGTCCCACTGCTGCGCTTGGCTCCTGCTCTGCGGCGCCCTGGTGTACGCCACGCCACTGCCAGACGCCCAGGTGAGCTCGGACACGAGTCGCGACTCCAGCAAAACGGACGGCACCCGGCGGGAAAAACAGTGAACTGGCCGGAACATGTCCTTTCGCGATTTCTTCTGGCTTTCGTGACTGCATACGGTTGGGGCGATGACTATCAAAGTACCGTCGAGACCGGTTATAGCGAAGTCAACCGGAATCGGAAGTCACTTCGCTATATCCGCTATTTCGTTATAACCGACTTCGGTTATAACGAAGTACAAAAGGGAATGGGAAATCGCAATCGCTTCGCTGTAGCGGCTTTTTCGTTAGAACCGGCTTCTTTATAACCGGTCTCGACAGTAAAGCGATGCAAATTGCGCTGATGTTATCCACAGCTGAGAAAACGGCAGCAACGACAGGGCCGCAGAAAGAAACCGTGACTAACAGTGGCCTAACGATTCAGATGCACCTAGCTTGTATTGGTCCTCGTGCTACGTAAGGCGCACAGCTGTCCCGGCGACTGTCGTTACAGTAGTATCACCGTGTTGCCTATAGTTCGCTCTGGACACAACAACACGCAACCGCGCGAACCAGATTTTTCGTTTATCGACATCCATGGGCGAGGTAGAAGTACAGTAGGTTCTTCAATCGCTTCCCCCAAGAAGACTAAAAGCCTCTGGAAGCTCACTTACGCCAACAAACCTCCGCAGGTTTTCCATGTAGTGGATAAAAATCAAAGGAAACTATTCTGAAGCCAGTGCTTGCCTTCTTGAACCTGAGCTAGAGCCCGAACTTTGCGAGTTGAATTAGTCGCGACCCTCCCAGCTCTTATCACTCGTGCAGAAAAAAAAAAAAAAAAAAAAAGTCAAGTCACTGGACTGTGTTCCCACCAAGAATAAGCGAGGCTCGCAAATTCCTTCATGGAATTGGCAGGCCTCGATGGCACCAACTCAGCAACTGGGCCCGAGCCCGATGCCGAGCGTCCTCCGACGCGTCGATTGGACACGAGGGCCGGCCGAACGCTGACGCGCCGCACTCGTGTCCAATCCGTGTCTTCGCTCAATCTCAGCCCGATGACGTCAATGATCTAGCGAGCAGGCTTTGATTATTCTAGGTGGTGTTGGCTGTGAACGCATGCGCGCAGCGTCTGATATCTCGAAGAAGAGGACACTCCTGCGCATGCACAGAACGTGTCCCACAGCCCAGTAGATAAAGATGGCGGCGCGCAGAAGCCGGCCAGTTTACAAACGAGTCCGCGTACTGCGCGTGCACGCAAACCCGGAGAAGCATGTGCCGACAGCAGCGCCACCGCGGCGGTGTGACGTAAGATGAATGCAGAGACTCTCTCTAAAATCAGCGGGAAAAATCGGAGCCTGCGCGTAGCAATCTCGAACTTTCACCAAGGATGTATTTTAGTAGTCCATTTCACACTGTGAAATTTCATGGCGTATAGCTCTCTTTCTGTGCAAGGTAAAATGAGGTCAACACTTTTACATTTTCAACGGCGGACGCCGACGCTCGCCGCCAGGTGCACCAGAGAAGCATCGCGCGGCACTGACCCGAGCGCCGCGAGGAAATAATAGTACCTTTATTTTTTCCAACAAAAACAATGTTGAAAAGGTGACTTGGGAAAAAAGCTGTAAAAACAGCTTGACGAGCCCCAAACCACCTACACCAGCAGTCGCGATGCAGGCACTAAAGATTTATACAAAATTGAAACATGACATGTGTACTACATGTTTGAACAACTTTACAAAGAAAGAACTGACGCTAAACAAGATAAGTAGCATATTGATACAGTTTACACAATAGTGAATACACACACAGAACGTTAAACACCACTGAAATAAACGCGAAAGAAACCATCGATTCAAAAGATTTTAGCGCTTATCACGGACAATTTGGCTCGAAATAAACATTTGAAATAAACATTTCTCGTAAGATGCTCACCGATATATTGCTAAGTTCAATGCCTTGCCTACTAAGCTGGTTAAGGGTAGAGGGCAAAGTATATTTTAAACTTTGGTGGCCGTAGTTTGTTCTAAAAAAGGGTACTTCCCAAGGTTCTTTAATTCGTGTTGGGTACCTATAAATTTTATCTGTTAGCTTCGCTAAGTTTTTAAGGTGACATTGGGATAAATTTGTTTCTATTTTATACCTTGCACATAAACGATATTTATATAAATCAAAAATTTTCATCACACCAATCTTACAAAAAAGATCATCGGTTGGATGTTCTAGTGGCACATTAGAGATACTTCTTAATATCTTTTTTTGTAGCATAAAGATTTTGTGGAGGTTGGTATAGGTAGTAGTGCCCCATATGAGTTGACCATAATTTAAATGTGAATAAAATAATGAATTATATAATATTAACTTTGTTCTAAGTGGTAGAATGTGTTTATGACGGTATAGAATACCGACGATGCTAGATAACTTTGATACAATATGATTAATATGGTCGTCCCATAACAAGTTTTCTTGAAAAATAACGCCCAAAGTTTTAAACGCGGGAACAATTTCTATTTGAGAAGAATTTATAAAAATATCCTTGGTAATATTAATATGTTTATTCTTAGGTCGGAATATAACTGCCTTTGTCTTACCGGCGTTTATTTTTAATGCATTATGTGTACTCCATCTATTAAGCTTTTCTAGTGTTTCGTTCGCGTTATCAATGAGCTCCGACACATCGTTACCATCAAACAATAGGCTTGCATCATCTGCATAAATAAAAAATTGAGTTGAGTGACTAATATTTACGATATCATTTATATATACATTGAATAAGAATGGCCCGAGAATGCTTCCCTGCGGAACCCCCGATTCAATCGGTTTTATTTCAGATGAGTGCCCGTTTATATGAACATACTGTCTGCGGGAAGATAAATATGAACGTAGAAGTTTTGATACATGACCACGGAATCCATACATATCTAATTTTTTTAATAGCAAATTACGATCTAGATAGTCGAACGCTTTAGTGAAATCTACAAATAAGCCGAGAGTGAGTTTCTTTTGTTCAAAATTTCTAAGTATATGTTCTTTTTGCGCAAGGAGAGCAAGTTCTGTGGATCGATGCTTTCGAAAACCAAACTGCGACGAGCTAATCAAGTCATGATTATCAGCAAATGTTGTCATTCGAAGTAGCATAACCTTTTCCAAACCCTTAGAGAAAACAGGAAGGATTGACGCCAGCACCGGTTGCTATGTACTGCCACCGTTACTAGATCAACTCAGTTATGGAACTTCCCATAGACGCTGTACATTGGAGGGGGTCCGAAACCGTGTCCGATTTTTTTTTTTTTTTTGCAGCTAGGTGGCGCTGCCGGCGGATTATTCCAGTCTGTCGTCTGTCGAGGCAACAAAGAGACGATTAGAGGACTGGTGGAGAAAGATCTACCTTAGGGGGCAATAACATGCAAATGCCCCCAGGCTTGGGCATGAATATTGTTCGAGCCCGCCCGATCTAAAGGGAACAGTCGCATCATCATCATCATTATTATCCACGCGTTTTCGTCTGCTACTGCTCCGTGGCTGCTTGCGAGTCCCGACTCCTCTCGAGATTCAGCATGGTTTTTAATTAATTTTTGCCCTTTCGCCAGTAAAAATTACAATTTGAGCATGAAAAGCGCTACGACCGTCTTGGCATACGCTTTGCATTATTGTAAAATGCTGCTGCCTTAGCTGTGCTGACAGCGCGAAGCGTTTCGAACAACACTAATTCGTCGGCGCCACAATCCGGCGGCTACAATCAGGGCTAGTTTGTGCATACTGCAATAGTAGATGTGCCGATGACTACCAACTGCAGCAGAAACAATTTGAAAGTCGTCTGCTACTGTCAGAAAAAGCGCCACGAACATCCGTAAGCTCAGTAGGCCAGATGCGCCAGATTCAACGGCCATGTACGATCTCTACAGCAACGGCCACAAGCGCGCCGTCAATGATGATGATAGCGAGTATTAATGCGGAGCGCGCGCCCTCTAACAGGCGCCACGCAAAGGGACCCCCCTCCGGAGCGGAGTTCCAGAACTGAGTTGATTCTAATAACGTTGGGGACTGCCGCGCGGTGCCCATTTAGATCGCTCACGTGTCTCCTGCTTTAACCGGGGAGAGGAGGGGGGGGGTGGGGGGTGGAGGGGTTGAGAGCCTAGATTTCAGAGAGGTAGCAGTTCAAACGACGAAGCGCGTTTGCAATTTAATGGCGGGAGCCTTCTGCGAAGATAGGGGGCGGCTGCGCACGAACGCGTCGTTCCGTGGCGAGAAGGATAGATCGCGGAGACGCTGATCAAAGCTTGGAGACACGGACGACCGACGCTTTTTGTCTCCTCCTCGCAGCTTGTATGGCCACGTGACCCTCTCAAATATGGGCCTCCTGCGCTGCCCAGAGGGTGCTGAGAATGGGACTTGTTAGGACTTGTTTTGGGTAGTACAAATTTTAGCGTCTCAAACTGGCACGCATGCAGAAGCGTGCCTGCTCTGGTGCGGAGCGCGAGATCACGATGAAAATACAAACACAGAACAAAAATTCGAACGCCGTCAAAGCTAAGACGCTGAGAGCGTGAGCCAAGAGAGGCCGTTTCACGCGTTCCAAAGTAGACATCAAAAAGAAAAAAAAAATTAAAGCGTCGTGACACAGGTGTTGTGACGTCACCACCCAGAGATAAGAGACGCGTGCCCTAGCGGTGGTGTCATGAATTAGGCACTTTCGATTCTCTTGCAACGTTGAGTTTGGCCGATTTCTGTCGTCCAAAGGTGTTTTTTCGTTCTTTAGCACCACATAGAACTGAAAAAGCTCGACAAATGTGCCATGAGTAGTGCTATGCTTAATCAGGTGAGCTTGTACTACCCAAAATGAGGGCGCTACAGTTTGTTCAAAGCTTCAGCGCAGGAGGACCGAGGGCAGGGAGCCCGCATTAAGGGCCGCCCAGACTAGCGAGAAAACGCGCGTGGCACGCCGATCGCGGCAAGTAACAAAATGTCGCCGAAGCACAGTCAGCGCCACGAGCGCGTGCAGAGACACGCCCTTTATCTTGCCGCTTAACCGATTTATCGGCGCGCCGGGCGCGTTTTCTCGCTAGTGTGGGTGGCCCTTTAGAGGGGCAGCTCAAACCACTGAGAGCATTTAGAATGTAACGCTGGGCACCTCCTGCACAGATTGGTACCAAGTGCGCGTGCGTAGCGTTGCCCCTGGCGAAGAGGAAAGCGGGCGCAGAGGCCCAGACGCGTGCAGATTGTCGATTCCATAAACCACGTGACCACGCTAGAGCAGTTGGAAACACTCTGTAATTTAGGCACACTAACTGAGGGTTCTGCCAACATCAACTAGAATAATTGTTGTTGGTTGTGCTCGCTGATCTCTATGAGGCTGGATCGCGCATCCCCGCTTGCTCGCTGCAGCGCGTTTGCGGCTACCGGACGGCCACCTTGCACGCAGACAAATTTCGTTTTGCTAGCGTTGCAGAGGGCGGCGGCAGTGTGCTAAAGACACGTTTTCATCTCGTACGTAGTCATTCGCCGGACAAGTTTTTTAAAACCCTGTGTAAGCGGTGAGACTTGCCGTTGAGAATACGTGGAAAGTTTTACAAAAACGCAGTACCACATAGAAAAGCAACAACTCGTCGAAAGCAAGTTTCGCCGGTCTCGCGGCACGATCAAAGCTTCCTTGGCACGCCGAAATGCTGCGTCTCTGTGCCTTTGCACGCTCGGATACCAATCAAGAATCGACGCCGTGTGGACGTGTATTGCGAATGCAATGCGCGTGTTCTCAACAACTTACACAAAGTAAAAAAAAAAAATATATATATATATATATATTCTTCAACGGATGACGACGTACGAGTAGAAAACGTGTCTTTAGCACGCTGCCGCCGGCCTCTGCAACGCTAGCAAAACGAAATACTTCTGCACGCAAGATGGTCGTCCGGTGGCCACACTCGCGGAGAGGGGATGCATGGCTGTGCTCCTGGCGTTATCTTTCGATGCGCGCAGTAAGCAGACAATCGTGTTGTCTGCTTTCAAAAGAGCGCGAAAAGAATATACAAGCTTGGTCATGCTGGCAGACTGGTAAGCACAGAATGTGTGATAAGCATATTTATCGGCGTTCGTCTGCGGGGACCCTGGTGAAGGCTCTTCCTGGTGCTTCTTCCATTTCTGACAAACGCCACAGCATGACATGGTCACGATGCTTACACGCTTTCAAGGCCAAGAGGCGTGCGACCGCGCCTGGGTGCGCGGCCTTCGAACGTCACGCGAAAGGGTCTCCGCGTCGAGACCAAACGCCGTTTGAATGACGGGGTGACGAAACAAAGAATAACTGAGGAAACTGAAACGTTTAATAGGGCGTACTTGTGGGGGGACAGAAGATAACAACTGAGCGCCGCGGGCGTCGAAGTCGGCGTAACAGCAGGATCGACCGCTGGGACGAGACTGACTCCGGCTTGCCACGAGGAGCGCCTTTTGTAGCCGCGTGGGTTTCTGGAACATTCGGCCTAGAACGTTCGGCGCGTAGAACATTTGCAACTCGTTTAGACGACAATGTTCTCGAATTGGCGAGAACGCCAAGTGGAAAGAATAAATAAAACATTCCTCTTCCTGGAATCGAACCCAGATCCTCCGCGCGACAGCCAAGCATGGTAACCACTCGGCCACGTACGCGCTCGCTCAGCGACGTGCTTGGCATGCAGCGTGTTTTTGTGCGCGCGTAAATCGTGCGCTTCCCGAAGAATGAGTATTTCGTGAGGTTTTTGCTGTTTCCGGGGCGCTTTCTGAGTCACAACCATGTCCGTCGGTTAGTACGGTGCGCGTTCGGGCGAGCGGAGAGCATCTGCGCCAGACGGCGAAGAAACGCGGAGCCAAAACTGGTGCCCTCCACCAATTGGCCGGGAGACGAGGGCCCTACTACGTCACAACGTGTTTCCGTGCGCATTCAGAAGAAGTTGAAATCATCCGACTGTTTCATGCGCGCCCGGAAGGCGCAAGCAATCAGCGCGACGTCGCGAAATACGCAATTTCCGGGAAGCACACAACCTACGGGCGCACAAAAACGGTTTGGATCGCGCTTTACAGCCAAACATGACACCCAAAACATTAGAGATCTCCATCAAAATTGACTGATAAAATCGCCCTCATTATTCATCATAATTCCACTATCATCTGAATAAGGATCTTTCACTAAGCTACAATGAATTACTTCAGTTTCTTCCTTATCACTTATCACACACACACACTTCCATATACTGATTGTTTGAACCGGTTTGAACCCAAGTATTTTTTTCAAATGAATGTCCTTTAGAAAATCCACTCTGTATCCTTTCTTTAGGGTTATTGATATTTTATTGGTAATACCTGGTAGTACTGCAAAGATTATCTGAATATCCTCTTTAGGCAAGTATTTAACCATTTGATAAATCACAAAATCACAATCATGATTACCATCGTCAATGGTTATATGTTTTGCTTCCCCTTTATCTGAAATGTATGATGCATTTTTTTTTTTAATTTTGCAGATATGTTATGTAAGGGATTGCACATTCTATCATTGGAATAAAATATTTTATTTTTGGATCTAGCTTTTGTGTCCTCAGAAATGTTACAGTACCTTCGCCATTTATAAGTGTTTTATTAATTAGAATATTCTTAATTTATTAGATATATTTTACCACATAAACGTTTATGTGGGTTCTTATTAATTGCTTTTAATATCTAATGATATATATATATATATATATATAGAACATGGTTCATTTACAAGTTCCTCAAAATTACTTCCACCTCTTAGTTCAATATTAATAATAATTTTTATAAGATCATCATCAACACTTGTAGAAATACAATTTCCAACGATTTTTCCCGCATTACCTATTTTTCTCAGTCCATCTTTGTATTTTCCAAGAAATTCTATCTTTCCGTCAACAAAACTATATTGCATTTGTAATCGTTTTTTTCCCTCTTCATCACCATGCAGCGTCTTTTTTTTCTTAATTTCCCAGCATAGTTGTCCTTTTTGACTTCCCCCTAATGATTCTGATACTCTTATATATTCATCTAGTTTTTCTGTAAGTCCATGTATGCTACCTCGATATGCACTGAATGTATCTTCCAGACGAGGTAGTTCAAGTTCTCTATAAAAATCCTGACCAAAGTTTCATTGATTTCTTCTAACTCTTAATCAAGATTAAGATTTATTGGGCTGGATGCTGTAATGGCTGGCAAACTTGGCGTATTTAATAATTGTGCAAAGTCAAATGTTTGTTCCATTATCTTTGCATACTAATCTTTTATCGTCTCAGTCTGTTATTTAGGGTTCTCTTGTAGCAGGTTCTAAGACTAATTCCATATAATTTCTTAATGATTCCTTAGCTTCTTTATTAGGTATCACTCGATCTTTAATGGCTTTCTCATTCTTCATACTTTACTGGATCCATTTATATAGACTTTTTATACCTGAATTATTTTGAATATATCTAAAATACTTCACTATACTGGAAAGACTATTCAGAGTTTTCCATTTCGAAAAACAGTATATATGGTCCAAGTGGTTCAGGCAAAACAAATTATTTTTCTTAATTTACTGTTTGACTATGTTTATTACAACAGGCTGTAAGTGTATGCAAAAGTGTTAAGTGGCCAGAAATATGAGTTCCTTCAGAATAGTTATAAGTTGAGTGAAAACACAGGTGAAGAAGTAGCATTCTTTAGTGAAGATAAAAATGATATAATAGATGTTCATGATTTGGATGAATCTAAACAAAATCTTATGGTTATGGTTGATTTCGGAAATACTCAAGATAAAAAAGAATGTTCTGGGAACTTTCAGATTTGTTTACAATGTCGCGAAAAGAAAATTGCTCAATCGTATTTATCGCTCATGATATTCCACCGGTATTAATAGAAATTTTGACTGGATCACTTTGTTCGGATTTAAAGATAAAATGGACATGACAACATTTAAAAGTGAACTTGCATTAGATGAATTTCAAAGGGTTTAACCCCCATAAAACAAGATAAATATAATTTTTTACTAATTCATATTGATAACAAATATTTTACTTAAATAAACGTACGGAATGAGATACTTGGTTTTAAAGACAAACATTACAGGAATTTGAGGAGACCCGGGGATAGGATTTCAATTAGGTGATCTGGGAAATTACGATATGAAAAACAAAAGGCCGGTAAATGTTGAGAATCCCAGTGAAAACCTTGATGCTGTTAATCTTATAACCTTGGAGAATAAAATAAGGTAAGCAATCAAAAATAAAAGAATTTAAAAGAAAACCATGAAAACCAATCCAGCGACTTTATTGAATTATCGTTTACAAGGCTCTTTGTTAATGTTTCCAATGAATGGGCCGCGGTACCCGAGGAAGTGATATGTCGATCGTTCAAGGGCTGTGGCATCGCACCGCACTGGAGGGCAGCGAAGACGAACGACTAGCGGGTGTTGGATCATCATTAGGGGTGTCGCGAACTTTTGTCGAACCGGACTTTTAGGTTGAAATTTCGGGGTTCGACTGGGTCGAACCGGTTCGACAAACCTTCGGAACTTTTCACCAGATTTGACCGGTTCGACTTTGCGGATAGTGTGGCCAGACCTTGATACCAGCAAGTCTAGGTTTAGAGAATTTATATTTATGCAAATGGTTATTTTATTTTATGAACAGTTGTAATTAAAAGAAACCAATTCTACTCGCTGAAGAAGTTAATAACTTATTTTTTGTACTGTATTAACTGAAATAACTAATCAGCGGTGCCCCTAATTCATCCCTTAGCCATCAACATCCAATCCGAAGCCAACTGGCCAGCCTGTCGCGCATGCGCACACGAGGCGAACCTCAATACAAGGTTCGTCGAAATTTCCACTAAAAGTTCGAACAAGTCGAACCTGGTCGAACTCGAACCTCGGCCGGTTCGCGACACCCCTAATCATCATCGGTGCCTCATGATCGCGATGGTTTTAGTGATGAAGACTATGTACAAAAATGTGCCGCTTTTAATTTTTTTCTCGATGAACCGCATGTGCCGCATGTGTGTGTTCCCTCGCAGGAGGGTCTGTTGTTCTGCGTTTGCGAGCTCGGCAAGTGACAGCCTTTTGCCGAGTGTGTCGGCTGCTATTTTGCGTTCAGTGGTCGGATTGAGCAAGGGCCCAAACGAACATGTGCTCCTTTTGCATTTTCCCGCTTAAACCTAGCAAGCGCCCAGCCCCCAGTTTTACGGGATTATCGGAAAACTTCACTACCGTAAAATACCGAGCGCTTGCTCGGTATTTTACGGTAGTGAAGAAAGGTAAAAGACGCAGGCGATCTGGTGAATGACGACCACAGTAACCCTGAGAAGTAGGAACAATAAAAAAAAACGGACAGAACAACGAAGTTCCTACATCTCAGGGTTACTTGGATGTCTTCGTTAATAACGATAAAATTTCTTTTAAGATAAAGGGTGAAAACATCACACTGAATAATAACTTATTAGAAAAACTTTATCCTTTTAGCAAATAATATCCATATGCTAATGAACTTATTCCATCTTCTAAGAGAACTCTCTCCTGAAAAGTTTTGGCTTTCTTCGTTACTGTCTCGGTGTATATTACATGATTTTTTTTTAATCTTGTTTTTTTTATCTTCTAATACTCCTTTGTAATCGTCAAGGTGTAGGTTCTTTCTCACTACGTTTTTAACTCTTCTGGCCTTCTTTGATATTCCTGTACCATAAACTTTATATGAATAAAAGTTTGGTCTAAGTGCCACAAATTCCCATTAAGACATTTCCATTCAACTCATCTTTAAACTTACCAATTACGTTTTTATTGTATTAAAAAAAATAGTTAATGATCTCTTGGATAATCAGAGGTAACAAAACACTTGTTAATTTCTTTCATATCTTTCTAGATGTGAATGTCATATATTAAACTATCTGTGTCTTCATAGAGAATCTTTATTCCCTCACCATATCCCTTTTTCAAAACATTATAGTGAAAGCCTAGAAGTTTTTTTGCGCGACACAAGGAACAATCAGGAGCGAGTAGACACGGACAAGCGCTTGTCCGTGTCTACTCGCTTGTGATTGTCCCTTGAGTCGCGCAAAAAAAAACAAAAAAAACACTACTGCATCATGAACCAACTAGGCCAACAACACGTTTTAATTATAGTGAAAGTCGTACATTAAGGTCCTTGACAAAACTAGAACTGACATTTCAATATACGTTGGCTTGTCAGCAACTATTTTTGATTTGTGAAAATGAATAGGAACCAAATCTTCACAAAATATTTTCCTGGATTTGAAGGTTACATTTTTACAAATTTCTAGTTTTTTTTTTTTTTTTTTTAGATGTGAAAGTAATTCTATAAGCTGTTTGTTTCTGAAATGCTGCAACGTTTTTCCATACACAGCATTGTTCATTAACTTAAAAAAATCTTTTTCCAGGGCATTTTTACTTTGATTCCATAGTTTGGTGTTTAGGCCTATGTGATCCTTCATAAAAGGTTTCTCTTTGAATCTAAGAATTCTGTGTATCTTGGTTACTTTTATCAAAAGTTCGATGCATAGCTTTAAGGTCACAATGAACAACATTTATTTCTTTTTATCTTCTAGGGTTAGGAGAAGTTTTTCTGATGATTTTATTGGGACCAATGGAAAATCGTTATGTTTATCGTGTAATTCTTTGGGATATTTAAGATTGACTTCGAGGATGTGACCATATTCTTTTGATAAGGACTCATGAGGATCATCTAACTACATTGATGGTTTGGTCGGATCGTAATCTGATAGGTATTTATTATTTGCTTCCGCATATCTGTGTTACACCAGTCATTCCACCTCTTATTCCTTTTTCTATCACAAGGAACATACCCATATCTGTAATCTTTTGAAGTTTAGTTTTAGTCAACTTTAACATCGCGTTCCACGCTAATCCTGGAGTTGTACCAAACGAATCCCGGAGAAAAGCTCACCGGAGAAAAGCTCACCGGGGATAAGCTCACCGGAGAAAAGCTCACCGCGAAACCGGCGGATGCGGAGAAAAGCTCACCGGTCATTAGGCGTATGCGGAGAAAAGCTCACCGATATTTTTTTCTTCTTTTATATGGAGGCTGTTTGATCAAGCGTAACATACATCAATTTATTATCATTAAAATTCGTCAGCTTTGTGAAAACGAAAATGTCCTTTTTTGTAATATTTGTTAAGGGGGAGCGAATAGGGCGAGTTGGTGAACGTTATACATGATAAAAACCGCTCAAACGACGACGGCGGAGTGAGGACAACAAACACGACACGACGAAGCGGTTCTCGCAACTGAAGTTTTGTTAGTGAAATTAACAGAAAGAAAACAGCGTAGCCGACACTGATTACATCAACACCTACTTATCTATTAGGCACTACGCAATATTTGGAGCTAAAACGGTTCACACACCGCTATTCATGCTAGCTCGCAAAGAACAAACCTCTTTATCTGACAGAGCTAGCGACGGCGCACTGTCAACTGTGAATAATTTGTTGCGTTTTTCACCGGTGTACGATGTTCTGATTTTATACTTGCGGCTTCAATAATTTGCAAAATGGGTGATTACTGATTTCTGAGGAATTAGCAAATATGCCCAATGAACCAAGAATATTACAAAAAAGAGGACATATTTTTAATGAAGTGACGAATGCGAATAGTGTTTTTGACGCAGAATCAAGGTATGCAAAAAAATAATGGTGAGCTTTTCTCCACATCTGCCGGTATTGGGGTGAGCTTTTCTCCGGTGAGCTTATCTCCAGTGAGCTTTTCTCCGGTGAACTTTTCTCCGCCGCCCGTACCAAACATGGGTCTAATTTGTGTTTCCAGACAAACATCAGCAAGTAATCCCCTTTCGTATTCTTTGACTTTTATTTCCATCTCCTGCCATTTTACTTGTAAATTTATCTTTTGAAGGAAATTCAGTTTCATCATATCTTTCAAGAGGATCTATAGAATCATGGAAATACACCTTTTTGTAACAGGATGTCGTCAAAGATATTTGGAGGCCTCTGTTAACTATTCCTTAGGTTCGAAATCAGTTCAAACTTTTGTTCATAAATTTAAAGCAACCTAGAAATCTTAGCTCAATTAATTTTTTTATCACTGATATTTATTTTTAAGAATGATATATTTTTCTTCGTTGTTTCGAAGGAGCTTCCCATCTGGTTAGTACAGTGGAACGCAAAGGCACACGCCAGCAGTTGCAGCATCATATAGATGTGTCTATGTAGACTGCTCCAAGTAATCCAAGGTCAGTATTCGGTCAAGCCAAAGCAACGAGAAGGGCACGCGGAGGGCCGCTGTGTACGCATGACAACATAGATAGCGAGCGTACACATGGGCGTCGGCAGGATTTTTTCTTGGTGGGGGCAAAACTTTCGCACCCGACATTCCTTTTTTTTTTTTTTAATTGGGGGGGGGGGGGGTGTAACCAATACATTCCCGCATTGTGACATATCTCGATTTAATTCCTGTAGCCCGGACGTAAAACTCTTGTGAATAGTGAACGGGGCTTGAACATATCAGGACCAACCTGTTATCGATGACGAAGGGACCACCGGTCATTTATTATTTTTATTAGATTCTGCAACACGGCAACTCAATAAGAACTAAAAATATTTTCTTGGATCCCCATCCATATACTCTCAGAACACGAGGAAATATGCAAACGAGGAAGCTTGTGAACAATGTTTCGAGTCTTCGAATAATATCTAGTTCATCCCATCAACGCGAACTACACTTCCTTCATGACATTTTAGTTTCCCCGATGAACAGTCTGGCTTTTCATAATACTTAAAATATGAAGAGAGAGAAAGCTAGATAACACCGAAATTAGTGTGCGAGCATAGAAGCTACACAACTGCGAAAAAATCCATCATTTCACTTTTGATAACAGGAAGTCATAAAAGCTCAAGATTTATAACAGAAAACCAAGCTGAGAAGTACCAATACCACAAATACAAAGTCCACAAACGCAGATCCCCGATTATAATTTGTTTCCAGGTGCCTGGTATCACAAACGTTTTTGGTGAGATTTTTTTAAGAAAATAAATGTAGCTATTTATTTATATATTTTTCTTCAATAAGTTTCTCCTTCATCACCTCAACTTAAAACTATAGTTAAGAGAATTTACATAAATAAGTAGGGCTCTTCCCATTTTACTTGAGAATAAAAAAAATGATGTTAGAATGTTGTTGGTTACCTTTGCGCGGGTATGGTATTTATCAGGTCAACTTTAGTTTTGCCTGGAAATCTCTCTAGGCATACCTGTAACAGATGAGTTGAGGGTGAATCCTATATCAAGCTGAATTTTGGAGGGCAAAGGTTGCTTAGGAGTGGCTGTGACAAAGATTGCCTCAATAGAATCCGACTCAGAGTCCCTGGCAGGGGTCAGAGGTGACTGCTTTCTTCGTCCCACAAAATGAAAAGCCGTGATCGCTGTAATTTTTTCGGTAAAACGAAGACACCGATAAAGAAATCCAGAGCTGGCAAAATAGTGACGCTCGCTACAAACTTTCGGAAAGAACAACAACTGTACGGTTGCGATTGTGGACTGAGTGGTCTCTGATGCGCCTTTCCCTGGTGTCAAACGGTGAGTCAGTAAATTATGGCCCGAGCGTCAGTTGCGTTGACGACTTGGTGCAAACATGGTTTCGTGAAAACGCAAACGCCCGACCCCTGAACCCCCCCCCCCCCCCCCCTCCTCCCCCCCTCTCACCCCAACCTGCTCAGAAGGTCATGTTCACCGTCGCTCATGGCTTGCTCTTCAGTGAATCGTCTCGAAAACACGTGTTTTATTACCCAGGTTAGAGAGCCATTCGTCGAGGCCAAGACCTGTACTTTGGTAAATCAGCTATTCTGCACTCGGTGTGGCTTTTGCAAATTTGCAAAAGCAACCTGAACCCCCGCGTCCTCGGCACATGGGGTGCGGAGTTGGAGGAAACATAGAAGAAATTGCTGTTAAAATGTCACGTAGAGGCTAGCGAAGTTGAAAAAACGGGGTGCGCGTTTGGTATTTGCCCCGTGAAAATAGATATCCTTATTTTCTTTTTCCCTTATCACGACTTTTTCCAACCACCCTACGATGTCCGCACGGCCCCCGGCACATGCCGCACACGACGATATTGAGGGAATATTTCCACGGACAAATGAGTGCGGATACAAGAGTGCGCGAAAATGAAAGGGCCCGAAGGGAAGTTAAGAATTAGTTTTTCGGGCCGTTTCACCAACTTTCTACTCGGGGTTGGAGTCTGGACTTCATCACCAATGAGTGCTCATTGCGGAGGATTAGGTATTCTCAGAAACAGGTGCGTCTCCAGTGAGGTTTGGAGGCGGTGGGTTGCAGAGGCAAAAGTAGGGCTTAGTTGCCCTTTTTTTTTTTTTAAATTGTTACTTTGACGGAATGCGGGGCAAGGCATCTCCCTTTTTTTATGTTTCGATAGTTACTCCCGATTTTATTTTTAAATGGTTTCCGGTTGTTTTTTCACTTGTCAACAAACCAATGGTCACCCCGCTTTCTCGGGGTGGGGGGCAGTCTGGCTTGGGGGTGGCAACTGCCCCTTTCGCACCCCTCTGCCGACGCCCATGAGCGTACATACAGATAGCTCGCTCGGTTGCGTACTGTACTGTTTTGATGGCGCATGTCCAGTGTGGAGCACGGAAAGCTAACGCTAACGCAAACGCGCAGTGCTTGCGTTTACTCCTATATACAATACTAAAACTCTCTATTGCTTGCTGAAAACAAAAAGCTGTCTTCTATTCGCTCCCTTCCGGACGACGCTTTAGCGGTTTCCAAGTGGTGTTCCCATAACCTACTCATTCTAAACGAGCTGAACACGAAGACAATGTTTGTACTTTGTGATCCTGAGATTTTTGTTGACTTTATATGGAATTTTTATCAACTATTTGTAACGCCTCGGTTAGGACTCTTGGTGCAGTATCTCGCTTCACGAGGTAATTTTATTTACCTGCATGTTTCATGCGGCTATTTTGTTGCTTGGTGCGCATAAACTTCAATTTGCGTACATCGTTTGAAATTATACTGACCATCCTCTACCGCACATTGTTTGAAGACGGTTCATAGAAATTATCTATAACAGACATCTTGCGGGCAAGTGTCTGTCATAGATAATTTCTATTCACCAACCCCTACAGCTATGACAGATTACCGAAGAAACTGGGATTATGTTCTTCATTAATAGACAATGTTTACATAATTGTTTTTATATAAGGCTGTCAATGCAGCCTCCTACCAGTCCAGTTACCCTTAATGATCTTTTTATCCTTGGTATCTTTTTTATACGTAGCCGATTACAACAATGATTACAACTCGACCATAATGAGCTCGGCCAATCTGGAATACACATATTTTTGTGACATGAACCATATAGCCTTCTATCCGGGAAAAGGCCGGTGCTTTCAACGCCAGAACGATAGACAGCCAGGTTGCGGTCAAAGAGGCAGAAGAAGCAGCAGACGAGAAGGAAAGCTACACAGGTGTCATAAGGCGAACCAATCCTCTCTTCTTTTTGTATTTTGGAGGAGAAACTTGGGGTAAAAAACGACCGGCTGTTTGCCCTTTTCTTCTAGGGGGAGTATGAGCAAATATTTTACTAGGTATGAGGATGCACTGAGGGATTGGGAAAGGAGGCTATGTCGTCAATGGGCATGGGCTGCGAAAAAAAAGAGAAAAAAGCATACAATTTGTTTTGCAAAAAAGAATAGAAAAAGAAACACGAAATAGAGAACAGTTTTAGGAAGTCTCCGCAGATTTCTGAGGGCGCCATCACCACATTGCATCCTCATTCTCTCATGTTCTGTCGTTCCGCCCTTTCCAGTTTTGGCGGCTTGTTCTGGCATCGAAAAATTATGCTTTCCCCCTTTATAGGAGAGCATTACCATTTTCCCGACGAACGATCGAGCCACTAGTGTGCACAAAATTATGACCGTCCTTGTCTCTTTTTTTTTTCCCGCTTCATACATTTTTTCTTATTATTATTACTTCTATGACAGTGTACCACTTTTTTATCTTTTGACTTTTATTTCATTATTGTTATTATTATATTCAATTCGTATTAGAAATTTAGAATATTTACCCACGGATAGCTTTTAGCTATCATACACGAAGGGCGCTGGTACAAAGTGGAGAAAGCAATCTAGAAAACTCAGGTCGACATTTTTTTATCTCAACTCAAAAGAGCTATTTTACACTCACTGCAGTTGCGACTCCGGCCAACCGGCCCACACCACGGCACAGTGGAAGCAACCGTATACCTTGCAATGACTCGTTTACTCGCGGAGTCTACAGTATACTATCAGCAACCTTTCCAATGACCCTCATCGGCAACTTCTGCACATTTATACTATTTCCGCGGAAGTAATGAGCTGTGCATGGCCACTGCAATTCTGCCCGTCAACAAAATAAAATTAGATTTAGGGCGACCCGAAAAATTTTTCATGGTACCGCAATTGTATACAAATATGTTATTTTGTGGGTGAAAAAACTGTCCAAACAACACACAACAAATGCTGTGCACAAAAAAACAACAACAAATTACTAGTGCTTTTTGAAAACTTGGAAGTAGCAGAATCTAGTAGAAGTAACGGTTGAAAAACATGGGTGTAGAAGGAGAGGGGGGGAGGCAAAGAGCACTCTCCCTGTGATCAAGTGGGCTTTTGGAACAGCTGAGGTCTACAGGGGGGAAAGGAAGGGAGAGAAAGCAAGAGAGAGCCTGCCATGTTTGAGAAACGATGGGGAGAAGGAGAGCAGTGCCTCTGCTGTAGAGTGGCGTTTAGCGTTCATACATGAACATTTCTTTTGCCGGGAAGGGGCACTGACAGCTACCGCTGTAAGAATACTGAGTCTCAACTGTCCACCTTGTTTCGGTAGTTCTCAAAAACTACCTACACACTTTTCAAGAGCACATCAAGCAGCATTGTTGGTCGCCATTTCTTGCGCATGTAGTATGTAAATGGATCAGAATCCTCGCCGAACAATGCTGGTACCCGTTCTGGGTACGAGGTGGGCAGAGTTCATGCCGAACGCTGATGCAGCTCTTGTGTCCTATAAATGCTCAGAATATATGTGCCCGACACGGGTGGGCACGGAGAATTTGCGCAGCAGCTACTGGGTGCCACGCTCTTCTGAAAAGGATATAAGGACTTTCAGGAAGAGGACCTTGGCAGGTTTTTGTAACCGACGGGCAAAGCGAGGGAGTGTATTTGGGGGGTCAGAAAACCTCCCAACATGGTTTCACAATTTTTTTTCTTCTCTTTTGCAAACACTATAAAAACATGAAAGTGGATATCCTAAGTGTTTCAGCAAGAGTCTCGGTTCATAGAGCAAGAACACTACGATGAAAAGGAGGGTAGCCAAGTTTACATTTTTCTTCATTCACAATGTCATTTTTATCCACCCATCATCTTCCTAAGAGCTGTTCTCTATCATGACATAGGTAATCCTCGAAACTGCAGGTAAAAGAAACATAAACACAGCTGAAAGGTCTCAAACACAGCTTTTAGTCTGTCTAATTAAATTTAACATAGGCCACAATGGAAGGATATCTTATATATGACTTCTGATATACATTCTACATCTTTTTCTCTATTTCCTCACACAACCTATACTTGTTAATGCACCATGCAAAAAGCACTGCCAACACTAAACCTGTTGGCTAGTGCTGATATGTTGTGGGAAATTCCAAGAAAGTAGTATTACTGCATGGTGCACGTTAAAGACCCCAGGCTAGCAGTTGTACCGCACTCGCTAGATTGCTCATCTACAGCTGAGACACCAGATGCCCATTGAGGCTGACTGACTTCTGGCTGTATAAACATACACACACCAATTTACTTTGCTTGCCATGAAAGTAGGGAAGGACCACCTGCTTAGAAGGTTTTTTACTTTTCTGAGATGCCTTTTTTGGACATTATTCTTTCATAAAAGTAACCGTCCCCAGCCTTGAGTAATCAGTTTTTCAGGGAGGGGACAATGGCGTGTCTGTACCTTAGATGTTTTCGTTAACGTTTCGTGCGAGTCACAAACATATTTCTTGAATCCCCTCTGGGATCCCCGAGTGAAATCCAGCTGTTCACCCCTGGCTACGGCGTGACACTGCTCCTTTGCTAAAATATACAGTCATGTTATACGCTAACACGCAGCTTTGACGTCACGCCGCTGCTTTGGTGTTGCTATCGGAACGGCACATGCGTAGACGCTTCAGATCATGCGAAGCTGGTATCTGCGCACGCGCAGTGTCGCCCCCCACGTGGGCAAACGCGGGGTTGCTTGTAAACGGTGCACTGGTCTACTTGTTTCTTCTTCTAATATAGGTGTAATAGAAGAGAAAGTGGAGATTTTCCTTTTTATCCCCTTTCTGCTCCTTCCTTCCAACATTACCAGAAAAGCAAGACATCCCCCAACAGAAGTTCCTGCTTACTTCGCCGTTTGTAGCCAGTGTGCTGTTATACATGTGCGCCAAGCTCAAACTGAAAAACTTGCCTAAGGCCTTGTCAGAGCAGCACCATGATTCAAACCTTTTAACTTCTGAAGTATGCATAGCCTTTTTTCTTCCATGTGTGGGCTTTCAGCAATGCACCAATCATAAAAAACACGATGATTGTGCAACAATTTGTTTGGGATTGGCCCAGTCAAAATGGGCGAATTGCATGCGTCCAATGCGGGTTATCCTCCAAGCTGTCAGCGATGATGATTGTAGACTCGAGCGGGTCTCTCGCAGCTTCAAGAAACTTCAAACCCATCCCTCAATTTCTGAACTTGAAAATTATCAAAACAAAAAACATACAGGGCTCTTATTGACCACGAGACTGGATAGGCACGAGTTCTGCGGTGAAGCGAAAATGCTTTAAATTAGCTCGAAGCGCAGCAAGGGCTACGGGCAGGTGGTGAAAGGCTTGAAACAGGCACGAGAGCTAAAAGCTTGCACTTTTATGGTCTTCCTTGAATTCAGTGTGCCACGCATGTGTATTCGAGAATCGTGTCCAGGACAATAGGAGACAATGTTCACGAACAAAAAAACACACAATGGATATAAACAAAAGTGCATATCTACATTTTTGTTGGTGGCCCTTGAGAAGAGGCAAAAGCAACAAGCCAAGGCAGCTGAGACATAACTACAACGTAAGATTATGGATAAAGACGTAAAAAGAAGGACAAATATGTACAAGTAGCATTTAGCAGAGGGACATACCTATATAGGTGAAATCCCTGACCGAACGTCTTATTCCTTTCCACAGAAACCATTAGATGGAAGCCACCAGGAACCTTCCATACCGGCCAGCACCGCCTCTCCAGTCCAAACGGTCATGACGGACCCCATACTCCCACACATCAACCGGTCAAGAGATGCGGCCAGTGGTGCCAGCGTCACCTACTCTGTCACAATTCCTGGCTCCGGCAGAAAGCCTGTGTTTCAACCCCACCAGCCACCACTCGCACTGGGGACAGCGATGACGACGCCATCCCCGAGTAACAGCGTGGCTGGAACGGCTAGCCGAGCTAGCCGCAACATGCAACCGGACATTGGCCTGATGCACGGCTTCCAACTGAAAGTTACAAGTGCGCCGTTCCGGGTGGGCCCCCAGGAGAGAGCCCACCGGTTCCTGAGAGGCCAGCGCCCGGACAATCCGTCGATCGTTGGAGGCGTACCAAACTTCCAGAGAAGCAAACTTCAAAACGCCTCGCTGGCAAGCAACCACACCTACACCGAGGAGACGCCCGATACGGAAGGAGAAGAACGGAGACTTCTAGCGCTCCTGCCCCAGCTGCTGGCCCAGACGAAGAGCAAGATCGGCAAGGACAACGCCAAGGAGTACGTCGACTGGCTGGCCAACATCACGAGAAACCTCACACACAGTTCTAAGCAGCTGAGCAGCAGCAAGGCGCTGCAGAGGACTCCGGATCGCAAACCCGCCTCGAACGCGACGCACAACAGTTACGAGGAGTCCGCAGGGTCTCCCAGCGGTGCAGTGCGCAAGCCAGTGGAAGACAGGATCTGCATCATCCTCCACAGCATGGGCGACGAAGCGCGCCTCAAGTTGATGGAACAGCTGACGAGGATGACCTATCCCACCGCCACTGCGCCCAACACGCTAGGAGGACGACCGACAGTTCAGACCCTTCCGGGAAACGGCAGTGCGGCGCACAACCTCGAAACCGGAAAGGTCAGGACGCAGCTGGGAAAGACCTTCAAGACCTTCCACCTGACGCAGCAGCAACGCCTGGAGGAAGCTGAAACCGAGACACCTAGGAATGCGTCCCACGGCGACGCTCAAGGAGGACCGCAGCGAGCCGAAGGCCCGCAGCCAGATGAACCGATGGACATCTTCACGGAGCAGGTTCAGGAACAATGGGAGGACTTTGTGGGAAAGCTGAAGCAGGTGGCCCGTGAGACCTGGGACCATGTGGCGCGACAGATGGCGCGGTCCCTCGAGAAACTGAACGCCTGAGGGATGGATTGCTTCTTACTAGGGTGTTTTCCGTGAGCCCTCTGTATTAAGGAATCCACCACTTTAGAAACAACTGGCGCCACCTGACGGAAATTGGGGTTCTAGGATTCCCAGGATGCAACAATGCGTGCATTGGGGAGAAGAGGGCAGAAGTGCCTTAGAACAAACTTGGACGGGGGGGGGGGGGGGGGGGTTCAAAAGGAGCAGCCACATTAGGCACAAAAGGGACTTTGGGGAGCTTAATCTACGTCAGTGCTCCTCAGTGGAGCCAGCGGGATCTAGCTTCCTCGGTCAAGAAAGTGCCCGCGTCTCGCTTGAACCCGTGCTAACATACTTTCACACCCGAACCTCCTGAACCAGCGATTTCCAAAAACAGTTCATACTAATGGATGATAATAATGCATGGTCTGCTAAGATTAACACTCGCAAATGAATCGTTCTGCACCATTGTGCGTGAGTTTCCTTGACCAGATCTTTCTTTTCAAACAAATGTCTCATAATTCTGCTGGCAGAGTAAATTGCTTAAAAATACCGACACGTGGGAAAGATACTTTGTTATCCCGAAGCTATACCTTGACAGGAGAATGGCAAGCAACTAGGGCTAGTTGCTAAGTGTCCATGGTAAAAAGAAAGCGGATAAAACAAAAACAGAAATAGAGAAGAGAACAAGCATCTTGTCTCCCCTCTTTTGTCTTATGCATGCATTAACAACTGCAAGCGGTGAAACGGCATCCCTATCAGTTGCATGGCCCTTGTTGATGAGATCAGTCACGATTGCTCAAATCGAATCTGGTTTTGGAATGGCACAGAATGGCATAATGTATGTCGTACGTATTAACTATCCCGGTTGGTCAGACTGGTAAAAGGGAATCGAGGTTCGTGAGAATAGTAGGCTCCAAGTACCTCTCCATCTAGACAATTTAGTGACATAGTACTAAATCTGACTCAGAAACTTTAAATCGGACAGCTGAGCAACGTGCACGTTTAAGCCCTCACCAGATGGGGCGTTCTCAAGGTCACCAACAAAAATGCGATGCACGGGCCGACACCGAGATGTCTCCAGGACAGATATCGGCACAGAGCAATGTTCGCCGACACAAGGCAAAGCGCGTTAATAGCACCCCATGTGGTTGGACCCTTGTCACTAGGCATGCTGCGCAAATTCTGCATACTCATCGATGGTGAATTAATTAGAGAAATGAACCAATGATAAAATGCTTCAAGAGAAATGAGGTTTCTGGAGCATGATTCGGGCGAAATAAAAGCCCAGGGACTTTGTAAGCGGTCCTTGCTGCACACTAAATTGAGTGGGGAAGTCAGAGCTTGAGACTTCATGTCGCTTTCATCTCCCAAGTGAGACGTAGATAGATGACGGTATTCTTTTTGATAGGCGTTGCCTGTTGCATGTGGCATGCAATGCTGCCTATAATTGTACTAATCTCAATGGTGCTGCAGTGGCAACTGATTATGACCCTAACCTGATTTTGACCCGTTGCACCCTTCCATCTTTGCATTCACCAAGAAAATGAAATCAACTGGCACAAGACAGCAAACAATGCTTGAATGATGCTGTTAGATGTCATTTGCACAGCATCCCCATCAGTAACTTCACCTGTAGTTGCTGACATATTAAGAGTGCAGGACAAGATCCTCCCACAAAGCCTTCCACTCTCTCCACTTTAACAGAGCAAATGCTGGATGCAGGCAAGGAGGGACTTGCCTCCTCCCCAGAGTTCACTTTGTCAAGATGAAAAAGTTGAGGACCTTGTGGAAGTAGCTTGTCCTACACCTGTCACCAACTATAGCTGCTCTGTTCATGTTCTTCTTGCACTGTCCTTCTTGCGTATAGAGCAATGTACAGAAGTGAACGGTCTGTACACATTTGAGGAAAACGCCTTTTCTACGGTCCTCAAAGGCACTCGGATAGTTCCTTGTAAGAAGAACTCACCTGTAACTGGTACTGTGCTTGTTGACATTGTTTATTAGAAGCGAACACCCACTGACAGTCCATGAGTATTCGTGCAAATTTCTATATTTCTATAGCTCTTCTGGTCAGCTCGCCTATTGTTGAGGATAATTGCAGCACTGCTGCCGGCACCACAGAGCTTGCTCGAGCCCAGTTACTCTAATGTGCGAGATGTAAACCTTGTATATTCATTATCCCATAATCCTTATTACACGGATGTTCCTTGCAATCATTTATCCCAATTACGGAAAATTTGACTACTTTAGTACAGGCCAACCAAAGTAATTGCTTAGTTGGTACTTTTCTCACATTACCTTGATTTTATTTCTCGAAGGACCCATTTACTGTTTTCAATAAATGTATAGTAGAGCGTAGAAGTGAAATATGGAGAAACCATGGCAGTTTTGTACTGCGGTTTTACTGCAGAGTAAACTGATGATGAGAGTCCCACCATGCACAGTCTTTTTTTTTCTCTCTTTTCAGTTTTGCCCCCTGTCCGTGGTCATAATATGGCAAATGTGAGGGCAATTAAAATTATCTGCACTCTGGCTGCAGAATTTATTTCAATCAAAACCTTTCCAAACCTAAGCCTGCCATGGATTATAGGCAAAGCTATGGCTGATTTTAAAACAATTTGTTGCATCGTCCACTGTCACTTGTCTATCTGACAGAAACAGTTTGCGTGCAAGCTCAAGGTCGTCATCAGTCGTGGACGGGCGTCTGGTTACTTCTTTGTAGACGACGCTCGTGTGTCTTTCCTTCAACTTCTGTATCTATTCACACACACTTCTTTGCAACAAGACACTTTCTTCATACTGTGCACAGTCTTCAATAACTATCGGCACAAGATATGCCCTAGGACCACCAAAAACAATGGCTCCCCCATCTGTGTAAATCACAAGTGAGGCAGCCATCGTTTCTCGCATATCCAAACAGACTTGAGTTCAAATCTGTGCAACAGCGACTGAAGAGACAGCAACTTCACACGAAAAGCGACGACAAGACAGTGCGGCCAAAAAAAGTTTTAAGATAACCGGAGCATGGACAATTTTTTAATCACCCTTGTACAGTTACTGTAAGATGCCGGGAGAATGCCCACCCCACTTTTACTGAAAAATGGATTAACCTAGACATGGGTGCTTGTATGGTCAAATAAGGCGCTTACCGTATAATTTACAGAATTCCCAAGTTTGGGAAATGTTAATAGTGGGCGCTTCAAAGAAGTGGGTGCTTCCGCGCTATTTTACGGTATGGTTATTGAAACTGTGCTTGACACCCCTTCTGGTACTGCCTTGACTTTAGGCAAATAGCTGTAACACCTGTGGAATCCAAAGAACTGTCCATTGTCCAATCTTCCCCACAGATGAGGTGTACTCATGCAGATAGTTAACTGCTTCATTTTGGAAATGACCTGTTCGAAATTCAGGGGCTACATCCAAATTGAGCAGAGTTGGACGAGATTAGGGAAGGGAGTACTAGGTCATCAGATATACCAAATATATGTGAGCTCAGTCACTAATAGAGCTGAGAAAATGAGCCCAGTGACATGACAAGCCACTTTCACGATGGTGCCGAAAACTCTTAGCCCAACTGTATCTTTTCCTTGCATGTTACTCAGATGTAATGAATGCTTAGCTTAGTTTCATCAGCGTCATTTCTGGCGACGCCGGCAACTTCAACTGTACGAATAAATGGTCCTTTTCCCAAAGCTTGTGTTACGCATTACATAAAACTTGCAATTGCAGCTTCTTTGTGAGGGGTGTCGAATCTAACCCGAATCGAAAACTGGAGCAAAAACCGATATGTCTGACCAAACTAGGACAAAACCAAAATTTGACATTCAATATTGAACCCGAGCCGGTACAAAACCGGAATAGGGAGGAGTGTTTGTAAGTCGTTTTTGGAACACACGGTTCCGAAATCATGAACGGTGCAGCTGCTCTGTTCAGTGAAACCGTACGTGAAATTTAGCATGTTTTTGTTTATCGCAAAACTGGCACAATCATGTAAACAATGACAATGATTGCCTTTGATCGGCTGTGCCATCTTGTAATAGACATCTGGTGCGTTCTGCAGCATGCAGATCCGTGGCTCGTGCTTCACGGCATGCCACTGATGTAAACGAGACGACAGAGGTCAGAATTCCAAGAGCTCAGAAGCGAAATGGAGTAAAAAAAAACTACACAAGCATTGTCATTCTGACAAAGACCAGGGAGTACAGAATGTATCCCGCAAAAAGCACACCCCATGTATCGCTTGTGCTAGATTTTTCTCTATATTTATTACCTTTTTTTCAATATTCGTATTATTTATTTCTTTAATTTTATAAAAATGTCTTGCTTTATTATTATTTTATTTATTTTCTTCACTTTTTATTATTTTTATTTCAAACCTTTTACATTTGCATTTAAATGAAATCATTTACCCTTCCAGATTGTCTGTGCTGGTAGCTCAGTGGCTATGCAGAGTGCAAGTTCGTCTGCTTCTTGCACAGTGGTTGCGATAAAGTCAGAACTCCGAGTTCATATTGGCTGATTGAAAAAAAGTAGAGAGTAGACCTCATGACATCTAGCATTGAAGTCTCCCCACTATCCTTTCAATCAAAGCCAATCAGGGCTCAATGTCGTCCCGACGTCACTGCAACTCCTGCGCAAGAAGCAGACGACTTGCTCTCCGCATACTGTCCCTCTGCCACCGCACCAACCCAGGTTCTACCGGAGTTCAAACATTTTATACAAACTTTATATACAACCTAAGGTCTTTAACGATCCTAGCGTGTCACTTGTTCATGATGCTCACTGTGACTATTATTTGTGACAATTTTCTCATAGAAAATGACTAACAAAACACATTCTGTGTTAAAAGGATCTGAAGGACCACAAAGGTAGGTGATGTGCCCCTATTCTCAACTTTAACGATCATTCATGTTGTGTGCCGTCGAACCAAATCATCTCGTCTGCTCGCGATTATGAGCAGTCCTTAGAGTGATTTGGTTTGACCTCTCAAATGAGACAAAGAGTAGCAGAAGGACAAACCACCTCCTGGTGTTTTAAGCCTAACGTTCGGCCGGACTGGCTGAGTCAGTCGCCCAAACAACCGCCATCTTGTATTTACCCCGAGTCGTCAACGATCCTGGCTGCGCTGCGATGACGACTCCAGCAGCCAGAATGAGAGAAACAAACGAGAAGCGCATCCCAAAGTTCCCAACGACGTACACGCGCCTGTGCAATTACCGTATAATCACGTGTATGGGCTGCACCCCTTCCTTTTGATGAGTGGCGCCAGTGTGGCCTGCCGTGCTGACCGAGCTGCCGTGTTTACACCATTCTCCGCAGCATGGTGCCCCTGGTGCACAGGGCACAGAGGCCCGGCTGTCTCCACTTTTGGCTCTTTCCACATTCCAATCCTGTCCTCCTAATGGCTGGGTGGCTGCCTCGCAACAACCAAAACTACGAGACAGCACCACCGGCGCCGCTGTTCGTGGAAGATTTTCTGGGCAAGGTTTAGCCTCCACAATGGGCAAGCACTTGACCAGCTACACGGCTGGTTTTAAACTGAAAGTTGTGGCTTTCGCCCAGGAACACAGCAAGCGTGCAGCACGATGGCACTACGACGTTGACGAGAAGTGTGTGCGGCACCGGTGCGACCAGAAAATGCTTTGGCCAGCACGAACAAAACAAGGCGCGCATTCCGCAGCAAGGCCTGCAAGTTCCCCGAGCTGGAGAATGAGCTCTTCAACTATGTGAAAGAAGTGTGCAATAATGAGTATGCCCTCTCGACTGACATGTTGAGAATGAAGGCACTGCAACTGGCGCGTGCGAAGGACGTGCCTCCTGAAGATTTTAAAGCGAGCGCCGGATAGATCCGAACATTTATGAAGAGGAAAGATCTCTCCATTCGATGAAGGACAACCATGTGCCAGCAGCTTCCTGAATAATATGAGGACAAGCTTCTCAGCTTTCAGAAATATGTTATTGGGCTGCGGAAGGAGCACCAATACACCATGTCCCAAATTGGGAATGCCGATCAGACCCTGGTTTGGTTTGATTCGCCGGAGAACTGTACGGTAAATGTCAAAGGCGAAAAGAGTGTGCTCGTCTGTACCATGGGAGCGGAACACCAGCGTTGCACTGTTATGCTCGGCATCACCGCAGATGGGCGAAAACTGCCACCGTACGTGATATTTTAAGAAGAAAAGGGTTCCTGCCGAAGAGTTTCCCCGTGGAATCATTGTCCGCGCGCAGGAAAAGGGCTGGATGGATGAGGAACTGGTAGTCGAGTGGCTGAAAACCGTTTGGGGAAACCACCCCGGGGCTATGCTAGCGAAGAAGTCCCTGCTGGTGCTGGATAGCTTTCGCGGTCATCTGACAGAAAAACTGAAGGCGGAGCTGCGTGAAAAGCACACAGACCTAGCCGTCATACCGGGCGGGCTTACAGGCATGCTGCAGCCCCTCGGTGTGAGTGTCAATCGGCCCTTCAAGGTGGAGTTCTGTCGATGCTACACCAGATGAATGGCCAGCGAGAACCATCAGAAGACGCCCACTGGACGGCTCAAGAGAGCATCTTTGTCGACTCTAGCCGGATAGATTGCGACCACGTGGATTGCAGTCTCACTCGACGTCGTTGCAAAGAGCTTCAAAGAGACCGGAATCTCAAACAACCTTGACGGCACCGAGGATGACCTCGTGTGGGAGTGCGTCTCCGAAGAGTCATACACCAGCGCCGAGGGCAGCTCAAGTGACCAGGAGTGAGGCCCAATAAAAGATTTCTGGGACCAGTGCATTTGACGGGAAGTATGTCCGTTTTTGCATGCACATATACATCAATATTTTTTTTAAAATTTGTGTCTGGGCCGCACCTCAAAAGTCGGCCTTCAAATTAAAAAAAAAAAAAAATATGCGGCCCTTACATGAGCTTTTATGGTATGTCAACGACGTGCATGAGGACGAACTGTTTGCATCGAAATGAATGGCTAAAACTGCCTAGTACAAAAGCTATCCAAGAGCCCCGGTCCAAACAGGCATATCAATGTCTCGTCAGACAGGGATTAATGCAGCGGAGCGAGAATGGCGGAAGTTATACGCATCATCTCAACGTGGTTCAGTTGCCGTGTTGCCATTTCTCCAAGGTGTCAAAAAAAAATTACTCACATTTGTGCGTTGAGTTGGCTGAACTTCCCTAAGCAGCTCGTGGTTCAGCCCCCGCACCTCCAGGGACAGCAAGCCCACGCCAGCCTCTTCTGCTGACAAAGAGACAGACGAATGTTGTCAAGGGACGATGCCAAAATATTCCCACTTTGGCCAAATAAATGTGGGAATTCTTCTACGTCACCTATGAAGCAAAGAGAAAAAAAACACCTTTTCTTGTGCACACTAGTTTTTATTTGAAAAAAAGTAGATTAAGGTACCCCTCAACTCGTACTGTTTTCTAAGCGAGGAGTCCAGTAACGTCACAGAGGATACCACATTCAGTTCAATCTTCAGGGCCGAAGCCCCCTCCCCTCGCCACAATCGTCGACTTTACAAAGGCCGGTTCAGCTAAATAGAACACCACACCCACTTAGCATCGTTGAAGGTCGCGGCGAGCGACCGGGACCAAAGACGGATATTCGCAAAAAGATGGGGAGGGTATGTTGACTTCCAATAAATGGAGCCACAAAAGCTTGGGTACTTCCAATGATGTCGCACCGTGGCTCTGATGATCGCATCTCGCGGCTGTAGATCAACAAGAAAAGGTGTGTTTTCCTTCGCGATTACGTGGCGGAATTGCAGTATTTCGGTGGAAGGCGGTGCATTTGCTCTCCCTTGTGCCGAGATAAACGGTATAAAAAAAAGTATAAGCTGCAGATTCAGATTCTTTCACAATGCTAAAATCGTTGCACACGTCGAACGCCATAAACTACCGGGCAAGCACCAACCAAAAGTTAGAGGTAACCAAGCAAAAAGGGCAATGGCCACTCACTGAATCCGAAAGCGGAAAAACGGAATGGGCATATGGTAAGGTAGGCCTTTGTTTGATCTGATGGAATGGTATAAGAGTAGTGTAGTGGTGTGGCAGAACCACCTCGCTCCAGCATGCACACATAAAGCCTTGCTGCCTTGCACCGGCGTGTTTAGAGAAGTAGACGCCCGGAGTTTTCTTGCAACTTTTAGCATGCAACTTTTAATGGAATATTTGTAAATTTTCTAATCGAATACGAATCGGATAAGAAAAATATTCTATTCGGATTTGAAATTTTGAATAATCGCATAAAAAGAAAAATCTGTTCGAATGTTACCACAGATGTGTAGATATACTCTTTTGCAGTACAGAAAGCAATACTTTGTTAATACAGTTCCGTGACAAATTGAAGCTAGAGAAGACTGCAATGGAGAGGAGACAGCTAGGCCTACTAGTCAACGTAAATGTGATGGCGGGCAACGTCACAACTTGAAGAACCACACTGAGAAAAATGGCTCAAATTCATGCCGTTCTGGGTAGCCTGGAGGCCTTCAAATGCGCATTTAACTAATTTAGCGGTCATACCTGGCCACTACTTATTTTTATACATCAAATATAAAGATTTAAAAATAACACTAAAACACCATAAAACCCGAAATCAAATCTTTTGCAAAATATTGCCGCTTTTCAACTTGCATCTTCACCTAAAGGGACACTGACAGGGCATTTGTGCTCGCCGAGGTCTTTAGTTGTACGTGATATATGAGAGCCTAAATACTAAGAACAGAATTTTCGGCTCGAAATTCAGTTTCTTTTTGCCCGAAAACTGTCGATAAAGAACTGGCCGGCTTGAGTCGCGCTCACTCTCCTTTCCGTGGTCACGGGCCGTTTCCTAAGGTTTAGACACAACCACCAAATTTAATCAAAGTCGTTGGTCATTGAAGGCACACACTCAATATTAAAAATAGAAAAAAACATGAAACTTATTTTTTGTGGCTTCTAAAAAGCTGCAAATACGTTGATTGAAAATAAAAAAGTTGCACAGAGAAGCGGAAGCATTCTGTGCGTTCACTGCGTAATTCTCAACATGGCGTCGTTTCACGTATCGTGGGACTCGCGGGGATGGCGATGACAGCGGACGACGGGCGTGGAACCTCTACTTCAGAACTGTCGTTCGCGGTCCGGTTGAATTCCGTCTACATTTGAAAGAGAAATTTTGGACCGATCAAAAGAACTGGCATTCATCCCGTACGACACACCCGACCACCGAGCCGATTTGCACGAAGACGTCGCCAAGCCGTCGCCCCCTTCTCGTGGCTGAACACATGGCTCGCGTAAATGTGAAGCACGAAGTGCGTACTTCCAGTTGAAAATGCACGCGTACGATTTCTTTACTAGGTGCGAATGTGGTTAATGCATGGTGCTGCCCGACTTTGACCCAGGAGTGCTTTTGCTGGAGGACAATCGGCAGCAAACGTCCCAACCTACAGTTGACCGGCTGCATTATTAATAAAAAAAAAAGGACGCTACCGGAGTAGCTCAGTGGAAAGATGTTCGCTTCACACGCGGCAGGACCGGGTTCAATGGAAGCGTATGTTTCTTTTTTTTTTTTCGAAAGTTTTCTGATATTTGCGCTGTTTTTTTACAATTGTCACTGAAAAAAAAAAAATCTTGTGGACGAAAAGTTGCTGAACTAAATGGTATGAGATTTCCTTTTTGACACCTGCGAACTCGATGTAATCACTTTCCGCAAAATGCAAGGAGCATATAAATCGGGTAGCATCCGCTTTCCGAGGTGTCCGTAAATGTTCTACAGGAATTGCAGCCAGCCATTGGTCCCGACCTTGTTCATCTTTCAGAAACATGTACAGACTCTGCCGCACAATGCCACTTTTTTCGGACGCAGGACATCTGAGGCGGCTTTTCAAGCAACATCTTGGGGGTATTCTTTTCGGAGCCAATCCCGGAAATTCACCAAGGGCACTCACTACTCAACTCCAACTCTTCAATGCAGAAAACAACTTATCTTGAAGTGCAGAACAGCGAGCGGAACAAACATAACTGCAAAGGAATCGCACGGCAAACGATTCCCCGCCACACATGTCGTCTGCTACACGAAGAAAAAAAAAGCGCACGGTCACGTGTAACTACGTGGCTTCCACCACTCCACTCTCTCCTCTCCACTTCTTCGACCTCCGTGCGCAAGTTTTGGTTTCGGTTTCAAACAGTTGCGTTTTGTGGCTTTATTTAAAAATATATGTGACTCTGTTCCAAAATATTAATTGGGTAGTCTTCCGACACCATAATAAAACAAGTGTCAAAAAAAAATAAAAAAAATAAAAAATTGGGGGGTGTCAATGTCTCTTTAAAGCTTGACATGCAAACATGAATTCTTCATGGAAGAAGATTTCTCTCCTTTTCTTTGTATTCCTGCTCCAATTTTCTTCTCATTTCTTTATGTTCTTCTCGTATGCTATGCGTCTCAGCAGTTTATAACCCCCAAACCTGAAAAACAGGGATTACCGTATTTACTCGCATAATAAACACACCCCCACAACACGCATCAATATTTTGACTTTTTCTTTCCCCTCCCGTAATCAACGCACCTCTGATTTTCGGATCCGTGAGTCTCGAACTGCATCCAATTTAGCAAGCCACCAAGCCAGTTTTCTTTTGCCGCCAAGCGGTCAGGCCAAGTCAAGCCAAGGCAAGCCAAGCCAGGCTGCTCTCGTAATGGCCGCAAGTGTGTAGTTGCGATAGTTACGTAAGTGATCAACCGTGAAACCGAGTGTCGCGCACACTTGACGAAGCTTGGGTGAAGGAAATGCCAAGCCCCGGACATTTTTCACCTATTGGATGCATTGATGCGAACAAACAAGCTATCGTCTGTGGTCTGCTTTCGGACAGTGAAATCGTGAAAGTGGTTAGGCCTCATTTCATATACTCCGGGTAAATGTGTTTGTTTAATCCGCAACAAAACGGCACAGCAAGGTGCATGCTGTGCTGTAGGCTGAGAGTGTTTGGTAGCCTCTCCGTGAACGAAACTTGATCCGTAGGAGCGGGCTTCGGGGGTTGGCGGTTGGACTTCGTACGAGTTCTTATACGCGTAGTCGCGGATTATACCTGAGCGTGCCCGCCAGATGATACTAGCAATATATATCACCTAAAAACGGTCGTGTTGCTTTTCGTGCCGAATGAGCTTCATAGGGCACTTTTCCTTTGGCAAAAGGCACCCCAAAAGCGCCCTAAAAAGGTTTGCAATTTATAAAGCATGGTTATTGTGCCGCGCTCCTGACCAGACATGGGTGCGCCTCCATCACTGTGGCAGACGTGCCACAGTACCTTGCCATGCCGAAGACGACGCCTCTAGGCGTCGTCTTCGAGATCGTCCTTGAGGTCGTCCTAGAGGTCGTCCTCTAGGTGGCGTCCTCAAGGTCGTTCTCTAGGCGTCGTCCTTGAAGTCATCCAAGAAGTCGTCCTTGAGGTCGTCCTAGACATCGTACTCTAGATGTCGTCCTTGACGTCGTCCTCTAGGCATCGTCCTTGAGGTCATCCAAAAAGTCGTCCTAGACGTCATCGTTAGGGCGTTGTCCTAAACGTCGTAAAAATAACAGCTTTGCTGGTCCTCCATCTTCACGAGAAGTGGAAGGGCTCTACAATTTTTTACGGGAAGGACCATACTCCTTTTATGCCTAAGCTGACAGTACGGAGGAAGCTAAGTGCTTGTCGGACCACTCCCACGTCTATCTTTAGCCACGTGATTACGCTTCCGTCCGTACACACGCGCAGGGAGCGGGGTCAAGTGATGAAAGGGAGGCGGTTAATTGGTCTTGCGAGCAGGTAACTTCCACAGCACTGTCAACTCAAAAGTCATCGGAGATATTCTTTTTTTGTATAGCATTAGCAGCATTAAACTGCAGGTTGTGTATTCTTTTTTTTCATGATGCTTCAAGCTGAGTTTTGGCGGCACGGTGTATATTCAAGAGCGCAGTTATGTCACCAACAAATGACGACTCACATGTAGTGATGAAAACTATCAATTGTACTATCATTACCATCAATAGTGGAAGCCAAATTGGACTATTCATAGCGGGAAAAACGGCGAGGAGAAAATTGAGGAAGGTAAGCCTCCTCCTTTCTGCCTGGTCGGCCTTTAAGGGCAGACGACCAGGCTCTATATTCTACAAGGCTTCCCTCCTTTCCACATCTTCGAGCGAGGGAAGCGAAAGATGGAAAGAAGGAACTAAAAAAGGTGGGCATAGGTTTGCGTGCTCCGTTCGGATGGGGGGGTGGTTCAAAGCCAAGCAAGTGAGCATCTATTGCGCGAGCACGTGCCTGCAAAAAGGGTGTCCCCTCAATGGACGCGTCACAATCTTTGCGTCGGAGGATTAGCGAAAGAGCCTTCCAGGACCAGGAAATAAGAACCGAGTTTGTTTCTTGCACTGCACAATACGGCTTTGCTGGGTGCATCTTTGATTATCATAGTTTTTATTCAACGTGAATTGACGTTTTTTTTTAAATAACTGCTCCCCGTGTCAGAAGCCTAGATCGCATTGCGCAGGTGCAAAAATGTGAAGGCCACAAGGAAGGAAGCGTGAAGAAGCTTTTTTGTACAAACTTCAGTGCAAAAGATAAGCTGCAGATAAGCCACAATGTGTACCAAGGATAAGGTGGGGGAACTCAATCACTCACAGGCCACTGCATTTATGAAGCAGGATCTATCTCCCCTTTCTCAGGATGTCAAGATTTATTTTGCTCGAACACGCATCACATGTTTTCGTACTCACAACTTTCAAACCAGCGTCTGCGTGGAACTGTGCATGCGCAGAGAATGTTTTCCAAAATTGTAAACATCTCAACAAAAAAAAAAAAAAAATGACAAGAAGCACTTAACAACTAAGAACTTAACAACCAGTAGTATTTAGCAACATTGCCAAAGAAAAAACTCTAAAGGAACATCTCAAGAAATACCAGTGCACGGCAGGCTGACTAAAAACCTGCACTGACGTCAAAGGCATTGTAACTCACAGACTCGAGGCAGCTTGTCAATCGTGCTGGAATTGCTCTTTTGTAACCTAACCCCGTTTCTTTTTTTCTAGTTGGAGTCTATGGCCTAGCTGCTGTGGACTTAGTGGAGCAGGCGTAGGACAAGGGTAGGGGACAAGCGGGTAGACAGAGCAGGGGAGAAGGGGGCAGGAGGAAACAGGCAACTGTGGAAAGGGTAGCAGGGAGAGGAGGAAGCGAGGGAAAAGTGGAAAGTGCAAACTGGTTGTCGGCCTTTAATGCGGAATGCATTGGGAGTTCCCGAACGGCCTCCGAGGGGGTCAGGGGTACATGACTGGCAAAAATTTGAGAACCGCTGGGCTAAAGTATCAAGCTGCCCTGTTAGGACCCTGATTCGGCCAAATGCAGGCACTCTTTCGTTGCCACTCACCCGTAGAGGTGTCCAGCGCCGTGGCAGCTGCAGGTGCAAAGAAGTGCGCCATCTGGGAGACGCACTGCCCCGTGCCGGCCTCCCGGCTGTTCTTGGCAGGCTCAGAGGGGCAGTGCCGGGAAGTGCACTTCATTGGCTGCGGGAGGGGAGACAGATGCTACAACGCCCAATCGCAAAGGATCTCAGCTTCTTTTTAAGCATTTTTAGCACCAAAAAACTTACCATACCCTAAAATACTCCGATCAGTAAAGGCTCGCAAATGTGCCCAGAATGCGTCCGAATGGCGGATTTACCATGTTCATATTTGCCCACTCAACTTATAACTTGTTAAGTCACAAATGAAATAGTATGGCCATATACACGGGTTCTCAAAATGGGTTTCCAGGAACCCAGGGTGCCTCCAAAAACAAACCCTCGGAGGTTCCACGGGCTCCCAAATTTCCTCGACCGCTCAGCACGAGTGAACTATTCTCCCAGTTCAAGCACTGTTTTGGAAGCTCCGAGCCATCTTCTCATGCATAACTATAAGGCAACCATTCCTTAGTATATGCGCATTTATCTCAGCGGGCTTTTGCGCCGCTTAACTGCATCAACGCCAAGACCGGGAGAAGTTTATCGGCTACTGTCCAAAAGCACCAGGCGTACCTCGAGATAAAAAAGATTCTAGAACCCCTAACCTTATAGATGCCCGGTAGCAGGTCCTGGTTTGTGTCGCGCACTGACGCGCCACGACAAAAAAACTGAGATTTCATCAACTTTCCAATCACAAGGGGTATGTTTACCATAAGGTCCTGAGACATGCCCCCACACTTCCCAATGATAACCCGCCTCGATTCTTGGCTTGATTTGCTGTTTCCTTTTAAACACTGAAAGATAGCCCCCTTCTAATAATCGTAGTGTTCAGATCAAAGATGACCTCGGAGTAAATTCGGCTAGTTAGCTATCATCATCTTCATCATAATGCCTTTATTGGCGGGTATAAGCGAAAAGTGCAGACTGGGAAGTACAGTCATCTCTGCTTTATTGTCCCTTGCTGCGATAACAACTTTGAGAGGAAAATATGATTTAAAAATAGTGTTTTATTTCAACTTTTCTTGATTGCACACCGAAAGTTAGCCCACTCCTTATTTTCGCACAATTTGTTCTCGATTTTAGGCGGGCTATCTCTCGGGGTATAGGGGTACCTTGATTGCAGTTACTTTTACCAGAGTGCCTACACTCCGGTCACCCTTAAGCTGAGACTAGAAGGTCTGCCTTAAAGACCGACGACCAGTTCGCGCTTTCCACTTTTTTCCCACTTCCTCCTCTCCCCCTTCTACCGTGTCCACCGTTGCCTGTTTTCTCCTCCCCCAGGGTGAGGAGGATCTTCTGCCTTGCAGAATCCCAAATCTGGTCGTCGGCCTTTAAGTGCAAGCTTTCTGCCCTTGCTAATGCAAGTGTGAACATGCGGTCACGCACAGCCAAAGCACTGCGGAAGCCATCGAGCTCTCACCGAAGGCGGAGCATCTAGACTCAGCTTAAGGGTGAACGGAGTGTAGTAGGAATTCTGAAATCTGTTGCAGTGAGCATGTAAACGTCATACATTACGTTTTCAAGGACAAATTTTAGTGACTGTTCCCCAAAAGTAAAATCCCCGTTCTTTCAGCCTAAAGGCTGGTTCACACACTTGCAACTGCTTACAACCGATTGTGTTAAAACTTCCTGCGATCTCTAACGACAAGAAGACATGCTGGCCATCCATCGGGCAGCCATGAAACACGTGCAACTTCCGTGTAATGTTTTCTTTTTTTAAACATTATTCTTTCCCCTTCGGCTTGAAAAACTTTTGACACTGTTGTGAGCGGCCATTTCTCGTTGATACTGGTACATACATTTCATCTCGCAAATATTGCGAAACCTTTGTTCTAGTGAAATGCAGTTCCAAGGCCCACTACTGCACTTCCTCGTCATAAGAGATCACAAGAGGTCGTAATGCGCTCGGTCCTAAGCACTCACAGGTGTGCGAACTTAAGTAAAGACCTTGATCTTGAAAAATAAAAATGGTATTTCTTAAAACATTTTGTTTTTATATACAAGTTGCACGCAACATATTTTATAGTTAATACACTCAGGAAGTGTACATTTATAAAGCTACATCGATTCAAAGTTCCGTACTTGACCTGTTTACGAGCATGTTTAGAAAAACATTTCCTGTTTTCTCAGAGTTTTTTTTTTTTCTTTTTTTTAATTCAGAATTTAAATCTGAATACATTTTTTTAATGTTTGGATACCTCATAAGTCAGAGTGCAACGAAACAAATATTTCTGAAAAAAGTCAACTACAAAATGTTTGAATTGGCAAAGCTTTAACAACTCATTTCTAACCATCGACAAAAAAATTTCAACTTGCAACAACTTTTTCTAGGGCGAAGCTAAAATTATAAGAATGGTTTCGTTGCACTTTCCACTGGTTGTAGAGTATGCAAACATACTTTGTGCCATAGTTTGCCATAGCTGTTATTTCCTTGTAAAAGCAAATCGATAGAAATACAATGAGCTTCTGTTTGTGCTTAGCACCAAACATTAGGGTACGTGCGAGACATTAATGTAAATTGGATAAGAAATGACAAAAAAACGATCAAGACCAGGGTTCCCCCTTAGGCCTTGGCACAAGCAAGCTGAAACGCCTCGTGGGTGGCTCAGTTTCACCATACCTCGGATTCTGGGCCGGCAGCGGGCGAGTCGCCAAGCTCGGCGTCACCGCCGACGTCGCCCACTCGTAGCGCATGCTCCTCCTCGACACGCACTCGCAGCACCACGAGCGTGTCGCCCGTGTTGAGGAGCACCGCGTGATTGCGCCTCATGCAGACGCTGGGCAGAAACGGGGGGCAGGGGGAGACCAGCTGGAAGCTGGCGTGCACCGTGAAGCTGTGGCGCAGGCAGCGGGGAGGGCTTTCCAGCGACGGCCGCCTCTCCCGTTCTGCGGGAGCAAACAAAAACAAACAAAAGGAGCAATTGATAAAAAAATAATTTACCTTCATTCTACGGGTAAAGTTGGTACACAGAGAATGTGTTCCGCAGCATTCTTCGGGGTTTGTGGTGGACGTTGCAGTTTGTTTTATTGGTGGACATTGGAGTTTTTTTGTTGGTAGACATTGTAGTTTTTTTTATTGGTAGACATTGCAATTTTTTTGTTAGTTGACATTGTTGAGTTTTTATTTTTTTTTCTTTGGTTAGAGTGCATTTTTTTGTTCCAAACTCTCTTTTTTTATGTGATGGTAGGCACGTCTTGGATTTTATCCTCCTTCCCACATATTGTGATCTCTCCCTCGTGATGGCTACAGTAGTTTAAGAGGGTGATGACGTACGCGCTTCCCACTCTTGGTGTAGGTCGGTTTTTACCTCTTTGCCGGTCTCCTCCTTGACGCAGCGGTAGAATGTCGAGCTTGCGATGGTAAAGTCGTGGGTCCGATTCCAATTAAGGTGTGGTTCAAATTTAGTTTATTCGTCGCAGTTTACCGCTTTTTTGTAAAAATGTTCCTCTGAAGTATGTTTCGTAACGTGTCCCACCTTTCTGAGGAATCTCAGCCCTTAAACACATTCTGCGTTAAAGAAACTGGCCAGCTGAGACATTCTGTGAAATGCAATGAATGTGCAATAGCACTTAATGGGACTTTTATTGAGGAGCATTTTCGATCGCAAGGGTTCTCAGACTGGGTTCCGTGGAACACAGGGGTTCTGCGAGCTGGTCTTATGGGTTCCGCAAGCACCCAAATTGCAGTGCCCCCCCCCCCCTCACCCCACTAGTTTAACATTCCACGGACTGAGCCATGGATTAAGTTGGTGTTGCGGGCAAAGCAACCTCACCCTTTGCACTAATATGTATATATATTTTACATTGTGTCTCAGGTTAACCACTCTGCCTTCTTATTCTGTCAGTCCTGCATTTTGTCTTAGTACTTTGTCAGTGCAATAAACTTGTTCGGTATCTAAATAACTTTATGCCTAGTATTATCGGTTGGCTAAAAAGGGGGGGGGGGGCGATCCTTGGGACTTTTTGAGGCTTGCCAGGGTTCCCTGGGACGAAAAGTTTAAGAATCTTTGTTCTATCAAAATGTAAGCAGAGGTATTTCATTTAGCGGAGAAATTGCTATGTCAGACTGCAATACACTGCGGTGTGTAATGCGACGTCACATCGTAAGTCCGGCTCGAGACCAAATGGGAACTCGTTTAAAAAATCCGTGCCGGAAACAACTCTGCTTCTAACCAAGCTGAATCAAGTCGAAGCTACAGGCCCAAACTCACGGGGATGTTTGGGGCGCTCGTGCAGCTGCATCCGGGCACAGTCTGGACATGGGCGCAACGGTGGCACGGCGGCCAGAGTCAGGTAGCAGTGGCAGCTGTCTTGGGGCGGCACGGCGGGACTGCAAACAGAAGACAGACTGCCTTTGAGAGAAGCTCCTGCCACAGCCGCCGCCAGTGCAAAACAATGCAAAACACATGCAGATGCCGGTTTGGGTGGCAGACGCCGGAACGGGAAACGTTCCTCAACATTTTGCAACTCCGTGTCACCGTAACTTGGCAAATGCTGAAGGCTTTGGTCTGGTGAGCCGATTGGTATGTCGTAGGGAGAAACATGACTCTATCTCCACTAGTTGTGCGCGGTGCTGTCAAAGCAATGGGCGTGAGAGAGAGGAAAGCTGCTCTTGTATGAAATTTGAGTGACAGGCTAATCACCGAGCGGGACAAAAGCAACATTGGAGGTACAAAAAAGGTTACGGTAAGAGGGGAGTTGCTCCTTCCCCTCTTCTCCCACTGCTCGGGTTACGCTCTCACCCTTGTGCTTTCGGTAAGGGCTGTGACGTGCTTCACCTTCCATGAGCCACATTGAAAGACAGGCAAGGAGCCTTCTAGCATTATGTCAATATCCTCACAGTCAAAATAGTGTTATGAGTGTATTTATCAACGGGAAGTTAGTCGGACCCAACGAGCATCCGGTGTCTCCACTGTAGACGAGAAATTTGGCCGGTGCGGTACAACGTCTGCTTGCGTCCTTTACAGAAACCTAGACCATGCTCGTCGTGTGGGTTCAAACGGTCAATCGCCCGAGGCCTCCGCTGCTGTTCAAGTCTTGAAATTGGAAAAGAGAAGGGTATTTGGATGCGGCAAAACAGATGGACAGGCAATAGGCACACCATTGGCAGGTGCCGCGTGACGCCGAGTATGACGTGCATCGAGGTCACAAAAAAGCGAAGGAGGCGAGGAGAAAAGCCGTGACGTTTGCCTGGTGACTGTCCAAGCAGAAGACGGACTGACGGACTTCAACTTACACTTCATATGGCGGCGAAGTGCCGCCTCACGTGTTCTGGAGTGTCCTGTTTGGACACCCCTTCATTAAAGGGCAACTCCACTTAATTCCGAAAATTTCGGGATAATGAATGACTTCACATTAAAAAGCACGAATAAAGGACACGTCATTTGCATCGCGAAGAATGAGGTATATATTGGTAAATCATATTTTTTTTTGTGAGCAGAAATCGAAACTGAAACTTCGGCTCCATCTGATAACATTGCTGTCGGGAAGCCAAAAACATGGGAATCACGTGGTATGACACGTCACGTGACCCTATACGTAACGACGGGCGTGAGTGGGGAGGGTTTTGGTGCCTACGATACCCGAGGACGTCTGCACAACTGCAGCATCGGTCTGAATACCTAGTGTGAACGAAACTCCCCGAGACAATAACCGCAAACGGTGGGACAATGACGGCGGTAACGGCGGTACGGCTTCCAAGAAGCGTACTGCGCAGGAGCCTCAATCACGTGGACACCGTTGAGCGCCGAGAGGAAATGTTGCTGACCTCACCCGTTACACTTGCCTAGAGAAGTAAAAACAAACAAAAAGGGGCCATGGTGATAACGTTTAGCTCAATGTTGGCTATGTCCACGCCACAGCCTTGACTGTGCCTCAATTATCCCGCTAGAGTAGGCCGATTTCGGCAACTTGGCACTTTGCAAAGTTTGCCAGACCGTTTAAAGGGATGCTGAACCAAAATCTGGATTCCACAAAACACGCGGAAAAAGCATGCAACAGGATGCTACAAACACCAAAACATCACTCATACAGCAATATCTCGAACGGATGACCGTATTTTTCCAAAAAAGGAGGCGCATTTGACTGATATGTTTAAGTCTTGTTTCTCCGAAAAGGAGAGGGAATGGCCTCGCGTGTTCTCCGCCTTGCGGCCCTGAGGGAGCAAAGCGAAGAGAGGAAGAGATGAGATATCGGTACACCACTCGCTTCGTCGGCCTGGTTCAATCTCGACCTCTCTTTCCAAAAATACGACCGTCCATTCGAGATATCGTCTTACGAGTAGTGTTGTAGGGATTGTAGCATCCCGCCTACATCTCCTGCATTGTTTTTTTTAAATCCAAATTTCAGTTCACCATCTCTTCAAGAAACATTTAGACAGAAATAGGTCGTATGAGAGAGAGAAAGGGGACTAGATATGTTGAAGGCATTTTCCCCCCGTGCTCGACGTGCTGGCCTTGTTTGGAAGAGTGCCTGCAGTCGAGGACCCTGATATTTGGTGCGCCTCCCGACTGTCTCTCCACTTCGAAACTCTTGGCGCCGTCCCTGTCGGGAAGACGTACCGTGACCTTGACGGAGATAAACCCCACTTTGGAAGCGCCCAGCAGGCGCGTCCACCCACCGCTGTTTTAATCTTTTGTCCCTCGCGTCGATTGCTTACGTTTTTTCTTCGAGCTAACGAAGAACCCCGGGGGGGGGGGGGGTTGCCTGGCGAGACGTTTGGGGGGGCGATCGCCCCCACCGCCCCCCCCTTGGATCCGCCACTGACGACGTCACTGGGTGGAAGTCGAGAGACCGCTTTTTAAGACGCCGTAACCACGGCAGTCGGAGATGCATTTCAGGCACCATACTTCCGCTGCAGAAACCAAGGATCCTGGGCTCAACCATCAACCCTGCCTGTTTCGACAATGGACGAGCGTCATATCGGCATTCGGCCGCGTATCACTACTGCATGGCGCACGTTAAAGATCCTAGGCTAGCCATCGCACTGCACCAGCTAAATTTCTCATCTACAGCAAAGACACCAGACGCACACTGGAGCTGACTAGCTTCCCCCTGTCAAAACAAACATACAACACAATTACTTTTACATAGGCCTCGGGCAAGAACTTAAACTTCACCTACCTCCAGCCGTAAATGAGGATCTTGGAGGCATCCGTGGGCCACTGGCAGATGGCGAGCGTCAGGTCCGAGTGGATGCCGTTGTCGCCAAAAAGCATCGTCTCCCCAGCCTGCATCGACGTAGAAAGACTTTTCATTCGGCGCCATCGTTTCTTTCGAACAGATTTTGACATGTGGTTGGCTGCCAGGCACTTCCTGCAACATACTCCCATAACAGAAGAGCGGCCCACGAATGATGCGTCAGGGCACTCGTGCGCGGGAATGGTCGACCAAAATTTGGGAACTTGGGGAACATGCAAGGTTACTCCGGGGAGCCCCATGTTCCTAGGAACCTAGTTTGAGAACTCCTGCTTTAAGTTTAGCTTATCTAGCGAGCTGAGCTTGCACCCTCTGGAACCTTCGAGCTTCGGAAAATGCTCCGCGTGCCACACACCTGGACCAGCGGGCCGTAGGGCACGAAGATCCACCACTGGAGCCTGTACTTGTAACAAGGCAGTGCAAGGGCAGCGTCGTCTTCCAGGTGCAGCGTGTAGGACAGCAGGAACTGCCCGTCCGCCAGGAAACCCAGGAACACCGTGCTGCGGGAATACATTTGACCTCCAACAACGCCCCATCTAACCGCAAAGAAGATTATGAAACAGACCAGCCAGTCATGTGGGAGCAGGCTTGTAGATGACAAAAATGCATTTACAGTAAAACCTCGTTATAACAAAACGGGATATAACAAACTAATGGATATAACAAAGCAATCAATCATAATTCCCCTTGCTTGCTAATAGTGGGAAGAAATGGACATTGGCTATAACAAACTAATGGTTATAACGAAATAATTACGACCGCTCCTTCAACTTTGTTATAACGAGGTTTTACTGTATATCATTATGATCCTAGTATCATGTACCATATTGCCCAGTCTATAATTTGCATCCCCCCTTTTAGGAACCTCATCAAAAGGACAATGATGTTAATTTTTTTAATTTAGATTGACAGGTACCTTTATTTACTTCAATGAACACTGTTCGTTAGAAATGCAATGAACCGGCTACTGCCTAAGCACCCTCGAGACTATACTCCGTTTCACGATAACTCGGCGAACTGTGGAGGCTACGGATCCCTCGACCGATTAAGAGTGTCGGAGCGAGACACGTGACACAACGTCACGGGAGCGTTTGTGTCACTGCGCCGAATGCGAGGATTGATGGAACCGCCTGTCATCAGCTGGCAAAGAGTCGTCTGCTGCAAAATCGACCAAATTCCGAGGAACAACCACCGCCGTAACATTGCCGTCTACTTGAGTAGCAACCTGCTGAAGGACAGTTCATGAAACAACCGTACGCTCAATTTACCTGCAAATCTGTGGAGGGCTCTAATGCCAGGGCGATGTTTTTAGCGGAAATAGTCGATTACAAAGCTGCAACCATTCAAACATTGTTTAAAAGCCACACTGTTCTCGGAAAAGGGTTGACTTGAATCAAGTGTCGCTGAAAAGTAACATGTCTTTGCCCATCTTTCTTCTCTGCGGTGTAGCCAGACGCAATTGTGAGAGTTTAATTGCTGTTAAAAGCTAAAGAGGCCCAGAACTACATTTTGTCGCAGATGGCGCTGTTACCGTGGTGATAACGAGGCCTCCGTGGCCACAACCATGGAGTGCTGTCGCGTGCCTTGCTTCGACCAGAGCCGTTTATCGGGAGAGTTTGGCCATACATTGGTTTGAATAGGCGAGCATGTAGGAGCCAACCACAAGCCTCGAAACAGCCCCTAGCGGTGGTCGAGAGCTCTAAATATGCAACACGACTAATTTAAGCCGGTTTAGCGTCGCTAGAGTGAAAAGGTATAACTCTCGGTGACTGAAAGCTTGGCGCATTTGAGGTTTTCGTCACATCCATATTTAACTGCAGAATGAACAATGTGCGCTCCAAACCAGGGCAGACTTGCTAGAAACATTGTCTCAGCTGAGACTGGGGGAAAGAAAGCACTGCCAAAGCTAGCACACGAGCTGAGCGGGACTCAATTCACATCTCGAGACGCTTGCGCGCTCCAGCCTTTACACTGTTCTCTTTCCGCCAGTCTCAGCTAAGCCGCTGTTCTACCCAGCCGGCCCAGAGCAAACTGTCACCAAAATGTCGAGATTGAACGTTTCTACTTCACGTTTTAAATGTTGTTTGCAATATTGTAACGTCGTGGTCTGCTAATTGGTCGACGCTGTGTCGTCCTTTTAGTTTACGCTCTAACCGCGGGGGCAGTATTCGGCGCTGGCGGTGGCCTCTGCTCCACCCATTGGCCAAACTCTTCCAATAAATGGCTCTGGCTTTGACGCCCTTAATAGGGTGCGAGGCCATAGCCTCAGCAGTTTGTCAAGTTACCATAAAACGGAGTATAAAAAGAGGCAGGAAGCAGGATTGTGTAGTCACAAACAATGGATTGCTTTCTGTGCCCTTAGGAGAATGCAGATCACACATGCGGAAAGAGAGGACATTATAAGGCCAATCGCTCCAATGGCCCGCAGACTCCAATGTCCCAACCGAAACAATTTTTTCCCCAACCATGGGAAGATTGAAGGTTGAGACAGACAAGCATAGAAATGTTGTTAAAATTGATTTCAAAAGTATGCAGTACGAATCTGAAAGCACGATCAAATTAAGGTTGGTTCAGACATTTACGCCGGAGTGCAAGCCAACAGCATTACGACCTCTTCCATTCCTTTACAGTGCCTGCAACGCGTCTTCCGACTGGTACGTTTAGCGTCCCATTTTACCGGTACGTCGCAAGCGGTCCCCAAGTGGCCCCCAAGTGCCAACAAACGATGCCAGAAAACTTGGCATGTCACGCCAGATGTCGAGGCATGTCACGCCAGATGCCGAGATCCTGGTGGTCGGTGCCATCAAAGCCAGCAAAAAGAATGAGCGAACGCGAGCGTCGTTGTTGTTGCAAAGTCCCAACTCCGGGCCGCCGGAGCTTCAGTGGACTGCCAAGCTGGAGAGCGACCTCCAGCAGAACACGTCTGTCTGCCATCTCCCCCACCACTGCTGCGACACCACCAGGATTGCGGCCGTTTGCAGTGCGACGTCATCAAGCAGAAATCGAGGAACAACCTTTTAGAACTCGGTAAAAGCGCCAGTCGGAGAGCTGTTCCAGGCAACATAATTCCACAGTCGGCCATGGCAAACATGTTGCCATAAGCAATTGCAAGCGGTCGTAATGTGGTCAATCAGAGTGAAGTGCAGATGTATGAACCAGCCTTTACTGTCAAACATGTCCATTTATCTTCCGGTGCCCTAAAGCGGAAACTCTAGCCAGCGGGCACGGACACTGCTTTCCTTCACCCTTTTCGGCTTTCAAGGTTGTAGAAGTAAGCGCATGCCTACGCACGATCATATCTTAAGGAGACAAAGAAGCCGCCTACCGCAACTCTATTTTGAGGCCGGCTCTACTACGACACCCTGAATGCCAGCAGGTAAGTGCAACGCCTCGTATATAACATGGCCATGGCGTTGGACTTTCCGTGTCTCCTGCCAGAGGTCGGCACGAGTACACTGTGTCAGCGTTTGAGTGAGACTCGTGTTCAATCGGCGAGGAAGGTAGTTCCAGCCGAACGCTGACGCAGCACTCATGTCCAACGTATGGCTCGCACTAGTCTCTAACGGGTAATACCGAAAATCCGGCACTACAGCCCCGATGTCTATAGTCGCCGACGGTTGCAACGCCCCCAACACAAGCTCCTGCCGTTGATGACACGTCCGCGTTTCGTGCGACTCGACCACGCTTCACAGCCGAATCAAGGCCGAAGGCACGGAGCGCGCGCCGGAGGTTGGGCGTTCAAACGGCACACTCAGCCACTTTCATACTGTCAATGACAATATAGATGGTGTTGGCAGGTGGCTCCCCAAAGGAGAATGAGGCAGGAACGACTCACCCGGCTCGAAGCACATCATCGCTGACGAGGTCCTTGAGACGAAAGGCGAGACGGCGAGGCAGGGACTCGAACAACCTTGAGCTCTTGTCCCGCGCGTGACGCTTCCACGTGCCCCGGATCTGCAACCAATCGCGGGCACAGCGCCCGCGCATCAGTTGCGGTATTCGTAGATGCCGCTTTGACGCGAGTGCTGGTACATGGGACGTCGTCGCCAACATAGTTTCGTCTGTAACTTTTTTTTTTTTTTTTTTTTAAGCTCGAGCAGTCTGATGCATATTGAACGCATTATGAGGGCTTGTTTCGCACCGTCAAATACCTAGTGCTCAGAAACTATAAGTTTTGTCGCACTTACATTCCCTTAGCCCCTTGAAGTTAATGGTATCATCGAGAGGGTGCGATGCAACCCTTCTATATTCATCGAGGATGAGAACGGCAGGGCACGCGTTTTACGCCTTCCGCCCTGCTTTGCCTGCACACACAAGCACCAAGTGTATAAGCCTCGAAACTCCCACCTGCCGTCCTCCCCTTGTGACTGCAGCGGCCTGTAAGTGTGTGAAGACCCTCATCCAGTAGATTTAAAAATACTGTGCAGTGATGCGAGCAGAAGGCAGCATTAAGCTGGCAAGTGTATCACTTGTACAACTTTGAGGCAAATACAAGTGGCAGTGGCAAGTCCATTTCTGACATAATATTCAACTGTAAGCAAATATTTTTTGACTATTGAAGCGGACTTTTCGCGGTGTTGGCTATTCTGTCCCTTAGTAGCACACCTAGTTCTGCGAATGTCCTTAGGATCTCCCAACGTTCCAGGGATGTCCTGTGGACTTTTATGAACATTTGTGCTGCTTGGGTCGGAGTGCAGCGCTCTCGGAACTTCGGAGAGAAGCATCCGATTATTTGGAAGGGGTCTACCTCTCGCGCTGCGTCTACACGTAAACGAAGGCGGAAATGTGAAATAAGTGCCTACAAAGAAAAGATGCTACACAAGTCGGCACCTTGTTACTATTCGGAGGGAACGAACTACGTTATGTGGGGTAGTTCATCTCGTAAGTACGGGAAGCGATCCCGAGCGTCGCATTCTAGAGAAGACTGACGGTGGGACTGCCTCCTTAGGTGTGAAAACCCGCGTTGCATACAGTTTTAAACTACACACAAACAGGGAAAAAAAAAAAGAGTTAAAACGAAGAACGATGAACAAAAACAACAAAGAAAGACAGCGGAGTATCGGAGCCTCGTCTCAGCGACACGGCACTCCCGTTTGCTCTTAAACTTTTCTTTGATTTCCGTTTCTATACTTCTACGTAAAGTCGACCGCTTTAATTGCGAAGCTTGCTTACTTGGAAGAGCGTTAATTTCTGAAGCAGCCCCTGGGGTTTCTGCTGGCGCGAGTTGTGGGGTTGTTTGGACGGGGCTTCATCGTCACTCATGCCGACACTTCACTTCGGCGCCGTGTGCGATTGTGGTTGAGCGTGCACACACTGTCGTTCTCTAGCGTCCGGAACCCGCACTGACGACGAAATTCGTGGCGATACTATTCATCGTGGTTCGTATTCGCGCACAGCGCGTACCAGGCTGCTTCGGGGAATCAACGCGGGGCAGTGTTTGTACACAGGGTTCCGTGCAGACGCGCTAGATGTCACTGTTGCAAGTCGTGGTCGATTTAGCTGAAAAATAGTAAGTGACAATAAAACATAATTTATCCGATTATTTTTAAAGTATTTGTGCGTAAATTATGATAAGCTTTTGAAGCTTCAGAGTTACTATTTTAAAACAAATAAGGTGGTTGTTTCTTTTTCCTACTAGATGACACTAATCACCATCTAATTACAGGATTAAACAACGTTTTAAGGGCCCACGAAGTAACCAACTAAGCAGTTAAAATGATATATACTGTCTAATTATTGTCTTGGACATGCCTTTTGATAAATCTGTAATACCACTCCGCCTGGCTCAGCTTCACCTTCAACAAGTGATTCCACCATTCGACTTACTGCGGGCTGCGATTTGACTGACCTACTTTTTTAACTTCTCGCTACATCCATTCCACAGTGATCCATTCATTCAATGGCTGCTCCCTGGTTTCGCATGCGGTCGTTCGGCTGGCAGCTTTTCAGAAAATTTCAGTTTCATTCACTCGTTTCACTGTGAGATCCGTTGTTTTCTTTCCCGCTGAATCAGCTCGAGACCTCGACTACTAGTCACAACGTCGAGCTCAGCGTCGCAGCTGCGCTTTACAGCAGTTGCTTCATTGTAAACCACAATCGACTCTGTTCTGCTAGCACCTTGGCTGTGCGGCTGTGCTACCGGAATTACAGCCGTGCATTTACAAGCTATGTCATGAGTCTTCTCAGGCAGTTTCCCCGCTTCTCGAAGCAGATCGCTTTCGCCACAAACAAACTGGAGCATTTAAGGAGCAGGATTCGACTGCCAGAGAAATACAAGGGTGGGCGGCTGGAAAAAATTGGTGAGCGTTTCACCCTTCTTGTTGTATGCGTTTATCTCTGGAACTTCACTTGTCTTTGTTGCTGGTAAACCAACTGCCCTTTTCGCATTCTCCGCAAGTCAGTCACTCTCAAGAAAGTGTGGGGAACAGAAAGGGGAAAGCAAAAGGCAGTAGAAAGTGCAAAACCTTTCTTCTGCCACTGAACAACTTCTAACAAAGCTAAGCAAGCATTTGGTCTGTTGCCAGTTCTTCATGACCTCCGTACTTTTTGCTCAAATGTTTTTCTTTAATTTCCCATATTTTTTTGGGGGGAAAGACACACACGATAAAAAAAAAAAAAATTGATGAGAAAGTAAAAAAAAAAAAAACTTGATTATAATGCGATTAATGCAAAGGTGCAAACGAGTTGGACAAGAATGACAATAATAATCCCTGGAGAAGGGGAACAAAAGACAAACACAAATGCCACATACATGGGTGGCAACCTGGTGAGGACGTGAAAAAAAAAAAAAAAATGTCAAAAATATAGGAGTACGAAAATATCACCATATCACCTCCAATCCACTAGCTCGTTTCAACACCATAAACTGGTATATTGCGGGTGTCCCTCGCACTGTCAAGGCTATAAAAGAGGCAGCACTATTTGGTTTAAACTACTATATTCACACACATCTAGTAAGAACTGGTGCTACCTGATCCAGAAGCTTGTGGTTGGTGTTGCTACATGGCGTCCAAGATTTTTCATGCGCTGGCTGCGCTTTTCAGGCCGCTCGCAAACTATCATCATCACCATCATCGTCAATGTACAAAACTTAGGAGCAAGGAGCAGTGTGAAATGTGCTCCCCTCCTCTCGCCGCACTACACAGACCTTTGGCAAGGAAAAAAGTTGATCGGAATTCGAAGGTTTATCTTTTCAAAGATCAAAATATGTAATGTTTTTAAACAAACTGCACGCCTAATCCTTGCAATAAAAAATAGGAAGGCGAGTCAGCTCAATACTTTTTATAAATTTCAAGTACCATATGCTTTGTAGGGCAGAGCAGTTGACATATCGTGCTCGTTATCCCCGCGGAGATCACATTACTATAGTATGTTGCTACTCAAGAAGTGCGGGGGAGATGAAGCCTCCCCCCTTTCTGCAATAGCACAGCAAACGCTGGAGTTTGCCCTCCTCCTTTCCAACATTTGCTCTGCTAATGTGGAAAGAGGGAAGGACTCCGTCTCCTGCTGTTCTTGAGTTGCAACTGACTATAGGAAGGTGCGTGAAGGGCCTCTTAGTCTCGACGTGTGCTTGGCGACTCCATGCTACATCGTTCCAATCGTCATATCTTTCAATTTGCTTAATTGTTTTTCTTTTTTTGTTGTATGTAGTTTTTTTTTGGACATTACCCTCTTGATACGTCTCGTCATGGTTATGCTGTCGGTAGGCCTTTGCCAGCTTCGGCCTTTTAGTCACAATAGAACGCCCTGCGACAAGCTCTCTCATGGCAACACAAACAGGTCAAATCAAAGGCAGTGAGGCCCTGCTGTAACCATAATGAAGAAATGTCAATACTTGGCCCTCAACACAACTCAGGCCTCTATATTATGTGACCCTTTGAACAGGCTAGCTGTCAGCCTATCTTAACCAAAGATTTTGCATATGCTATTCTAAAAGTTCCTAATTTCAGGCAAACGCTCCAGTTTGTTTTAAATTTGATTAAACAATTCGTAGGAATATTATTGGGGGGGGGGGGGGGGGGGCGAAGGCAAAGATCCAGAAAACTAGCTCAACTCGCCTTTTCTGCTAAACAGCCGAGCGTATCAAAAAAAAAAAAAAAATGCGGAGGCCACGGTTGCAAACAATTGAAGAAATGGAACTAGGCTGGGATGGGTAATGCAAGCTACCATCCGTTACAAAGCAAGGGTGGAGCTATTAGCATTTATCCATCCATTCATCCATACTACAGAAAGTAAAGGACAATTTGCACATCTGCGTGTTACCGTGCTCGAGTGCATCACATTCTCTCGTAATCACTTATGACGAGCGAACCCGCTGGTGCCACCTGTCGAGTAGCCCTGGAACTGGACATAACTTGATGAAACGTTTTCTAGCATCTGCAAGATCAAATCTTATCCGGTATCCTTGAGGAACAGTTGCTCATAACATTATCGGAATTATTTCAAGCACGTGATGAAAGAATGATGAGGAAAGAGTTATAAAAATATATACGTGGGTCTAGACTGGTTCCCCGGCTACCAGACAGATGGCGCCGGTGTGGTCACTCGTCTAAGGCCGCTGGACAAAATTCACGCTCTGCGTATTTTCCAAATAGCAACATTCGTATCATTGCGCAAGCAGTGCAAGACGGAATCTCGAGCATTTGGGCAACCGACGGGCAGCGCTGGCCGGCTCCTTTGCCAACAAACATTCTTTGTAAATAGCATATATAAAGGTGCGGCCTGCCATTCAACCGGCCCCCACATTCTCGCTGTAAGCGGTTAGAAGGGAGCGCGACGGGGCGCTCGAGTTTACTCTAACGCAGCTGCACGAACCAGCCTTTAGACGCAAAGGAACGAAAGCAGACGTATCATGGTTTCCAATGTTTGTGTTTCAACTTGCTTTGTTCTTTCTGTACGTTATCTAGGCCCTTGTAGATTTCATTTCGATGTGTGCAGGCCTCTTTCTTTTTGCCTGGTGCAGGATTACCCTTTCTGTTTCGCTAGGCGCAAGGTTGTCAAACTTCTCTGTTCTCGAGGAACCCTTCCCGGTGTCAGCATTTATACAAAGAAACAGCGAAAAACCCCACAGACCTTGTAAACGATATTGCGCATACTAGGCAGCACGGATGGGCAGTATTTCAAATACTTTGTGTATTTTGCATGTGTATTTAATTACAAATTGGGTAATGTATTTGACGTGTGTATTTAAATACTAAAACATGGGTATTTCAAATATAATTGTAATTAAAATACTATCTTGTGGGCGAAAATACATCCTCCAAATTTTTTGTCACTGTCCAGAGCAGGAAGAAAACTATGTTCTGCACCGAATGCAGTGTCTCTCAATCAAGCACAAGCGTTTAGTGACTTTGTGATTACGGGCAAGAATAGTGACGAAATCGACGTTCACTGGCAGACTGGCTAAATAAGTGCCAGTGACAACTTGTGATGCTTTCCAGCCTGATTTCCATACATATTTTTGCCTGGAACATTCTAAATGCGCGGGTCGTCCAGATTTTCGTAACTGGTGTGAGTTGCAACAATAAAAAAATTCTCTAGCTAGTGCTGCGCGTCTTGGTCCTTTGTTGGTCTATACGAAAATGTATAATCGACAAAAAAAGCTGCTTGAAGCTCTGTACTTTTTTCACTTATTACGTCCAAGCTGATTACATTTTTTTGTGATTATATTTCTATTACGTTACTAGAGCCTCGCACACTAACTCCCGAGTGTGCGATGCAAAATTAAAATGAGATACCCAGAAACCCGTTGCAAGCGCCCCGAGGTCGCTGACGTAAATTTTGAGGAATGTATCTGGAAAAGTATTGGGAGGAGACCACATACATTGGCTTGTATTTGTATCTTGTACTTAAATGCTTTTTTTTGGAAACGTAATTAGATTTGTAATTAAATACATTTTTGACAAAGTATTTTGTATTTGTATTTCAATACATATTTGCATGTATTTTGCCTATCCCTGCTAGGCAGTGTTTGGCTCATAGTTATGCAACAGTGGATGGCTCAGATCTGCTAAGATACTGCTTAATCCGGAAAAATACTTTACTCATGAACGGTCAAGGAAACCTGGGAGCTCGGGAAACTCGCGAGAGTGCCTCGGGAAACCCAGTTTGAGAACCCCTGCACTAGGAAGTTTAAGCCCACATTTGGTACCGACTCCCCTTCCCCGCTCTCTCCAGGCATCTACTGGAAGAGCCTGTGTGAAGACTACGGGGCAGCTGTGCGCGACATCGTATCGGACTCCCGAAGTCGGCCCCGCAAGGCAGCGGTTGTCGTATCTGGTATGGCTACCTTTGAATTCTGTCTGCAGTGGCAGGCTGCGGTGTGTGGTCACAGCGCATTTTCCTCCGCGTCGCTCGCATACACGTCGGCGGCCATTGTAGTGGCCTTGCTGCCGAGCACGTACCTTTTGCAGCATACATTTTACACCACCGAATTTGTTTTACTCGGCGAATGGGAATGGGGCGACCAGCCTGCTGTGGCGACGTCACGTGCGAACCATGTATAAGTGGGATTGACTTGTAGTGAAATTAGATAGAATCTGTCAGAATTTACTGTAAAATTATAAATTGGGTTAAAGGAAAGTGGTTTTTACCTTTGGCAAACAGTCCATAAAATTTAATTTAAAAAGGTTAATGTATGGTTGGCCTTAGCTGTCATGCAGTTTATACTCGCACTGCATGACAGATTTCTTTTAAAATTCATGCTAGGCACCCTGGATAAAAGCCGCTATAATAAAAGTAAACCTGTCCTGCGCGATCGAAGTCAAGACAGATAAAGGTAAAGGCCATTCTGCTCGCATTACTGCAAAATTGTCTTTCTCTTCGTTTTTTTTTTTTTTACGCACACATATTTTATTTTATTTGACTAAGGTCACAGGAAAAGTTTACCACTGTACAAAGTGTGAAATGTTTCACGGGATGCATTTGCCTCTATTTATTAATAGATAGCACATGTGGCATATTTAAGCTGGAATGTATATAAATACATTATGCCATTCTATGGTGCATTAATAACATGGCCTGCAAATCAATGTGCTATGTAATATTACACCATAGATGATCGAAAACCTCGCAGCATACTTGAATACATGCTGTACTCATTTGTGATGTACTGGAATACACAGGAATCATCTATTAAACTTGTTGACGTATTAGAATACATATTGGACTACCGTAATATACGGCATTAGTGCCCACTTCATAGAGACGCCCACTAAAATACATTTCCAAAACTTGGGAACTGAAAATAATTTCTTAAGCGCCCACACTCTCCAGAGCGGCGACATCGGCCAAAACTATTCACTCTTGCGGCGGCCAAGAGGAGGGTATTGTGTGAAAATAAATGTGCCTTTTCTTATTCCGTTCACCCTGCCTTCAAAGCTTTTTATTGGCCACCATCTTGGTTTTTACCGATTTGACCAGACAAGCACTCATGTCTAGATTATTAACCCAGTTTTCAGTGAAAGTAGGGGGGGTGCTTCTCCAGTATTTTACTTTAATTTCAGACACACTGAAATACATATTGGGGTTACAGCTAGGGTGCCCTTTTCCACTGTGCAAGGTACAATACACTTCACAGGACGTATTTCCCGTCAGGCCTTCCCTTTTACCTTTTTTGTTTTCCGGGAAACAAGTTTGTGAAAACATGTTTCGTATACAACTTTTCATCAACACGCGTTTCGTCGACACTGTCGCATTTCGTGGACGTATCCTTCTGCCACGTTTCGTCGACAACATATTCTTTTCTTACAAAGTGCGCAATCCAATCTGGGAGCCGCTAAAAGCTAGCATGAGATTCACTGAGGCATGTTTACCCATGCATTGGGTCCCCTTTCTTTCTCTCCCCCGTAAACCAGGTCAGATGCAAAAGGTTCGTCGTGATAAAAGCAGGGTCACGTCGACGTAATGACGCGAGGCGTGTCAATAAAACAAACGTGGAAAGCCTTAACTGTCAACAAAGCGAACTGTCTACGAGACGTCGTTCTACGAACCGATTGCCACCGCGTTAGGGCTGCTAGTACATTGTACAAAAAACACACTGTCCTAGACACGTTTCTTTCCCTTGTACGAAGGTCCGGTCCTATTGGTCACGCAAACACTGTCTGCGGACAAGTTTCAAGCTTACAATATTCGTGTTTACTTTTACCAGTGTAAAAGGAGGCCAACATAACCTTGACGAGAGTGTTCAATACTTGAACATTTTAGGGGGAATGTCTGAGATACCGGGTGTCGTAGATAACGAACTTAGCACGGGCTCCTATCTCTATGCCAGCATCTCAAACCGGGTGTCTACTACGCCCACTCACTCTTGCGTCGAGCTGCCACGCTGACAGCTCAACGCCCGCTGCTGCTTTCACGACGCTTCTCTTTTCGTTTCTGGCACAAGTTCGCCGATTAAACCTTTATTTTCAGTTTTACGCTCATCGAACCTTTTGCATCCGCGACAGTACAAAGCAAATATGCTTAGATGTACCTGAGGCATGTCCACGGTTGCTTCAATCATCACGTGTATGTAGAGAACACCGCGTCTCTGGTACGATGCACGAGTGCAGCTCTATGGTCTCCACCTCGCAGGACTCGGTTTCCTGGGCTGCCTGATGACGACCAACCCAGACGAAGTCTCGTACCGCGACGCCGTCGCGGAGTGTTCCAACGCGGTGCTGCAGCTGAGCGACGCGATCCGCAACCCCGAGTCGGACGCGCACCTGCGGCACGTGGAGCAGTGCCTCAACGAGGGCACGATCCGCACACTCAACCTCCTCGCCTTCACGGTGGTCTGGGAGGACGACTTCGGCCGTGACTCTGACGTCTTTGCGGCGCACTGCTCGTACCTGCGGCCGCAGTGGCTGCGCTTCCACCAGCGCGTGCTCGACGTGGGATTGCTGGGGAACTGGGTCGTCCTGGCACTGAAGATGAGGGACTTCGACGTGAACTCCGCCGAGTGGGGAGAAGCGGCACGGAGCTAGGTCGACGCGAGTGCTGCAAAAATGTCGGTCGTCTGTTTGCCGTGTTGGAGTGTAACAAGGACAACCTGCTGCCACATTGCAGACACAGATGTTGGGTAGACGATCGGACTAGTTGGTTCATTTTTAAAAGTACAAGCGGTGCAACGACAAGGACAAAGTAGAAGAAGCTGTCGTCCATCTTCTTTTAATCTGTCCTCTTTGTTGTACAGATATTGTACAGGTATTAGAGTTATTACTGGTAGCAGACCTTCGTTCAGTGACACTGTGGCGTCCCTGCTAAGGTTGGAAGTGACTCTCAACTAATCCTCGTTTTTCGTTTGTTTTATTTTGTAGTGGTACAAATGTATGATTGTAATGCGATTTTGCAACTGGACAAGAATGTTGAAAATAATCCCTGTAGGAGGGGAACAAGGGGGACAAAGGACAAACAGAAATCTCCAAACACAGCTAGGCGACAGTGCGCGACCGAAAAAATTCGCCTGGTCCTGGTATCGAACCTGGGACCTCTCTATTTCCAGTGGGGCGCTCTACAAACTGAGCTAATCAGGAGTTAGATGTCAGTAGAGCCAACTGGTTTTATCAGCTGCCACCAGTCTAACACCAACAAGGGTAAACGGCCTGCATTTTTAAGGTTATGTAGTTTCTTATACAGAAAATTATAGGAGTTCAAGCAGACTGAACAAATAAATTTTCAGCAGTGTGCGTGTTTATTCTTAATGGAGACACAACTATCATTTCTTTCACCTTCAGTTATTTTAGAAACTGAGAAACCCCTGACACTGTGAGAGTATGAAATTTTGTACCTAGATCCAAAAGCTCTAAATCTTAAGTATAAGCAGCCGGGAAAGGGCAATATGCAAAATAGCAATGCCTCTGGCGGTTCAGGTGCACTCTGGGAGCAGGAGACTGTCAACGAGTAGTTTCAAATCCACCGGATCAGTCTGCTATCGTCTCCGCACCGCCATTGCTTACATCGTCGTAGATTGCTTTACACCTGTGCATGATGGACTAAATACCATTTTCTGCTCATCCCTACATACCAGACACAGTGAATAATGAAACAATTATAATCTTGTTGGCACATAGCGCAAGCGAAAACGCCGCAATGGCGAAGTCAAGTGAACTCAGATCGACGTACGCCGAACGCCGTGCTATAGCTCACTGCGTGCATTGCACCCGGAGTGCACTTGAACCACTAGGGGCGCTTCTATTTTGCACATTGCCCATTGGGGCGCCATAATGACGGCAACCACGGCATTCGCTCGTCTTTCGTTTGCCAGAACTTCTACGACACAGTATCCCACAGCAAAGCACACCAGCCCTTGTGCGATATTATATTTTGTAGCCACAAAATTCTAACTTATGCCATACTTGCACGGAATTGAATTGGCTCTGATGGCTCTTAGCATCAGTTGCGGTCCATCGCAAAATAAAATGGGGTATAAGGATAAGTTTATTACAAGTTTCTCTATATACATTGTATTCTGTCTCATGTAGTAGTTATTAGCCATTTGGTAATGGCAGGAACAAAAGGCAAATAAAAACGGCAGACAAAGGTCCAGTACCAGGGGGCAAAACACACACGGAGTACTCTAAATAATAAATTTTAAAAAGCATATGCATGCCTATCTGCGAGTTCTAACAGTTCAAAATAACAATAACATGCAACCTTCTAAGAAAAATAAAAAGGAACGCTAAGCGACCTACTACATTATCCTTGTACAATCTGAAATTGTCACTCGCACAGCGAGTTATCCATTTATAAATTCATATGCAACATTAATTAGTACTCGGCATAAGTACCACAAAAGAATGAGTGTCACAAAAGCAATACGAAAATGTCCACAAACAGCAAAAGCAACCACGACAACATTGAAATCGCTACAAACCCAAGACAATAAATACATTATATACAACCATTCCACAAAATTCTATATACGGAAAATGAAACGCCCGAGCACGCAAATGTCTGAAACAGCTTCACACACGCGCGTGTTCCTGCTTGCGCAGGCATGCGCGCGAGCAGGCGAGGACTCGTAGCGGCATTTGGAAGGTGTCGCCGAGCACGTGGACAAGAACTCCCGACGGCCGTACCAGGGTGCGCAGAGGCACACTCGCTCGCAGCCAGGGGGCGGAGTCGGGGAACACGGGGGCGCGGCACGCCCGGCACCGTCCGCTCGCCCACAGCAGACGCAGCAGCTCCCTCGGGACGTCTTCCGCCGTCAGCTGCGCACTGGCGACACAATCGAAGGTCACGCGGCGCAAAAGCCCTGTAGGCAGTAGAGTACCGCACAGAACTATGCGGAGAGCAAGTTTGCCTGCTTCTTTCGCACGGGTTGTGCCGACGTCAGAACGCCGAGCTCCGATTGAAGGATAGTAGGTAGATTTCGAGGCAGCTTGCTTTGAGGTCTACCCACTATCCTTCAATCGGAGCCAGTCGGAGCTTAATGTCTTTTTGACGTCACCACAGCACCTGCAAAAGAACCAGAGTGTCACGCTGTCGGATGTCGCGATCCCGGCGATCGGGCATAGACGTTCCGGTAAAAAGCGGGAAAGAATGTGAGCATCGCTGTCGTCGCGGCGTCCCAACTCCCGGTTGCCAAAGCTTTCATGGACTGTCAAACTGGAGAGCGACTTGCACCAGAACGGCGTCTGCAATTCAATCTCCGTTGCTGCGACACCGCCGGGACTGCGGTGGGCGACGGCGCGACGCTTTTAGTACGTGCGGAGGATATGGTAACTGTGAGTTTGGTTTTCTTTAATATTTTCTGCCTCAAGAACAGAAGATCGACCAGGAATTGACGCAGTCTACTGCGCAAATGACAAATGATCCGGTACATTTGGGATAACGTGATTTTCCTTTGATATTTCCGGAGATGCACGAAGTGTAGTAGCAACATTGACTGACAAGTACTTTAAAACACTCCCCACCATTATAGCAATCCTGTTCTCGGCTCGCAAGTAGTTTGTGCCAAAACAAAATAATATTGCTTTTTTAATTAGCGTTATTTCGAGGTTTTCATCTGTCCGCATGGAACTAAACACGAAACTATCGTGCTCAATGTTGCACATCCAACATTACTATCTCCTAAACGTCCACATGTGTCAAAATCCGTAATTCTGAAAGTTAAAGAAGTAAAAAACGAGACGACACATACTTTCATAAAAAGCTGAAATTACTCAAATTAGAAAAAAAAACAAAAAAACATGCCTGTTTACAATTTCAGTTGACGCGGCAGTGCTGCAATAAAACTATACAGGGTGATACAAGGAGACGCCAGGCTCTTTAAATCGACTGCAAAATTCGGTTTCTTAACCTATCGCGCTACGACTTTGTGCAGCGTTGCCCACAGATGGTGCATTTTTTTTGTAAAATTTGCAAAGAGCGAACTTACCTGAGGAAAAAGTAAAGAAAGAAAAAAGGCTTTGCTCCTATGGAAACGCAGCGACGCCGCCGGTCTTCAAACAACACGGCGCCGTTTCGCACGGGAGACAAGAGATGGCGCAAGCGTTCGCAACGCCAACTGCCGCCAACGAACGAGCAGACGACGCCGAGAGCCGGCTTATTTAGCAGACAAGGAACTGCAGTTCCTTGTTGTTACCGCGCCTGTTTTTGTTTCTGCGACTGTCGCCGCCAGCGGAACGCGCGCCGCTTTTCAGTCGAAAAGATTGTCTGCTAAAGACGCTGGCTCTCGGCGCCATATGCTCGTTCGTTGCGCCATCTCTTGTGTCCCGTGCGAAATGGCGCCATGTTGTTTGAAGACCGGTGGCGTCGCTGCATTTCCATAGGAGCAAAGCATTTTTCTTCAGGTAAATTCGCTCTTTGCAAATTTTACAAAAAAAAAAATGCACCATCTGTGGGCAACGCTGCACAAAGTCGTAGCGTGATAGGTTAAGAAACCGAATTTTGCCGTTGATTTAAAGAGCCTGCCGTCTCCTTGTATCACCCTGTAGTTTGTCCTTATCTACCATAAAACACGGAATAACGCCCCATGCAAAAATTGCAAACAATTGCAGACAAAGAAAGAAAATGAGGATGGGCATTTGTAGGTTTAAAAGCAGAAAAGGCACGTGTCGGGGTAGGCGCTGGTTTGATTAGACGACAGAACCCCTCGTTTATAATGCAACGACGTCCTTCCTTGTCGCACCTGCTCTGCGCCAGAGATCTTGCATCACGCTTTACCACTTCACACCTACGCTTCTGCATAAAGCTTCACCGCTTAGCGCCAGATCTTCTGAGCTGCAGCTGAACCAGAAGAACACCTTGGCTACCTCGGTGGGCTAGACGTTTGCAGAAATGGGCGCTTGATATGGCCATTCGCCTACCGTATTATACCGAAAAATAGTCCACCTAGAACCAAGAAAAAGCTTAGTGAAAATAAGGAGTGGGCTAACTTTCGGTGTGCAATCAAGAAAGGAATAAAAAAATATTTTTAGATACAGTATAGACCACTTATAGTGCAGGACCGGATATAATGCGGCTTTTTTCTACCACCGGTCCGCCTCCCATACAACTCCATGTAATTACATACTGCTTAAAATGCAGGCGTGCGAAGGGGAATACCGATTATAGTGCAGTTTCTGGAACAGCCCACCGACCGACTGGCGCAGCAAGCACGCCTCCCCTGTGCAACACCAGATAACGGCACAAGCGGCGTTCGCGGGAGAAGCAAAGAAAGGGGTGAGAAACGAATGACAACGCAGCGAGGTGCAGCACGCACTCGCACGCTCAGCTCCGAAAGCTTTAACGAGCCACTCAAGACAAATCCCAATTCCCAACCTCTCGACCTGGAAAGCCCGAACGAGCCATCCAAGCCTTTCGCCCTTTCGATTTCATCCCTAACTCGAGTGACGCAAAACCAACTTCCTTTCTTACACCACGTCCAAAACAAAACCTGGATGGTTTCTAGTTTCACTTCTTGCAGCTTGCTGGTTTGCTCTTGCGTCTGATGTTTGGACCACGTCAAGTATATTGTACGGAAGTCGACCATCCATTGCCGATCTGTCCTTGTTCCCCAAGTCCAAGATGGCCAAGAAATGACAAGCCTGTCTCTAGAAACTAAGAAGAGCGTCATCGAGGATGTCAAAAGTGGCATAAAAAAGCTTCTGTCGCGACCAAGTACAATGTCGCTGACACAACGGTTTCCACTGTCTGGAAGAACTGGTAGCAGGTACGGAAGCAGCTATAGCAAGATACTGCGCCGCTCTCAAGAAAGGATTCGTGCGCCAAAGCATGAGGACGTCGACGAAGCCAGCGGTTTAAAGATCGCCACAAGGTTAGCTGCAAAGTTATCTCGGGCAAAAGTGGGGAATTCGATGACGCCAGCTTTCAGGCGTGGTTTCGCATTCATCTCAAGACAATGCTTTCCGTGTACAATGCTTCCCGATCGCACCCTCGCGATGAGAGGTGAACCCTGTTCCAGCCACAAGGCCTGAAAGATCACAGCGATAGCAGCCGAGTCCTGAATTTCCTTGACGTAGCCCACAGCTGTACCCTTTGTAAGGTGCTGCGACTCTTGCCGGAAGTTGGTGACAAGAGCTACTGTACGCCCGTCCTGGAGCTCGGTTACGCCTCTTGCAATGCCAATCCCTCGTCCGAGGAGAAGTTGGACGCTTCCTTCCAGCAGTGCTACACCGCAGGTGGCTTCTTCAGTCCCGACGGGCACAGAGATACTCGACAGCGGCGGCAGGTTGACGTGGCTGGTGAGGACTCGCACTGCAGCTAACGTCGCCTTGGGATCTTCTGCCGATGGGACAGGTTTCCGAAGCGTCAGTTTGTTCTTCGCAAGGTCGATGATGGCGCCGTATTCACACAAGAAGTCCATTCCGAGAATGACGTCCCTCGAACAGTCTTGCAAAACGACGAACTTCACGGGGCAGGTTTCACCGTGGATCTCAACGCGAGCAGTGCACCTGCCGACAGGTGTGATGAGATGTCCGCCGGCAGTTCGTATCTGTGGTCCGTCCTACGACGTCGTAACTTTCCGAAGGCGACGAGAGTCTCCCACCCAAAACGGAGTAGTCTGCTCCGGTGTCGACGAGTGCCGTCGCGTCGTGGCCGTCGATGATAACGTTGAGGTGATTCAACACCGTTGCAGAAACGTCGTTTCGGGGCATTGCAGCGTTAGAGTCGGAGTGCTCCGACAATCTTGAAGGATCTTGGCATCGCTCGTCTTCGGCAACACCACCTCCCGGCATTGCCGCACCTAGTTTTCCCGACGGAAAGCGATGGGTGACAGGCTGTCTCGGCGAGACCGGCGGAAGGGCGATGGCAAGCGTCGGGGAGACGGTGAACGGAATCCTCGGCGGGGAGACGATTCATGAGATGAAGAGCGGCGAAGGTAGTCCTCGACGTCCCGAGGTCGCTCTCCAAGACGTGGTCGAGGGTCGTTGGGCGCAAACCCTCGTAGGCCCAGCTGGCGGTAGGGGCATCGTCGGTAGATGTGGTCAGCTTCCCCGCAGTGATAGCACAACGGGCGTCGATCGGCCGTTCTCCACACGTCGGTCTTTCGCGGCACAGCTTGTTCTGGGCGGACGTGCGCCCGATCTTCTTGGCGTCAGAAATACTGCGGCGTTGGAGGCTTACGTTGGGGTGGTGCCGTATACTGATGAGCTGGGGGCGGTGGTCGTCAGGTAGCTGCGGTGTAACTCAGCGTAGGCGGTTCGGGAGCGGCGCCGACGAGAACTTCTGGCTGCAGCGCCTGATGAACTTCTTCCCGGACAATCTCGGCGATTGAGGGCGAAGCTGGGCTTGCGGCGGCAGGTAGAAGCTTCTGAATTTCCTCCCGCACGACGTCCCGGATAATCTCGCGGAGATTCGGGCTGTTGCAGCTAGAAGGCGAAAGTGCAGCGACGCCGGGAAGGCGCTGGTAGTGGGAGGTCCGTGATTGAAGGGCATGTTCAATGTTTGCCGCCTCGGTGACGAAACCTTTGACTGTTGTCGGAGGGCTCCGGACAAGACCGCCGAAGATGTTTTCCCTCACGCCCCGCATGAGGACGCGCAGTATTTTCTCCTCGGTGGCTTGAGGGTCTGCACGGGTACTCAGCCACAGAACATCATCCACAAAACTCTTGACGCTTTCGTTGGCTGCTTGAAACCTCGTCTGGAGAAGGTCTTCGGCCCGCTGCCTACGATGCCGATTCATGAATGTCCACTTCAGCTCAGTGACACAGGTGTCCCACGACGTCAGCAAATCCTCATGGTTCTCGAACCAGTTCCTTGAAGTTTTCTCAGAAGTAGAGATTTTGTAGGCACCGTTCTGTAGTCCAGCCGTTATGACGGGCTATGCGTTCATAATGTTGAAGCCAGTCCTCCACATCCTCATGGGCCTCACCATGGAATGGTGTCTGATTGCGTGGGGCGACAGGCATGAAGACAACGGATGGAGTGGTCGAAGTCTGCGGCGACTGGTTGTTCATTGTTGGCCTGTTTGACCGCTCGGTCCTGGGTGGCAAAAGTTCAAATTCCGGGTGTAGGCCTTGAATGCAGCGACTTAATCAGGTCTTGGTAGTGTCTTCGTCGGGTCGACGTGGGCTCGCTGTCGGACTTGCACTGCGGGTCCTTGCAGGGGTACGCTGCAGGGACATCCGTTACCCAGCACCTCCACCAAAATGTCACGAATGAACAGGCGAGGAAACAAAGAATAACTGGGGAAACTGAAATGTTTAATGGGGGGCGAACTTGTGCCCAAAAATTAAAAGGAAACAAAAGATAACAGCAGAGCGTCGCGGGCGTTGAAGTCGGCGAAAGAGCAGAGTCAAACGCTGGGGCGAAACTGACCCCGGCTTGCCACGCGGAGCCGCTTTTGTACACGCGTGGGTTTCTGGAGCATTCGGCGTTGAAGGTTCGGCGCGTAGAACATTCTAACCTCGAATCAGCAAGGCTGTTCTCGAATTTACCAGAACATCACATTACAGTGTCAACAAAAATGTGTAGCCGCGGCAAGGAATCGAAGCCTGGCCTTCTGCGTGGAAGGCAAGCGCGATAACCGTTAGGCCACGGGCGCGTTGCCTATTTGGCCAGCTGCGCTCGCGGCAATATGCTGTCTACACTGGAATGCGTCTCTGCCAAACTTCTTATCGCGGCGAGGGTACTTCCCAGTCAGCAATGTTTGCTTATATCCCGCCATAGCTAACTAGACGCATTTACGTCGAGATCATTGATCCCAACACTGATTACTAGGAGGGGGCTATCTTTCGGTGTTTAAAAGAAGATAGCAAATCAAGCCGAAAATAGGGGTGGGTTGCCTTTTGGGGGTAGGGCATCTCTCGGGATTTTACAGCAAGTTCCAGGTGTTTCGTAAGTAGGGGGTGGGCACTTGTCACGATGCAGGCACACGCTTGGTATTTGGCGGCCCTTGCAAGCAAAGCCGAAGCTACAAGCACGAGCATGTGGACCGCATGGGTGCATGCACCACAGGAACGTGCCTTCCTGGGGGGGGTCGCTGAAAGCCTGAAGCTCGCTCTTGTAGCTTTTGATGTGCTAGCACTTAAAATGAAAAAACGAAGTATAGGTTGTATACAGGTACAAGACTTTCTGGCTTTAGCCAAAATAGACCAATCTCTAAGCACTCTCGCTCAAAGCAAGGACTTCTCATTGAAATGTTTCCTTCTAAGACATTCGTTGAGCGCGTAGTCATGCCTAGAATCCAGCACCCTGCCAAGACTGGCCTTATTGGTCACGGTCCAAATGCTCGCAACTGGAGCCACCACACAAGCCACACTTCAGGGTGATAATACGTCGGCCATCTTGGTGGTTAAAATCCCTGTTGCCAGTTATTCAAAGCCTTATCTGAAATGGCAGCAAACGCTTTTCTGTCCCCTCAGATATATTAAAATCGTCTGCGCCGCAACAAAAGCAAAATCGTCCGAGCTTTCAGACACCGTATCTAAACCCCAGCAAGTGGCATTTTCCAATGGTAATCATCGCCAATTTTTCCCATTCTACATTAGGCAACAACTTTGCACACAAGACAATCAAAAAATGAAGCGTCCATACCCTAGCCATGACTGATGTAGTGACCCTAGCTGCAACGTCACGCAAATGTGAAGGTGAGCAACCGTGCACGTTCCATATAGAGCGAGGCGGTCCCGTAATGACTCACCCGGTCGCCACAGTGACGCAGCCGGCCAACGCAACCAACGACGGCACTTCAGACGGAACGTGGAACTCCCGGGCCAGTCCGTCCATCGGATTGTCGGACAAAGACAGCCAGTCCAACTTCAGTTCCACTACGCTTCCTGGCAGGTACTGCAGAAACCAGGAAGGAAGAGTGTGCTGCAGAAGAGCCTTGACTACACTCCGTCTCCCTGTAACTTGGGAAATGGCAAAGGCTAGGGTCCCAGTAGTTGCACGGAGTGCTGTCAAAGCCACGGACGAGAGAAAAGAAAGCCGCTTTTGTAAGAATTTTGAGCTACAGGCTAAGCTTTTAGGGTTAGAGGGGCAACGTCTGGGACACATAAAGGAGGATCCTGATAAGAGGGGAGTTCCTTCTTTTCCTCTTTAACAACTGCTTGGGTTACACTCTCACCCCTGTACCTTTGGTAAGGGCTACCACGTCCTTTGCCTCCCTTGCTCTCATTGGCTCGGAGCAAGGTCTTCCCCCCCCCCCCCCCCTGGCTAAGTGCTTGTGCTGAACGCAAACGGAGGTGTAACCTAAAACGAGGTGCGGAGGCGTAACCTCAAGCAAGGCACTATTTGCGGCTTTTTTAAGACAGCTTAGATGCAATAAAGGCAAGTTTTTTAGTCTGCTGATATTTCAGACCGTTCTATCATTCGGACGTCTTGTCGGTCCCTGCGAAGTCCGAAAAATCGGTTGGCGACTGTACTGCTGCACGCTGCTGCATGGCACCTGTTTTCAATGCTCGCGTGTCCTCTGCTTCAGGGCCGCTGGAGGTCTGTTTTTCAATGGGGGCTCTAACATGAACGGGTGCAATGCAAGCGACTGCCAACTTTATTTTCCTGCAGTGCTGAGATTCACTATTCCGTCAACGGGGCAATCGAAACCGAAGCCACGCCACTCCCCTCCATGGCCAAAGAAGTCCCGTAATGCAATGCACGCAGTGTTGCAAGCGGAGATTTTCTTAAGATGTCTTTTGCTCATTCGTTTCTGGACCGGATTAAGAAACATCATTCCTACTCTGAAGAGAATTTAAATCTGGGCAATGTGACAAAGCTTTCCCATAGTATGTTAAAAATTGAGGTCCACCGCCGCACAAATCGTGGCTTCCCTGTGGAAATAACCGCGCTCGTGAGATCGGAGGTTCTTCTTTCCTGCATTTCACAAGCTTTCATGAGGAGACAAATAGTATAGAACATCTAGAATGGCTTTTGTGTGTACTGCAATTTCTGCTCATCTTATTCAGTGCTGTCATCCTAACAGTGAACAGCATCTGGCAGGTCATGCTTTCGCTAACGATGACGCAAGGGGTACCCAATTTTGTAAAGCAAGGGACTACCAGCATGTATGCAGTGTGTCTAAATGCGTGCAAAAAGCAAAAAAATATGGCAGTTCATGACTTGATGCAATCCTTTGACATATCCTTAGCAGAAAGCGCTTTTACCAATGACAAAATTCAAGCTTGCGCAATCCCTAAGCGTAGTGTGAACGGCTTAAATTTTGCGAGGATCTCATTTTTGCATGCGACATAAAAAATACTGCGAAGAATTGGCCTGGGGGTATATTACTCTAAGGTAGCTAATACATGCCATATCACTCCAAATAAAAAAAAATGTTGTGCCTGCAAAGTATTTCCAAAACCCATACTTTCCAAACTTTGCGAAATAATGAGGTCACAAAAATAGTGGTAATTCAATTCAACTGGTAAGAATTTGAATTGGGACTGAAGTGCTCAAGCGGTTAAAAAAACAATCATTTTATCTGCCTGTTTTGCTTCTCTCAGATAAGTGGACGATTGCATGGAGCTACTAAAAGTTGAGTACTGTAACAAAAAACTTTGTACAGCAAGTCACAAAAAAAAAAAAGGTTTTTTTTTTTTTTTTATAGCAAAAAGAAACTGCAGTGCCCAATGCTCGTTGTCTGCTTGAATCTAGCACTAGCAGTCCTAACCAGATGTCAAAGTTTCAGCACAAACCATTATCTCACTTTTTGAAAATTCTAAAGGGATATAATGGGGTCCATTCTCGGCCTTTTTCGCTAACTGGTGCCATAGAGCTTAAAAGGTAATTGCAAAGAAAAAAAAGTTTTCTTTTTTTTTTTTAAACAGCCTAATTGGGACAAGCATGTCAAAAAACAATTTTTCCACGAGAAAAAAAATTTTTTATTGCAATATTTATTGTGTGAGACTGATTTTAGTTTGCGGCAATTTCGTCCGTTTTAAATCGCGCACCACGAAGTTGGGGTTCCATGACGTTTAGACCCAATTGGCTGCTATGCTTCTCATTGGCTAAGAGTTTGATTGACAGCTTAGATCTTGGTTGTGAAACCTTTGTTATTTGTTGCAATTTCCTTTTGAGCAGCATATTTTTATGTTTAAAGAATAACCCACGTAATGAGAGTTATCATTTTTTACAAAAGGCTTACAAGACGGGAACTTCCGTTTGGATTAATACAATAACAAACAAGAGCTTCGCCATTCTTTCGAGGCCGCCGATGTCTCTGTTTCCGCCTGTCTCGCCTACCTCGACTAGTCGTTTCGCCGAAGTAATCAGTGTTTCATGTTGACCTAGGTGCTTGAGTGAGACTTCCTGTAGTGAAGTAGTGTGTGTTTAGCAGCTGTCGCAGGTGTTAGTGATAGGAAGTGACGCAGGGTTTTGGTTTTCATAGCGCGGTTTGTTACTTTAGTTTTCGTCTTTGCTTTCTTAGCGTGCTTTGTTGTTTTCTTTTTTCTTCTTTTCTTGCGCATGCAAATGCTGGCTTTTTGGTGACGTCGGCTCCTGTAAAGCGGCGCTGTCGCTAAGCGCTGCGAAATCAGTGATCGCAACAGCGAGTCTTCCAGCAGCCATGTCGCCCCGAAAAACCACAAGCTAAATGCTATTTGGCTGCAGGCAATCGGGAGTTTGTGTCGCGACAAATGAGTCCAGGTATGTTCTCGTCATTTTGCTCCGGAGGCCTTCGAGATTCGCACCAGGTGCACCGAACGTCCATGACTGAGACACGGCTGTTACGTAAAAAACCTGGCACAGCCAGGTTATTACGTAACAGCTGTCCGCAGAAGCCTTCAGACGTCCAAATTCTGCTTTAGACGACATATATATTTTTTTTTTCTCGGCTTCCCAACCATCTTACCTAAAGTTGTTTGAATTGAATGTGTACTCTTATCGTGAATCAGCTTGTGATTACGCCTTTGTAGATCATCTTATTCACTTTGCTGGAGAGACGCAAACGACGGGCATAACAAAATCGTTTGCATATTCTGCATACCTCGCAAAATAACTTCCCCAGTCATCCTGCGATACACAAAGTCCGCACCGTCCTGACTTCCCAGTTTTGTACCTGCATTAGAGCAGTTTGTACCTGCTAGTAGGTATGCCTACTGAAAAAGGAACTTGGGGCAGTGTCAGAGAGGAAAGAGACAATGTTTGGAAAGCTTGGTTACTCTCCCCAATTTCTGAACTCTCAAGTGATTGTACCATAATAAACGCACCAACGCCTCTTCCCAAATTAAAGAAAAAGCACTATGTTCACTACGTAAAAAATGGTCTCAGTTCATGCATCTGCGGGCAGGTACGAAATCTTGCTAAAATTTATTCATACCGCATGATGAGCACTACAAACTCGCAAAAGATTTGCAGGAAAATATGGGTGGTGACTTAAATTTCCCTGAAATTCTGTGTAACCGGTCGTTTGCAGGACCGAATCATCTACTCGAGCAGTGTGCGTCGTTGTGCAAACATGTCGCTGTGCAAATGCAGTCTAACAACAAGCATAAAAACGGCAGATTTAGAACAATTTGGAGTCAAGTGTTCAATTAAAACGATGTAATTTTGTTGAAAACGCCCCGCAGCTTTTTACTCACGGTATGCGTCGGGAATCTTCTACATTGTTAGACAGAACCAAGAAAGATTTACTTTTAAAAACGCTCGCTGCGTCCTTTCTGACCAGTTTGACTGGATCAGCTGACGACGATGGGACTGAACCCGTTGAACCTCAACCCCACAACAACCAATTTGCATTCCGTGTTAGTGTGGGTGTCTACTTTCAAGCACTGCACCACACACACGACAAACGTTTCAGTTCTTTGTCGCATCGCCGTGTTGCACCAAACAGAACGAGATCGCCGAAGTAAACGCAGCGCTGTCGTGAACCTTGGCTAGTGTTTGCGCACTCGTGGACCCTGTGACTCCCTTCGCTTTCAAAGCACACACGACGATTACGAATGATACTTTCCGTCTTCCGGGAACATCTCAGAGGCACTTCTCAGGTCACGTCTTCGTATACATGTGCTTGCAAACCAAGGAGGCTTCTGGCGTCCCGTCAAACCAAAACAATACCGGCACCACGTTGAACGTGCGTTGTTCCAAGATTTTCATGGACAAAACAAATACAACGAAAGCAAACCGGCTCTAGCTTTCAGCGTACATCGACGGCACCTTCACTTCCCCCCCCCGCCCCGATCCGTGGCCGGAAGTGAAGACGCTGCGTAATCCGCAGCCAAGTCAATCCAAGAGAATCCAAGACTGAGAGGCGAGGTGTACTTCTGCGTGCGGGTTGAAAGAGCGGGAGTTTCAAGTGTGGAGAGGTTGTGACTCCGACTAAATTACGTCCTGTAACGTAAATATTGCTAAAAAAATTTTTTTGTTTTCGCAGAAGATTTGTTTTGTGATATGCTTGTCCCAATTAGGCTGTCTAAAAAAAAACTTTTTTTTTCTTTGCAGTTACCCGTCAGCCGCCTTTTTCCAGTTGAAAATTTAAGAAAATCCCTGATAACTGTGAATGAATTAATGAATAGTGCTGAAACTTTGCCACCTGGTTCGGATCGCTAACGCTACCTTTGGGCGGAGAATGAGTGTCCGGCGATGCACAGCTTATTTTTGCAGTAAAAAAAACATGTAAATTTTTTGGGGAAGAAACCTCGCAGATGCACTGACAGTGGATGGTTGAATAGATACTCTCAGCCATCAGTTATATGCCTACTGTTGACCAGTACAATATATTTGCAACGTGACAATCACATCCCGTGTTGCAAATAACAAAATTTTAAAAGAAATTATTTTGTTTTGTTTATATTAATTCAAAGGCATCTAGCAATGCACTACATGAGGGGGAAAGCAAGGTGTGGGAAGTCGTAATACATATCACACATGCACATAAAGAAAGATCAGAAGTAGTGACAGTTACTGTGATTTAGTACAGGGTGTTACTTTTAAATCAAACATGTATAAAATAAAAAAAAGTAATGAAAGGAAATTTTTAATGCCGTCTTTGCAGGTGACTTATATGGCCAGTGGGACGTAGTTAAAGTTCCGCGTTTTCGGTTTTTATTTTTTCCAAATTGGGCATACTTTTTTCGGTGTTTATTTTAAGATTCAATTTCCTTTTTTTTTCTGTGTATATTTATTCCCCAAAAACTTTTACCGTTTTTTTCGGTGAATATGAAAGAAACACCATTGGACACCGGATGAGACGATCCTTGTAGCTGTGATATTTGTGATCACTCCAAGACTAACGGCACATATACATACGTGGTCTGCAATCATTATGCGAGTAAATACGGTAGGCTTTTCCTCTCCCTCACCTGTGCGTTGGTCCTCGACGTTTCAGGAGTGGGCTACCTGGCCCCCACACCCCAACGAGTTTGAGACCCCTGTACTATAGCCACTGGCATCCTAATCTAAGGAACGAACCACGAAGCAAAAAGCAGTAACATAATGAACCATGCCCTGCATTCCTCGAGCTTCCAAGGACTACATATATCATAGACTCACTGCACCTGTCTTTGTACACAGAGCCACGTCGACCGGATCACGACGTCTCCGACATACCTGCAAGGCGTTGTCGCTGAGCTCCAGCTTACGCAAGGATTGCATCGATCCCAGGGAGTCGGGCAGCAGTCTGAGGTTGTTTCCGGGAGCCAAGAGCGTTGCCAGCTTCGGCAGACGACACAGCCCCGGCGGGAGCGCAAAGAGCTGCGGTAGTGGGTCGTGCGCCCCAATTAGGAATACGCCCTACAGCTTGTAAACACCTGTTCGCACGTAAGGTATAGACGCAGCGCTATAGACATGGTGCCGACCTTGTGCTATGTCAGCGTTGCGCGACAAGTGGCACCGTCTGATGTACTGGTGGCACGCTACACCCGCCTCTCCCAGCGTACGCGTGCAATGCAGCACTAATTGAGCTGAGTTAGTGCTGAGAGTAATGCTAACGTGGCACTTATTTCGCATCATCACAGCGCCGCGCTGCATGTGTGAACCAGTCATAATCGTGTCAGCATGCAGACAAAAGCGCTTTGTGAATACATGAACCCGTCAAAGTGTCATCTGATGTCACAACGTCACATGATGTCACAGAGATTGTATGAATGCAGTGCACCTAGAATGCCTTTGGGTTCACGTCACAGTGTCATGTTACACTCACGCAACGCTGTGATGTCACCAGGGTTACATTCAGAGACATGAAAACTCCAAGGCTGGCGCTATAAATGCTACAGACTTAAAAAGAACTACAGTTTAACAATGCCATAGACAAGCGCTACTGTAACAGCATGCCTAGCAGCGAAATTAAAGGAATACTGGGTTGCGAGAACAGCTACACCTAAATTTCTCCCAGATTTCATAAAAGTAGTACCGCCCAGTCCTGCAGGTATTGTGAACTTTTTATGAACAATGCTCGCACACCTACTTCGCCGCAGAACATGAGAACTACCAATCACTGCCGTTTTCAGAGAGAGGCCAGCGAACAGCGAAGCACCGATAACAGTTGTATCGTATCTCCGATCTAGAATGCTACCGGCGCCTCGCCATTTTCCGCCCTCCTTTCATAAATGACAGTAACAGACGTGCCCTGCAAAAAGGCAGACACTCATACTGTCTTTGCAACAATTAATGAATAAATGAATGAATAAATAAACGTATGAACGAACAAACCTCATTCTGCGAGACGTCCAGCTCCTCCAACGTGTCTCGAACTCGTCCCTCGAACAGTCTCTCAGGAAAGGCCCTCATTTCGTTGCCGGCGAGCACAAGCCGGCGGAGGGGAAGGTCGCCCAGCGCCGCCGGAATCTCCCGCAAGCAGTTCTCGCCGAGGTCGAGGTGGCTCAGGCGTTCCAGCGAGGTGACCTCGCGGCCGACGCGGGCCAGCGAGCAACCCCGGGCTGTCAGCGTCTTGAGCGTGTCCGGGAAGCGGGAGGGGTAGTCGCCCTTTTTGGCGACCACCATCGACGACTTGACGGGGGTGACCTTGGTGGGCGGCTGGGAGAGGTCGGCGCACTCGACGGGTTGACCTCGCACCAGGCGCCCCAGGAGAGTCAAAAATCCACGGAGGTTAACAGGGTCGGCCTGAAAAACGGGGCAAAAACGTTCTCCAGCTTGACAGCCCGCGGGAGCGTCGGCAGTCGGGAGTTGGGATGCCGCGATGACGGCGACACTCGCCTCTGCTGGTGCTTTTTGCCGGGACCCCCTTGACGCGTGGGCGGGACAGGATGCTAAACACGCCTGTCCAAGACACACCCCAGGCAACATGGTCCTGGGGTAACTAACGGCTGGTTCACGCAGTTCTTGTCGTGAGCAGTGAAGTGTCTACATTTTTAGGATTTTTTAAACATTATTCTTTCGCCACATGCGCGAAATAAATCCGACAATGTTATAGATAACCGTTTCTCGTAGACAATATGCAACTTTGATCTCGCGAAGTGCTCAATCGCAGTCCAACGCAAATGTGCGAACCAGCCGTAAGTGTCACCGGAGATGAGAATAAAACTGAAACTCAATATCATTTCAAACGACGAAGCTGTAGCAAAAATGAAAACATTCAAATATCTAGGTGTCAGATGTACACGAGGTTGTTACGAGGGCCGTGCGAACACTTGTATTTCTGCGTCCAAACTTTTAAGAAATCGACAACAGTAGACTATAACAGAGCTCGCCCGGCTCGTCTCGCCTAAGTCCACCCAGCGTTGGAGTATGAAGGCACTGTCTGAGATGCCCTCAAGGAAACCGCATTGAAAGACAAGAGAGGATACAAAACTCTGCTGCTGGCAGAATGGTGGTAAAGCTATAGGATCATTTGATAGAAAATACATTGTGCTCATACACACAAATATACGCACAAATATAACTATCGGGAAACGACAATTCATAACCTAGGGGTAAAAATAGCTTAAATCCCGATCGTTTAACCGACATTAAAACAGTCATTCGAAGCATTGAAACAATATTACTGGAAAGCCGATTCTGTTCTTCAACTGTATGTGGAAAGAAACTATAGAATTTGAAGGCATCACCCCCACAGTTACAAATGCAATCCAACCGTTGTGAAATAAAATATGGCAGATGCAAAAACCTGCTTTTGTCCATTCATTTTGTTCGAGCATATGCTGTGAATTAGATTTAACTGACAACCTTTTGCATGAAAATACAGTGGCATATATTGATGCTACAGTGGGTAGCCCTTGCAAATTCAATCGTTTGCTTCATGATTTATGAAGCTTGTAAACAGCCTACCGTTTGTAAGTGTGAAAATTGAATAAAGTATGATTAATTAGTTTAACTGAAGCATGTGTCGTTTATCCAATTCAGAAGCTAATAAAATACACTTACAAAAACAATATGGCAAACTCAAAATTTGACTAATTACTGCTTTCTAATTGAGTCACTGCGATTGCTGGAAGCAATTTTAACCAATAAATTATGGTGTTATTATAACGTTGAATCTGTTCTTAGTCCATGAATCCAATCTTGCTGTGGTTTGACTTGGAAAGGTTTGATGCTACAATTATTAGTTGAGTGCGAACAGTGAATTTTGAGTTTGAAGCCAATTTGAGGCGAATAATGTCGAGACCAATTTTAACGAAGTCAATGGGAATCGGAAATCACTTCGTTATATCCGCTATTTCGTTATAACAGACTTCGGTTATAACGAAGTGCAAAAGAGAATAGGAAAACGCGATCGCTTCGCTGTAGCCGCTATTTCGTTATAACCAACATTATAACCGGTCTTAACAGAAGTGGTCTTGACCGAACTTTTTCAAATCGGATCTCAAATAGTTTCTTCATGTCTTTCACTACTGCTGCATTATGCTTATATGAAAACCCAGCTAAACTTGTGAAGGTTGTTCTCAAGCTTCAACTTGTCTACTTATAAGCTAATTTTAATCTAACCATATTAAGGAACTGCGACCTCAGGAACTCTGATGCCTTGGGTTGTCAAATAAACAACGTAGTTAGCATAAAATTAAACTTGTAGAGAAGCCGGGCTATACCCAAATGAGTGGATTTACAAATCCTACTATTTGCAAATATTCCTCCTACTTCAAATTTGAAAAAAAAAAATACAAGTCTTGCTTTATGCAAATGCTCTTTCTTCAATCTCAAATTTGAAAACAAAATAAAAAGTAATTACAAATGATGAATACAGGTTGTCAGGGCACATCAGTCTAACATATCCTCTTGCATAATTTAATATTGAAAATTTTACTGCAATGTAGATATCAACATTCATAAAATTTCAATCTTTTTTTTTTTTAATACATTAGGTACGCGTGTGCACCATTCATTTTTGAAAAAGTACCTTTTTCCGAAGCACGCAATTGCAATGTTAATACTTTTCCAAGTGCTCATTGCGGCCAGTTACCCTGCTGAGTGTGCTTCATACCGCGCACGAGTGCACTGCAGAAAAGCAACACCCGCATAGTTCGCTTCCGCGGGTGTTGCTTCTCTGCAGTGCACCTGTGCGCGGTAAGAAGCGCGCCCAACGGAGCCAGCCTGCTGCGATCAACACTTCGAAAAATATAAAAGCAGCAGTTCATTTCGAAGCAAATATTGAATAGTGTATTATTCTAAACTACTCTTCGAAATATTCAATATTTGCACAACACTAGCAATTATAGATTTTGGAAAGAATTTCCATCAAGAAATTATGGCGTTCCATATTAGAATTATAAGTCTGTTCCTAGTCCATTAACCCAATCTTCTTGCATTTGAGAAAGTTTGACAAAGCATGTACTTGCCATTTTGATAGAGTCCCATGCCAGAGGGAACAACAAAAAATGTAACATGCAAGTTGCTTGGAAATGGAATGTTTCATCGGCAAAGAGCAGCGCACCTTTTTGATGACAACATCGTGCTTGGGGTCATGGAAGCTGATACGTGCTCGTCCTTCGCACACACACCTTGTGAACACTTGGGCGATGTTGCCATCAACCTAAACAGCAAAACAAGAAAGCGGGAAATGGAAGCTTTGCAATGATCTTTCATAGTATAGCACACCGCAAAACCGTTGAATTTTAAGAGCTGCTCGAAAGAGCAAAATTTAGAACTAACTATAAGCCTTGCACCACAGGCACGGAGTCTGAAACTCCAATAAACCTTACAAAGTACCTGGAATGTATCAGCTATGCAAATTCATCCCACTTTTGCTAGAAAAACTTGCGCGAGGGCACCACTACCGTCATCCATTGGCCATTGCGCCAACCACACGCGTGTCGTTATTCTCTTACTTTTCACTCCGGTAAGCTCAGCCTTCGAAAGTTTTACGAACAGAATGCACCATCTACGGGCAACTGTGCAGTAGATCATAGCACAATATGTCAAGAAATCTATGTTTGCAGCCCGTTCTAAGTGGGTCAGATCCATCTGTCCCAAACACACATGTGGCATGGAAAAACAAACCTATTCTTTTGAGACATAATATTCATTTTGTAGAAATCTGGACAACAAGCCAATCGAAATACAACTCTTCGCGTATGGAAGAGGGAGTCGTCTCAAATGTGATAAACGCAATGAGGCTCTGCCCCTGCAGCTGTTCTTTCCTCATGGCGGTGGCAATGGCGGAGAGCAGATGACATTTAAGCCATGATTTCCTCGTTCGTTGGGGCACCTCTGCTACCTGTTTGTCTAAAAGGAATACATGCCCTTCATACTATTTCCTGTCCCTTTTCTTGAAAACAAAGTCATCATTGGTAAGGAAACTGTAGATTTCTGAAAGCCATAGAAAAGACAAGACAGAAATCACTACAACTAGCAGATGATGCCGGCAGACAGCATCAGCGTTCGGCGTCCGAACGCCAATTTTGATGCCACTGTTCCCTCTAGATGAGGAGCAGATGGCACTGTTGTTTGCTCTGATTGGAGGAATGCAGTGGATAGAGGCAAACACAGCTAGCCTTTGTGTCCATCCAGTATCCTTCCAATCAGAGCTCGGCGCTCTGGCGTCACTGTACCCGCTGCACACATAAAGATCATATATGCTAACTCTACAGGAAATGGTCTGACATTTTCCCATGCATTCTGGCTGTTGCAAGCTGTGGAACATGGAGGCAGACCTTTGGAGTCCCACAAATGGTTAACAACTAGCTTTACGTCTTATTCCCTAGATTACACGGTCTTCCCAAGAACCAATCCACATACTTACCGGTGGAAAGATAGTTGCGCTCCTTTCAAAGCTTTCTTTTTGCATAGCGTGCAGGTGTATGGCATCGCGTCAATGCAAAACTAAACCGGATAAGCAGCTTCGCGCTACAGTTTTGGTAGGCGCGCCCCAGAAAAACAAAACCGCATAACCGCCACATTTCCGAAATTTTGACAGAAGGGGAGTTAATGCAGCGTAATGACTTTATTGCTTTTTATAAGCGTTAGAATAGCTCAGAATTTAGTTTACAATGTTAAATTATCAGTTTATTTTGCTGACAGTTTTCAGTATCCGCGATTACCATTGCGACGTCCTTCAGCTGGCAACATTGGTTTCTCTCGTGTTGTGTCACGCTCTTTCACTTGGGAATCCAAATGTTGGCGCAGAGAATTCGCCACTCCTCCTTACCCACCTTTACCCCCCTGGCTGCACAAGAAGCAGACGAACTTGCTCGCCGCATAGCTTCCTTCTCCATTGTAAGCTGGTGGTGAAAACCATAGGGTATGTTCATTGACATCGTTATATACACCATTTTGTTTGTTTATCAGCTGTCTGCACGTGCCAAAGTCAACCATTCCAAAGATGCACCTGACATCATTGAATGTGCAGTGCTTAGAGACCTAAGTTTCATTATGCTGACACCTAACAACAAAATGGCGGATTGACGCCATGTGAAAGCTCACTATTACGTCCACTTGAACAAGACACAATCTCTGAAACGTCAGAGTAAAAGCTGTCTAGGCAGCGATTAGCCGAGTCGGAGTCCATTGCAAACTGATTTTTAGAGTGCAGCTCTTAGGCGCCCGTTTCCAGGTTAAGCGGCGTCAGCGTAATTGCGCTATATTTATGTTATGTGACCTCAACACCTATTCGATTCCCCGCTAAATTTAACGGGGAGAATGACGTCACATGACTTCGTGTCACATCACCTATGAACAAATTCAGTTTCTCCGCTAGATTTAGCGGAAAAATTGACGTCACGTGGCCTCAACAGCAATTCAATTCCCCGCTAAATTTAGCGGGAAAACTGACGTCACAGGAACTTAATGAAAATTCAGTTTCCCCACTAAATTTAGAGGGGAAAATGACGTCACATGACTTGGTGTCTGTCACCCATGAACAAATTCAGTTTCTCCGCTAGATTTAGCAGGAGAAATGACTTCACGTGCGAAGGAGGAGGAGGAGAGGGGGAGAACGGGAGGAGGAGAGGAACGGGGGAGGAGCAAGGAGGAGAGGGTAAGGAGGAGGGACATACCCTTCTCCTCCTCCTCAAGAGCTGCACTCTAATTTCGCATTACAGATTTATAACACATGAAAGAGGAAGCAAAGAGAGAACGGGCAGAGCGCGCTCTTGGCTCATGCCGTTCGGCAGAACACCGGAAGTGAAGACGAAACCAATCTAAACAGAACAGTCAGCACACCTCAAATGGACTGTGCAGCACGAGTGAATCATTAATTGGGAGCTTTTAAACTTCCCGATCAATACTGCACTTCCAAGTTGCCCAGAAAGCCTATGCAACAATGAAGAAAATACAAGGACAGGGTACATACATTCGAGTGCTTGCATATGTATGCGACATTTTTTTTTTGTTTCTTCGTCTGTGTGCAGGTTCTTGTACAACTAAGCAGCACAGTGTTGGCCAAGCGGTTACGCTGAGATACCGGAGAAGAGGGTAATTGTCTGTGAATACTAGGCTTGCCCTAGCATGCATGGGCATACTAGGCCTTTCTCAATCTTTGCCGAGTTACTAAAAAGATCATGAAAAGATTTTTCAATTCCTTCTAACCTCAGCTTTTCTTAACTCAAAAGTGAAATGAGAAATCACATGGTTGTGACAGTATTTTACCGAAACCATAAGTTTTCCCAGCCGACCGAGAATCGCCGAGGTTAGCCGTCCGTGTCCCTCACACCTGGGGCAATGACCGACAAATGTTGACCTAGAGCAGCAGCCGTCCCAGTCGTCATGCCGACAGGCCAGTTGGATTAATTTTGCTTTCATTGAGAGAAATAAGAGTGATGTAAGATTGTCAACTTTGGCAGTGTTGTTTCGGAATATGACGACTCCAAGCTTCCACCCTGCTTACTAAGTGCACCGTGGAACTTGTAGTTTGCAAGTGATGATGAGTGCCGCCACGGCTGCGGCACTCATCGGCCGTTTACGAGAATCCAAATATCCGTCAATTGATCGTTGACGAGCACATACGTACGAGTGATGCAGTGCTCGTGTCCTATGCGCGAGCTGGGTTCGGCCGACATGCTACCGCGGATGGATCACAGTGAAGAGATAGAGAGCTCTTCGAATGAGTAAGAAATAGTCCGCTTTCATTTTCAAATGTTCGTACCTAAAAGCAGGTTTTTGGCTCGCTACCCTTACACACTACAATTTGTAACAGGTTAAGATTTGAGGGGAAAGCTCCTCCCACCCCTTGCCACTTTAGCAGAGCGCTGGAGAGGCTCCTCTCCAGCGTTCGCTCTGCTAAACTGGAAACGGGTCTTCTTTTGACCCACTTTTGAATCTGTTTTCTTTTGACACAGTAATCGCAACCCTAAATTATTTATCCCAATCCAAAATTCATTTCATGGTTCCTTTAAAAGTTCTGACTGTTTTACTTTCAAAATTAGGAATATTTAATAATTTCAAGACCGGCTTTAAACCCTCTTGTGACGGCTTTATGTTGGACCCTTGCCCCATGAACGCAGCAGCCGGCAGTCTGGCTACACGTTTTTGCGGACACTTACCCGGTATTTGGTTCCGCAAGGGTCTTTGACTGTGTTCAGGTAGAGAAAAGGGCTCTTGTTGACCGGGTGTCGCGTAAGCGTAAGCGTCGAGTACGCTGCCCGCCGCTTGCACTGGGTCGGCGTCGGCCCCCCACCGCCGTTCACAAGGCGGTAGTGGATCTCCGTCTCGCAGTTCAACCTCATGGTCGGAAACACTCGCCGGACTTGTTGGGGTCAACGTTGAAATGTCCGGAATATGCAGGTCAGTACAAAACAAAACGGATATCGCGAACTCAACTCAAACGAACACCAAGGAAAGTTCCCGCCGTTCGACGACGAGCCAACGCGCGCGCCATGATAGCATCATGGATAGCTTCGGCAACTACTACCATAGCCAACTTGTCCGGTCAGTTTCGAACGGCACAAAACGTGTATCGTTTGTATACTAAAAGCCGAATACTTACAAATCATTTATTGATACATTTTGGTAAAGCAGATAGAATTGACGGTACAAGAAAAAGTGTTTTGTCCAATCTTCGTTGTTTTTTTCGCTTTTCTTTCAACTTTTTAGCAAGCCAAAGTCAAAGCCGTTTAGAACGCGGCAAATTTCAATCGACTCAAGATGTTCAAATGCGAGGTAATGTGCATACGAGCATCAACTATCATTAAATCGATTAAACACCTTGCTCAGAGTTTGAATGTCCAGAACAAAAATAATAAAGGCGAGAATGAAGGCGCGACACAACACAAAAGAAAAAAAAACATTGCCATGTTTGTTTTTTCACATATTGTTTGCTCATTTCACAGTATTAGCAGTTTAAACAGAAATGAGAAAACGAAACAAAACAGCATGGGTGTCAGTCTTATGAAAGCACTTACGTAAAAAGTGGCACAGACAACTATACAGATGTACATAGCTTGCACCGATGTAACTTGGTCAGACATAATAGGAGAATGGGGGCACGAGTGCAGCTTCCGCGACATTAATTCTGGCCACCAGAAAGAAGGGCAGACAATGGGAGAAAAAGCGCATAGATTCCGCTGCATTAAGGAGACGCTTTTGGCCACCAGAAAGGTGGGCGGACTGCCATCACACGCAAGCCACGTATTGAACTGCGTTATGTTCCAGTATTTGTAATAGCTTCCGCCAATGCAGAAGCCAGCTTTTGGCCGAGTTCTTTTCCCCAGCTGTTTCTCGGGTCCCAAGTAGAACTCACTGTTTCGGAGGTTCCTGCTAACTTCTAACCGTCCTTTTCTTTTTTTTTTTTTTTCTTTTTTTCAGAAAATATGAAGCGTTTAAAGAAGCGCGAAAAAACAGGTGGTAATTGAGCCATCCAACAACCAAAAGTTTTTTTTTCTTGTGAATATTTTATTGCTTGTAATGCGCTCTTACAACCTGAACTTCCAACAATAAAGTCATAAACACACGAGAGGATCATCCCATCCGGTAAACAGCTGCAGCCGCGAAAACACATTTGCAGTTGTTGACAAGCAAATTGGCAGTGAAAAATGTGCAAAATGTCAGCAGTGCAAACAATGTCTCTGTGCACATAACCCTCCCGGATGATACTCTACAGATAACACGAATCTCTGTGATGTGGTTGGTCTGAACCATTTCGGAGCACCCCTTGGAGCAGCCAAAGGACCACTTTGGAACAGCAAAAAATAACTTTTGGATCGTAAGCACACATCAATTTCATTCATACCACTGTGCTAAACTATGCAACTAAAAGAAAATGTCTACTTTTACGCAACTGTTAGCATCAATTGCGTGGCAGGTTTGATTTCCTCGAACCCAGAACAAGCTGTTTGGGTGCGAACACCGAGCACGGCAACAAGCTACCAATTGATGGACAGTATGAACTGCTGTGAATGATTATTTTAGGCATGGAATAAAAGGTAAACCAAAGAGTACATTCAACTGAAATAATGTTCAGAATAATTTTGAGTGACCACGTCGATGTATAATTCTAGGTCTAATGGTTAATCTGTAATAAAACTGCAATTCTTAATTGAGATAAAAGAGCAATGCTTTTGTCATTAAATTATAAACATTAATTACATTTTATATGTAGAACTTCCTTATAAACAAAAGTCGGCATGGGAACAAAATATATCTTTGAAACAATCCAACCGAATGCATTGAGGTTATTTCCAAGCTTCCATCCACTGCTCCAGTTAGTCTAGTTTTAATTTACTTTACTGACTTTGTAACTGAACAGATGGAACCTAGGTACCTAAATGTGATGACCAAACGAAAGCGTTGACATATACCTATAGAGCAATCAATATAAATTTTCTCGCAATATCTAAGTATGCTTGCTAAACCTCGAATCTGAATAAGATATCACAAAGTATTGCGATATCTTATTTTCTATAAAATTATCATAACTTGCTTTTTTCTTTTTTTTAAAGAAATTATTACTGCAGGGTAGAGTTGTTAAATCAACATTTACTACTCCACCTACTTTTGTTGTAGAACTGTTTTTCTTCGTGTTTGGAAGGGGTGTAAATGACATAGTAGTTACTGTTTGCGAGCAATGGTTAAGTGGACACATTTGTAGAAATGTAACAGTATTTCTAACTTATTTACATTTATGCTCATGTAACTCATATCTTTTCCACAGTACCTTTCACAGCACTGCTTCCTGGATACCTCGCTAGAACTGCACAATATTGAAAAGTTTGCAAAAACAGCCTAATATGTAGCAACTGATATTGTATGAATTTTCGAAATTATGAATAGAAGTTTCTAGTGATGCACTATTCAATATTTGCTTGTAGATAAACTGTGATATTTATATTTTCAGAAGTGGTAATTGCATGCATTTTAGCCCCGCTGAGCGTGCTTCTTACCGAGCACAGGTGCATCGCAGAGAACACACAACCGCAAAAGCATGCTTCACGGGTGTTGCTTCTTTGCACTGCACAGGTGCTCGGTGAGAAGCGCAGTTAACATGGTAACCCGCAGCGATCAACATTTGGAAAAGTATGAATATCGCAATAGCGCGCTTGGGAGGAGAGGCACGCTTTCAAAGCAGGATGGTGTATGCATGTACCTCAATTATTTAAAAAGAAATAGAAACTTTGTAAATTTACGCTGATATCTACATTGCAGTAAAGCAATCTGCATCGCCATCTATAATTTTTTTCTTTTTCTTATTTAAGATTGAAGGAAGAATATTGGCATAAAGCAAAAGATTTGTAAATCTACTCAATTTTAGCATCTCTATAGGTTCAATTTTATGTCAAATTCGTCGTTTACTCGCCATCCCAAGGCATTGAACTTTCTGAGGTCACACACAGTCCATAAAGATTAAAATTAGTTTATAAATGGACAATAGGAAGCTTGGGAACAACCTTCATGAATTCAGCTAGGTTTCTGTTTAAGAATGGTGCAACAGTAGTGAAAGCCTTAGAGAAACTATTTGAGTTTCAATTAAAAAAATTCAGCCAGTACCACCATTCGCTGTGAACTCAAAATTCACTATTCGCGTATGAATATGTAGTAGTAAGACCCGCATAAAATTTGATGGTTACTTGCAAAGGCGCTGGTTCTGTCTGAAGATGGTAAACAGAAGCTAGTTGCGTCAGCAAACAAGCGTATCACAGTCTTAGAGACGGAAGTTTTTCTAGACCTTCATGTTTGAAAGCAAGATAATAATTTCTGCTTATAACCGCCAAAACTCTTTAGGTTCGGTACACCTAACCAAAAAGAATGAAGAGGCTCGACGCACGTTGATATGTGGAGAGTAAGCGCAACGTCAGTATCGTACAGGCAAGATGAGCTCGCTCAAAAGCAACATAATATGGAACGGCACTTCTGAACTTTGGCACTGCCACGAGCCTATATGTTAAGGCAAATAAATAAAGTCATACGCCACGAGCAGAGGCACTTCATGAACCGCTTTCGAAAAACCCAAAGCATGTCGTCTACGTGCGACGAATACAAAACGGGAAAAGTATGTTATCTGAACTCTGCACAAACAAACAGAAACTAGGCACGATTCCCAGATGCAGCTGAAGAAGGCCCGAAGTATGCTCGGAACACCCGATCGACGTCTTGAAACACCTGAAAGCGAGAACAAAATTCGTTAGGTTTTAACTACACTCGCCTGGCAGACGCTAGTCTTTAAGCCACAGTCGTACGTCGTACGAAAGACGGCCTGCAATCAGAGGCAAGTTTCTTCCTCGCAGGGCGGTCCAGCCAAGTTGGTTACACAAAGACTGCCTGTAGACGTGTTCGAGACACACGTGTGTGTGAAGCGAACATGCTTTGAACTTGCTCGAGGAGCGCTTGCAGATAACTCTGTCGTCGTGCCTGCGGCGAACTCTTTTGTATGGTGTACGCGTGGTGTGACTGCGGCTTTAGGAATTGCTCCAGCACCAGATACCATGCTGCCCAACCGACGTAAGCCAAAGTAGTCAAAGCACGAGCAAAGCGGTCTATTTCCTCTATCTTATGCCATCTGAGGTGTTCTTTCTTTCCAACTTTCGATGCTTTTAAAAAATATGTCGGTGCTTGTACGGGTGTTTAGCTTCTGCGACGCGATGCGCTTTGCTTTGTCATGACTGGGAAGTGTACGCAATATTAGGAATGCCATTAAAATTACTCAAATAAAAATGGAAGAATGCCTGTTTTTATTGGTCCAAGAAGCTAAAGATTCCCTTAGTAGCTCGCATCCAAAAACTCTCAAAGCTCTATAAGTTGAGGGCTTTGCTTTTCATACGTTCACGATGAGACGTCGTGAACAGTTTTTTCTTTGCAACAACGAAGACAACAGACGTGTGCATTAAGAACTTAAAGCTTCGGCTAAAACATACTTTTAATTGAGTTTAAAAAATGTAACGGCGGAGCACCGCCTCATTAGTTGCGGGATGGGGAGATCTGGGCAAAAAACCTCAACCAGGTATGTCACGAGAAAAGTATGGAGTTACGAGACATTGGCTTTTGTTATGAATGGAGTTCATTCTACAGCTGATTCCACGAAACATGGGACGAATCGTTTCTGCTAAAAGTATGCATCTCGCAGAAAAATGGTTGACTTCGCATTGGTCTGTCTCCAGAAAGTCTCCAATCGAAACCGAGCCTTCAAATGCAGTAATTAGAAATTTAATTGCTGAAAAGTAATTACTAACATAGTTATACTAAAGACCATTAATTTTCCTAAATTACCTTTAGGAAAGGCCAATACAACATCAACCTTTTTTTCTTTACAATGCACATTTTTGGCAGGAACAACTTGGCCTATGTTTTGTGAAACATCCCGTACCATATGAAGCCATTTGGAGAAGTATGGTAGGTGGAGCACTTGAAGAACCTGAGCGGAAATGCGCCGTGTTATCATTATTTGCCCCCATTGTAAAAGACTATGTAGCAATGACTAGTGTAACAGTTAAATACTTGACTCTGTTCTCAACAATATCAGACTGCTCTCGGGAGTCAAAAGTTCACTGCTCTTTTGGATCAACCTTTCTAAATATGTCCGTTTTCTTTATCTCCTTGCTACGCAAAATCTACTGGTTGCTATCTAGAATATTTTGACAGTGAAGAAATTTAATTAGAGGCAAGATTCTACTGCAATGAAAGGAGGACAAGCTTACAAAACTGCAGAGTGCAGAAAATTTCTAACTATCGCTTTCCTAGAGCATGAATTACTTGTTTTGTGCCTCCGACGCCGCGTTCGGCTGGAACTCGCGTTCAATCAGCGAGGCATCAATCGAACACAGGTCCCAGCCAAACGCAGACTCGACACTCGCGTGCAATCTGCGTTAGTCCTACAGTCCAACTGAAATCCCTTCGTTTTACTTTTTTACTGCGAGAGCCTCGCAATGTAGTGTGTAAGCGATGTGCCTTTTAATGTGAAAGCATTAACTGTCACATGGAGCAAAGCCGGCATTGTTTGTAACCGTCTGTTGCAGAAAAACGGCACCCACAAGCAGAATTCCCATTGGCTGCAATGGGTCATATCAGATGCCTCGTCACAGAAACCAGCCGGGCACTCAAGATCAAAGGAGACGTGCCTCAGAAACAAAACACAAATTAAAGCACAGCAACGCAGATGCATCGTCACGGAAGCATTGAAGCCGGAGGGGGCGCCGCGCCTGGGCAGTGGGGGAGCGTGATGTCAACGCTGGTGTGCCGTGAGAAAAAGAAAGACGTGGCGCGCTGCTTGTAGAAATGCGCTGAGTGTAAGAATGCTTTTGCATTCCTACATGTAAGCTGTCTTAAGTGTCTCTGTTTAACTTTTTGTCGAAGAATTAGATCCTTGAGTCAGGCACCACTATTCCCGCAATCAATTGCTTAAGAAATAGCTGGTGCCACATGGCAGAAAACTGGCTTCAAGGACTGCCAGAATGAAACAGTGTGCACATTGAGGAGGAGAGGGGGGAAGTGTGTTAGCACAAAAAGGTAAGCTACAGTAGGCACAAAAGAGACTTTGGGGGAGCTGCGGCTCAATGGAGCCGACGAATCTAGCCTCCTTGGTCGAGGGTGAGCCCACGCTTGCTCGAGCACATGCTCACGTATTTTCGCTCCCAAACCTGTTGGACTGGCGGTTTCCAAAAATGGTCCTTAGAGCACCTCCCACTAGATTTGCACACCACCCTCGCCTGGTACTATGTCTTCCATTTTGAAACAAAGCAGAGAAATACAGATGCATTTACATCAACATAAAAAAAAAGGAACATAGAAAAACAGTAGAAACCCACCGCATCAAGGTTACTTGCACTTGCATCCACCCTCACAATGTCCTTGGTGCCGTAGAAGTGGTCAATCACTTTCATCGTTGTTGTCTCGAACAGTCGCTGCCTGAGAAGTTGAGAAAGTTAGTACGCTCTTTTAGAGTTTCTTTACGCGCATGTGTCATTAAAAATTGGTCGCGTTCTGGCAACAAGGCAAAGCGTGCACGGCGTACGACGGATCCACAGGAGATCCAACAACGGGAAAAGGGCAGGTGACAAAGGTTTCGAGGCTAGGAAGAAACAGTGCGGTCGCTGGCGAGGTGAGAATGGCAGGGAGGAGCCTCAGTTGTCCCGCCTCCGACTCCAGCCCCCTACCTTCGACAACGATTCAATGTCTTGTGCACCCCGAGGGCACGTGCGCGGCCAAAGTGCGGCGGAAGGCACAGAGAGCATGCTGGAGGCAGGGTGTTTGAAAGATGCACCATGCCTTTCTCGTACCGTCAGCGACTACAAAAGAGAATGCAGCCCTTGTGACTGATATGTTAAAAATGTACTAAAAAAAAATAGAACATATGGAAAGAGGAAGGGGCATTGACACAAGGGCAGTTTGTTCCTTTATTTTGACCTCATGAACCGTGAATTGACATATTTTATAAGCCGAGTTCTCAGTCAACCGACCAGAAAGTATGATAGCTGTCTCAGTGAACGAAAGAAATGTGGTCTACAAAATTATGAGAAAATTTTAAGAAAACGATGTCACCCCTGGTCTTCCCCAGGGCTGTGACATCATTGGCCTGAGCCAACTTCGTTCGGGTGCATAGAAAAAAAAAAATCTTTGGAACAGAAGCGCATGCAACGCTGATCCAAGTATGGAAGTGTGCTGGAGACAGGAGAAAGTTCTCAACCTAAGAAGTTGGACGTGGAATAAAGTTGGGTTCACACATTACATTGAGGTGCTAAATGAATACTAGGAACAGCGCTGATTTCAATGTTAGTTAGCACTGATAAAGCACAGCATCGATGCTGTACCACCAATGTGGGGTGAAGTCAGCATTCCATCAGCAAGGTGAGTGCTATTTGAAGTGCTGACCAATAGTGTCGAGGTAGCACTGTGGTGTACGTGAGAATGATCCTTAAGCTTCCGAGCTTTATGCCATTCCCAAGAATACATACCTCTCCAGGAAACTGACGGAGTAATCGTCGGGCCTACCGCTGCCTTGCTCCGCACGTCTGGCAATGCGCATTTTGCAGATTTCATTTGGGCAGTCCAGGAAAAGCACAAACTTGAGGGGAAACTTGTCGGCCATGTCTGCATTCCAGGCCTTCAGCAGCTCGAGGTTTCTAGGAAAGCCATCCAGAAGGAAAGTGTCAGACTTGATCTTTCCAAGTGCCTGCAAAATAAAGAGACAGGAAAAAAAAAAAAAAGATCCGATGGAAATATCTTGGTACAAACGTCACTATCAGCCACTGCGGTGGATAGCGTGACCACCCTCCTGCTAGCGAAATGCGGGACACGCGGGGCAGGGGAAGGGGTAGAGGAAATTTATTAACACGGACACAACGAACCGAGGCTCTGTTAACACTTTTATTATCCTGTACTGTGTATACACCTACTAATTGTAATGCACCGAATAAGCTAAAATAATTTCCACTCCCAGTGATATATTTTTAATGCCAAACATGTTATTAAATGTGTCAAAGTTGAAAACATAAAAATTAACTATATCATAACTGTCAACACTTACTTTTATCAACATAACATATCAACATCAACAACGTATCAACACAAATTTTTGAATGTTATGTTCTTTTTTGACCGTTGCAAGTGTACCAGTCTTTACTAAAAAAAAATCTACAGCAACCTTTTCGCATTGACACAGCAATTTGCAAATAATTATAATATTTCATATTTAAACTTTTGGTGAGCAATTTGTTTTACAATATTTTGCCATTAAAGAGACAGGCACAACGGCACATGTGCGTCGGTTTTCCCGCAAGAACTATGGTCGCTTCCTGCAATGCTTGGATAGAAAATGGAGTACCATTTTGATTCACATGATTACCAGTGACCACCACTCTTCCCTGTTGTTGGGAAGCACCATGAGTTGCGGAGTGAATTTTACGCCAGTCTGAAATGCGGGACATTTTGAAGATTTTGAAATTTCTCGCGCGACGGTCCGGCGAGCCACGGGACGGGTGGTCACCCTATTTGAGGACCCCGAGGGTCTTCTTAGAGTCCCCGAAGCCCTCACTGTTTGCGATTACTGTCTCTCGGAGTTCCGTCCACATTACGGACACTACAAGCGGAGACTTATGCTGCAATTGTGCAGACATCATTGAATGTCGTAGACACCAAAACGTGATGAACAGTGCGATGCGATGACACTTGCGCCTGGCACATGCCTGCCCCAATCCCCAACCCAATCTCGCACCAACGGATGGCCATGTTTTTGGCGGCCCGAGGCCAATGTTGCAGACGGAGCCAAGGTTTCAGTTTCTACTTGTGTCCAAAATTATAGATTTAAAAATATACATCCCATTCTTCGCGAAGCAAATGACGTACCGTAAAATACCGGGGGAGCAAGTCCAGACCATTTTCTCTGAAACTGGATTCATCTAGACATGGGCGCTTGTCCGGTCAAATCGGGCAGTTAGCGTATAATTTGCAGAATTCCCAAGTTCGGAAAATTATAATAGTGGGCGCTTGAATGAAATGGGCGCTTCTGTGGTATTTTACGGTAGTGTCTTTTACTAGGGCTTTTTAATGTGAAATCTCTCATTATCCCGAAATCTTCGGAATTGAGTGGAGTTGCCATTTAACGAGCGTGGAGTACATACTGTATGTTATAGTAATCTGTACCAGAGTCAAACAATATATATAATTTTCAAATATTTGACTGCATATTCTTTAAGGCTGCTAGCATTGAGGTCTACTCAGTATCCTTCCAATCTGAGCCAATCAGAAATCGGCGTTCGGACGTCATCGCAAACCCTGCGTAAGCTCTTCTGCATAGGGATCGCACACTTTTACGTACTTCACAGTGCAAAGCAAAGTTAAACTAATGACACTGTACAGTGTTGGAGCAATAACCGCGTACGTCCCGCTCAAAAACGCCAAAAAAAAAAAAAATGTTCTTACGTTTTTAAGCAGCTCCACTTTGATCCCCGGAGGCACATGTTTACCACCGAGGAGTCGGAATACGGGCCCGTAAGTTGATTCCTCGGTCGCAGTCTCGCGCCTGAACACCTCGCCGACGGAGACGTGCTCGAAGCCGTACTTCTGCGCAGGAGAAAAGCAGAACCGAAACGCGCGTGTGAAACCGACCTATGCCCGAAGTGGAAACCTTCGGGAGTACAAAACGACTGTCACCTGAGCAATTCGTCGGCATACTGTCCCCTTTCCGGATCCGGGTAAGCCCAGAACGAAGACCACGCTCCGGCGTCTTGCCAACTCCTCCATGACGAGGCCGAATCAAAACGATGAAAGAGTTAACTGACCTAGCTAGCATTGAGCGTGTTTCCCATAGAGCGATACTGCGCACAAAACAGCTGCTGGCGAGGCGGCACGTCCGGCACGTCTCTGGAGGTTTCGTCAGTTTCATTTCGGGGCAGTCGCTCGGACGCTTGCCTGACTTGTCCTTGTGCAACCCTCCAAAAGCTACAGATGGATGGATGGATGGATGGATGAATACGGCTGAGCCCTTTGGATCGGGCGGTAGCTTACGCCACCTAGCCATTTTGTTTTACCATTTAAGCTTAGAATATTTAAATGTGAAATCTATATTCACTCCGCAGTGCAAAGAAAGTGAGGCTATGAAACCCCCTTGCCATCAGTGGATAAGAAAATACCTAGTTTTCTCTCGATTTCTGCCACCATTCACTTAATCTTTGCTTGGTAATCTCTACAGTCTTGAAATCCACTCTCCCTTCGCTGTCTCTAAAACCCAATGACTTTATTAAATCTATGTTGTCTTCGGTAGGCATAGGGTGAAGTCCTTTACAGTAGAGTATCAAGTGCTCAGCCGTCTCGTCCTCCTCTCCACAAGCAGTGCACACTGTATCAATTTCCTGGTACTTCACTCTGTATGTTCTGGTTCGCAGAACACCCGTTCTTGCCTCAAACAGCAATGAGCTTCCCCTAGAATTGTCATAAATGCTTTCTTTGGCAATAACTCTTTTGTTTAATCTATAGCTTTCCAGAGCCGTCTTTGTCTGCATTCCCTCTAGCCACCAATCTCTTTCTGTGGCCTTAACTTTCTTCTTAACTGAGACTTGCTCTTCCGTATCTTCGTTATAGCCCAAAAACTTTCCTCTTAATTTCCTAGTGCGCTGTCTCCACTTTGTGTCTACACTCCTCATGTATAAATAGCTGAAAACCTTTCGTGCCCATTGCTCCCCGTCCATTTGCCTCAACCTATCCTCAAATTCTACCTTGCTCACCGCTTCCCTGCTCTCAAATGATGCCCATCCCATGTCTCCTTGTACTCCCTGGTTTGGCGTTTTGCAATGTGCCCCCAAAGCCAGTCTACCTACTCCGCGCTGTTTTATTTCTAGTCTCGCATGCACTTCGGATTTCATGCATAGCACAGAAGCCACCGCCCTATGCGCCGCCCACGTGGTGCTTGGTTGTTTAGTTGTGTTTACAAACAAACCAGTTCGCCGCCTGGGGCGGGTCGGGCGGCGTCGGGGAGGTTGAAAAAAGTCGTGACAAGGAAAAAGGAAAATAGCAATACCTATATCTTCTTGGGGAAAAAACAAATTAAATGCACCCCGTTTTTCCAACTTCGCTAGCCTAGCTTCACGTGACATTTTAACGGCAATTTCTTCTGTGTTTTCTCCAACTCTGCGCCCTATGTACTGAGGACGCGGGGGTTCAGGCAGTTCAGGTTGCTTTTGCAAAAGCCGCGCCCGGTTTTGGCGTTTTGGCCTCGAGGACGGGGCTGACGGGGCTCTCCAGCCTGGCTAGTAAACCATGTGTTTTCGAGACGATTCACGGAAGAGCAAGCCATGAGCAACGGTGAACATGATCTTCTGAGCAGGTTGGGGGGGAGGGGGAGGAGGGGAGGCGGCTGGACAGGGGTCGGGCGTCCGCATTTGCACAAAATCAGGTTCGCACTAAAAAGTCAACGCATCTGACCCTCGGGCCATGATTTACTGTCTCACCGTTTGACACCAGGAAAAGGCGCTTCAGAGAATGCCCAGTCCACAGTCGCAACCGTACAGTTGTTCTTTCCGAAAGTTTGTAGCGAGCATCACTATTTTGCCAGCTCTGGATTTCTCCATATGTGTGTTCGTTTTACATTGATCATAGGGTGCCTACATGTCTGTCTGTCTGAGGGTGAAGACATCCATTGTTGCCCTGAATGTGCCAGCTGGTGACGCTCTCACGCACTCGGAGTCGGTGCCATACACGGCTCTGCTCGGTGCGTGACTTCGGCGGTAAAATGGCGTCTATGCATTAGCCAAAGCTACGCGCTCGAGCTGAGTGACACCAGATTGCGCGCGCTTCAAAATGCATTAAAAAAAAAAATGGCGGAAAAATGGCTGAGATGTCACCACTCAAGCAAAAGCGCGCGTGTTTATAAAGGAGCTCCAATTGATCACGGCTTTCCATTTTCTGGGATGAAGAAAGCAGTCACCTCTGACCCCTGCCGAGACTCGGAGTCGGATTCTATTAAGGCAATCCTTGTCCCAGTCACTCCTAGCAACCTTTGCCCTCCCAAATTCACTCATCTGTCAAAGGTACGCCTAGAGATTTTCTGGCAAAACTAAAGTTGACCAGATAAATACAAGACCCGTGCAGAGAAAGCAGGAAGAGCTCCACTTATTTATGTACATTATCTGAACTGTAGTTTTAAGTTGAGGTGACGAAGGAGCAGGGGCGGATCCAAGGGGGTGGGGCGACGGAGGCAGCCGTCCCCCCTTCTCGGAGGGCAATTTGACATGGCTAAACCCCCCCCCCCCCCCCCTCATTAAAACTGATTACCGGCCTGCCAGGTGGTAGAAGGCTCGGTACTCAAGGACGAGGTTTCAAAATAGGGTGGGTCACACCCTAGCAGGCACACTTAAACTCTGAACTTGGAAAACCACTCCGTCGAATGGGAGAATAGTATTGTTACAAATTTTTCCGCCCCGCCCCGCTCCCCTCCCCCAAAAGGGAATTCTGGATCCGCCCCTGTGAGAAACAATTTATTTAATATTAAAAAAAAAAAAAAAAGCCCACCACAAACACTTACCCGAAAACAAATGATAATCGGGGCCCTGCATTTGTGGACTTTGTATTCTGGGTATTGGTACTTCCATAGCCGTACTTCTCAGTTTGGTTCTCTCTTATAAACGTTAGCTTTTATGTCTTCGCGTTATCAAAAGTGAAATAATGTTTTTTTTGTTAGTTGTGTACTTTCTAAGCTCGCACACTCATTTTGGTACGTTATCTAGTTTTCTCTCTCTTAATGTTTTGAGTATTATGAAAAGACAGACTGTTCATCGGGGAATCTAAAATGTCATGAAGGAAGTGTAGTTGGTCGATGGGATCTTTGAACTGTATTTTATTTGAAGACTCGAAATATTGTAGAAAAGCTTCCTTGCTTGCATATTTCCTCGTGTTCTAAAAAATACAAAATGTCACAAAAAAAAAAAAAAATACAGGTTTTTTTTTATTGCAAAAATAAACTATGCATCGCCTAACGCTCATTCTCCGCCCAAAGGTAGCGCTAGAGGTCACAACCAGGTGCAAAGTTTCAGCCCGATCCGATTTTCTAAAAAGTTCAATGGGAAATCGGAGCCCATCTTTTCCCATTTTCGGTTTCTGGTGCCCATAGAGCCCCATGTATTCGGAAACTCCGTACGCCGCCATTCTCCCATAGAACTTTTCAGAAAATCACTTATAACTTTTCAATAAGATATCGGATCGGGCTGAAACTTTAGCATCTGGTTGTGACCTCTAGCACTACCTTTGGGCGGGGAATGAGCATTAGGCGATGCTTAGTTTATTTTTGCGGTAGAAAAAAACCCGTAAACATTTTTTCGTGACACCCTGTACATGACTGGGCTTCCAAGAATATATTTTTAGTTCTTAGAAAGTTGCTGTGTTGCAGAACCTGATAAATTAACAAATGACCGGTGGTCCCTTCGTCAGCAATAACATGTTGGTCCTGATATGTTTATACCCCGTCGTTCACTATCACGGCAGTTTTGCGTCCGGTCTGCAGGATTTGAGTAGAGAGATGTCACAATACTTGGGCGGGGGACCATATCACTTTTACATAGACATTTTCAAAATTTATACGTGTGCGAAAGTTTTGCCCACATCAAGAAAAAATCCTGCTGATGCCCATGGTCGCAGCCATTTGCCATCCCGCCGGAACGTCATACTAGTCGTACGTTGTTAGTAGCGTACCGTACCTGTACAGTGTGAACGCATCGCAAAAGGTGATTTTAATACGTCATTGGTCGTAACTTACCTTCACGTCTTGCAGTGTCACAGAATCCACATATTTTGCACCGCGACAGGGTTCGACTAGGTTCAATAAAGCTTCGGCGCAGCAGACGACAGAGGCTGCGCAGTACAAAGGTGGGATGAAAAAAGGGGCAGACCCCGTGTGTTCGTCCGACTCGGCTCTGGGGTGCTCGAACGCTGTTGCCATGGTAACCTTCATCTGCTCGCATATGCCACATGGTAGCGGGAGGAAAGACGATGGGATAATGGGTGTACCAAGTACACCCATTATTCGTCGCAGGCGCACGCGGGCTTTTGGGAATTTTGCAAAGGGTCTATTGCAAACTTTTTCTGTGGGTCTATGGGCGTACGAGTGGTTTTTCAACGTAAATCAAGTTATAAACAGCCTTGGAGATCGCTTGAAGATTGTATGCGAAGAATAAAATAACACTTCTATAAACACCATTTTTGTTTCGATAGGATAAGCATTTATTAAACGCGAAAAAGTGTAGAATCGATCGATCACGCTGCCATTAAATTGCAAATGCTCTCCATGGTTTGAGTTTTGCACTCTTACTTGAGGCCCTCTAGTTGACCACCCTGCGGACTGCGCCTGCTGCTCCTGCATTTGGTGGTACGTTGTCAACAATAAATTGAATTAATAATGTTTTTTAAACTCCCGTTACTAACTTGCATGGAGATAACGATGATATACATAATCTTGTTTAATTTAAAAAATGTGTTCCGCGTGTTTTGCCAAGCACGCGGCAAGAGTTTCGTGGTATTTAGAGCGCTATATAGCTCCTTCGGAGCAGAGTAGCGCAATCTAGAATGCCATCTCTCAGCGACTAGCCGGTGAACGCCCAGGGGTTTCAACTCCGGTAAAAATGCATGGGGAACATGAGAAAATCGCTGTTTCTTGATTATTTTGGGGTTGTACAGAACGACAATAGTTTCTGACGTAATAAAGGTACAGTTTAAAAATTTCCTGAGCGCCTGTATGCAGCAGACGACGAGGCGATGTCACACCATTCACGTGACCCGCTCCGGCCAATCCATAAAGTCCATCTCCTGCATAAAACAATTGTCTGCTTCAAACGCCATTGCTTTAGAAATTGCCTTCTCAAAATTATCAAACGCATCCAGTATTATTCAAACTTTGATTAAGCGTTCAGTGCTTTACCAACTTTGCGACAGACTAGTTTCGAAAAGTGTGAACTAGGCGTTTATTTTTTAATCCGCCATATTGAGTCGCTCTCCATGTATTCTCCCATAGGGCGGGCCGCCTCCTGGAACCCTGAGTACCACGTGGCTCGCACCAAGCTGCTCTGTCGGCCATGTTGTCGGCGAAACACGAGGATCCAAAGGGTTCCGCTACTCTGCTCTGTAGGAGCCAGTGACTGGTACTCACGGTATGGTGGCTACCTACTTACGGTTCCAGGAGGTGCCCGGCCCGCGTATTGTGAGACCCCCCACGGCAGAGCCCCGCGAGAGAGAAAAAAAGGAGGGAGAGGAGGAAAGGGAGGAGAGAAGAGTACCGCGATTGGCTGGCGCAGTCACGTGGTACGCGCGCGCTACGGGCTGTTCTAAGCTGCGTGCAGCCCCCCTCCCCCCCGCTACCGCCGACGCGAGCAGACGCCCTGCCGTTTTGTTTTGGAGCACTCCACGCCCCAGTCGAAAAAGTGCATTGGTGCAGTCCTAGATATTGGAAGGTATCGTTAGTGTGAAACTGGATAACATACGCGCACAGGTCTTAATGCTGACTGGGCAGCTACGCTACGGCCGTTTTATGCTTTCTGCCGTAACGTTCGCGTACTCCAGGGCGGAAGGGTGTGTTTAGGCCTAAGGACCCGTGACCGCTGCCAGCGTTCCGAAGTCATTTACGGCCTGGAAATAAACCCAGCTCGTTTGGCTTTCGCTAAAACGTCCAGTGTAGCTAATGTTTTATTTCATTCGAACGACGCGCCGCTGCGGTGTTGTGTAGTCTGCCCTACAGCGATGCCCAACTCGCCGCTTGGCAGCATTATTCACGGGTGTAACATCATTCGCCCGTTGCTGGCCTCAACAGGAATCGCGCCAGGTACGTATGAGACGCCAACGGAGCACAAGCGGTGATCTGGACCGCGAGTGCACGTCTGAATTGTGCTTTGCATATACACTGTCACGCCTCTGCAAGAATCAATCGCGCTCCCCGCAGCTAGTCGAAATGGAGAAGTGCATTGTCAAGCCTGTAACCCTGCGGCGAAATTGATCTATACCCGATGTCAGCTTTTTTGTGCTCCACTGGAAACGGTACTAAAGCGTGAACGCAGCTGCTTCGACCAGTGCTTTTTTTTTTTTTTTGCGCGATCACTCGAGGGGCTGAAGCATGTCCGCGGGCAGCGTGCACGCACTCGTACACCCACAGTGGAGTGACGCGAAGTGACGTAGCGATTGTTACAAATTTAGCGAAGGAAGCGGGCAGTGAGAAAATATTCCACAAGCCGACTGGCCATCTACTGTCATCGTCCTCACCTGCAGCGACGACTGGGCACGTGTGTGAACGAATTGGTTGATGTCAAGGGTCGTCCTCGCTGTGCTTACCAATTAGCCTCTGCAATGTGATATGCCCACATGCCCACTGTTATGCGTACGCATGCTGCAGACAGTAGGTGTCAGATTTGTCCTAGCTATGCTTACCTCAGAATATCTTCAAAGGATTGTATTCACACATGTCCGCAAGCCTCAGATAGTTTTGCCCGAGTGACTTGGAGCCTGTGCTCGACACAGGGGGGCTATGTTGCACGTTTTGGACTCCCAGAAGACTAGGGAGAAGGAAGTGACGTAGGTGTGAATGAACGTGTCTTGGCAACTTCTGCAGATACTGTCATCAGCGACTACACCAATCAACATCCAGCGAGCATTGTTGACGTCACTTCCTTCTCCCTAGTCTCCTGGGAGTCCAAAACGTGCAACATAGCCCCCCGGTGCGAGGGCTGGCTTTGCCTGCCTGACCTCCATCTTTCTTTGCGACTACAAAAAGCTGGCCAAACTGGCACCTGGCATTGGTGAATAGGTAGTCTAGACATAAAGGGAAACCGAGGTCAGCCAGCGTGAACTTTGCTTCAGCAACAGGGTTTCAAAATGCAGCCGCAAAAAGATGCACTACATGTTGGGCACATTGCCATTGACGTTTCTGTTTCCAGCAGCTACAAAAATAAGCACTCTCATCTCAGTTTGTCCTCTTTTCCAAACTTGGTGATGTTAACCACTTGCGAGGTTCCATCAACCCAAATTTCCACTACGGAATACTGACACTTCTCGCTGCATGACCTCCACTGGGCCATGTGCAGTCAAATCATGGAATGCCTAATTTTTCTGAAACCAGTAGGGAAAATATACGAGGCAAGACATTCTCAGATGATCAGCATGGTCGACAATATATGCAGCAGACCCGACAACAAAACTCCCTGTACACAACTTTAGAAATCCATCCATTTATTTCAGGCACATTGCACTTGCGAGCAGGCAAGCACGAAAGCAAGTTTACATCACGAGCACTGGCAGTGCAACACAAGGCGTGCAAATACACCCAACAAAAAATATGAAGCATAACGAAAAAATAATGGTTATCTCATTATTGAAGACGGCAATAGAAACAAGGTTGTCGTGATTCATGTATGTGCACTACACAGTAAACAGCGCCGTGACAACAGGAAGGGCACAAAAAGTGCATTAAAAACAAATCGCAATAAGGAAACCTTGCACTCTATGCAACCAAAAAAAAGAAGAAAGCCTAATTCCTACCAATAAAATCATACTATTTTAAAATAAAATAAAATACTATTTTCTATCAAAAGAACAGATGCGATGCGAATACACGAGTCTTGGTCAGTCATGTATCGGAGCCGCTTCTAGCATCTCCCTTTCCACTTCCTTTCCTACGCCTTGCCACTTGCACACCGTTCAATGCAGATGAACATCCATAAGCTTTGCAGTGCATTGGCAGGTGTGATCCATAACCACTGATAAGTGAGGCCGCACTGATTACCATGCCTCTTACCACAAACCAGCAACTTAACCTTTGGTCCCGAGCATTGCAGATATTGGAGAACTTGCAAAGGGTCGTAATGATGACAACCACACAGAATTCGGCTGCTACTCTTTTCAAGCTGTGCAATATTTTATGTACATAAGGCATGACTTCAATTTTTTTGTGATGTTTCTTGAGTACAGTATTATGGCTTTTAAGTTCTGAAAGGGACAGTGACACCCCCCAAAAATTGCTTTTATTTTTTGCCAGGCAATACATTATGGTGTCGGAAGACTACCCTATCAATATTTTGCGACAGCGTCACATATATTTTTTATAAAGTAAAAAAATGCAACTGCTTGAAACCGAAACTGGACTGGGGAAGAAGAAATATAGAGAAAGTTGCCAAAAATCACATGGTTTCGCAACTTTTTTTTTTTTCATTCAACATAGTTGCAGCTTTTTACAAGCCACGAAAAATGGGCATCATATTTTTTGTCTATATTTAGCATCGGGTGTGTGCCTTCGATTACCCACGACTTAGATTATCTTTGGTGATTGTGTCTCAACCATAGAAATCGGCACGTGACCATAGAGAAGAGGGTGAGTGCGACTCAAACCGTCCAGTTTTCGAGCGGAAAGAAAACTAATTTCGAGCCGCAAATTGTGTTGTGTAGCCGCCGCATTTGTTCATTTAATGGAAAGAGTGTGATTTTATCAAGAGGGATTAGGCTTTTTTCTGTTTTGGTTGCGTAGAGTACAGGCAGTTTCCTTGTTCTGGTCTTTTTAATGCTCATTTTGCGCCCTTCCTGTTACATCATGACGCTGTATTTAGTGCACATACATGGATCACGACAATTGTTTCTATTGCCACCTTGAATCACGAAGATAACTTTGTTGTTGTTTATTTATTTTTTTTTTTTTTTTCCGAATGGGCTGTGTTGTTATTCATCAAGATAGCTATGGCATTGTGCCACGTGTGTGTGCACTAGGTATGTTTGCTTGGCAGAATTTTTCAGTAAACCTTTTAGTTGCAAGTTAGCGCTCGTTTTGCGTTCTGCTTCTTCTGTGTCCCGTCTTTCTTGTGCTACTTGTCAGCGATCCGGGAAAACGTAATGCCGCGCTCCTTTCACTCCTTGCGCACCATCTCAGGACTCTGTGAACAAGAGTGTGACTCTTTTACTTTGGAGCAGCGTGCACAGAAAGTCGCTTTTTGCTGTCTAGTGGAAAGAGTGCAAGCTCGTTGACTCCCGGAGCCGCTACTGAGCGCATCTAATCATCATCTGCACTGGGGTTTTGCACCAAAAGTAGTATAGCCTCATTTCACTAGGGCAATAAACAATTGTTCCACTAGTGCAACAAAACAGCAGCCGTTCCACTAGTGCAACAAACAGCAACCAACGAAAACAAGCAAAAGAGTACACTGGATAGATTACCTGTTTGTCGGAGCTCACCAACCCATCTGGCGCACACGACGTAGAGCACACTGAATGCATATTTGTTTCTCTAGAGGGACCTAAGCTGGCAACAAGACTATGAAATAGACAAACAAGCAGTGTCGGATGACACGGCTTTCGTGTTAAACTCCCTGGGCGAAATGCACACTGACAAACGCAGTATCGGTAGAGGGAGTTGGTTTTCTTGAGTAAGGATTGTAAATCAACTACTTCTTTATGTGTTGTTGACTCTTTGCGTGACCAGTGTGTTCACAACGCCATTTTACTCGCACCCCAAGGTATCTCTTCCGCCAGTGTTTGCAGACATAATGGTATGAAAGATGAAGAGGATAAACCATAGCAAATGGGATCATTGTCACTTACAGGTCTGCAATGTTACTAGAACACTCAGTTGGGAAACTCGCCGTCGAAACTTGGGCCGCTGGGGTCCACCGAGACCGAGCTAAATACGACAACAGCGCCACTCTTTATCATTTGTCTGTACTGTGGTCACCTTGAGCTTTTAGAAAGCATGTTTTTGCATAAAAACAAACGGAAAAGACTCTTTTTGTATGAAATTTATTGGAGTTTAGTACCAAATGATGGGCGCGTGATGTTTTTAAAATCTTTAGGTTGCAGGGTTTTCAGCACAATTAATATTGTTTTTATACAACCATGCCTCACCGGTGCTTTCAGGTAGCGCGTCCCGACCTAGGTGCATTTTAACTTCGGTAGTAAGTCGCGGTGCGTTCGCTGGGGAGACGGGGGTGGCACCCCTGTAACCTCTTCTGCTGTATTTGTTTTGGCTCAGCAACAGCCGATTAAAGCCAAAATAGAAGTAACGTACAGTTCCTCCAGTGGCCGCTGCGGGAAAAATGGCGGCGTTGTGTTCGTCATTAGCTCGGTTCTTGAGGACAGATCGGGGCCACTTTTTCAGATTAGTCTCTATGGCAGTTTTCCAACTGAGCGTTTTATGGCGAATTCCACTGGTCGTTTTGGAGTGCGCCGGGATCGAGTTTTCTGGAGTGAGCCTATTTCACTGGGCGATCGAAATCGAGGCGACCCCGTTCGGATCGTGTGCTCCAGTCCGGATTTGGTCAACTGATCCCGGCGCGCTCCAAAACGCCCAGTGGAATTCGCCATTAGTAACGTTGCAGGTCTGGTTGTGGAAGGGTTGAGAGGCTACCCTAGTCATTTTTTGTGGCTTGTGACATAACTGGACACTGGAGTATCTACAAATGGAAGCTGACTGGAGTCATTGTCAGCACAATAAGTAATTGATCTCACGTTTCATTGTATGAATATTTAATATTAAAAAAAAAAGTTTAATAGAGTATTAATAGTCTCATCGTGGTCCTCAGTACAAGTTAAGGGAAAATAAACTTATCTTCATATATGAGCCAGCCACAGTTCTGAGTGCGAAAATATTGTGCCCAAACCTCGCTGTCAGCGTTCTTTGGTGGGACTGCCGCTCTGCGATTGCGACAATAAAAAGTCAGATGGGCCTATTTTGTGCCTGTCAGGCAATTGACGTCCTTTTTATGTTGCCTCTCTCTCTTGTGACAGCACGGCGCTACGAGGTTTTAAAATTAATACAACACGACAAACAAGGACTTGTTCGTCGTCAACCGTTGATCGGAGTTTGTGGTGATACGTCAATGTCTGAGGTGTCCAGGAAAAAATCGCTCTTGGGCGTTCCAGCAGTACGACACAATTAGAAACGACCAAGGACATACTGACTTTTGGTTTGCAGCTAATTAACATGTATAATTCCTGAGCAGAACGTAAGACTATGAAGGGGAATAACAGTGAATAACCTTAATAAAAACATCAGCGCGATATCCACCACAATGAAAAGCGATCAGACTGTACCAAAACTCCAGAAGGACAAAAAACAGGACCAGTACCTCTTTTTTTGTGTGTAGAGCATGTAGAAGTTAAAAGAGACGGACAACGCGAGAACGAACCCGAAGACTGTTCGAAGAGCACCGACTCCGAGCCAAGGAGGATTCTCCGAAGATAACGGCGCCATTTTGTCCATATGGTGGTGATGATGATGATGGTGGTGGTCGTGTGTGTCGTTAGCGTCGTATTTGCGTGTTCCAAAATGCACTCGATCTTACTCTAGTGTTAGGTGTTTTTTTTTTTACTTAGGCGTTCTAAAACCTGACCACGTCCCACCGTTACTAGACCCGCGTCCAACGTTTTTTATTGTTTTTTGTCAATTTGTGATGTCACGTGACACAACCCGCCAGAGCACTAGTGCGCCAGAGTAACTCGAATTCATTTGGAATACGGCCTTGGTTTCGTTGTTTCGTAACCATAGCGTAATTAATTATTTAAAAAAACTAAAACATTTAAATTTAATTACTAACACTGTTTACAAGCGTTTATTTGATTTTGAAATCTACTTAGGCGCCTTCCAATCCACAGAAAACTGCACGCACATCGACATTATCAATGGCGGCCGTCGACGGTTAAGCTGCAGCTGCGCTCCTCTTCTGCACTCTAAGGTTTGGAGTGTGTCTTCTACATAAACGGTTTAATCGCCTAGTCGTAAAGTTTGCTCTGGGGAAGGTAAGAGTGGGTGCCCATTGTCCAGGAAGGTGTTTCCGCTTCTCGAGTGCTCGCGCAACGAAAGCAGTGGACGTAGCTTCATGTACGTACGTATGACACCTTCCCCAATAAAGCTCGCGCGCACGGACGCACACAATATTTTGTTTGAATTTCTAAAAAGCTTTGAACTCGCGCCAAGGGGTGGGGGATCATGGTAGCTAGCGTGAGCAACGCAAAAGGAATAAGTCTCTTAGCGGAACCTTATATCCCTTTTTGAGGCTTCTACGAATTTCCTTTACAATTTTAGCGCTGTGCCTACTACAAAAAAAAAAAAAAAAAAAAAAAAAAAAAGAGAGAGAGAAGACATCTGAACAGTTGAACAAATGAGTCAGTAAAGAAGAGTGTGACATAATTTTGTTGACATTAAGGGCTTCAAACTGGGAGAGGCAAGAGTTGATAGTACACTGAGTATACTGAGCACCTCTGCAGTTTTAAGCGTTAAACGTGTGGTGTAATGAACAACCTGACAGCACTTGAGCACCTGCTGTGCACCTGCAGCTCCCACATAGCTCGCAAGTGTCGCCATTGCTGGGTACTGACAGATTGTTCCAGTTAGTGGTTTCTTCAAACTACAACTTATGTGGTGTGAAGCTGACACGACGAACCGAACGCTCGCGGCGCATAAAATATTGGCATGGCTGAGAATGACGTCACATGCAAGCTGTGTACCGTAACCACAGAAACATCCCAGGTACAGTCGGCATCAAAATGAGGTGGAGCGACGACCAGATTCAGCTTACCCCTGACGGGATAAGCCGTGTAGAGCAAGACTGGAACAGGCTGCTGTGATTTTATGCAAGGGGGAGGTTAATGGTAATGATAAGCTGTGCATTTAGCCAACAACAACTGATTGTAAACAAAGAAAACATGACAGGCGTGATGATGCATCAAAACCAACAGCTGGCCCTGCAACGAGTTCTCCCAACCTTGGAGCCTCGCCCATGCATGAAATCTCGGTGGTCCGTTCCAGCCTCGCTCTCAGTGCTATCGCGACAGTGGCACCACATGTGAGATTTTTGCCACTCCGGCCGGTGTGGCGACAAGCCAGCTCATTTTGATGCCGCCTGTACAAGAGCGAATCCAGCCAACGTGTTGAAAGCCCATTGAACAAGCTGACCTAGCAGAGACGATTGTTGCACCTTTAGCAACAAATACAAAAATCGCACAACCGAATATGCTTACTCTTTGGCCTCCCATCAGCGGGAGGATGGTAGGACTCTTTGCTAAAAAATCACACTTCATTAATGTTACGCCCTCGCTAGCCCACACAAAAGCTGGTTACATTTTGAACAACATATTACTCTGATCATATCCAACAAAACTGATGTACACTGACTATTTACACCTCCACCCGCCCGCTAAATTTACCAGCCGTGTTTATTGTTTTTATCATGCCCTAGACTTGGAAGCAAGCCCTATAACACCTTCCATGTTAAGACCCGAAATCACAGCATGTGTGTGCTTACGCTAACTTCCTACCAGTCCAGACGAAAGATAGTTGCACTCTTAAAGGGGCCCTGCAAGGACTTTTTTTACTGGTTTTTAATTTGCACCGAACCTGAGCGCATTGAACGTAGTAACTCGAATTTCGCTTTATTTTAGAAGTTATAGGCAAATTAAAATTACAAAAACAAGCAAAAATAACCTCCTTCATGACGTCCTTGGTCGCTTGAGTGGCCGTGAACTAGAGAAGGGGTAGCGAGCTCAGCGAGCGCTCACGGCTGCCGCACTCCGTTTTGACGGCTCAAGAGGACGCCACTAAAGCATGTTCTGGATATGAAGCGGGCAGCCAGGGTGGCTCGCAATACATGTGCTGCGCAATTAAACACTAATTCGGCATGACATTTCATTGGCCACAAACGACAGCAAACATACGGTAAAGATCAGTTCAGAACAAGAGCCACTTCGCGCTGCCATACCGCGCAATGGCCAAACCGCAAGCGAAACCTGCTTCGAAGGCCTTCAGAACGCTCGGAACCGGTTGTATCCTCGAGCCGGTATACAACCACAGCGCCGCCGCGTACATCCGGGACCTTTGTAACTCACTGCTCGTTCGTGCCTCATCCCACTACCCTTTTCTAGTATGCGCAGCCTTTTCCACTGCTTGGTGGCGGGTATGTCGACGGGTCATTTCTTGTTTCCATACTTTATAAACTGCATTTGTTTCTTTTCTGATCTAAAATACTGAACAAAAGCTACTTTCATAAGTGATTGAAACAGTTGCCAAGATTGGGAAACCACAAAAAAGGTAGATGCTTAAATATGATTGCCGGGCCCCTTTAACAAACCACAAACTCTTACAATAGGTGAAGAATTCATTAGATGCCTCTGCCACAAGTGTTATGCACAGGCTTAAAGTCGCTGGTGCAAAAATGATTTCATACAGATGCCCCTGTGCATTGTCTGTTTCATGACATTGGCTGAGGTGGGGGGAGGGGGCATACCATTTTGGATGGTAAGAGCGACAACCTCTTCTGTCACCCCACACAAACCCTTGCGAAGGAAAGCAGATAGCGCTATGACTTTGCTGCGTAACTTGAGGCAGGGGCTTGTAGAGAAGCAGAGAGTGAAGTGTCTTCCAATACCAGCTACGACACTACCGTAAAACACTGATAAGAAACTACAGCAAACAAAACCACATATAGGCATGACTTGCCAACATAAACCCGTGTACCGTAAAATCCTGAGCAAGCGCCCACTCAAAATTTCTAGACATTTCCTCAGAATTTAGGGATGGGTGCTTCATAGGTCATCAATATGCAAAAAATATGTGTTCAACATATGGAAGGTTACTTAAAGAAGGGGATGGACAACAATGACTTCCAATGGACAATATGCGAAATTGTTTGAACGCCTGGCAACACTCTGTGCGCTGCCATCTTTGTTGCGTCGAGATTTCTCTGCTGTTTGTCACTTTCATAGCGTTGTCGGTAGCAATTGAGGCCTACTGCTCATTCTCATCGCTCCTCATTCACACCTGCGAGCTAATGGTTAGTATTGTTTGACGCCTTTCTTGCGCATGTACATGCTTATTGCCACACCGGTCGCTGGTTTCTCGCCGCAACCAACATGGCGGACATACACTTCAGCTTGAAATTTGGCTTTGAGTGCCGGCAAAGGCGCGGGCACGGGCTTGGGCTTCTGGTTTTCGAAAGCGCTTTCTCTGCGCGAATGTTTGTGCGAGTAAAGGATTTTTCAGAACTACGCTTTTGCACCCTGGCCTTTGCCAGCACCGAAACCAACTAGTGAGACAGAGCATGCTCTTCGGCGCCTCACTAAATGGCACTATGCATTTCGCATATTGTCTATTGGCAAATGCATTTACTGACCCGAAGTTCACATATATAGGTGAAGGAGGGAAAAGGGGAAAGTGAAAGCTGCCACAGTGATAAGAGAAAAAAAAGTAATGTTTCACCCTCACCTCTTTTTCCTTCTCCTATATATGGTAACTTCAGGCCAATAAATGTTGTTGCAAGTTAGAAGTCATTGTTGTTGTCTGTCCCCTTCTCTGTGTTACCTTCCTCATGTTGGATACTGTTATCAAATCGCTTATTTTGTACTTAAAGGGGCCCTGCAATCATATTTAAGCGTCTACCTTTTTTGCGGTTTCTAAGTCTCTTGGAGTTCGGGCAAGCCAGCGGGCACGGGGAGAGTAACTAAATATCAGTGCGCCATATTTTAACCGGACGACGCGGAAACCTCCTTCGCCGACGGGAGCGACCCACAGTACCGAAAGCGCGCAAAATGTGACGTCTTTGGTCCTGGGCTTACTACTGGTCAGAGCCGCTAAAAGCTTCTTTTTAGTCGAAATACAAAATGTAAGTGGCGCAAACCGTTTTAATTATTTATAAAAATAGTTTTTGTTCAGTATTTTAGGTCAGAAAAGAAACGAATGCAGTTTATAAAGTACGAAAACAAGAAATGACCTGTTGACATACCCACCACCAAGCAGTGGCACCGACACGGAAAGGTCCCGGATGTACGAGGCGGCGCTGCGGTCGTATGGACAGGAGGATCCGACCGGCTCCGAGCGTTTCGAAGGCCTTCGGCGAGAAGCTCTGTCTTGCGGTTTGGCTGTTTGGCGGTATTGCAGTGCGAAGTGGCTCCCATTCTGAACTGATCCTTACCCCATGTTGCTGTCATTTGTAGCCAATGAAGTGTCATGCCGAATTAGTGTTTAATCACGCAGCAAATGCAATGAGAGCCGCTCTGGCTGCCTGCTGCGTACAACCTATTCAGAACGTGCTTTAGTGGCGCCCTCGCGCTGTCGACACGGAGTGCGGCAGCCGTGAGCGCTCGCCGAGCTCACTACCCCTCCTCTAGTTCACGGCCACTCAAGCAGCCAAGGACATCATGAGGAACGTTATTGTTTGCTTGTTTTTGTCATTTTAATTTTCCTATAACTATTAAAATAAAGTGCATTTTGATAAAAATAAAGTTTAACTAAGTTACTGCATTCAGTGTGCTCAGGTTTGGTGCAAATTAAAAACCAGTAAAAAAGTCCTTGCAGGGCCCCTTTAACTTTGTACAAAAATATCCTTAGCCTATTTTGCAAATGTTGCAAAAAGTGGGGGTGGGGGGTTATTGTTGCATGGGCAGATTCTTAATATTTCACGGTAGGTAAAGAGAAAAAAAAAAAGTGTCTGTGAGAAGTTGAGGCAGCTATGGTCGGAGGTGACAACAGTGTTCTTGCCAATCTCCTGTTTAGTGTCCGGTTCCGTGGTACTTGACGTGAGGCACCCACTCTTGATGCGGAAGTGCAGGGCATGTACCTGCTTGCTCCTCTTGGTGCCGGAGCCTTTGGAAGGGCTGCCGGCGGACACTGGACCTGCGCCTCTAGTGATGTCCGGTCGACACCTGGCAATCTCTGTGGGCTGCACCTTGATGCATCGCCCGTGCTTCCTGGCACTGCTGTAGGCCGCTTCCAAACCAGGTGCAAAGGAATCGCCTGCAGCTCCTTGTGCGCTTCATTTCTAACAGCACCTGCTCCAGGCAATGGCACCGCCACTGTTCTTATTGAATCTGCTGCAGTACGTCAGCAGCATCCTTTGAAAGAAAGTATCATGGTGTATCTTTTACTAACAACCCGTTCAGGACCAGCTAATATTCATCCTTTCTTTGTTCCTCATGTGTCACTACTTTCCTCTCCTTGCAAAGTTCCATCCTCTTTTTCAACTACTGCCTGTTAAAGAGACTGTAACAGATATGTAGATAGATAATTGACAGTTGCCAAGGTGCTGCAGAACAAAAACATTGTGCAAGTTTTAGCATGTACAGAGAATATCATCCCATGAGTCGACTATGCCATGCTTTCATACGATCCGAGGGCCGTTTTGAGGGGGTGCAGCAACCGCAGACGAGCCTGGAGGGGCCTCATCACGACCAGCATGTGTCAAAGGAACCAATTAGAAGTTCCTAATGGTGGCCGTGTAACCCATTAACATTCATACGATATTAACACAAAGTATGGTCTGTGACATATGAGCAGGGAAAGTAGGCAAAGTTTTTCCATTACCTTGTTGGGTTAGGAAGTTCCCAGTCCATGATCCATGACATATTCGTAGCTTGGAGGTAGCTTTCCAGCCACTGGTAAGTATCTCGGTCACTAGTGAGAGTGACGCGAAGCACGTCGATGTTGTCAATGCAGTTCTCGGTGTCTCGTATCTGTCCACCTCGCACGTAAAAAATCTCAAAGTCCATCATCATCACAGGTAGAACGAATAACGGAATTCAGCTGCTGTAATGCAAAACCTTGCAATTTTCACGCCCTCGTGTCGGTAGGCACGAGTGTGTTCGCTGCTTGTAGCGCGCATGTTTAAATTTGCAAAAATAAAAATGCATGTGAGCTTATTAGTTGTAAAGGCTGAACTGCAAATTGTGCTAGAACTCGGATTGTATAATCTGTTTTCTTTAATTGAGAAGTTCTACTGAGGGGCGTCTGCTTTTTATAAATGGCGGGGCGTGCTGGCTGTAGCATGTAAGACCTTGCTGCGCAATCACGTAGAAATACAAGTTGAACAACATATTTAGACTTGCTTTGGTGTTGTATGATATGCTTTACTGGTGCGTTATCATAAATTATGAAACAATGCTTCCCACACTTGCGGGAACAGAATCTGCTCTAGAATCTGGTTAAATAATGCATACTCATCGATATCAGTAATGGTAACAACTATGAAAATAGCAAGAAATAGGAGGCGACATACCAACTCAAGGCGGCCAAACAAGAAAATCCCAAGTGAAGCCAAAAGTAGAGCTCGCGGTCGGTGGGAACGCCCCTGTGGAATTAGGGAAAGGACTCATTGTTTTTTAGTGTAACAGAACATGGTTTATTTCGAGTGAAAACTGATTTCAGTAAAGCAAGCGAAGGCACGTCCACCTTCGACCGTCGTTTGAACAAGAAGGGAGAAGTGGCCCCCAAGCGTGGGTAAAGAGGGGGGCTCGTCATTTATGACCCCGCGGTGGGGCGCGCTCTCCCTGCGGCTCCCCGTCCCTCTTCGCAGTTTCCTGAAAAGGGGCCGGTGCCTCAATCTCGGGTCGTCCTAGTCGTTTGCCGCCCTTTCTTCCCTGCTCGGGCATCTCCAAGTTCTCTTCTTTTTATTTTACAACACGTTCCCCCCAAAATGACAGCGTCATTTTTTTTTTTTTTTGTCCCGTTATGCGATCTCAAGAGGGTGCAATAACTGTACTATAGGTTTTTTGAGCGTTGACCCTCTGGGCATCTTGAGCAGGCATGATCATACTTTGCCGTCTCTTCCCGGAAACACCTGCTGGATCCTAGCGAGTCCCCACTGCTGTCGGGGTCGCAGGCCGTTGCGAAGAAGAACCAGATCACCCCCTTCCAGCAGTTTTTCTTGGCGTTGTTTCTGGCTTTGCACATGCCTCAGTTCCGCCATGTACTCTTGGCTCCATCGGCGCCAGAAGGCTTCCGTTGTCATCTGTCGGTGGGTCCAAAACCTGCGAAGGTTGGTGTGAACACCTTAGACATCTTTCCTCCCTATGCTTGGCAGCGTCGTCAGTCGTCTGCCCCCTAAAAAGAAAGACGGACAGAGTGGCACGGGCTCTTTGGGTTCAGCAGGGCAGGCAGCTGTTGCACGGTCTTTTCTTTGCAGAAGAAACAGCTATCAAGTTTCGTTCATTGATGCAGTAATGCTGCGGAGGATTGATAGCGTTCTTCAGGACTTCCCTTCTTCTCGTTTTTCTTCTCTGCCCTTAATCCACGTGGCTGTTGCCTCGTGCCTATAGCTTGTTGTGTAGCTAGGTTCCCGCGGTTCTGGACTTCCGACTCTCAAAAAGGCAAGCAGTCGTGAGATTAGTGGCACGATACCTCGTTCAATGGTGCTTGTCTCCATCGGCCGTTCCCGAGAGTCCTCAAATCTCGTGGACATCCCACCAGCTGAAGCGTCCAGCGTCGACACGTCTGATGCCTGCTCGTTCACGATCGTTCTGTTAAAATTCAGCAAGATTTCTTTTGTCAGTGCACGGTAAACCATTGGAAACAGAGGAGCACCAAAGGTCTGATGCTTCTGTCCGAGTGCCTCCAGCCTTCGGAGATGGGAGATGATGGTGTCGTAGAGTCAACGGAGACCCCGGACGTCGTCGGCGTTTCGCACTGGCTGTAGATCTAGGAGCTTCTGCATGTGTGTCTGAACGAGGATGTCCTCATTTCTGAAGCGTTTCTTCAGCAGAAGCACCGCGTCCTCGTAGCACCGTGATGTGAGAGGCAAACCCCTGATGGCACTTGACGCCTCGCCGGTCACCGCAGCCCTGTGGTACCCGAACTTGTCGAAGGTATTACTTGCTCGGACTGCTCCCAGAACTCTTGCCAGGAGAAGCTTTTGCCGTCATACTTGTGCAGCTCGAGCTTCAGGTGCTTCACTCGACAGGCAGTCGTTGTCGCGTTTCCGTTGTTGTGCATCGCCGATGAATCCGAATTTTGTGGTGCCCTTGCTCGGACTTCCTTCAACTCTTCCTGAAGTGTTGCAATATAGGTGAGGACCTGATCATTGTATTCAATTGTTTGCACAAAGTTTTGCTCAGCTTCTTCTGGCACCAGTGGCTCGATGGCGGCGTCCACCTCGTTCAGTTGGGCTTGGAGGGCACCAAGCCTTGCGGAAAAGATGCTGAGGTTCTTTTCGTTTTTCTCATTGCTTTTGATGTATGAATCAATTTCAGAAAGGAGTTTGGTCACCTGTGTTTGCAGGGCAGTTTGTTTCCCCTTGAGTTGTTCCATGGTCCGGAGCTCGTTGCCTCAGCCGTTGGCAAATCCAAGATGGCTCCTGCCTTCTTCTCGTTCGTCTTTTTCCCTTTTCTGTCGTTGGATGTTCTGCGTTGAAGTCACGTCCTAATTTCCTTCATTCCCGGGTTTCGGCACCAACTTTTTAACAGTGTGGAATTAGGGAAAGGACTCATTGTTTTTTAGTGTAACAGAACATGGTTTATTTCTAGTGAAAACTGATTCAAGTAAAGCGAGCGAAGGCACGTTCACCTTCGACCGTCGGTCAAACAAGAAGGGAGAAGTGGCCCGCACAAAGCAAGGTCCAAGAGGGGGGCTCGTCATTTATGACCCCACAATGGGGCGCGCTCTCCTTGCGGCTCCCCGTCCCTGTTCGCGGTTTCCTAGAAAGGGGCCGGTGCCTCGGTCTCGGCTCGTCCTCAAAGTCGTTTGCCACTCTTTCTTTCCTGCTCGGGCATCTCCAAGTTCTCTTCTTTTTATTTTACAACAGCCTCTAAAGGCGTCCTTTCTTGTCTATGGAAGTAGGAAGCTTCTGGAGGCGACATGAGGTTACCAGGGGTGAAGCCAGAAGCGTGGAGGGACACGCCCCCAATGATAACCAAAAACCAAGAGATGCTATTGGACAGCTGTTGAGCCAGCTCTCCTTTTCGTCCACAAGCGTCTCTTGGTTTTTGCTCATCGTTGGGGGCGTCGTGTCTCCTCCACAAGCTTCCTACCTCCATGCGAAACGGCGCTCTGTTGTTTGCAGACCAGTGGCGTCGCTGCATTTCCATAGGAGCTAAGCCTTTTTCTTTCTTTACTTTTTCCTCAGGTAAAATCGCTCTTTGCAAATTTTACAAAAAAAATGCACCATCCGTGGACAACGCTGCACAAAGTCGTAGAGCGATAGGTTAAGAAAGCGAATTTTCCGGTCGATTTAAAGAGCCTGGCGTCTCCTTGTATCACCCTGTAGAATGCTTTCTTGCTGCACTTGTGAAGACAATTGTATCTGTTTTTGTATTTTATCCTCGCAGTACATGTATTGCAGTATTTGTGCTCCAGAATAGGTTTTCGAGTATATCTGACCAGCCCTGGCTATCTTTTTCCTGGTGGGCAGCTTCTATATAGCATACAGATGGTCTTCGTCCCAAATTCAGAGGCTAGAAGTATTCGATTTCATGTGGCAGACTACCTACCGAGCAAGTGCCCACTCAAAATTTTGAGATAGTCACAAACCATTGGGGGATGGGTGCTTGTTAGGTCATCATATTAACATGTATATATGTGTACTGTGCACATTTTTTTTTCTTTCTTTCAAATGTTATAAAATTTGGGGTTGGGCACTTGGAATGGGCAGACGCTCTAAGCACTAGAACAGCGACCACGTTTATCATTCTTGACCCCAAGTACACTTGGTTTAAACTTTCAATGTTATTTTACACTAATAGGTATGGGGATGGGTTAAACTAGTTGGTACGTGTCTGTTATATGCATTGGCTTGTGCAAAATACACAAACACACACAGGAAGGAATGGGGCTCTGATTGCTGTCTACAAACTAAGGTTTACTACTCCTTCCTCTTCATTCCTGTTTACTGGGACCACTAATAGTGTTCACTTTTTTGATGGCTACTTAAAAATGATTACCCCTCTCATTGGATTCATATGTGCAATGTTTGACAAGTAGTGAGCCTGCTTAAAAATAAGCAAGCACATTAGAAAAGAACCATGCCAGTGTGTAGTTTTACTTTTCCCACATCATTTTAACAGCAATCCATCGAGCTTGGCATGTTGTAAAATTGTGAGCCACCATTGTCGAGAAACATCACAGAAAACTTGGGCGATGTGACTTTCCTCCAAGACATTCCAGCTTGTCTCACTACCTGCCCCGCAGTTCCATGAATGTGACTTAGAACTCTTATGCCTTGGCACCCTACTCACTGGATCTGGCACCATCGGACTTTCATCTATTCCCTGCGCTCAAACAAGATCTGTAAAGACAGCCGCTCCAGCAAGGAAGCCGTCATAGACGCTGCACGTGAGTGGTGTGAGGACCAAGAGAAATTACTTTTTTCTCAGTGGGTGGGCTCCACTAGAAGTGCATAACACTCAAAGGAGACTTTGCAGAGAAATAATAAAGGGCCATTTGCATGTGACAGTCCCATCAAAAATAGGCTCACTACTTCTCAAGCTTCCCTTGCAGACAGGTTGTGTACCAATCTTTAACAACTTTCTACAGTACTAGCCCACAGTTCTTCGTTATGCTTCATATTTTTTGTTGGGCGTATTTGCGCGCCTTGTGTTGCACTGCCAGTGCTCGTGATGTAAACTTGCTTTCGTGCTTGCCTGCTCGCAAGTGCAATGTGCCTGAAATAAATGGATGGATTTCTAAAGTTGTGTGCAGGGAGTTTTGTTGTCGGGTCTGCTGCATATATAGTCGACCATGCTGATCATCTGAGAATGTCTTGCCTCGTATATTTTCCCTACTGGTTTCAGAAAAATTAGGCATTCCATGATTTGACTGCACATGGCCCAGTGGAGGTCATGCAGCGAGAAGTGTCAGTATTCCGTAGTGGAAATTTGGGTTGATGGAACCTCGCAAGTGGTTAACATCACCAAGTTTGGAAAAGAGGACAAACTGAGATGAGTGCTTATTTTTGTAGCTGCTGGAAACAGAAACGTCAATGGCAATGTGCCCAACATGTAGTGCATCTTTTTGCGGCTGCATTTTGAAACCCTGTTGCTGAAGCAAAGTTCACGCTGGCTGACCTCGGTTTCCCTTTATGTCTAGACTACCTATTCACCAATGCCAGGTGCCAGTTTGGCCAGCTTTTTGTAGTCGCAAAGAAAGATGGAGGTCAGGCAGGCAAAGCCAGCCCTCGCACCGGGGGGCTATGTTGCACGTTTTGGACTCCCAGGAGACTAGGGAGAAGGAAGTGACGTCAACAATGCTCGCTGGATGTTGATTGGTGTAGTCGCTGATGACAGTATCTGCAGAAGTTGCCAAGACACGTTCATTCACACCTACGTCACTTCCTTCTCCCTAGTCTTCTGGGAGTCCAAAACGTGCAACATAGCCCCCCTGTGTCGAGCACAGGCTCCAAGTCACTCGGGCAAAACTATCTGAGGCTTGCGGACATGTGTGAATACAATCCTTTGAAGATATTCTGAGGTAAGCATAGCTAGGACAAATCTGACACCTACTGTCTGCAGCATGCGTACGCATAACAGTGGGCATGTGGGCATATCACATTGCAGAGGCTAATTGGTAAGCACAGCGAGGACGACCCTTGACATCAACCAATTCGTTCACACACGTGCCCAGTCGTCGCTGCAGGTGAGGACGATGACAGTAGATGGCCAGTCGGCTTGTGGAATATTTTCTCACTGCCCGCTTCCTTCGCTAAATTTGTAACAATCGCTACGTCACTTCGCGTCACTCCACTGTGGGTGTACGAGTGCGTGCACGCTGCCCGCGGACATGCTTCAGCCCCTCGAGTGATCGCGCAAAAAAAAAAAAAAGCACTGGTCGAAGCAGCTGCGTTCACGCTTTAGTACCGTTTCCAGTGGAGCACAAAAAAGCTGACATCGGGTATAGATCAATTTCGCCGCAGGGTTACAGGCTTGACAATGCACTTTTCCATTTCGACTAGCTGCGGGGAGCGCGATTGATTCTTGCAGAGGCGTGACAGTGTATATGCAAAGCACAATTCAGACGTGCACTCGCGGTCCAGATCACCGCTTGTGCTCCGTTGGCGTCTCATACGTACCTGGCGCGATTCCTGTTGAGGCCAGCAACGGGCGAATGATGTTACACCCGTGAATAATGCTGCCAAGCGGCGAGTTGGGCATCGCTGTAGGGCAGACTACACAACACCGCAGCGGCGCGTCGTTCGAATGAAATAAAACATTAGCTACACTGGACGTTTTAGCGAAAGCCAAACGAGCTGGGTTTATTTCCAGGCCGTAAATGACTTCGGAACGCTGGCAGCGGTCACGGGTCCTTAGGCCTAAACACACCCTTCCGCCCTGGAGTACGCGAACGTTACGGCAGAAAGCATAAAACGGCCGTAGCGTAGCTGCCCAGTCAGCATTAAGACCTGTGCGCGTATGTTATCCAGTTTCACACTAACGATACCTTCCAATATCTAGGACTGCACCAATGCACTTTTTCGACTGGGGCGTGGAGTGCTCCAAAACAAAACGGCAGGGCGTCTGCTCGCGTCGGCGGTAGCGGGGGGGAGGGGGGCTGCACGCAGCTTAGAACAGCCCGTAGCGCGCGCGTACCACGTGACTGCGCCAGCCAATCGCGGTACTCTTCCCTCCTCCCTTTCCTCCTCTCCCTCCTTCTTTTCTCTCTCGCGGGGCTCTGCCGTGGGGGGTCTCACAATACGCGCCCGGCCCAGGGGACAATACATGGAGATCGACGCAACATCGAAAACACGGCCGATTAAAAAATAAACGCTCGGTTCACACTTTTTAGAACTACTAGTCTGTCGTGAAGTTGGTAAAGCACTAAACGCTTTATCAAAGTTTTCATAATATTCAATGCATGCGAAAATTTTGAGAAGGCAATTTTCAAGGCGTGAAGCAGACAATTCTTTTTTTTTTTTTTTAAGCAGCGGATAATAGGGAGTTTTCGTATACCGCTTTTCCCCCTCCGCTAAGCCCTCCGCAACCAAGAAGCCGCTACTGCGCCTGCGTGCCGATAACCTTGGCTGTAAAGTTCCAGGTATCGTAGAGAGTTGCGGAGAGCTTTGCGGGATGGCGAAAAAATCTACGAAAATTCCCCATTGAATTTCTGGATTGGCCGGAGCGGGTCGCATGAACGGTGCAATGTTTTTGTCGCGCGTTTTCCGAACAGCGTGACAAAGCGTCGATGAACGTCGAGCAGCATCGAGATCGAGTCTCGAAAACTTGTTGGCTACCAAGAGATTCACAACTAGGGTCTATTCTACATAGAGCAGCTTCCCAAACATGACATGTTGCTGTGCCTTCGGAAATACAATTTCCAGTCAATTTACGTTACCAAGCCGGGTTGGAGCCTTTGGTGCCTTCGCGCACACATAGTTTACTTGATTACAAATATTTATAACATTTGGCGACCGAGAGACCGGAGCGGCCGGCGAAGTCTTCTCCTAGCCACGCATATGCGTGGTTTCAGACAGACAGGTTTTAGATCGCGATTCCGGCGTAAAGAAATTCGTTATAAATAAACCAACTAAGCACGATGAAACTTTCACAAGTGTCTTTAGGTGCATGGGGCATTTATCATATGAATGTAGGAAAGAAAGCGAATTCCTATGCGGAGGAAAGCGGCAAAAACAGTGTGGTCGACGCCGAACACACAACACACAGATGGCACAGGCTAAAGTAAAAACTTCTTATGTGATGCAAAGCAGAAAGCAATCCAGCAGATACGATCATGTACAGTATGCGGAGCGCAAGATCGTCTGCTTCTTGCACGGGGTTGCGATGACGTCAGAACGCCAAGCTATTATTGGCGAATTGGAAAAAAAAAAAAAAAAAAAAGAGGGTAGACCATAAAGCGGCCCACTATCCTTTCAAAGTCAATCAGCTCGGCATCGTTCTGATGTCACCGCAACTCCTGCGCAAGCACAGTTTTTCCTCCCTGCGTAGGAAAAAAACAAAATTTCGTTAGGCTTAATTTTTTTTTTTTCCTGAAATTTGTTTATGAGATTTAAGCATGCTAAATGCACCATCTAAAGGCATTCGTGTGAACAGTTTCAATGCACCCCGTTTTGTTTATGCGAATAGTTTATATTGAGCAGTGGTCCAGTCACGAGTAGCAGATGCAGCCTAACATAAATTAATGCTCATGTCAGTTTCACAATTTAAGAAAGAAAAAAAAATACTTTGCTCAGTATTTTTTTGCAATGGCGTAGTGCCAAATAATGCTTCAATAAAATAGCTTTGTATTATTTTATCTTCCGACGGCATGTGGGGTGCACAATTGACGATGGCATTGGCAAGTTAAATTGTTGTGCAACCTGAAAAATGTTTTCCAGCAGATAAAAGAACTCGTGCACCGTCCCCATATGGTTTCTTCCAGTAGATTATGACTACAATGTGTGGGACCTACATAAAACGACAGAGTTTCAGGCGTCACTAATATTGAAAGAATTGCTACCGTAAAATCCCGAGATGCCCCACCCCCAAAAGGTAACCCACCCCTATTTTTGGCTTGCATTGCTTTTTTTTTTTTTGCTTTTTTAAACACCGATAGATAGCACACTTCTAGTAATCGCAGTGTTGGGATCAATGATGATCTTTCTTTTACGGTTTGTCCCGAAACCTTGGTGCCTGGTCTGGGCTGCTGTAGCGCTACAACTGGGTGGAAACTGAGCCTTCAAAGATGCTTAGTTTATTTTTTCAATTAAGAACAATGCAACTAATGGGGAGAGCTACACGAGTGCCATCTTCATGTATTTATTGGGCTCGGCAGACATTAGATGAGGGCATTATCGTCACGGTGAGTTCACCAATTAACTAAAATCTCTCAATTAATTCTTGAATGTTTGGTTTTAAGGGGTCACGCTAGATTTGCAGCATCTGCAATTACTATAAGAGGCCAGACCAATTAAAAATAAGTGTGAAAACGTAAAGGTCATTCAGATATTTATCGATTTTTGCATTTTTTTGCCCATTTTAACAATTGCCTTCTAAAAGGAGAGCATCGAACCCTTCCTACAATGACGCTTGGAAGGGTGAAGTGGTCATGCATTCATGTCTCCTCGCGACTTCTGTCAACGGCGCAACCACAAAGCACACGCTGCCGAGATAGTGACACGACTGGAATGTCACTCTTTCGAGCATCATTGTGGGAAGGCTCCTTACATTCTTTTTGCGCTACATTTTTACATCGGGCCAAAAACGTGACACTTGACCGGTTATTATCTAAAAAAATGAAAGACGAATACAATTCCCTGTAATGCCGAATTTGAGTGCAGCTCTTGAGGGGTAGGGGAGGGTATCCTCTCCTCCTCCCCTTATTCATCCTCCTCTCTCCCTCCTCCCTTGTGAAGGTCACTGAAGGTCGTGTCCTTCACGAATGACGTCACTCGTGACGTTATTATGGATAACGTGCCATAATGCAACGTGCGGTTACGCCGACGGCGACGCCGGGCGCCGAAGAGCTGCGCTCTAAAAATCATCCCCTTTTTCGCAAATATTTAAAAAATTGGTCTGGCCTTTAATAGTAATTGGCATCAATACTGCAATTTCAACATACTACATGATCCCTAAAACCGATAATTAAAAAGTTAATCGAGGGATTCTAGTTAATTAGTCAACTTACTCCAATGATTATACCCTTGCCCAATGCCCACCGAGCCTGATAAATACATGAAGACAGGACTCGTCTCTCACTCCTCATACAAAAAAAAAAAAAAAAAATATCTGTTATAATTAAAATAAATAGAGAATAATGCTACTTGCACAGGGACTTCATGAACTCCTTCCAGACAACACAAAGTGCCTAAAGCGCGTCTGCGACTGGTATGTAGCGTCTCATGCTGCACGCACAGCAAAAACGGTCCCGAAGTGGCAGCAAATGATGTCACTAAAGCCGGAGAAAAGCCATCGCAGAAGCGCTGGCGGTCGGTCGTAGAAAGGCTGGCAAAAAGCACGAGCAAACGCGAGTGTCGCTGTCGTCGTGGCACGGTTTCATCTCGCGAAGGACGGCATATTCTTTTTATATTTCGGCCTACATCACTTCAAAGATAGTGTCAAATGATGCTTCAATAAATTAGTATCTTCATATATTATCTTATCTTTTGATTGCAGGTGAAATATACCTACCAATTGACTAAAAAAACTTTTTGGCAGATGAGGAACTTGCATACCGTGCCCTACGTACGGCCTTCTACTAGATTATGACTAGACTGCCGAAGCATCCGTAGACCGTCAAACTGGAGAGCGACCTGCAGCAAAAGAGGCATCTGTCATGTCCACCACCACTGCTGTGACGCCGCCGGGATCACGACCGGCAACTCCATAAGACTTCTACAGCGTCATTAGGCGGAAATCGAGGGACCACCTTGTGGACGCGGTGAACACACCCGTCGGAGACAAGTTCCAGGCACAGTGCAAAGCCTACATGTTTGATGAATGCAAAACAGAATGAACAATAGCTGAGCTTTGACACAAGCGCACCAACAAAAATTATATCTGTGGTTCCAAGAGCCCCTTTCCTGATATGGTCTCAGGAAAGCCCAAAGTAGGCACGGAACACCCGATCGACGTCTTGAAATACCTGAAAGCAGGAACAAAATTTATTACGTTTAACATTTGCACGGAGCAATATTTTTGCACTCGCACGCCGGACACAACTTTTTTAAAGAAATTGCTCGGACACCACGTTACAGTGCCCGGCCAGCGTATCTCAAAACAGAAAGGCAAGAAAACAAAAGGCAATAAAGTACTAGCCAAGTGGCCAATATTTGCCATTTGTATTCTGTGCAATGCATGCTCTTTCGTTTCAACTCACAGTGTACTTAATTAACATTAATGAGCTTGTTAAGCATTTGTCCCGGTGTTTGCTGTCTCCTTGTGCGATGTCGTGGGGGATGCATAGTTTCACCATGACTGGGAAACGTGCACAATAATAGCAACAGCAAAATGTTTTTATGCAAGCTCCCAAGGAGCTGAAAATTCTCTTATTAATTTACGTGAGATTAGGCTCTTGAATATCATACATCAAGGGCTTTGCTTTTCAGATATTGTGATAGGACTTCAAAAACAGCTTTTCTGTTGTAACAGAAGCAAGATATAGAATGTGCATTAAGAATTTAAAGCTAACTCGAAAATACTGTTAACAGTGTGCTGTTGAGAGAATCTAATAGTGGTGCACTGTCTCATTGTTACTGCAGGTAGGCACCTTCTTTTATGCACAGACTATACTACAACCCATGGTCACCAAAAACATTTATTTTCCCGGCTCATCATATTTCATCTCGCCTAGATCATCCATGTAAAGTCGAACCCATTTTCTCTAGAACTAACGCCTACAAATACTCACCTCTCTCTCTATGCATATCTGAATGGAATAGCATGCCCTCAAGCCTGGTGACGATATGTGACCATAACCATTTTACGCAGGAGCTTGTTAAGTTGTTTGAGTAATCTCTGTGTAATGATGCTTTCTCATTGTTCTCATTCAATGTTTTCCCCAATTTTTGTGAATTTGATGTACCCCCCTTATGTAATGCCTCCTGTAGAGGCCCTTAAAGGAGCTGTGCAACGATATTCAATTGGAATGTTTTTCTCTCTACACGAGCTTACTGGCACACCTGGGGCTCAAGGATGCTCACACGCAACGCCATTGGCGAAGAAACTCCTTTGTTGCGGTGTAATTTCAAGGACGAAATCGATCATTTTCATTCAATCTCTCCTTTGCGAAATTTGATGACGTCACTCGGGGATCGCAGTACACCCAAGTGACGATATTTGAATGTGGTTCATAGATTGGACCCGAGCATTGCGTGGGCACTCGACTTGAACTCGTGACAATTGCTAGCTCGAAAAGCATTCGGGTTGTGACCTGTGTCCAATCGCTGCCACGACGACAACAGCCGAGCCATAACAATGCCTGGAACTCAGCGCGTGTCCTGCGCTTTGCCAACCCCAGCGCGTGGCTATGATCAACACTGGCGGCATATAATCGGCTCCAGATCACGTGGCCGCTTGTTCTGTCTGCGAGTTGAGGGGGTGAACGCTGCTCGTTTTTCTTAAATTTTTTTCTGGGACTTCTATTGCGTGGGGTAAAAAACGAACGCGTGTTTCATAGGTCATTAACGTTAGGGATTCGTTTTAAGCGGTATTTGCGCAAAGTACAAAAATTGTTGCATAGCTCCTTTAAGGTAATAAAATGAAATGAAAAAAAAAAAAATGAAAAAGACGTCTAGGACAACCTCTAGGACGACATCAAGGTTGTCAGGCCCTTCGAAGAGGGTGCAAATGAGAAGGAGTTTGAGATTATGAGCTGATGGACTACTGTGCATACCTACTGTGCATTAGGAGGCCAGAAAGTCCAAGAAATATTGGGGGGGGGGGGGGGCAGTTAAAGTATGCCATCGCATTAAAAGGACGCGAGTGCGCACTGGTTCTCAGCAGCAGGCACGGCGCGCAATCAGGGAGCATGACGATGCAAATCGGTCGGCGCTCCGGTGTTATCTGTGTGACATCACTTCCCTGACCAAGTTTTCGTGACGTTCAATCTCCCAACTTTGCACCTCCTTCCAAGCGCGGAGAAAGACATAGTTCTACGTCAAAAAGCAAAAGTCAGCGATGGAAGTGCCATTTGACCTTTTGGAGCAGGCCTTGTAGCAGGCAAAATGTTGTTTTGGAGCAGGTGGTGGCCCTTTTGGAGCAGGGTCCGGCATATGTTGGCATATTACTTGAAAATGAAATCATGCTAAATTGCTATATAAAGCCCATCTCTATTATTGGAACACAGCGCCTGTCGCCTTTTAAGACAGGATATATAAAATTCAACAAAGTAAACACAAAAAAAAAAAAAAAATTTTTTTTTAAATAAAGTTTATCTGCTCGTCAGATAACAAAATACAATTAAATATGTCACACTGAGTTCTGATGGTACAGGATATTTATTTTTATCAGCCTGCACTTCTTTTAAGGTATCTGCAGCAGCATCTAACGACCCTCACTGTTGTGGAATGTTTTAGTTCAGATTAGAGTTGTCTTTCGGGCAACAGCTTCAAATATTGCGGTATCTGATATTCGCTTCAAAAATTCCGATTTATTTTCGATGCGCTGGCGAAGTCACGATCGCATCGGATCACGGCGAGTTAACCCGTCGAGTACGCACCTTGGCATGCACCGACGCGCTGCAGAGAAGCGACACCCACGGAGCAGACACCGCAGTCGCGCGAGTCGCGCAGTGTTTTGTGCTCCGAAAAGGACGGTGAGGCGTTACCAGCACTACATCCAAAGTTTGGTGCAACTCAACTATACTTTGTTTGAGCTTCGGTGCGAGCGCAGCCGAAGCTACAAGCGCGCGCATGGAGCCCTAACGGTGCCCACACTGCACGAGCCCACGCGCGAGTCAGAAATGCACAGAGTAATGGGCTCGCGCTAGCTTTGACCTCGCTGATAGCTAGCGCATGGGAACAGGGCGGGCCAACATTGAAAACATCCACAAGCTCTGCCTTTTTTTTTCTTCTTATAAATAGGCTGTTAAGTGGGATGGTTCTTCACTTAGCCTCTGCGGCTTTGGTCTCAGATGTTGCAAACGTTGTTCCTTTCAATGATGATGATGATAATGCGCCATCGCAGTTTCGGTTTGCGTAACAGTTGCGGCGCGGAAAATACCGCGGTACCACCACGCGCTCTGATAAGACTTCAATTTTTATTTTTTATTGCTACATCTCATCTCGGCGCAGGCATGGCGCAATTCTTCGGTAAAATGACAATTTGGCGCTACATGTAGCAGGATTGCGTCCTTGGCGCAATTTGGCGCAATTGGCGCAGCACTTCCATCACTGAAAAGTGTTCTGCCAGTTACTAATACAAACTCTCCTCAATGCCCTAGAGTTTTAGCAATTTATTAAGTTTTAAAAGAGGGAAAAAACTAAATGATAGCAAATTTTATTTCATTTTTTTTTTAAATATTTCTTACCCTTGGGTTTTTAACTGGTATGGGGAATAAAAGCTAGCATAAATATACAAAACATATTATCAGCAATTCAATACGGTCTGTCTACAACATTTCAGTAAATATTAGTTTGAATAGTTGAACCACGTAAGTGATACCAAGTACAGACATGCACTAGATGATAAAAACGGGCAATTTATATCTTGAAAAGCTTAATGTGTGGACAATCTTAAATTTATTAGTAGTAAAACAAAAGCTATAGTTTGTAGATTGAAGGGTGTGAAGTTTTGGGATAATCTGGTCCTCTCCTTGAGTTCAAGTGGTATTATGGAAATTGTCCAAAATGTCAAGCTGCTTGGTGTAATATTTAATGAATACATGCAATAGGATCATAAGGTCCCAATGATTGCTTAGAAAAAATCTCAAAAGTAGTAGGAATAATTTATAAGTACAAAAAACAACATTATCTCCCTCTATTCTACGACTTTTGAACAACTCTTTATTCTATGCTTGTTTTAATTCCTTTTTTGGTCTGGTGAAAAACAACTATTACAAATATTGCAGAAAAAAGCCATTTTCATTGTGGGCAATGCAAAGTATGACAGCCACACGGCACTAATATAAAAAAAATTTAGGTATTGTTTCAGTAACAATTTTTTTTTATTGCAACAGCCTACAAAACAGCTTTGAGTAATCTGAACAGTAATTTCATCACTCGTTCTTCTCTTCCCATCATTTGTATTTCATACGCCATGCCCGTACTTGAACGGTCCCCCACAACAGGACCAACGTTGGGTATCAGCTCCCCAAAATACTAAATTTTATTTTTTCACAAGGAGTTGATATTGAAAGTGTTGCTCGGAAAAATATACGCTTGTTGCTTGTCTCGCCGAGCTAGTTATGACAATGTTTTTACTGTGTGTATAATTTTTTTTTCTGTCTAGTTGTGGTTTTTTTGTGTGACTGAAGTGCTGTGTTGTAGGTGAAGGAGGGGACTCCGTCAAGCAGTTCTTGTACTGCTTTTTTCCCTCTCCTCTTGTATAAAGAAACAAATAAAATTAAACTGAATATCAAACATTTCCCCCTATTCTCAAAAAAAAAGTGTACATTTTATGACAACTTCTGTCACAACCAATGACAAAAGCAACTTAACATAAAATACCGGGCAAGCTCTCACTCAAAATTGGGAGATAATCGTGAAAAAATGGGGGATGGGTACTCGTCCGGTTGTCAATTTTACATATCCAGGGTGTCTAGCAAATTATTATTTTGAAATTCCCTGACTTTTCCAGGTTTTCCCTGACAATGGCAAGTGAAATTCCCTGACCGCTGTAGAGGCGGTTTAATATACCAGACCATTACAACACAAGTCATTGAGCATTGAGCACTGCACGGATTAAACGGGCACTTTCTTGCCGCCGACATCGTCAGTGAAGAGGCCGCTTCTGAAACACGATGAAAACACGACGCTCAACTACATACGTCAATAACCGAATGGCAGCATGGCCGCCAGATGCACACTTTCAGCTTAAGGATTGGATTGGATTGGGGTCTGCGGCTTTTCCATTTGTGACTAAATCTAGTAGCTCTAACTGGATCTAGCTTAGTGTCGCGCCCTCAATGCACTCCAAGGCTTGGGCTGGATTTGTCGGCTGTTCCATTTGGATCAGACAGCACATTTTACATCGGGTGTGCAGAGCCCGTGCTTCGCTCGAAGCAGAATTTATTGCCTATTTTTCTGCCCCCAAGTCCTCAAGTCTTTGCTCAGGGCACTCAATGGCATTTCCGGCTATTTTCCCTGACTGAGCTCGCTTTTTGATATTTTCCCTGATAATTCCCTGATTTTTCCCGGTAGTTAAAATTTCCCTGACAATTCCCGGTTTCCCGGTCGCTAGAGACCGATATCAATGTAATTCATGCATTTTCTCAGATCTCACAAATTTGGAAATGGGCAGATGTGCAGTAATCCACGGTATGGCAAAACGTTTAAACAATTAAAGCTCCCCATTACTGCATTTAGGAAACAGATTAAAAAGTATTTAAATCTATCCTACATGCAACCAAAATAACTTGTTCAAATTCATCTATAGTCAGTCAGTGCAATTTTATGCAGAAAATTATTTCAGTCTCTGATATAGGTAGTTCTAGGAAAAAACAAGTATTTAAGGAAAGCAATGTAACATTTCTGGAAGTTCAAATGAATGTTTCTTAGTTCCCTTGAAGCATGTGGTTTTAATTTAGAATGTGCATAAATATTGTACGTATAAGTAATTAGAAATCTGTCATGTACCTATGCAAATTCGCACCCAAAACTTTTGATGTTTGAGGCTACGCGCTTCGAATCTAAAGTTACCAAACTAGCTTAATATGAAGTATAAGACAATTGGCTGCTGCTGCTATAGGCATGGTAGAGTTGGGGCCGGTGGCAATCAGGTTGTCGAACGACGTTCCACTGACAGATCAATTTGTCGACAGCGAGACGTTTCACTGACCCACCGTGCGACGTTTCGTCGAAAGCGTTTTTCCAGGCATATCGCCTCAGTCACAGGCATTCGGATGATAGCCTAATTCGCCGAACCTTTGGTGGCTTCGATGATTATAATAAAGCTTTCCCGAGCAAAGCCAAGCGAGAGGTGACCGTACTATGGGCGGTCTGTTTGGAAGCCTAGGGTTAGGGCTTGTGAGGTTGTATTTGCCCTATCAGAGGCGCCTTGGTGAGTTCACTTCAATTCCGATTTGTTCCCAGCAGACAAAATGAAGCCAGTAATCCAAATATATCCACTTAGTAAAAACCAAATTTTGTTGTTGACGAAACGTCGCAGAAGTGTGTCCACAAAAGGAGTTTCCATGAAGCATCGCAGCGCCGACGAAACGTGTCCATGAGAAGTTGTCCATGAAATGTGTTTCAGCACAGATTTGTTTTGGCGACACACGTGTACTATGCCAAAAACATTGGTTCAGTGCAGCTGTGCTCGTCCTGCGGCTTAACTAAGACCCTAGCTTTTGTTTGACTGAGACTAACTAGTATTTCCGCAAGAACCTTGAAATAAAGTGTGTTATATGACACACCTTTTTGGTTGAAGAATCAGATCCTGGGAGAAGCACCGTCATTTCTCATATATCAATTTTCACATTTAGCTCTAGATGTGCCCCCAAACAAGTATTTCACAGCTTGAGCATTGACATTCTTTTATTAATCTTGCACATCTAATTTTATTCTTATTGCACATCATCAATTGTATGGTAGCTTGAAAGTAGGAAGGCGGTCACTTCTACCAAAACTGACTCTGTTAAATCTTGTCAAAACTCGTAACTGTCTCAACTGCTCCTTAAAAATAAAATAAAAAAGACCTGCATGGAAAGAATTGTATAGTGAAGGCCCTTACTGTATCCTAAATTATATGTGAGTGCCTCTAATCAAGGTATTTTTGACTGTTGTGTTTCCTGTGCAGCTCTTAATCTTCAGATGGCATCACTGTTTCCTTTTCTGCCTTTGCATCACTAGCTTGTAGCTACATTTTTGTCTTTGGGGAGTGCCGATTGTGGCGTCTAAGATTTTCCTTTCCTGTCATTGTTGAAGCCTCCTTGGTTTATGTAAGCATTAATCTGTAAAGTGTGTAAAAGAAATAATGAATAAAAGCATTGTATTGTTCCCCCGCTTGTAACAGATTGGCAGACTGTCATCGGCTGGGACAGTGTCTACGAATTTGATGCGAAGGCAAACACACTCGCATAAACTAAAAGAAAGGAAGACAGAAGAAAACAAACCCACTGCATCAGGGTTACTTGCTCTTGAGTCCACCCTCACAACGGCGTTGGTACCGTAAAAGTGGTTGATCACTCTCATTGTTTGTGTCATGAACCGTTGCTGCCTGAGAAGTGGAGAGAATGCACTCTTTTAGAACTTGGCTACACTTAACGTCGTTCAAAAATTGATCACGGAGGTTTCGAAGTAGAGAAGTATTGAGCGAATATTCTAATTTTCGAATAGTAGCTTTAAATAATATGACACTCGATATATGCCTCGAGATGAACTGCAATGCTGATACTTTTTTTTTTCAAATAGTAGATCACGGCAGGTTAGTCCCACTGAGTGCACTTCTTACCGAGCACCGGTGCGCTGTGGAGAAGCAACACCCACGAGCTTCTCGTGCGTGTCCGACAGTCGACTTCACTACCGGGACGACGACCCATTCGTAACAGCATATAACTATTCTTGCATTACTAGGTATCCTCGCTAAGTCTCGAATTGGAAGAAGGTACTGCCAGGCTCTCGCAGTCTATCCTGTATGCAAGCCGAAGTTCTATTAAAAAATTGTTGCTTCTCACCTTGAAAGAGTGCTTCCCCTTAGTATGCAGGTGCGCTGAAGCGAAGCAAGGCACGCAAAATTGCTATGGCTACCCCGCAGTTGTCATTTCTCTGCCGTATACCAGTGCGCGGTGAGAAGCGTGCTCAACGAAACTAACCCACCAGAACAGACCACAAATATGAGAATGATTGCAAAACTTCAGAGTACTATCAGTCATTGATATGAAATGCAATCAAATTATTTAAGGTGACAATCAAAAGTTCTGAAAACTCTCATAAGCCTATTGTAATGATCCGGCTAGGTAGAGGTTTGCACCATTATATATTCGGCATTATTAAAATGAAATTAAGTTTTGGCGCAATGTCACTGCAAATCCCTTATATTTTGGTAACATGTAGCGGATGTAGCAGTGCAAGCACATTGGCGCACCAATTACATTACTGCATATAGCAAGAATCTAGCTCCTCGATTAGGCATAGATGGGCATTTACATAGGATAAATTTTATCCATCATTTACTTTCCACCCAATGTGGGTGTTGTATTTATTCATTTCTTTTAAAATCTTCCGCAGGCAGTTGTCACCGGTTATTATCCGAGTAGCGAGCGTGCTGCCACCGACATCTCGAAACGCCTTGTGGAATTTCACATCGCAAAATGTTGTTTAATTTTTTTTTTACTTACGCGCGAGTGCCATTGCACGAATGTAGAGAAGGAAACTTCTAAAATCCCACAATGAGAGTTGTCTACGTTTCTTGGTCCGACTTCGATTCAAAGGAAAACAAAGGTATTTTCTCTACAGAGAAAAAAGTAAGTGTTGAACTTTCCGAGGCCACAGTTCGTAAATATAGTTGCCTAGACAGAAATTAGTGGAAGCATGGGATCAACCTTCACAAGTTCAGCTGGGTTTTCATTTAAGCATGATGCAAATATTGAATGTTGAATAGAAAAATATTGAAATATTGAATGTTGAATAGAAAAACTATTCAACATTCAATAAATAATAATTTGATCAAAAACCACTTTTCGCTTAGAATTCGCTGCAAACTCAAAAAATCCACCATTCAAACATGCCTAGCCATTTCACTTCCATTTGCCTACATTCATGTTTATTCCATAAAATTAATTCTCCCAATCCCATCTTACGCGATCAAATGATAACACAAATTTTTTGTCTCCTCTTGTGTTTATCACAGGGGTGGATGCAGGTATTTCTAAAGAGGGGGGGGTCAGCATATCATGTTTGAAAACATCCCCCCCCCCCCCCCCCCCCCCATTTCCCCACCCTAATTTTTACACATGCAGAATTCAAAAGGGGGGGTCAGGACATCCGGACCCGACCCGACCCGACCCCCTGAATCCACCACTGAATCATCAGCATAAAGCTGAAGTTCCAAACTCATTACATTTGACTCATTCTTACTTTCTTGCACAATACGGGAATGGAACCACCTCTCCAGTTTGATTGCTACCATCTCTGAAGCTAACCTGTTCCGAAATGCTATCGCTATCCATTCTTGCAATAGTTCATGATCTGATCGATTGTTTCTTTGTTGTTAGATTAAAATTGTTCATTTGTTACAGTTTTAATACCTCTTTTCTCGTTTTTGCTCTCCCCCTTTCCTTCGGGCATTGAGGGTATATTCAATAAATAAATATAGTAACAGTCGAGAACTTACTGTTTTCGACAAATACCAAGCCAGCACAAAGTATGAAGACTGGAGACGAGAGGATGTCCCCAACCTTAAAATCTCTGACAAAATATGGATGGTCATTGATTTTCGTCAAATTTTCGCCACACACTAAATAAATACTCCTGGTCCCCAGTGTGTCTATAAAATATCTCAAACAAAATAACCACTTTTCTTTGAGAAAGCTAATTTTGAAATTTACGCACACAGCTCCAAATCGCTGCGTGCCTCTCTACTGGCAACAACAAACAGGGGCACTCGTGAAGTCAAATGTATCGGAAAGCAGACGATGCTCTGTCCTTTATGGCGTCGTGTGGATTGTGTCTGGTTTAGGCTAAACAAGGCTAAAGGTGGGCACAAAGAGACAACGACTGAGAAGAGAAACACGTAGACACCAGACAAGCGCATCTACGGGTATGCGTTTCTCTTCTTTGTCTTTTTGTGCACGTCTTGAACTATGTTTAATCAGTACCAACTTGCCCAACTGACCGCCCTACTACGGTTTACGATATTTGCGGCATGTGATGGAGGATGGGGAGAATGGGTGATATGCTGTGGGGTGCAACAACATGACGAAGAAATCCGGCAGAGCAACATCTCATCGGTTTCATGAAAGCGTTGAAGTGGAGAAATCTCTGGCGCCGTGCTCAAGTTACGTTCTGAACTGAAATAGCGCGCGCCAGTGAGCCAACGGGCACAAAGCGCTTCTTTTTTTTTCTTTCCTCAGTTGCATTGTCTGGACGGCGGAGACACCATCGCTTGAGGGTACTAAGCCACCCTCAAATGGAACTTTTTCTGGTCGTTGCGTCGCAGCGTTTGCCGTAATGCACGTCCTCATCTATATATCTTACACCGTGTTCTGGGCTGTTTCTTGCGCTCTTTCAGGAAATGTGTTTGGCTAAAAACGTTCAAGCTGATGCCAGAGCTCCCCTTTAGCGTGGAACTAAACCACTTTCTGCAGCAGTCTATTTATGGTCATAACTCAATCTATGGGCTCTAAGCACCCTAAAAACAACAAAAAACATTGTAAGCAGTGAGAGAGTGCAGGCGAGCTAGTAATTAATCGACATCTTGTAGACCCTGAGATGGGGAGATTGAGATTTTGTTGTGTTCGTCCGGTTTTTTTTATCGTTCTCCATCTCAGGGCTTACAAGATGTCGCAAAAACATTACATCCATGCATGGTCGATTCCTTTGTTAAAACAACCTCGAAACTACTATAGACACTGGAGAATGCCGTTGGACACAAAGCCCTTCTCCCCGTCCAATGGCTCCTTCCTGTGTCTGCGATAGTTCCAAGGTATTCAATTTTTGGCAACGACTTCAATAGAAAAATTGGCCAAGCATGAATGCAGTGTTTGCTTTATTAGGATGCTTAGAGCCCATAGATTGAGATAGACTATCGCAGAAAGTGGTTCAGTGCACCTTTAAAGCTGCAGACTACTCGTACATGATACAAAAGACACGAGTGTTCGGTGCACACATGACGACAGAATTACGTGCAGACTTGCCTTATGCATGTTTCCTTCGTACATAGTATGTATACTTTGAAGTTGCAAAAACTTTTTGTATAACCAATGAGACAAGACTGGCCTACATGAAAAAAGCAGATCTCAGACAGTGAGACTGCCTTTTGTATGAGGTACCAACAGCGTGACAGCAGCCTAAGGCTAGAAAGTCAGGAACGAAATGAGCTTCCAAGTTTCGTGGCACCTCGAGGGATACAAACCTCTCCGAAAAAGTGATGGAGCGATCGTCGGGCCTACCACTGCCTTGCTCTGCACGTCTGACAATGCGCATCCTGCAGATCTCGCCCGGGCAATCCAGAAAGAGGACAAACTTGAGGGGGAACCTGTCAGCCATGTCTGCATTCCAGCCCTTCAGGAGGTCGAGGCTTCTCGGAAACCCATCCAGAAGGAAAGTGTCGGCTTTGCTTTGTGCAATTGCCTACACAAAAAAAAAAAAAAAAAATAAACATTTCTTTGTATTGAAAGTGTGCTACGATTAGAATATTTTAGTTTGTATACGTCACTAACCCCTGAACGCAATCAAGGACACACTTTTGTGCCATAGGCACTTAGGGGTAAGCAAAACTTAAATGTGATTTCTATGGCAACCTTTTTTTTTATACAGGTAAGACACTTCAATCTGCAAGAAGTCAATCCCGTCCTGCCACCAGGTTCTAACGCACAAATTTCAGGACAAAGTCAAACACCAAAGAATAATAATAATAATAATAATAATTGATTGGTATGAACATGGTCCATGTTTAGATAAAGGGCTGAAATCGAAGCTGACGAGAGGTTTGTGGGACACCATATTGGCAAAGAGATGTTTTTGTTGCGCCACCTTGTGGGCGCCCTCCTGCAACGCAGCTGATAGGATGTGAGCGGACGAAGCGCTATGTCAAAGCACAGAGCGGCTATGTTAGTTCTCGCATCTGTGCCGATTAAAAATGGTTTATTTATTCAAAGAACGCATACTATAATGTTTCTGTGAGTGATCTTCCTTATGAATAGGGTTCGGGATTTTCGGTTTAAACCGACAAAAGTACGTCGAATTCATTTTCTAAAATTCAGTTTTAACCGGAAAAGGTCACTTTGACCTTCCAGTCGTACCGCAGAGACGTGGCAAAAAAAAAAAAAGTGGAACGAAAGTGTCTATCGGAGCGTGTCCGAATGTATGGGATACACGGATGCCATCACGACGTTCTGGTTTAATGTGCGCATCATCGATCGGAACGTGATGTCCGAAATGCGTAATGACTTCGCCATGTACGAGCGTGTTTTCAAACTCGTTGTAAGGAAGACTGACTTCGTGGAAGTTCTGCATATTGTGTTGCACTTCAGAACGTCGCACCGTGTCTCTTTTGGCAGTCACAATTGGTTGATTGGCCGATTTTGGCTCAGGCAGTGCTTCATCTCATCAGCCTGCCTGTGTCCAGTGTTAGCATTGAGTGGGCATTCCCAAAGCTCAGGGTCATATTAACAGGAAACAAGAGTCCGGATCAATGAGGAGAACCTGGAAAAGCTAAAGTACACGTGTGTGCACTATAATAAGATCACATAGTCCTGATGCACAGAATTCGAAGTTCCATGTTTTTTTTTGGCATAGGCTTTGTATCTGACTTGTTTGTACTTCTGAGTTTTTTTTTTGTTTTTTTTTCTTATTTCTTTTATAGTTGCACACACTTGCCAAATAAAGTGTCCATTTATTTTTCAGTGTATCGGTGCCGTTATTCTTTGAATCATCACAAATATCAGAGCTACAAGGATCATCTGATCCAGTGTCGAATGGTGTTTATTTTATATTCACCGAAAAAAGCCAATAAACTTTTGTGGGCATAAATATATGCCGAAAAAAACCGAAAATTCATTTTTAAAATAAACACCGAAAAAAGTATGCCGAATTTTGAAAAAATAGAAACCGAAAACGCGGAAACCTACTTATGAATAACACCGCCTTGCAGTTGCCTTTAATATTAGAAACTTTAAGATGTTCAAAAAGAAGCCTGGAGCTTCGCATTACAGCTTGCGCGGCATGCTTCAAAGCTATTCACAGCCTCTCTGATTCTTGTTTTTTCGTATCTGTGGAAGCTGCTGTAGAAAGAGGTTTTTCATACATCAGAGTAAATGACATGTTGTATTCTTAGCTCTGCACGCACGCACATTTGTGTTGAAAAGCGCTGCACACTTGCTTTAGCTACATTGAGCTTGCCAATACTGACGCTTCTATCCAAGTGTGACTCGGCACTTGCTGCTGAGCAAATGCTCGTCAGCAACTGATGCTCAGCTTCTCCCGAAACAAATACGCGGCAAAGAAGTTTGTCACATTGTGACTTCTGCTCGAAAGAAAAACATAAATTTTCATGAATTCTTCATTTGTCGGCCATGGCCCGGCAAATTCAGATAATTAATTTGTTCTATCCTGTTTTTACTAAAAATTGTTTACAAATTTAAAATCACTTGCTGAGAAGTGCATCACACATTATGCACATTTTGGTCAACAAAAATTACACACAAACTGTAGTAACTCATAGCAGGTGTAGTCCCCTTTCTTCGGGACATCTTCATGTTTCGTTTTGCATGTTTCGCGTGGACCGGGTGAAGAAGCACGGATTTAGTTGAAATGACTCCAAAAGCCAGCCACCACTTCTTCCTGTCAGTTATTTTGAGGAAATGTTTGTTTACTAGTTTACAAAATTAAAAAAGGAACTCAGAACTGTTAAGAGACCAGCACTTACAGAACACATTGGAACAAACAGGATACACAAAGTTGCTTTCACTGAAGTGTTTACTATACACATAAAGTTCTTAAATTTCGCTTCCTGGTATCCAATTTGATAAGACATTCCTTTTAGTTTTATTTTGTTCGAATCATAATAAAAAAATACCCTATTTGCCATGGTAGATGTTGCAGTGAGATAAAGTGCTGGACATTCTATTTTCATCATCCAGCTTTTTGTACTGGGGTAGAGTGTAGTACACCACCATCCGAGTGCTTTGACACCTCAGCGCCAAAAGTGTTTGTCGGCACACAAATACGCGTGTCACGTGCGGTTTCAAACTTTGATCAAATGTCCAACTAAAAATATCACTTTACCAAATAAACATAACCCGTGAAATGCTTCGCCGTTCATTACCCAAACAGCGAATGAAGCTAGCTGACCAGCCGAGGGATTGAAGATCTGCGCGACCCGTGATGTCAAAAATGATGATGACGAAAGCTAGAGAAGCGCCACCTGTAGTTCACACGAGCCGCCAATACCCTCTAGTGACAAATACAACATGCTAATTGCTCAGAAAATAATAAAAATAAAAAAATAAAGCAAACGTTTATGCAAATCACTTACAGCATACTAATTAAATAATAAACCTACGCAAAAGAAAGTTTCAGATTAAAGGACGAAGGAATAAAGCTTCCAATAAAAAAAGAAAATAGGAGATTCGGCAACACTGACCAAAAAGCAATACAAAAACTAATAGCGAGTTTGTTTCACACGCACTGGCACCGTTCGAGTTCTCTTCCAGAATGCATCGCACTCGCAGAGTGCTGCACGGAAAACTGGAGTCAAACGAACTCGCCCAATGCACCGAGTGCAAAAGACTGATGTTGCTGCCATCTACGTTGTAGAAAGAGTATTGACCTCAAACCGAAACTAGCGCCTTTCTGTTCGGAGTGATGGGTGGGAATGCGGGAGTGCAGTCACTACCAACGTTTATCTCCAAACGTTGAACACTGCAACCTGTGGTTTATAGTTGCGATAATTTCAAGCAACTCGGCTGCCGTAAAGAGACTTACAGACGGCGTAAATTTCCGCATCCAGCTGTCTACAAAGCAGCTGGTTGCGATCTTTCAATTCTGATTACCGTTTACACTGAAGAAAACTGATGATGCTGTCCAAGCAGAAGCTTGATCCGTTCGAGCATGGTATTATGCGTGAACCACTGAAAGGGTATGGCTTAAAACTAGTCTGTTGGAATATCCAGCAAAACTTTTCGTGGGACTTTCGATTTCGATCGTAATTACAGGTGGATCCGATATTAGTCTTGGTGAGGACGGCGAGAACGAGAGCTTTCTCGAACAAAATACGACGGGGAAAGTTAGCTGACGTAGGTAAATGTTAAACATGATGATGTTGCCCAAGCCTCGAGTAAAGTCACTATGTTTAGCTTTCTCGTATGCTTATTGGGCAGTCAGAGGTTTCAGCTGGGGGAGTTCTGTCGACAAATGTTCAATTTTTCACCTGCATACGGATGGGGATAAACATCTCGGGGGCCGCTGACGCGTTTGTTCTGAGCATTTCTTGACACAGTGGTACATTTCAGCGCCTGTACGGCAACAGAGCGACTTAAAACCTGCAAATAAAGCACGGGTTGTTAATTGCTTCTTTCATCAGATAGCAGACGCTCACAATCCAAGCTCGCGCTTCATTATGTTGCCCGCGGGACGCGATTTCTATCAGAAAATCTACTTTTATTTTTCTTTTCGGTTCCGCGACACATCGTAGCAGACGAACCCTCCGTCGTCTGCTCCCGCTCCTCGCCAGTCTCGCCGGAGCGAGGCATGACCGGATTGCATTTTGGCGCACGCCCGTTTTTCTCGGTGCAGCGAGTGCATGCACGCGTGGGGTGCCGCCGCTAAAACGAACTTGGAGAGTGCAACCATTCGTGGAGTGCCTGCCGAAACGAACTCGCTTTACGCCGCGAAAGGGAACGCGTGAACACGAGTGCCGTGAAACGAACTCGTTATAAGAAAAGTTATACGATAATATAACTTCACCCTTTCCGAACACGACGCGAAAGTCGAGATCGAGCGCGCCACCCCGTCACAACAAAACGTCCTAGCTCACACATTTGAGCAGCTCCAATGTGATCTCCGGTGGCACGTGTTTGCCCAGGATTCGGATGACAGGCCCGTAGACCGATCCCACGGTTCCTTCCTCTCGCCTCAACAGGTCTCCGACGGAGACGTGCTCGAAGCCGTACTTCTGCGCGCAAAAGAGAAACGGAAACACGGATATCACTGGCGTCTCTAAATTGCAGAAGTCCAAACGACGCCAAAGTAACCTGAGCAAGTCGTCGGCACATTGTTCCTTTTCCGGCGCCGGGCGAGCCGAGAACGAAGACCACGTTCCGCCGTCTTTCCAACTCTTCCATAGCGAGTTCCGAGTCAAAAGGGTGGTTTTTCTTATTCTAATAAGAGTTCTTCCGTATTAGGGGTTGAGTTTTTACTCACACGTACAGCTTACAGTGCTCCAGGATCGAAGAGATGAACAGCCAAAGCGCGCAACTTAAACCAAAACACCCGAAGCCATAGGAAGCGTCCGAAACTTGGCGCTCTTCTGCGGATCCTGCCCTTCGCGGCGCGTCAGCAGCGTCGGCGCGTCGGCGTCGACGCGCGCGCCGAACTAGCGCGACCGGCGCGACGCCGCGAAGCGTTTTTGCACTGCCGCTGTGCTTCCGCCGCCGCGGCGGCATGTGAGTAGTGTGCCTACATTTAAGAGTGTTTCCAACTGCATTGAATTCGACTCCGCCTCTCCACCCGCGTTCTTTCTCACTACGCGACAACAAAACGCATGTGCACTTGCGATTAATCCGTGCGAGAGGTGTCAGCGGTGGCCGGGTGCTGACGTTCCGTTACTATAATGCGACGTTGATTTGAAAAGAAAATGAAATAACGTTTATTACACAAGATTAACTTCTGATTACATGGAGAGGTCTCGTTCACGTGCGTTCCGTAACGTGCCTCCGGTCGTTCTCTCGGGCTGTTTCTTCCCACGCAGGCAGAAGCGGTGTCTTCTTCCCATACCATCTATAAAACTTTGCCCAGGCAGGTGCTATGGGCAAAGTTCAGCTCTCGCTCTCGCGAAGCGTAAACAAGCTGGGCCCGCTACCCCGTGCGCTCGCACCGCGCGCTCGCAAAAAGTCACGTATTGAGGAATTGAGGATCCATTACAGATCCCGCCGAGGCAAGACTAACAAGCAGACAAACGAGCTGGGCCAAGTCAACAGAGGCAACGGCAAGAGGTTTGGCAAGAGGCGTCTGCTGTTCAATTGCAAATGCTGTTAATGATTTCATTACTCCCCCGCTTATAGCTAGGCTACATTTGAGTGATATACATTTTAATAACTGTATGATTTTAGTGCATAGACCGATAGACTTAGATGTCTTCATGGGCAAAAAAGGGTGGCTGCTTGCACCACCTCCCAGTATTTGACGGAAGCGCTTTTTTGTAACCGAGACTTTGCACCTTCCGCCAAACGGATCAACGGGAAATGACTAACACCCCTGTCAGACGGCGTTCTGAAGATCCTTTTCACTAAGCTCCTTTATAAAATCGGCGAACCAGCGCACGCCGTAGCGCACGTGCGCTACGGCGTGCGCTGGTTCGCCAATTTAATAAAGGAGCTTAGTGAAAAGGATCTAGAACGCCGTCTGACAGGGGTATAAAGGCAGTATTTTTTCATCCCTCCACTTCACCGCCAATCAGATACCCTCTGCTTGGTTTTCTGCACCTTCCCAAGGTATATTTTCCCTCCGCTGTGCCGAGGATTTATGAAAAATAAGCTCCGATAAACACCGAATTTTGCTAAAAAGTAAAACTCAGAAAAACACCCTCTGAATTTCACGAAAAATAAACTCCGAAAACACGGAGCCCTAATTATAGGCCAGGTGTGGTCAGAGAGACATAGGGGTTAGAACCATAATAAGAAACAGCGCAAAAGGGACAGGACACAAAGTAGAAGAAGGACACAGGACATACGCTAACAACCTAACAACCAAAGGTTTACTATAACTTCCACGCGCGCACAGTGGCAAGCACAAGCTCTTCCTTTCTCTTTCAAAAGAGATAAATGCCAATAAAAAAAGAAACAGCGGCACTAGACGGACGTAGTAAAACGCGTGACCAGAATAACTATTAAAAAATATTAAAATTCTGACAGCGGCACGGGAAAACCATAAGGTCATGCGCTGCGTACACTCCACGTTCGCACCACGCGCACACCGCGTTCAGGACACAAATTAGACCTTTACAGCTCGCGTGTACAGTATACTAAGGGTGGTCACAATTGAGAAATTGTAATGCCCTGTAGGTCAGATGCACTGGCGCGACACTATAATGCAGTGATCTGGTCCACAGGCAAGTATACGCGCCGCTTCCACGATTTCTCTCCAACTTGCCCCTCATGCGTCCCACCACCTTTGTGTTGTCCAGCGCTGGAGAACACCCACAATCCCTGGAGTGTATTGGGGAGGAGATCGAACAGTCAGCCTCTAGCGGTAAGCTTCAGTTGTGGGGACAACAAACCGTATTTTCTTGTTTGTTTTCGACCTGAGAAATAGAAGATGATGATTCGAAGGCCACTCCTCGTGCGACTGAAGCAGAGGTCAGAGCGAAGCGCTCGTGGCCAGACCGTGCTACGCGAGATTCAATTTCTTTGTTATGCTGTGTTAGTAAACACCGGGCTGTGGGGACAACAAGCTAGATAAAGCGCCCTCTATAGTTTGATCTCCTGCCCAATGGGAACCGTGACCACTGCCGAGCGAGGCCGCGTGCTCACGCAGCCTATCGTTGAAACAGCGACCAGTCTGTCCCAAAGAGACTCTACCACAGCCGAGAGGGATCTCGGCTGTGGTAGAGGCATGCGTCGTGTCACAGGGGCCGTTCCTAGGTTTGGTTCCGCTTGACAATGCGCAGAGTTGTGATAGTTTGCAGGGAACCGTAAAGACAACGTCAACGTTGAACTTCGCTCCTACACGTTTCAGATTGTGATAGATCTTGTGAACGTAGGGTAGCACTTCGAACTTCTTTGACCTTTTCCTAGTTTCCGTGTCAGGACTTTTCATCAGGGATTCGGCCACTCCTCTCGCCAGAAAAGGAGGGAAACCCGAATGTTCAAGGCGATGTAGCTGAAGGTCAAAGCTTTCCCGTACGGCATGAAGATGCTACTTTTGTAAAGCCGAGATAGGTTGGCGATACCCCTTTTGACTAATTTAGAGTGCGCCGGGTCGAATGGTAATATTGCCTTTTTGGTTCGCGGCGAGTACATCCAACAGATGTGGTCGGAACCATTGAAGGTCAAACGTAAGTCCAAGATCTGCAATGCACTGTCCGCTGGCAACTCGATCGTGAAACGTAAGTGGCTCGAGCACCCTTCAATAACTTGTCGGACAGACTGGGTGACAGAGTCCAGGCGGGTTTGAGGGGGTACGCTAACGAAAACGACAAAGTCATCCACATATCTACAGATCTTGACAACAGGGACGTCAGTCAAAGCCTGTGAAACGGTAAAGTCAAACTTCGCGAGATAGATTTCGCACGGTACCGGTGCAACACTGGATCCGATACAAATCCGGCGTCTCTGCAAGTAAACCTTGTCTTTGTAACAGACGAGGGTGGAGTTTAGGTAGCAGGTAAGCACCTCCAAAAAGGGGGTTAAAGCCACAGACAAAAGTTAAAAAGTCGCAGGAAAAAAAAAAAAAAGAAGAGGGGGGGGGGGGGCTACTATTAGCAAGAAAAGGTATGGAGGGAACAGTCCTTTCCGAAGGGACCACATATAACACCAGACAGCAGAACGTTTCTTCAGCAGCAAAAATGAATGCATGGTTCGCTGCCAGCCACTGCGCTTGACGCCCGTTATGCGTATAGGGTTCGAAATTCGTTCCAGAGCAATAAAGTGTTAAAATCACATACAGCAGTGCGTCTCATTTTTTCTTTGTGAATGTGTTCCGACCCCGTGGCCATGAAGAAGGGGACGGCAACCCAGACCACTCCGACGAGGGGCCAGCTGTGTTCATACCTCTGGCAAGGAGGCGTGCTCAGACAGGAGAGGAGGACACGCTGAGCGCCTGCTGCCGCAGGGCCTCGACCTCCTCCGTGCTCTCGGCGCCGCCCGGGGGGTGAGAGAGAGAGAAAAAAAAAACTTTATTGAAAGAGGACACTAAATAGACGATCGCGTCGGAAACCTTTCAATGTTCAAGTTCAAGTGTTCATTGCCCTCAAGGGAATTCTCGCGGAATGCATTATATGAGGGGGAAATAACAATTGGTAGCGGCAACAACAACGTACTAAAGAGATTAAACAAGAATTGCACGTACACATAAACAACACTACGAAGGAGAACTATACACAGCGATTGGTAGCATTGGTAATTTATACTAATATAATGAGGCAAATATAGGGTGGTTCCACATCAGTTCACGCAATGATGGTCTGGGTCATAATTTAGATATTTTTGTTAAAAATACACATGAAAGCCATGTTCTTGGCAGGAACATTCAGCTCTATATGAACGCCGTAACAATTGTTTTCGCTGAGATATAAAATAGAGAAGCTCGAGGCGTGGAAATCCGGAAAATTTCACGATGCTACTTTGCAGTGCACAGTCGTCATTTTCTCATCGAAGCTTTTATGTCACCATAACTTTTTTAACACATTTCACAAAAAAATATACTAAATGTAAAAAAAAAAAGGATGTTTTTTTTTTTACCGCAAAAATAAACTAGGCATCGCCGAACGATCATTCTCCGCCCAAAGATAGCGCTAGAGGTTACAACCAGATGCCGAAGTTTCAGCCCGATCCGATGCCTCAATCAAAACTTATAACTTATAAGTGATTTTCTGAAAATTTCAGTGGGAAAATTGCGCCTGATGGAGTTTTCGAATACATAGGGCTCGATGGCACCAGAAACCGAAAACGGGCAAAAATGGGCTCCATTTTCCCATTCAGATTTTCAGAAAATCTCTTATAACTTTTGATTAAGTTATCGGATCGGGCTGAAACTTGGGCATCTGGTTGTGACCTCAAGCGCTACCCTTGGGCGAAGAATGAGCGTTCGGCGATGTCTAATTTATTTTTGCCTTGAAAAAAAATTAAAAAAAACCCTGTAAATACTTTTTGTGACACCCTGTACAACAAATACACAAAAAGTCAATATATATATAAAATATTTATTATTATTTGCAAAAAAAAAAAATCAAACATGGCATAAGAACGCGTTTTAGAGACATGTTCACTTTTCTTTTTTGCGAATGAACTATGTTTTATAATACTTCACAAAACATAAAATGCGCGTCTTTAAATTATATTTACGAATATACAAAGATAATATGCCCACCCTTAATTATCTTCGTGTTATTGACCCGGAAATGCAGCTGATTTCTCAAAATGGTGGGAAGATTGGGCGTCGATATTTAGAAAACTCCATTCTCTTTTCTTTTTTTAACTCCCCTTGGCACTTTGCAGTGACTTGAACTAACTTTTGATGGCGAAACACTGAGTAACATATGACCTCCTACCGGGAAAAGCTACGACACACCTTCACTTGGAGCGGACCGACGTCTTCTTCATAGCGGCATTGCCGCATAACGTCGCCTTCATGGAAGCACCAAAAGCTAAAAAGTGGGACTCTGTCATAGAGAGCGGAAAGTCCTGCTGTTCCGAGCATTGCTTTATCGTTGTGACCATACCCCCCCCCCCCCCCCCCTTTGCCCCTTTCTTCCCATTCTTTATCACGAAGAAGAAACGCCTGCGAACGTTACTGCTGGCGGCGGTTACGAATCGTAAGCACATCACAATACCTTGAAACCCAAAGCTAAATATGTGAAGAGTCACTTACGGGAAAATAAGGCGAGAGTAGCTGTAAGGGAAAATATGCAGGTCAGTTGGTCACGAAACATTGCAATCTAAACCCTAAAACGAGGAAAAAAAAATTAAGGGACAGTGAATATTTTAGGTGGTGCTGGGCAATATGCTGAGCCTTCGTGCGTTGGGTTCAAGGTCTACTGAACGATGCGTGCACCCCTCCCACTCTCCCCTCCGTGTTTCCGTTGCTGCTCCTTTCCGCCAAGCCACGCACTTGGCCACTTGGCTAAGGGCAAGCACGTGGCTCTGTTTTTGTTACGTCTGGTTATTCACCACGGCACAACCTTCGCCCGCGAAATTCCAGAAAAAAGTACGTTACAAAATAAAGCAAAGTGTCAGTAAACCTCGGACGTCGCGGCAGCTCCGAGAAAATAGGGAGAAAAACCAAAGCCGGCGCCTGGGGCCCGCATAGCACCCAGTCAGGGCGATCTCCTCTCTTCCCCAGCTTGGTCGTTTTCAAGCCTTCCCATACTGCACTCGGGTGTTGGTCATGCGGAGGAACGCGCAGCGCACGGTTTGTGTCCAGCCAGCCAGCCGGCTTCTTCGTTTTGCTTCTATTTTTTAAAAAAAGTGACGTTTCCCAAAGAACACAAAAAATTCTTCTAGCTTGTTTTTTTCCCTTGCAGCTGTGCTTTTTTTTTTCTTTTTTTTTTTGCTTTGGCGGTTTGGCGGGGAGAGCCGAAGCGCGAGGTGGGGAGATGGTCTGCGCGAGAAGCCCTTCTTGAACGAGGGACTCCCTACAGGTGTAGCAAGTTGAGGGAATAAAGTATCCCAACTCTCAAGCCAAGAGGAGGCCTTAGCAGGCGACACGGGTTGTCAAGGGAAGGACATCGTCATGATCGCCGACCGACATCGCAGTGACCACAAGATTATAATTAAGATGGTAATTTGGGCCAGTTGGTTCATGATCGAAGATAGGCGTCGAAAAAAGGACAAGAAGAGACGTAAACACTGGCGCACTCGCAACTAATGTTTATTGAAAAACGAATTCCTTATATAACCGTGAAGAAAACCCTTCGTTACGACTAGGCACGGTGTAGACCCGTTTCTAGAAAATCAAATTCCTTTGTTGATAAGGTCATGGACGCGTCACTTGTGCACATTTTGCCTGTTGAAGTGCCAGCTGAACGTTCTAAGGACACACACACACAGACGAACAAAAAAGACAGACACACCGCTGGACTAGCAACTGTTTTAATGAAATCTTAAAACGTTCAGCTGGCACTTTAACAAAGCATGAACCAACCAGCTCAGTTTCAAGCCTTCACATCTTGCCCTTTGCTTTGATTTCAAAAGCCTCGTGGAGCTCCCTGGATATCTTATCTGGGTATCTGGCTACAATTTTTCTGTCTTTAAATGACGGGGAGCAATGGCAGCAGTTGCAGTGTGTTGCCAGATGTCCAGATGGGGTTGCTCGTGTGGCCGCGTCATGTTCACGTGCGCGATCGTCGGAGCATCGGCCAGTCTGACCGATGTATACTGACCCCCATGACATTGGAATTTGGTAAACAACTCCCGTTTCGGGTCAGTATACATCGGTCAGACTGGCCGATGCTCCAACGATCGCGCACGTGAACATGACGCGGCCACACGAGCAGCCCCATCTGGACATCTGGCAACACACAAACCAAATTCTAGAGCCCACCTCTTTGCTTGAACATAAAGAGGGTGAAAATAGGACTTCACCGATACCAATATTCCGTAGGATAACGCGAGAAAACGAATTTTAAACTGAATAAAACGATAACCAAAAACCACCTCGTGGATATCTGTGAAGCTTCGATGGAATGTCGTGACGACAACATGCCCGTAAGAGCAGCGCCACAACGGGAAGTACGGTCATTACTTAGGTCTGAACGTAGTACCGAGGCGTTTCAGTGAAGAAAGCAACAGCAGAGTTGGCCACCGTTCGTTTTAGTATCAGGTGGTCTTTCCGGCAACGCTTCTTTGGGGTGGTTTGGAGATTGTGTACGTGCGATGCGATATTCACGCTACGAAATGTCTGTTTAAACGGGCCCGCATGCCCACCTTTCCTGATCACGAGATAGCCGCCTTCGTCGACCGCAACTGATAACGAACTCGATCACAACTACCGTCGTTGCTGAAAGGCGACGGCCCGTATACGGCTCAGCAAAGCGGCGCGCGTAAACAAATCCCTGCGGCGCTTTTCGGGGATGCGGGAGGGAGCCAACGTCCAGGAAGATACGTTTGAAGTAAAAGAGTGTCAGCAAGATCCACGTAAATACCTGTTCGCACTGGGAGCAGAACCGCACAGGCATTGCGTTCTTGGTAACCGCATCGGGAACGGTCTTTTACAACCGATTTTATGAACCGCTGGGCCTCTAGACAATCGCAACTCGATGCTGACGAGACGCTCGGCAGAGAAAGATTGGACCGGCATTGAGTCGCTCCCAAGAACTCCTCTAACTCGACATGTGTTGGCGTATCATGTCGAAATAAAATGGTCATCTAAAAAAAGTGTACGTTCCCAAGTTGCGAAGGCAATTCATATGGCATTTATTTGAGCTCTATAGCACACACACACACAAAAAAAGGAGATTGAATCGAGGAAACCCAGTTAAAAATACCCATGGGTTCCAATTGGAAAGTCAGTTGGTACCAATTGGAATCTGAGAAATCCCAGTTGGAATCACAGAATCCAATTGGTTTTGGCATTACCAATTGGTGACTCCAATTGGAATTGAGATTTCCAATTGGAACCTAATCCACCCACTGGCCATTCCAATTGGGATGCATTTTTCCAACTGGTCATCCCAGTTGGGATAGTTGTTTCCAATTGGTATCCAGTGATACCAATTGGGTTACATTTTTCCAATTGGTGACTCCAATTGGAATTGAGATTTCTAATTGGAACCTAATCCACCAACTGGCCATTCCAACTGGGATGCATTTTTCCAACTGGTCATCCCAGTTGGGATAGTCGTTTCCAATTGGTATCCAGTGATACCAATTGGGTTACATTTTTCTAATTGGTTATCCCAAATGGAATGTTTCCCTTTAGCATCTCTTTCGTGAATGGTAAATAGTCTTATTGGGATTTAAACCAATCATCAGACATTCCAATTAAAGGAGGACACTATTCAAAAGGGTCAGCCTTGAAAATTTTTATCTGTGTATACATAAATTGTACAAAAAAATTAGTTGTATTTATTAGGAACGCACTGGCATTGTTAGGAAAACTATAACTGGGAACTAAACTAATGTAGTACGCAACATTCTTTTTCAGTGCAACTGAGAAAACAAATTTTTTTAAAGTAATTTATTTTATACTAACATCACATTGAAAAATCAAATAGAATTTTATATTTGTAAAAAAAAAAAAAAAAAAAAAAACTCACCGTTGCGTTGCCCATTAAATTCCAGTTAGCAAAAACAATGAGTGAGCCTTTCTTTTTGTGCCATTGCAAAACAATTTTGCAAAAGTGAAATTTATGCCAAGAAGTGGACTGGAGAAAAATGTGTTCAAAGTGCTTGAACCTCTAGCTTTTCTTTAGCATTGGTGGACCCAAAATAATTTTTAACAAAATAGCTATGCAGTCAAAACAAATCAAACTTTCTGGGAATATTCTCTAGATGTTGGGGAATGTAAAAATGGCCTTTTTCAAAAATATTTTTTTTTTTGTATCGAAGGCATTGAAGCAATCTTCTAAAATTTCTATTGAAGAGTTTTAGTTGATCATTTCGATGCCTCCAACAACGATACCCGATACTCTACATTTCCTTTGCGCATGCATTATATCGGGTATCGCTATCGGGTCTGATCGGATCACCTGCCCATACTTTTTTAAATCTCAAAATGAGGACAATTTGTACATGAAAATTGAAAGCGGAAGGATATTTTTATTTGTTTTGTATTGTGTTGTAATCGATTTCTTAAATATCGCGTTAAACTTTTCTCCCCCCCTAAAATCGGCGGGAATCGTTGGAAGCATCTGTGCACACTGGGCAAACAAAGATGGCGTCCGCGTGTGATCTCTATGCGCCATGGAGAATAGAAGGGTAGGAGAGGGCATGACGTCGGCCGCGTAGCCTCCACAAGCCATGCTCCCTTGACGCCTCGCCTCTTTCTCATTTTCCTCCTTACTCTCCTCACTTACCATGCCGACGTGACCACATCACGTGACCGTAGCTAGCCTTCGTCTTGCTATGGGGTACTAGAATACACCACAGTCTAGACTTCGATCTGATAGAACCTACCGGACGGATCGCGCGCAAGCTTGCAAGGCGTCCTTCTACAATCAACCATCCATCTCACACGTGACATGTCACGCGCACCAATCGGCAGAGAGATCTGCGGTCACGCTGGGCACAAAATCGTTTAAACTTTTTATGACTAGGCTTCACCAATATTGCAACGTGCCCCCTCCTAGTACTTCTAACCTCCTTGCTATGCGCACATGGCTCCAATCATACCGATGGCACGCGCTACATCTGTTGCATGGTTACAGTAGAGATTCAACAAGTCATGTTTTATTGCTGCGAGTGCTGAGTAGTATGGTTATGCCGCCTCGTTGGAGCGCGAAGGATGGATAACAAAGTTTAAGGGCGCAAGGTAAGGAAACTTCTTTGTTTCTTTTCTTGATGCTTGCTGCATTGCAAATAGGCGATTTCTGATTAATAAATATCCTGAGACACTCCTAGCTATATGGTCAGTGCAGGGTAGGAGCCTGAATGAATGAAGCTCTACAAAACAGACTCTTTTGAGCTGTCCACTTGAAAGTCTTTGTTACCCAGTGTAATGAAATGTCAGTGAAAAAAAAAGTGTTTTAGGCGCATCTAAAAAAGAAACTATGGATTCCTCCTGAAAGCACTGACTTGCCACAGTTTACCTTAATATCCATAATTTGCTTTTGAGATTATGTCTTAATTTTACTTTTTGTATTAGACAGAGTGAACACATTAAGTGTCATGCTTTCAGAAGTTGTAATTGTGGTGTGAGCAGTTACTAGCTAATAATCTTGAGTGCATTGTTAATGAATTACAGGTTTCAGTTTTCAGTGGAAAATGGAGTAGGTGTCAATTTCAGTGGGAAAATGAAGTACAGGTGTCACTTTTAGTGGGAAAATGGTGGCTAACAGCTCTCGAATACATGCAGCTGAATGGTGCCGTTACCAAAAATGGGTCCCATTCTCGTAATATTTTTTGAAAATTAGTTATAACTTTTAATTGAGATAAATTAGTTCTGAAACTTTGGCATTTGGTTTCAAACCGCTGACGCTACATTTGGGGGGAACGCTGTACATAAAGGAGCCGTGTAACAATATTATGTTGAATGTTTCTCACTCTACACAAGCTTAATGGCACCAGTGAGACTTGAAATACTCACACGCAATGCCACTGACCAGGGAGCTTCTTTTTTGCCGCTAAATTTAAAGAGTAAAAGCGAATACCTCTCTTCATTCTCTCCTTTGGTTGTGGGGATAGTGTTGTCGTCATAGTCAACAACATCAATCCTCAGGAGTTTGCCATAAAGCTTTGTGATACCCGCGGTGACAATATTCAGGTGTGGCTCTTACAGTGGACATGAGCACAGCGTGAGCATTCTATTTGAGCTTAAGACAATACCTCGACACGCACTCAAGTAGTGGCGGGTGCTCAGTTACTGCGACGACAGGAGTAGCCGAACCTTAGCAATCTGTGGAATTCATTGTGTGCCCTGTGCTTTGCCAACTACAGGGTGTGGATATGATAAACATAGGTGGCATGTAATCAGCTTCAGATCATGTGGTCACTTGCTCTGTCTGCGAGTTTAGGAGGTAAACGCTGGTAGTTTTTTTTTCTTCTGAAACTGCCATGCGTGGATAGAAAATCTATGTGTTTTATAGGTTGTAAATGTCAATGAATAATCAAAAGCTGTATTTACTGAAAGTACAAAGTTTGTTGTACTGCCCCTTTAATGACGCGTCGAGCATCATACAACTTTGACCTCATGTGAGCCAAGTGTTTACCCATTTGTTGTAGGTCTAGACTTTGCTACATTCTTTCACAATGCTTCTTAGATATGCAACTTAACTGGTACACATGTTCGACATGCAGGAGGCAGAGCTGAGCATGAATGAGATGGCTATCCTGTCATCAACTGCATCCAAGTTCCGCTGAACATCGGTCTCAACGTTCAATCTAATATTTAGGTATCCTGCTAGTCAAAATAAAGCTTTCATTTGACATATACTCTTCACTGTTGTGCATCCTGTGCATATAATGAATGTCCAGTAAAGCTAATTGGTTGTTCTTGCTTCAAGATTTGTGCCAGTGAATGCTAAAAAACAAGCAAGTGGGCCCTTTTTGCAGTTTCGAGTTTGAAAGTCCCAAAACACAACTTGTTACACTTCCAATGGGGAAAATACTAATTGGTATTTTTATAATTGGGAGTCAGAAAATAGATGGTTATGGTTCCAATTGGAATACAACCAATTACGGTTACGGTTCCAATTGAAAAAAATGCCAATGGGTATTTCTCCAGTTGGGAGTCCGAAAACACAGATGGTTACGGTTCCAACTGGAATAGTACCAACTGGTAATGGTTCCAGTTGGTAAAATTCCAATGGGTTTATTTCCAATTGGACAAATACCCATTGGTATTTTTCCAGTTGGGAGTCCGAAAACACAGATGGTTACGCCAGCTGGTACCAATTGGAAAAACCAATTGGACCCGATGGGTATTTTTAACTGGGAAGTGTCCCTTCTCGACGAGATCGTTCGTCACCGCTGCATCTGAAAACAAGCTAGGTACAACGAGGGGAAAGACTGGCCTTCTTACCCCAAATTAGAGGTCAGGGTTCAAACTATTCATTCGAGGAGGGTCCACAGAGGTCGCGTGGGCGTATTCCATTCATCAAGCCAGCCGATCGAGTGCAGATGGTCTTGCCCCGGATCGTCGAAGTGTTTTGCTAAGCCTAGCGTCTGTGGTGGTCGCTTGGTCGGTGGGTCCTTGTCGTTGTAGCTTTTTCAGGTATCCGTGGTTCTAGCGTTTGTCTCCGCCGCGGCGTTCAGTTTCAATTACTTTTTTTTCTTCTTTTTTCTCGTTGGGACGCGCACAGAGAGCACATAGAAATGCACGTTGGTCGTTGCGACGACGTAAGCGAGCGATGTAGCCGGCGATGTAAATTTGATCATAAAAAGTTCGTAAAGCTTTGTGGCTGTCGTAGGCGTGGTCGTAGGATCTCATCGTGCGAAAAACTTGCGATAATTTTGCTTCGTGAATACGGCACTTTTCTCAGGTTTTGCTGTAAGATCGTTTTGTGAATAAGCTCTGTTACCTGTTGCGGACGACGAAGACAAGAGAGACGGGTCGCACAAATACGACTCTAGGCAGAATCGCTTCTCGGCCATCATGGCCTGGTGATGTAGCGGCGTGGCGGCATCTTCGTCCTTATTAATGTCATCTAACCACCGCTCTCGTCGCGTTGGTCGGCTACCATTTCACTCGAAGCCGCTCCGCCGGCTCCGCAATACGCTACTACAGCCGTCGGGTACTTCGACTATGCGAGATTGTAACACGCTGACGCCAGCAAGTGGCAAGACTCGTAACTACGGTACGCTTGGCCCTCCGAGGCATGATGACGTCAAGACCGCGCCGGATCTCCCGAGATGCATCGCGCTCTTCGACGGCTGATTTTGAAGCGCTCGCCGAAATCCAGGTATTTAGAACGAAAAATACAGCCATCCGCTTGAAATATGACTATGCGATTACCAATTACAGGTTAATCTGATTCCATTTGACTTATCTTTAGGTGTTTCCTGTATATTTTAAGTTTCAATTCAGTATCCCTTTAAAGGGATACTTCAACGAAATTTGAAATATTCCTGTCGTGTTCAAAAATAGGTTGAATATGATCCCAATATCCGTAAATGACAATCGCACGTTTGTATTTTGAGCCTGGTGGCTGTATTTTTCGTTATAAACGGCCCACTCTGGCAAGCGCTCGGAGAAGGCCCAGCGGAGACCACGTGACATCCAACGCAATCGTGACGTAGGTCGTCTCAAGACGAGCAAAGCTACGGCGAGGCTGACGTCGAGAGGATGGCCTAGTCGTTCCAGCCACCGAAGCGGCTGCTTTTGTACGAATTTTGAGTGACGGGTTAATCTTCTGTAATCTTGTAGGGGGACAATAGCGGCTTCTGCGACACACAAAAGGCATTTTCAGGAAGAGGGGAGTTCCTCCTGCCCCTCTTCTCTTGAGGTGGCCGGAGGCGAGACAACCTCCGTCACTAGCTGTCAAGATTCCTAGACGGGCATTACAAGCGAGGCGTTGGCGACATCCACCAGGTACTTTTTGCTAATCGTTCAATTCGTTTTAAAATTACTTTTCGTGACTTTTTTAGCAAGATATTGGTATGTTCGATGTGATGCTGCTCCTTTGAACACATATAGACCAAAAAATGAGCGCCGAAATTTCGTTGTAGTATCCCTTTAAAGACACAACACTTCTGGCCAGATGCCCAGATAAGATATCCAGAAAGCTCCACGAGGCTTTTGAAATCAAAGCAAAGGGCAAGATGTGCACAGGTGACACGTCAATAACCTTATTGACAAAGGAATCTGATTTTCTAGAAACGGGTCTACACCGTGCCTAGTCGTGACGAAGGGTTTTCTTCACGGCTAAATAAGGGATTCGTCTTTTTCAATGAACATTAGTTGCGAGTGCGCCAGTGTTTACGTCCCTTCTTAAGTCCTTGTTTTTTCGGCGCCTATCTTCGACCACAAGATTGCTGCACGTGCCGCATCAGCTGGAACCACCTTACTTGCCTGGAACGGATGCTACGTCACAACGCATGGCGCCACCGCTCTCGAACGCCTACGAAAGGGACGCGGCCACTGCCGTCAAGCGCACAGCTGACACGCCGCTTCTTTTTGTCGGCAATCAGGTTGGTGTGTATTGCTGTGACGGTAGCCTAAAAACAATAACAATAGATTTATTGTTGTCGTGCCGTGCCCTTAAGTTGTTTGCAGTGAGATGTTAGAATATTGGAAGGTGCTCCTATTGCTGCTTTCGGGAGACTTAGAGCAAAACCCGGGACCAACGGCTGTTGAAAAATCGCTCGAAAAATTGCTGCAAAGACAAGCTGTCATAACTAGAGAATCGGGCTCAAATCAAGTATAAATTTGAAAAAAAAAAAAAGACTTCAAGGCCGTGGAATTCTGCGACGAAGTTGTCCATTGCTTACAGAATACTGTGAAAGAAATTCAAGGAGAGTTAGTTGAACTGGAAGGTAGGTGCCGCAAGAATAATCTTGTACTCGGTATCCCTGAAACGATAAACGAGTAAACGAGACAGAAAAAGACGTAAAAGATACGGTTATCAAGGAACTGTTTTTCGAAGGGTTAGGAGTAAGGGTGACGTCTGTTGAACGAATTCATAGGCTGGGGGCTAAACGTGGAAACAACACTAGGCCGGTTATCAGAAAACTATAGATTATAACTAGGGCTCCGTGTTTTCGGAGTTTATTTTTCGTGAAATTCGGAGGGTGTTTTTCGGAGTTTATTTTTTAGCGAAAATTCGGTGTCTATAGGACTTTATTTTTCGTAAATCCCCAATTCTCCAAAATTCGGAGATTAATTTCGCAGTGTTTCTTATTAAAATAATGAATAATAACCGGATGTAAACGTATGCCAGATAAAACATAAAACGCGCCTGTATCAATTAAGATTTCTTCAGTTGAATTTGGCGTTGGTGTCATTGGCAATACTAATTTGTCCCACGACAAAAGTCGCACACAAGTGTGGCTTCAATAAACGTCGATACCTTAAAATCTATAAACTGCCGGAGGTAGCCGCAAGGAAGCTCGTAGTCATCCCATCAATCTATCCCGCGGCCGCGCGAGGTGGAGTGCTTAACGATGTAATAGAGAAGTTTCATCTGCCCCTCTTCCGTATTTTATACAATCTCTATGGCCCATAGTTTTCACTGTTACCCCCAGAAACATACCCTCTCATTTTTTTAAAACCCAAATCCCATGGCCCATACTGGAACCCAAAAGAGTTGCTTTTGTCGTGACACGAATGGTACGATGACCTGTTTCCCTGAACCAACCTTGACGAGACAAGCCGTAAGACCCCCTTCCGACAACGGTCCGAGGCTTGAAAGATAATTATGGTGTCATTTTCCCAGGACCATTGATCCTACGCTGCTCAAATTGTAAAAAAAAAAAAAAAAAAAACATCTTTTTTTTTTTTTTTTGTGGAAGAAAGGGGGGGGGGGGGGGGGCATGGGCACCTAACAATTCGGAGTTTATCGGATAAATCCGAATTGACAAACATTTTACCGGCGGGTGTTTTTCGGAGTTTTTCGGATTTATCCGAAAACACGGAGCCCTAATTATAACAAACAAAAAATGGAGGTCTTACAAAACCGTTCCAAGGGTGAATCATCTCTGTCTCGAACGACTATTCGAAAGAAACTCTAGGAATACGAGAACTTCTAAGGGCTAGCGCGAAGGCAGGTAAAGATAGCGGTTCGAAAGTCAGGCTACTCAATGATTCATTCATTCATTCATTCATTCATTCATTCATTTGTTTATTTTTTGTGCTCATGAACAGCTTGAAGCTTGAAGTATAATTCTACAAATTGACAATAGAAAACTTGAACGCTACAAAGATGGTTATAGATTTGTAGAGAAAACTTGAACGCTACAAAAGATGGGTTAAAAATGTCAATGCAAGAATCATTGAAACTATTATACAAGGTCTCAATACGTGTCATGGGGCAGGTTCGGAAGAATTCATTAACATAAAATGGAAGTGAAATTCGCAGAAACCTTCTCGGTACATGAATATTTATCGATGAAGTTAGGTCAGGGCAATCAATGACTCAGTGAAGGCATTTGAACAAAAATATAAGATCTCTGTCGCGTCGTCTGGTACTCAAAGTAGAACAATTGTATCGCTCTAAAAGTCTTCTATATTCAAAGTAAACAGTGCAACCAACATAGTGGTCGTAAAAAAATTCGAAAAAAACGTTTCTGGACATTTTCAATCGACTCTTGGTGCGTACGCCCAATAGAATTCCACACAACTGAGGAAAACTCTAGCTTAGACTTAATTAACGAAAAGTATAACTGCATAATACAGGCCGACATTGAAAACTCGCGTGTAATTCTGGATATGACACCTAACGTACGAAAAGACGCGTTGACAATGTTATTGACATGTGTATTAAATGACAGAGAAGAGTCTATATAAACTCCAAGATCACGAGTGCAATCCACCCCTTGCAATGGGACATTACCGAGTTGGTAACAAAAATGAAAATGCCTTAGCTTCTTAGCAAATGACATAACAACAGTCTTAGTGGGAAGAAGTGTCAGCCTGTTGAGACTACACCAATTGCTCACTGATTTTACATCATCCGTTAGTTTCACACAGTCCTCTACAGATATTATATGCCTAAATAACTTGATGTCATCGGCGTATTGCAGGATTTCTGAATGTAGAACACATGAGCGAAGGTCGTTAATGAAAACATTAAAAAGAATCGGTCCCAGAATGGACCCCTGGGGAACACCAGGGGTCCATTCTGGGACCCCTGGTGTTCCCCAAGGGTCCCAGAATGATAAGATACAAATCGATGATGCATTGTACCGCTGGGACGCTGAAAACAACTGTCGCTTCTCAGTTTTAAGAACGCAAGACAAACGACCTGCATGACAGCCGAGTAGATCTGCCAATCGTGACCTCTTGTTGAAAAACTTGAGCGCTCATAGTTCAGTAAATAAAGTTGACAAACTTGAACATGCTTTGTTATCGTATAGCCCTGATGTTGTTGTCATTACCGAGACTTGACTACATGGTGATATTGATGATAATAAGATATCGCCATTGAATTATATGGTACACCTAAGAGACCAAGGGTCGCGTGGCGGTGGCGTGGTGATCCTAGTCAAGTCTCATGTTGAGTGTAGCCCTCTGCTCAATCAAATTTCGGACCACGGAAGTCTGTTTTGTCAGATTAAATGGCCCAGTAACCTGATCACTGTCGCTGCTGTATATCGTCCACCAGGTGCACCTTATCATTCATGAAAAAGTTGTACGATTACGTGGAAGCTAATATTAAACATAAATTACATGTTGTAATAGCAGGCGACTTCAACCTGCCAGGCATCTGTTGGGAAAAACTTGCACGAGGTGCTAGCGATACCAAACATTCTGAAATTATTCTCGACCTCGCTTTTAATTTGGATTTTACAGAAGTTGTCAATCAGAGTACCAGGCACGGAAGATCTGCTGATACATCTTTGGATTTGGTATTTTTGAGAAGCGACGTATCAAAGTATGACGTCTCAGTGTACGATGGGCTATCTGATTATGATCTAGTTAGCGTGACTTCTCATTTGAGTTCAGATAGACCATCAAGAGAACGTACTGGAAAGTGTGTAACGGACTTTGAGATAGCAAGTGACGTCTACATTTTAAACTACCTTGAGATGGCTTTGTATCGGTTAGAGCGCCCCAGGCCGGTAGATGAAATATGGGAGGACTTTAAACGAATAGTTAACTAGTGCATTAAACGTTATATTCCCCTAAGGCTAATTAAAAACAAGCAAAACCCATAGATCTCCAGGGAAATTTTGCATTTAAAAAGGCAGATAAAGCGAAAGCGTAAAAAGAAGTTAGTTAATAAGCAAGCAAATTCGTGTTTATCTGATAAATTGAAGGATAGCTTACGTGCATCAAAGCAAAACTATTTTACTGTCACTATGAAAAATTTCATGAGCATCTACCCCAAACGATTTTGGCGTTATCTCTCCCACAAGAAAGCATATATCAAGTCTTGAAGTTAACGGTGAAGTCGTTAACAATCCAGAGGTTACGGTCAATGTACGGTATCGAACACTTTCAGTCCGTGTTCTCCGGTACCGTGCCTAAATTTCCTGGTCACGATGTGAGAGGCAGCGTTGAAAACAACGCACCTATAATGACAGATATTTCTATTTCAGAAGAAGGCATTTTTTATCTTTTGTTGCAAATTAAAGTGCATAAATCTAGAGGAACCGATAATATCCAAACGCATTCTTAAAACGGTACGCTGAGTGGGTTTCAAAATATTTAACGCTTATCTTTAAAGCTTCGTTATCGCAAAGTTCCGTTCCCTCCGACTGGCGATGCGCTAAAGTCGTGCCTATTTTTAAAGCTGGCAACAAATTATCCCCGACCATCTATAGGCCAGTTTCACTGACGAGTACCAGCTGGGCCCGTTTTCTCGAACGCGAACCGTGGTTTAAAGTTAACTATTGTCCCTTGATGGGGGAATTCCAGGTCTCGTGACTAGGAGAGTAGGGGCGCCGAGGGAGAAGCAGTACCTAGAAGCAAAATGGCCGCGGCGTCGCGTAATGAGGACTAATAGTTCTGCTTGGTTCTGCTGAACATTCATTTCGATCTGGCTGTTATATTAATGACTCACCATCAACCTATTAGCACGTCAAGCAAAGCGATAGTTCAGAGGGACTACTAAACTAACCGACGGCAGCATTCCGCGAACGCATCACTCTTCAGCAATCCGGTATCCAAGACATATGACGGTACATAAGCCTTGCAAGTGTTTTTATGGTGAGTAAAAAAAAATGTTTTGCGAACGAGTGTTGGTACATATTTATACTAAGACGTTTAATTTGTTACACAATGCACGCCAACTCGTGAGCAGCGATTACTTTGCGGAGAAAGGGGGTTATCCTCAAAAAGTCTTCGTTCCTGGTGAACAGCTGAGACATTGTACTGTTTTTTTGTTCGCAGTGCGCCGACAGTATGCTGACAGCATCGAGGTTTCTACATATCCCCGGTGGCCAATTCAACGGTGACGAGAAGCTTAGCTTCTCGTCACCGGTGGATCGGTTGGGCAAACAGTTGAGATCAGCAGTAATCGCAGAAACGTGCGTCGCAAGGAACACAAATGAGACTACAGCACCGGCGTTGCCAGACTGGAAGGCACACGGGAAAGTTATGCGTTGTTTATGGCGAAACATATAGAAGGAAATGTTTCTTACACTTTCGAATATTCCTCGACAAACTCTAGCATAGTAGCTAAAATTTCTTCGTATCATCGGAAGCAAATAAATTGGTCTTCAAGTACAACATTACTATATTTTGACTTAAAATACCATGCTAGATCGATGACAACCACCAGAAAAAGAGGATAAACAAAATGACTGGCTTGTTTCACCGATAGATGGCGCGTCTTATTGCCCAATCAATAATAATTATTGTTTTTCTATATCCAGCCATTTATTACAGTACCTAGGTACTTTTCCCTTCCTAGGCACCGTGGTTTACCAAAATGGGTTTACCATCGCTTCGAGAAAACCGGCCCAGCTGTAAAATAATTGAACACGTTGTCTCAATACTATTATACAACCACTTAGAAAACAATGACCTCTATAAAAACCAGCACGGCTTTAGACGAAAACTTTCAACGGTTACCCAGTTAAGTGAATGTATTCACGACTTTTCTGAATTTATTGATGTCGGGGGACAAACTGACGCAATATTTCTAGATATCTTAAAGGTTTTTGATCGAGTTTCGCATAAACACTTGACAAAGAAACGTCAATTGATGGGAGCCAGCTCGGAGTTGGTTAATTGGATAAGTGCATACCTCAAGAAAAAAAGACAATTTGTTGAAATAAATAGCACGGCATCTAGCGTTTTACCAATATCATCGGGAGTCCCACAGGGCTCCGTTTTGGGTCCGGTCTTATTTTTAATATATGTTAATGGCATTGCGCCATTGATGATTCTATTCTGGTACGATTATTTGTCGATGACTGTCTCCTTTACACAAATATCAAAACTAGCGAGGATCAAACTAATCTGGACAACACTCTACAGAAAATTGGGTCTTGGTGCCAACAATGGGGGATGGCATTTAATATTGACAAAACTGTACTTATAAGGATATCAATTAAGAAAAATATTCTACCTTATGTATACACAGTTAACGGGTCTCCTTTAAGAGAAGTGAATAGCTATAAATATCTGGGTGTAACAATTGAAAGTAACTTAAAATGGAAAAGTCACGTCAACAGCATCTGCTGTTCTGCTAAACGTACATTAGGGTACTTGAAAAAGAATTTTAGGTATGCGACTACAAGTGCCATGCTGATGGTCTACAAAACAGTCATACGACCAGTATTAGAGTACGTAAATGTAATATGGGACCCCCATCGGGGGGGGGGGGGGGGGAAATCACATTCAGAGATTAGAGAACGTACAAAGACTTTCAGCTACAACACCCTCCAGATACAAACGAACCGACTCTGTTACTGGCATGTCAAAACAACTGGACCTTATACCTCTTTCCGACCGGCGCAGGAATGCTAGACTAAAGTACATTTTCATGATGTATCATGGTCTTTTCAACATCGACTACACCCTGGATTTGAAACCCCGTATAACTCGCATTCTAACAAATAGCCAATCTAAAATGATCCAGCCGTTTCAGAGTAGAGTTAATGTATTTCACCATCCTTGAGGAGGAGGAGGGGGAAGAGAAGGGAAGAGGAGGGAGGAAGAGGAGGAGTAGCTGGGAAGATGAGGAGGTGAGGAGGAGGAAGGAGGAATACTCCCTCCCATCATTACCCTTCCCTCGTCCTCCTCAAGAGCTGCGCTCTAATTCAGCATTACAGGGTGTTGTAAACATTAGAAGAGAGGGTGTTTACCCTCTCCTCTAATGACCCCACTAGGGGTTAAGAGCACCTTGAAATAAATAAATAAGAGAAGGTCCGATGACGCCCTTCCAAGAACGTGCACCCTCGTCGGGATCCGGCCGACTCGTCAAAAGCAAACTCGTCGACGGCCAATTTTCGAATAGGCCAATTCGTAATAGTGCAATTCGTCGAAGGGCGACTTGTCGAAAAGGGCAATCTGTCGAAGGGCGAATCGTCGAATGGGTTGAATGACGGCCCGAGGTAAAAGTTCGTGGTTCCCTGTTATCTTTTGACCTACATTTTTATTTCTCTTCGGATTAGGGAAGGCGCCATTCTTAGGTTACAAGACGGAAAGAAAAATCGCAAGAGGGCAAAGTCGGTACAGTACCCTGAGAGAAGTTGAGAAATGTTCATTTCGAGATCGTTTTATAGTTTGTTTTCTTTATTACGTTTTGTAATGAGCCGCCGCAGACTGTCGCCGCGAAGCGGCGTGACTGGTTGGCCAGGTTGGTTAGCATTTCTGTTACGAGCCGCCGCAGATTGTCGCCGCGAAGCGGCGTGAACAGGTGGGCCGGGTAGGTTAACACGCGCCCCAGTTATACACGCCCGACGTGGTGATCGTCCCCTACTGCACCATGAAAGCGGCGAAAGCTGCAGATCGTTATCGTTGACAAGAAAGAGCACAATGGAGGTCTACTACCGTGCGGCGATATTACGCATTACTATAGGATAGAATTTGATTTAAAATTTCAAGAAAAAAATGATATATTATGGCTTTGAAGCAGTGGTGACCAGTTGGCCTCTTCGACGAGTTTTCCTTCGACGAGTTGCCCTTTGGCGAGTTGGCCTACTCGACAAAGAAGCCGCCTCCGTCGACGTCGACGGAGGCGGCTCCTTAGTTGGCTAACACACCTCCCCCTGGTTTACGCGGTAGAGAGGGAAGGGTGCTCGCGGGCCATGGGTTAACGCGCGCCCGTGTTTCGCGCGTACACAGATGCCGCCATCGAGATAGAGATGCCGCCCCGAGAGATTTGCCTGTTGGCTGGCTGCTTAGGGCTCTTTATCGGGAACCGACGCCATTGTCATCTCTTTGTGATTCTACACGCGGTTTATTGTTTACGCGGCCCGACGCCTTTAGTGCTCCATGACTCGGTGTTGGGTTTGTATCCGCCGCCAAAGCTAATTGTCGTTTACCGCCAAATTACGTCAGTCGCACCGCTCGTGTCGCCTTCTAATGTGCTGCCGTAGACTGTAGCCGCGAAGCGGCGTGAACTCTATTGACCTTTTTTGAGGCACATCAGAAATGCGTGGCTCCGGTTTAGGCAATAGAGAGAGGAAAGGGGGTTCGCGGCATGGGTAAACTCGTGCCTGTGTGTCGACGGCGCACGGATGCCGCCTCTTAAGTGGCCCTTTCGCGTTCGTCGTTTGTTGTAGCCCTCCTGCACTCGACGTTTGCCCTAGCGAGGATCCCACAAAATAAACCCCAGAATAAGTAACAAAATGGTATCGAGATCCTTTTCTTCGTAATTATATTATTTTTATACTTTTTAGTTTTCTCCTCACCGAGGTCACGTGACCCCAGTGAGGTCACGTCACGCCCCTGAGGTCACGTGACCCCTTGAGCTCACGTGACCCCGGTGATGTCACGCGACTCCCGTGAGGTAACGTGACCCCGGTGAGGGCACGAGGGTCACGTGACGTCCCCGGGGTCGCGTGACGGACGGCGACGGCGACGCCGCTCGGAGGGAGGAGCAGCAGGCAGGATGAGGAGGAGGGAGGAGGGGGTATACCCTCCCTTCAGTACTCTTCCCTCCTCCTCCTCAAGGGCTGTGCTCTAATTCGGCGTTACAGGGAGTTGTACACGGCTTTCATTTTTTTTTTTTGCTTAACAGATTTGTTTAAAAAAAAGCCGTGAAAGTTACACTCATGCGGCTTGTGCAGGTGAGTACCTAATAAACTACAAATAGCGCTAAAACAAGGACAGACGGAGAAGTGGACAGGACAGGCGCTAACTCAAAACTGACGGTTTTATGTACAACGAGAAAGAAGGTAAAGGAAGTAGCTTGTGCTGAAAAAGAAGAAAGAAGAAAAAAAAGTTTTTTAAGGGTTAGAAAATGATTTCCAGAAAATGAGCGACCATTCAATTATGCTAGCTAAATCATACAGAATGGGTTTCAGGGGGCCATTTTATACACTTTTGAAAAATTATTTCAAGAAAAGATTTCAAATGGTGAAGCTTAAGGGTCAACAAAGTGACCCAATTCAAATGAAATTCGGTGTTCCACAGGGATCAACTCTGTGTACTTTACTCTTTAACATTTATATTCATGGGATAGGTAATTTTAACCTTAAATCAAATCTATTCCAATACGCAGATGACACAGCCTTACTACTACCACACGAACAATATAATCTCGCTGCTCCGATTTTTCAATGTGATATAGTGGAATTAATGAGTTGGTTTAAAAATAATTATATTTTTGTCAGTAGCGACAAGACTAAACTGATGTGCTTTCGAAACCCTCATAAACATGTTCCATTTGATGTTCCTATATTTCTTCATGATCGACAGTGTCGTCAGTGCAACTGCCAAAGAATGGAAAATGTTAAAACAACACCCTATCTTGGTCTGCATTTCGACGAACATGTTACATGGGGTAATCACATTGAACAAATTACACAAAAACTTCGTGTTGTCTCAGCATATCTTTATAAGCTGAGAAGTGGCTGTGACATCAATTTGAGGAGAGAGGTGTACCTTTCACTGGGGGAATCTGCACTCCGTTACGGTATAACAATACACGGAACATGCGCTAAATACAAACAACACAAAATCGATATTATCATAAATAGATGTGTTAATAATAAAGTATATGGGTCTAAATATGAGCCTCTTGAAACTGAAGAAAAAATGAATGCAGTCGGAATATTATCTTTTGAAAATGTATTTAAATTTGTTGTTTTAACCAGCCACTATTTCTCCAGTGAGTTCAGAGACATACCAAACAGAATAAAAACACTCCGACACACAGAAACCTATGACATTCCAAAAATATATACGAACTACGAAAAAAAACAAAGACAGTATTTTGTTCCTGAGATATTTAAAAACTTACCTAAAGATCTCCTTAACCTGTCACCCAAGAAGCAGATGAAAAAGAAGATAAAAGAGTGGTGTTTTTCTGTCTAGTGATGTAATGAACGATGAAAGATGTACATACGTAGATACTGATTTGTGGAAATTGTTTGTTTGATGTTTCTTCGGTTACCACTGACTGAGTTTATTATTGCATTCGATGTTACTTATCGCATAGACTTGTTATTAGTTCGTTACGACTGACTGATTGTTTTTCATTGTTGCATCTGTTGCATTTCGCGTTCAATTTTGTTAATAGCACGTGAACTCTCGTAACTGCCTGTACTATATTTGTACTTTTCTCTCCTTTTTTTTTATCCTAATCGTATAGGATGTTAAGTGCCGTATGTGTATGTGATTCAATTAATTGTGAATTATATTTATGTCTACAAGATAAACATAATTACTGCCATGTCCCGCATACAAGCGTTCGACGCTTAAGCGGGCTGGATTGTTTTCCTGTTTTTGATTGAAAATAAACTTTATTCTTATCCTTATCCTTATTAACTTTGACGGTCTGGAGGTCATTCTCGAACCCAGTGGTTCTCAAACCATTGAAGTTTCGCGGACCCCTTGTGGATCAGCGAAGATTAGAGAGGACTCCGTTCGCGGTGAGGGGAAGGGAAAGATATGGGTTAATTATGAAAGCGATTTAATAAATGGATATAGTTAAGGCCTAGTGTGAAGTAGACTTCTCTTATTGACATATACACGAGAAAACTCACCCGAAAATTGAAACGTTTCATCTCAATCTGAGAAAAGGAAAACTTTTATTGCGGGCTTCACTGATGAGGCTGGGCTTCGCGGACCCCTAGGATGCCTTCGCGGACCCCAAAGGTTCCGCGGACCCCCATTTGAGAACCACCGCTCTAACCCTTAAATTTTTTTCTTCTGTCTTCTTTTTCAGCACCAATCCACTTCCTTCACCTTCTTCTTTCTCGTTGTATATAAACCGTCAGTTGTGAATTAGCGCCTGTCCTGTCCACTTCTTCGTCTGTCTTTGTCCTAGCGCTATATGTAATTTTGTATGTCTATCCAACTAGCCCGCCAGAATATTTTGGTACCTATTAAATAGGAGAAAACGTTAAGATGGTGTAAAAAAAAAAAAAAAAAAAAAAAAAAAAAACAGTAGCGGCAGCAGAGCGTGTGAAACACGCGACCAGCTGCGACGGCAGGCAAATAAACTAGTTTCTGCCAGTGCGGCTTCTTGTGACATGGGTGCTGACAGATTCATAGGCACACTGAGGCACTTCTCCACGCTTGTAGACCACTTAACGCCCATGAACTCCGAAGGCTTTGTGGCCCACTCTCCGAGCCAGCTCCCCTTTGACTTGCTCTTATTGATTCTTGCCCCGGAACATCAACCGTAGCTTTCGAGTTCATCCAAGACTGTTTCGATTTGTCGCTTTGAAGAACATACAAAGTAAACATCATCTGCGTACGCCAGGAGTTTCAGAGATGCTCCTTCCAGCTTGAGAACGGAGATCGACTGGTGGTGCTGCACCTTGAGGCACAATGGCTCCAGCTGTAGAGCGAACAAAATTGGTGACATGGGGCTGCCTTGTAGGATAAAAAGCTGAACCAAAACTGGCTTTCCTTTCTTCCCATTCATTAAAAGCCGCGTGGTGGTGCTTTTGTAGCACAGCGCTATCAAATCTCTCATCACATCGCCCACCCCACATCGTTCCAAGACCTTCATGAGAAACTCGTGGGACACTCAATCAAACGCTTGACTGAGATCTGTCTGTAGCACCGTTAATGGTTGATGACCTTCGGCTGTCGCTTCACAGGCAAAACGCATGACGTGAAGGTTGCGATAAATAAACCGTCCTTTCAATCCATAGCTTCGGTGCTCTCCGATGACGTTTTTCAGTCCAGTGTCCAAACGCCGTGTCAATATTTTCGTCATCATCTTGTAGGGTGTCCTTAACAGACTTATAGGACGGAAGTTTGTTACTTCGGGAATTTCGCCGTAGGTTCGTGCTTTTGGAATCAAAACAGTGAAGCTCTCTCATCGATGGTGGAAGTAGCTCTCTTTTTTTATGTCTTGAAACACTGTCAGCAGAATGGGGCAGAGGAGGATTATAAACATCTTATAAAACTCAGAGCTTATTCCGTCCGGGCCCGGGGTCTTGTTTGCTGGCAGATTCTTGATTGCCCAGCTCACTTCTGCTGTACTAATCGGTTGATCCATGCGGTCCTTATGTTCCTCTGACGCTCGCGGCAGATCGTCGAGAAAACTATCGGTGATGTCATTATCGGAGTCTTCTCTTCGAAATAACTCACCGTAGACGGCTGCAAACATTTCTTCAACTTCTATTTGCCCTTTCGCTATGGCATCAACTTTTCTTAGTGTCAGAATCGTATTCATTTCCCCTCTTGTTCCTTCCAACGTTGCGAAAATTTTTGTCGGCACCTCTTCTTCGTTTCACATCCTGGTACGCTTCGGACTGCAGCACCATTTAGCTTTTCGCCCAGTAACTTGAGAAGTTGTGTTTTACATTATTTTATGTCTTCCAGAAAAACTCCAGGGCTTTGTTTTTCTTGGACAATTAGTGTCTTGAGGGACTGGACCAACGCCCTTTTCCCTAGCGTGCGCTCGAGCTGTCGTCTCTGCGAAAAGTCAGTTGCGAGCTCCTCATTTAGCGGAGTTTCATTGCTAAGCTTTAGAAAACATGATTGCGCTTTGAAGACAGGGACATAGGAAGAACAGACACCACAGAGCGCTAACTTTCAACTGATTTAATTCAAGAGCCTCATTGCTAAGCACCTCAATCTTTTCTTTCATGATCGAAGCAAATTCTTCGTCTTGTAAAATGCTCATGTTAATTTTCCAGCTTCCATCACGTGCCTTGCTGCGAGTTTTCGCTCCAGGTTTGAGAGAAAAGGAAACGAGATCATGATCAGAGAACGAGACTGCCTCAGCCATGCACTCCTCCACTTGAGTCAACATTTCGCTTGAAAAGTAGAGTCTGTCATGGCGGGCGTGAGATGTTTCCTGCCAATGCGTGAAACGAGGAGACAAGTCCTTCAGCGGGCTTGTGACGTCGACAAGGTCAAACTGCTCTAACATGGTTTTTATCTTAGTAGCACTCGAGTCGCTTGTCGTAGCGGGGTTAGAGCGGTCACGGTTAGATCACACACAGTTGAAGTCTCCGCCTAGAATGACTTTCCCAGTCGTGCCCAAGATTCGTATCAAAGACTTGAAAAAAAAGAAAAAAAAAAAGAAGGCGGTCAGAAACATTATTCGGTGCATAAACCGACACTAGACCCACTAGTTCATTTTTAATGAGGCAGTCAACTCTGCTGACGCGACCGTCTGCGCTGGGCTCACAATCAACAACGGAAAAACACTTTTTCTTTTTGACAAGCACCGCCTTTCCTCCAGACGCGTTGCCAAGAGTCAATGTGTGGAAGCACCAAAACACGTGCCCAAAGCAGGGTGTCGAACCGGAACCGAACCGAACCGAAAACCGGAACAGAACCGTTATTTTTAGCCGAACCGGAACCGAACCGAAATCTTCGCCGCCATCTTGAAACTGAACCGGAACCGAACCGAAAAAAAATATAACGGTAACCGGTTCAAAACGGTTCAGGGTAATTTCTTTTTTAAATTTTTTGTTAGTATCACAAAATGAACATATGGGAATAAGAAATTGGCGGCTGTATTTCTATTGATCAAATTGTCATATACAGAATTGCAACGTATGGAAAATTACGAGTTTTCGTGGCGCTCTTGTATTGGCATTACGATTAACAACGTGTCACGTTGTCACGTGACGTCGTTGTGTCAATACATGTTGTCAAGTAATGTCACGTGACCTCGTGGCGTCACGTGACTCACTGCGTCAACTCGATTTAATTTGAGGAAGTCACTATACCTGTTTTCACCTCAAGAACCATAGTAAAAAAAGTCCGGCTTCTCGCGGGGCATTACTGATTTCGCCCTTTACGTAAAAGAATTGAGATATAGGTAAGTGATTTGTAGATTAGTTTTATGATGTCTTATCAAGACGCACACGTTCCAAACGCCAAAAGCATCGCTTTTTCCTCCGACAACCAAATCTCGTAAGATCTACTTCGTGCCGCGTATGAACAATGCGCAAAACTTGCTTTTTTCTTGAGGTGAAAACGGGTACAGATGTATTAGCCTTGTTGACCGCGTGACGTAACATGACATCACGATTTTGCCCCGAGTCACGTGACACCGTGACGTAAGCGATTTTCATAACACCTAGTCGAGTGCACGGTGTTCTTGACAGTCAGCATCGTCAAACATTCGGTACGGCTGATGTCAATTAAATATGATAATAGCCCAACTCTAAAAATATCTGAAGCTCAGTCCAAGTTTTTGCTTTCCAGACCCTAGCCGCCTAGAGCATGACTGATGAACACTGACGGTATATAATTAGCGTCAGATCACGCGGCCGCTTGTTTAAATTGTGAGTTGAGGAGGGGATCGACAGCTGTCTCTTTCCTTCATTTTTCCTGCATCTGCTATTGCGAGGAGGGGAAAACTAATGCATATTTTCGCAAGCTATAAACGTCAGGGGTTACTCCTTAGCAGTATTTGTTGAAAGTACAAAAAATGTTGCACGACCAATTTTACATCATTGAGGCACCCAAACATTTTTTCGTTGCTGCTGAACTGCATCCGAAAGATGTCCCCGAGAATAGAAGTACTGAAATGACTAAATGCGACTTATTAATATGACGTTCTATGGAACTACATGTGTGTACGGAAGGAATACTTAAAAAAAAAATTTAGTGACATCAGAGGGACAGCCGAACAATGGCAGTCGCTGTAAGTCTCACACGAGCGTCGTTCTCAAGTTATTGCCCAAGTTTCGACCCTCTCTGTATTTTGCTTAAAGAAGCTATAAAAATATTTCTATACATCATTAAATTCAACTCAGGATCACTTCCTAACGTTAATTACCGATTGAACTTGTCTTTGCTCTTTTTCTAGGCAACGGCAGTCGCCAAAAAGTTAGAAAAATATGAGCATCATTCATTCCCTCAACTCGGAGCCAGAAGCGGCCACGTGGCCTGGTGCCTGTTTTATGCCGCCAACGTTAATTATACGCCCGCGCTGGGGTTGGAAAGGAATAAAACGCGTGCTGAGCTCCAGGCATTGTTAGAGTTCGGCTATTCTCATTACTGCAGTGGTTGGACACGAGCTACTGCACAAGTGTCCACCAAGGTATTGCTTGTTATGAGCCGATGTACAGTGCTCACGCAGTTCTCCTGTCCAATCCATGAGCCGCGCTCGACTGTCGTCAGGCGCGTGGGTTTGATCCCAAAATTACGACATCAATCTTTGCGAAGGCAAGACTAAAAGAAATAGTCTCATTTTTGGCCTCGCAATTTTACCGCAACAAAGAAGCTTCTGAATCAGTGGCGGCCGGTTCGAGTACACTTGGGTCCGACTAGGACCAGTACGCCTCGGAAAAGTCATGAACATTCCAACCCGATATCGTTTTATGACCCCTTTAAACTTCACGGGGTGCACAAAAAAAGCAGTGAAGGGTTGCTGTTAACAATTGTGACAACTAAAATTGTCGAATTAGCACACACGAACGGAGGAGACAATTTCTCAGAAATACTATCAGCCTTTCCACTCCGGTGAAGAAGGAAGACCAGCGGAGCTGTACTATGGTGGGAATGAAGTAATGGCCGGCCGCAAGTCGGCAAGCGAGAGTGGAAAGGCTGGAAAGGTTGCGCCATCTATGCGCGACGGCGGCAACCAGAACACAAGCAAGTCGATTGTCTGGTAGCCGTCGTCACTTATAGATGTCGGTAGCTGTCCAGAGTTTAGTGTCGCCATTTGTTTGCTGATGGACACGTTACTGGGGCAACTAGCCCTTAATAGCTCCGCTGTAAAAAGAAGTGTGTGTGTGTGGGGGGGGGGGGGGGCAGAGGGGGGTTGTTTTAAAGGCATACTGTGTTGTAAAGGTTCCTCTTCCCCGCATCTTTGGCGCAGACCAAAAAGCGTGACCCCGGAAACTACTTTGTGTGCAAAAGTCTCTGACCAAATAGCACGTTTTTGTCGTTCCAGACGCTCGCGCCGTTCCTCACGACGATGCACCAAGAATAGTAATACGTGCTTTTAAAATACTTGGCTTTAACTGAGCTTGAACCTCCTGCAGCATGCATTTTGCACCATCGAATTCGATTTTCTCAGCAAGAAGAAATGACGATGACCACCAGCCTATAGTGTGATGATGTCACGTGCATACCATGTTAAGCAGTTCAGCTTTCTGGTGAAATGTGATGTTTGCAACACTAGCAATAGATGTCCTAATTGTAAAGTTGTGCAATGTTTGTAGCAGTCTCGCGATGATTTACGGCAGCCTAGAGAAATGTTAGCGCGCATGACTATTCAAGCATAGGGTTCCAAAGTGAGGGCCAAAACAAGTGGAGGTAAAACCGAATATAACATTAGCCTCCCGAGGCAATATTTCACGAAGTTTCGAGCTCATGGAAGTTGATAAAATGTGATTTATACTAAAATCTTAAGAATCTTTGTGTGTCCTTCGCCCTATTTATGTAAAATTATAAATTTCGTTGCGTGCATTTTTACGCATATCTTTTTGCAGTAAGGCGTTCTGTAAGAGATTGTTTAGAAAAATAACATTAATTATCTCTCTATTTTTGAACATTTAATGTATTTCACTTCCAATCTATTAGGCGAGCACAGAGCCCTCTTTGGCGTACCCTGCAACCCAATGTTTCACACTGCCAATCAGCAAACAGAAAACACTTTTACGCAGACTCCAAAGCTCGCGTAGTTTCGAGTATCGTCCTTCCGCGTCGGTCTCAAGCGGTTAAGGGAACTTTATAAAGTAAAATTTATTGATCGTCATAAAATATATTTAATTACTAACTCAATGTTTGACAACATTAATAAGTGGCCGACCACCCTAAAGCAATGCCCCCCAAATTATCTGAAAAATGTTCTGCCAATCTTTTCCGGCGTTTTTATCCTCGACAGTCACGTTGTAAGTGATATGGGACAGCCTTACACACATTCCTGATCTTGAAGCTAATTTAAATAACTATGTGTTCCTCACGCATATAACTTTTCAAGCATATAGAAGTCTGTTATTGCCTCTTTTATGTGGGGAACATTACTTTTATGTGCCTGTGGGCTGGACAAAAACAAAGTAAACAAGGGCGCGCGGCGGAACTATGACGATTACGCACGCAAACCGTCAGAAAGTGTCCAATTAAGTAGCTGCCATGTCGAGTAGAACGTGAAATACTACTTCGTTTTACTTAACAAAAAAAGAGTCTTGGAGGACGCTTAACCCTCGACTTTAACATTGGAACGGCGATGCAAACGAGGCCTTTACGGGCCTCGTTTGCATCGCCTTCTCATTTGCCATGAAAGCGTGCCTCGCGTGGCCCAGTCAAGAGCGTCTGACTCGCAACCGAAGGGTCGTGGGTTCAAATCCCACTTAAAATTCTTAATTTTTTTTCTTTAAGGCAAAGGAATTACTTTAAAAACTGAAATCATTTGAGAGATACGGCGAACTTTAATTCGCATTACATGTCATGTTTTAATCACTCTCATTCCACGCATGATGTCACGTTTCACATGAGCATTGTGGGTTGTTTGAAATTCTTGCGCGAGGGCATGTAGCTCTGACGTCATCACCCTATCGACCAACCAAGGTTTTCTAGTCACGCCACCGACATCGGGTTTTCTGCGACATGAGCTCCTTAACACTATCGCGTTAAAGTCATCAATTAGCAAGGGTGATGCTCATTTGCAAATTAAATTGGCCGGCATCTCGTCAAGAACAAACCTCAACAGCCAGGTTATGCCACCTTCTGCTGTATGAGAAAATTTTCACTTGGACTAGCGCTATTTTGGGGCAGATTCGATCGGAGTGCGAAGGTGCGTATAGCTTAGGGTGAACAATTGCGATTACTCCTTGCTGCATGATTAGTCGCATGCATGCGGTACTGAGTGTAAACAATGTTTGGTTAGGACAACAAGCATTTTTATTGCCGCTCGGTGTTCCTATACAAAATAGTACGAAAGGAATTATCCTAAAGCTTTTGTAACATTTTGAAAATTTCATTGCTTTTAGCTAAGTTGTGTCTTCATCTTATACATATATATTGTGAAGTGTATTTCGTAAACAATATCTGGTAATATATATGGCCACAAAGTGCTCATTTTATAAATTTATGTGATGTATTTAATCCCTTGGTTCAAAGACAATCATGATTTCACTTTTAATACTGCGACACAAAGTTGTATCAATCACGGTTATTTTAGGCGACCTACCACGCTTCGCGACAATATTTTATACCGTGTAAATAAATCAGCTTGAACTTTGGAATTTTACTTAAACACGAAGAAAGGACAAGAAAATGCCGTATAGTTCTAAATTTCAAGCTGATCTATTTACAGATGTACCAACAAGCTCACCTTTTCACTCTTGTACTTAAACATTTTGATTCAGGAAAAATATGTGTTACTGGTAAACAAAGGGATGTTGAGTCGTATGAACACGACGTTGTGCGTTAATGTAGATTTTCTTCTACTCTAGCTTCAAAATTAAATAACTGAACTTCACATTTTGGTACCTAAATACAGAAGTAAATTGCACGGACGATCGAAGAAGCTATATAGTTAATCGTTTCACGGCGTAAATAGTGTATATGGCCAGAACAACGTGGAAAATATATTCTAAATTTAGCGGTTCAAACCGGTTCGAACCGGTTCGAACCGGTTTGAACCGTTATTTTTTGCTCCCCGGAACTGAACCGAAACCGAACCGAAAGCCGTGAACCCGAACCGGAACCGAACCGATAAAAATTTCGGTTCGACACTCTGGCCCAAAGTACTACACGAAGTCTTTTGCTTGCTCATGCGTGGAAATTCTCGTTTCCTGATTGAAAGAAATTTCTATGCGTTTTTTTTTTCAGCAGACTGAGTAGCCATTGCTTACGTTCCCCTGCAACAGTACTAATAGCGTTAAAGGCTGCAATATTCAATGAATTAAAGTTTTTAACCATTCAATAAAGTGTTGGAGTTGGGATGGCTTACACGTTTGGCAGAACGTCGTCAATCTTCGAAGGCCATTTCCTAAAGTGCTGAAGCATCCCCCTCTGTCAACCGTGGTTGGCCTTGAGGTTCGGTACATTTCGTCCAACGCTTGTGAGTCACAAGAGTAGATCGTTGATCAGCCGCAGTCATACGCGCTGCAGTTTTTTTCGTTCATCGCTCCCCCTTCCTTTTGACTGGCGCTTCCGCTCCTGTGACTTCGACTTCCGGGTTACCATCTGCCTCGCTGGCCTTTCTGTTTCGCTGCCCCTTTCTTTCGACCAGTTATGACTTGTCGTTTTCGCGAGTTCTCTCCCGTCTTCGGCGACAGCGTGTCTGTCACCTTGACTTCTGCGGCACTGCTTGCTGGTGGTGCTGAATTCGCTGCTCCGGCGACGTCAGATGACAATTCAGACACCTTTCCCGTCGAAGTCCCGGCAATGATCTCCTCCATTTCATCGTGGTCCATCAAGTTATCGACGTCCTGTGGTTCGGTTGGAGGCCTCGTTTTTTCCGTGTACGTCTGGATGCAGTTGTTCTCCTCATGTCCATAAGTGCGGCACGTCCTGCACCACGGGGTGCGACACTGCTTGCGCATGTGTCCTACCTTCTTGCACCGTAAGCACTGAGGTGGGCGGCCTGGAATGGACACCAGCGCTGGCATTCCGAGGATGTTGATTTGATGCGGGATTGCGTCCACTGTGATACCTTCCCTGAGCACCATTGTGACTGTTCGCGTTGTTGTCTCCACATTCTCAAAGCCTGGTTGCCTCCACTTCTGGCGCACGATTGATTTCACTTTCCCGTGCGACTCGAACGTCTTTTGCACAGCTTCGTCGGGAACGCGGATGGGAACTCAGTGAATTTTGAATGGTTTGTCACTCACATTCGGATCGATGACCAGGCAGGTCTTGCCCTTGACGTTGAGCACTGCTGCATGTAGCAGCTTCTCTTTCGCTGCCGATTTGTGCAGGGTGAGCAGCCAAACGTGGTTGTACTGGAAGGCACCGAAGCCGGCCACGTCATTCATGTCAACGACGTCCTTCAGATTGTCGCGAAAGTCGTTGATGCGAGACGGTCTCGCTGAGGGGAAACCGTGTAGAAAGACTGAATTAAAAGAATATCGACCTGTTCGCAGCGTAGGCAGGATAATACGGTAGTCCTGGGGAGCCAAAGTTTCCGAAATGCCTGCTGATACCCAGCTAGGGTTAGCCGTAGAATGCGCTCCGCTGGAGCTCATGATTTCTTGACCGTTCACCTCGGCGTTAGAAAAAAGAATCCTCCATCACTCCACCTTGGCTTTCTGGCGTTTTCTATCTGTCTTATTAATGCACACACAATAAACGAGATGTATCCAATCTCCCCGGCCATTTATTTACTTATTTATTTTCAGTGCCTAGCAAAGGCCAGATGCCTAAGACGGTAGAGCACCACGTCACATTACAAAGGTGAAACCTCAATGAAAATAATGTCTTCCCTAGTGGATTCATCTTACCGGACTGACTGTAGAGATTTTCGGAATGTTACTTCCGTGAAAATGAGTTGCAAGAAAAGGACATCATGCTTCTCGAAACTGATAAATCTGGGAAATTTGCTGTATTACCAAAGAATGAGTTCCGAAAAAAAAACAGACTTAGCCATAGAGGGGTTGTTTAAGCAGTTCAATGGAAACCTAAAACAGATTAAGCGGGAAATTGTTAGAATAATGAAGGGCAGTGAATTTCCTGCCTTGGTTTCCAAAATGAATGGAACCTCAAAACACACTTTTGGAATCAAGTTTTTCTTGAAGGAACATAAGGTGAACCTTCCTCTTCGAGTTGTGGTGAATGAGAACGGCACTTGGCAAAAACTAGTGTCGTCCTTTCTTCAGAAGGCCTTGAGTGGTTGAGATGTCGGAAGTCCATTGACTCTACGTTGCTCAGATGACTTAGTGACAGAAGTGGAGCCTTTTCAAGGTAAGCACTGCACTCTTTTCTCGATGTATATCAAAGACCCATATTATTCGCTAGAACCCAAGACGTTACTTGAACGCGTAGGTCAGTTTCTTGAAAACAATCTTGTTAGATTCCGGGCGGCGGAGAAAAGCTCACCGGAGAAAAGCTCACCGGAGATAAGCTCACTGGAGAAAAGCTCATCGCAAAACTGGCAGAAACGGAGAAAAGCTCACCGGCCTCTGAGCGGATGCGGAGAAAAGCTCACCGGCCTCTGAGCGGATGCGGAGAAAAGCTCACCGGAGAAAAGCTCACCGGAGATAAGCTCACCGGAGAAAAGCTCACCGCAAAACTGGCAGATACGGAAAAAAGCTGACCGGCCTCTGAGCGGATGCAAAGAAAAGCTCACCGATTTTTTTTTTTTTTTTAATTTATCGGATTCTGCGTCAAACGTTGCAATTTAACATAATTCGCATTCGTCACTTCATTAAAATATGTCCATTTTTTTGCAATATTCTTGAAGTTCATTGGGCATATTTACTAATTTATCAGAAATTAGTAATCACGCATTCTATATATTAATGAAGCCTCTAGTATAAAATCAGAACATCGTACGCCGGTAAAAAAGAGCAATTTATTGACAAGTGGCAGTGTGCCGTCGGTAGCTCTGTCAAATAAAGAGGTTTGTTCTTTGCGAGCTAATATGAATAGCGGTGTGTGTACTGTTTCAGTTTCAAAGATTGTTTAGTGCCTAATAGATAAGTAGGTGCTGATGTAATCAGTGTCGGCTACGCTGTTTTCTTTCTGTCAATTTCACTAACAAAACTTTAGTTGCAGAACAGATTCGACCTGTCGTGTTTGTTGTTTTCACTCCGTCGTCGTCCTTTGAGCGGTTTTCATCATGTGTAACGTTTACCAACTCCACCTATTCGCTACCTTACAGAAGACTACTTCTTATATAGGTCACCAGTAACAACGGTGCCAGGGTGCAGTTCTGAAGGTCATGGGTGGCTCGCCGTAGAAGGACACAATCCCACAAAGGCAACGTGTGGAAACACCAGCACGAACGGCTAGAAAACGTGCTTCTCCGTGAAAGAAAAAAGTTTCGATATCCTACTGACTGTTTTGTCCTATTTTCAAAGGTTAACAAAAGCTTCAAAGAAAATTTCAGGCACCGCGTTGTTGCGCATGCACTTTTGGATTTTCGACATTTACAGTTTTGATTTTCAGGTTGCAGGCAGACATTATTAAGTTTTCGAACTTTTTCCTGTTCTTCAAGTTCATAAAGTTTTGAGTTGGGCCTTCGTTGCCTACAGAGTAAGCCACAGAAAAGACTCGCCCGCAATGATTAATTTGGGAGCAATATACCCAACAAGCTTAACGAAGAATACAAAAAATGACATTTTCTTTTTTACAAAGCTGACGAATTTTAATCAAAATAAATTGATATATGTTACGCATGATCCAACAGCCTCCATATAAAAATAAAAATAAAAATCGTTGAGCTTTTCTCCGCATACGCTTAATGGCCGGTGAGCTTTTCTCCGCATCCGCCGGTTTTGCGGTGAGCTTATCTCCGGTGAGCTTTTCTCCGGGATTCTTAGATTCCAGTCACATTCTGGGATTGGGGTAGCTGACTTCCTTAGGATTCTTGAACTATATTTAAAGGCAACTGTGGTTCAACACAATAATCGAGATTTCATTCAGAAACGTGGAATATGCATAGGATCGGCAGTTGCTCCAATTTCGTCAGAGATTTATTTAAGTTATCTAGATCTAAAGCTCCATGATGTCGTCCGGAATCGTTCTCCTAGCGACGTTCTTGTAAGGCGATACGTCGACGACCTTTTGATCTGCAGTACCGATTCTAATTTAGCGGCATCACTTGAAAAGGCTGCTCTTTACAGTTTTCCAGAATTAAAGTTTTCTGTAGATAGACCAGAAGGGGGTAACTTGCAATTTTAGATGTACAGCTGAAACATCCATCCAATTTGTGCTCGGAATACGGCAAGCCAAATGCCAAACCTCTCCTTCCATTTCGGGCGGCGGAGAAAAGCTCACCGGAGAAAAGCTCACCTCAATACCAGCAGATGCGGAGAAAAGCTCACCGGCCTTTGAGTGGATGCGGAGAAAAGCTCACCGGTTTTATTTTAGCTTAGCGGATTCTGCGTCAAACGTGGCGCAGAATCCGCTTCCATTTCACAGTTGTCAATCAAAACATGTAAAGGCTGGCATAGTACGCAATTTGGTCAACAGTGCTTTGAAAAAATCATGTTCCCATTTTATTAAATCTGCTCTCAAGCGCCTGTTTGACCGTTTTGAAGCCGCTGGGTACCCTCAAGATTACGTGTTCATTCAGTTGCTGTTTCTCATCTCCCTCAAGAAGTGTCAAAGTGTTCTTCAACCCACAAGGCGTGTAGTTCTTCCGTTTTTTCACCAGATTTCGCATAATCTTAAATCCATTGGTAATAAGTATGGTATTAGCACGGTTTTCAGCAATGATTACAGACTGAATCGGTTGACTCCGTTTGCTTCCGCCAGAGCAGGGTGCACTAAAAAACACAAAGAAAAAGAGGTCAGTTGCGTGTCGGGAGTAGTATACAGGACCCCGTTTGATTGCGGATCATGCAACATAGGACAGACCAAGCGCTGTATAAACGATCGTCTCACCGAACACAAACGTTGTGTCAAAAACAAAGATCCTTATTCGGAAGTATCAAAACATGTAGTTGAATGCAATAATTGTCTACCTAACTGGAACTCAACAACAGTCATCTTATCCGAAAAGGATAATCGGAAGCGTTTGATAAAATAATCTATAACAATCATGAATCATGGGAATGCGGTAAATAAGCCATCCCTGACAATAGATAAAGAACAAAGAAAGTTCCTACAATTTTGATGTCTGCGCGTCTTGTCAATTGTTCTGTTGAGGCCTTTGTCCGATTTTAAGTCATTTCGCTTTATTGTTTCCTGGTCGTTTGTTCGTAGCTTCCTTCCTGTTATAGTGTTGGGGTTTCTTGGGGACTAGTGCACTTTAGTCCTTCTACTTTGTTTTTGTATAAACGACTTCATGTTATAGTGTTGGGGTTTCTTGGGGCTAATGCACTTTAGTCCATCTGCTTTGCTTTTGTTTTTGTATAAACGATCTCACCACTTCTCAGTTCCTTTGTAATACCTTTTCTTTTTTTTGTTGTTGTACTGCTTGTGGCACGGGTTTACCCAATTCTCCCTCTCTTTCCTTCGTCTCTTTTGATTTGTGTAGGATTGGACGCCTATATAAACACCCTTCGTTGTCAAATAAAATTCAGCTGTGTTTGAGACTTTGTGTTTGTCCGTCCCTTATTGTCCCAGTCTCGGTTCTTTTCGAAATGTTTAATATCATTCTGATACTGCCGATATTGGCGCTGGACCGTGAAGATGGGGCCACTATTACTGTGATGTGGCCGGTGTCGGCGGAACATTACTTGGGTCGGCCAACGCCAGGCTTATATGCAGTATCCAGCGCCGTTTTCCGGTAATTTGTCGGGTCTGAACCGGCTATATTGGCCGGTATTAGGGATTCTTGACCTTTTCTAAGACGAAACTGAATCGGTCAATCGCTCCGGCCAATCGCGGCGGCCGCCGCTGTTGCCACGGGCCGCGCCGAGGGCGCGCCGGGCAATCAGCGGCTGCAACAGTGTTTTTCCGTACAAACAAACGAAAAAATAACCTCTTTTTGTAGTAACTTTTTTTGGAGATTAGTACAAAACGGGGTGCGCGTGATGCTTTCTATAATCTTTAGTTTACAAGGTTTGCGGCACAATTAATATTGTTTTTATACAACCATGTCTCAGCGGTGATTTCAGGTACCGCGTCCCGACCTAGGCGCATCCAAACTTCGGCAGTAATTTGCGACGCGTCCGCTTGGGTGTCGGGGGTGGTATCCTTGAAGCAGTTCCTCGAGTGGACGATGCGAGAAAAATGGCGGCGCTGCGATCGCTATTAGCTCGGTTCTCGAGAACGGATCGGTGCCAGTCTTTTCAAAGCAGGCTCTATGGCAGTTTCCCAACTGATCGGTTCTAGTTACTTTAGCTTGGCCCAAGTCCACTGACACCGCAAACCGATATTCGCCCATCTCTGCCCAGAACTCAAATGATATCGCCGATTCTGGCCCATTTTAGAACAAGCGCTAACCGATATTGGTCCAATATTGGGCCAATGTCAAAACAGGAAACTGGGCCAATATTGTGAGCAATATCTCCCCGACGCTGGCCCAGTGTCGGCGTGCTGCCTGGGCAATAAGTAAATAGATCGAAACAGATGCATAATTTTTCGCACTCGTTGACACATTTTTTCAGTCATTTGCATGACAAAGAAAAATAATTTACATTGTCACTTTAAACAAGCCTTGCTATGCGGAAAAAAATTAAATAATGCGCGGTGTATCTATGTTAGCAAGAGGTGCTACAGTGAAGATACGATGTGCGACACTGTTAGCGCGAACACGACATAGTGCTTGTTTCACTTTAAAAGGCTATCGGCGGGCACCAAAGATTACTGCTATAGTTCGCCAAGTGACTGTTTAAAATTTCGTAGACTCAGATGCAACCACGGCGCGAGAATATCTGCCTTCGTGATTTAAAAACACAATACAGTCATGTCTCGTTAACACGGTCGATCGTTCCCATACAATTCTAACTCGTTACGTTAAATACAAAAATCCCGGAGTACGGACTATGGACAGCCAGTTTGGGAACGAAATGGGTAAATACCTGTTTTTATATTTTTTTATTGTGGTCTTTGTAAAGTCTTACCACAAACGTAAAAACAAAAAACAAAAAAAACAAAAAAAACAGCAACAACAAAATAATAGACGAAAAAGGTTGGTGAAGCTCTTCGGTTTCAGAATTCACCCAGAGCTTCACCATTGTCAGATAAGACCTGGGCATTGACAGTGGTTCAAATTTTCAGGGGTCTCCAGTCTGAATCACTTACTCATCTTTCCCTATCACAGTTGCAGATGACAAAAATGAACAACATACCACCTTCCTTGTTTATTATTTGTGCTCTTGGCCTTGATTCATGGTTATGGATGACATTATGAAGAATTGTTTTGGGGAATAAAGATGTCCATATTAAAGAGGAAATACCGCAATAGGAAACAGAAATGTTTGTTTCTATAGCACGAAAACACGATAATTATAGTTTCTATATGCGTTACATAGAAGCAAACCGATTGTGAAGTAAATATGCAGCCCTGTCGGAGGTATGTCTAAAATATATTTAAATGGCGATTGGTTGTGGAACCTTAAACACCAACCCGAATGTATATCATGACAAAACGTCAATTGTTCAACTTTTGCAATAAAGCAATAAAGCAAATTTTAGTTGGTCAGATATTGTCCAGCAAAACTTGACATCTCCAAGTAGTTTGAATTCTAACTGCCAAAGATCCTGGTATCACTGGTTCTAAGGAACAAATCCCCCCCCCCCCCCCCACACACACACAAAAAAAAAAATAAAGGTAGCATACGTGAGACGTAGGACAAAAAGAGAAGAAAAAAGGGGACAACACAGACACAGCTTTTTTCTTTTCTTTTTGTCCTACGTCTCGGGATTTACAATGTTGAAACTTCACCAGCTCGCTTGCATCTTCTCTGTAGCATACGTATTTGTTTAAAGGTTGTTGGGCACCAGCAGGCTAGCAACTTCTCTGAATAAAGTGGATGCTCAGAGGCTTCTGTTAGTCTAAGATCTTGCTCCATAAAAAATCATGCAAGGAGAAACCTGCTCACGCAGTGGACAACACCGTATCTCGAGAAGCACAGCCGAAATATTTCACGCCTTGTTGAAAGCTCGTGTCATTCTGACTAGTCCATGCAAATAAAAAGTTAACACAATGCATTGTTATTTGGGCAAACTTATTTTTGCTTTCTTACAGACCTGAGCCCAACTCTTTCGAAACGTATTGCTTAATACTGTGCAGACCTTGCTGTCTGTAGACCACTTTGGTATTTCCCATTTCTCTTGGCCTCTTGATGAGCTTCCGATACCTGTCGCTTGCGCCGTCAAGTTGAACCAGGTTTTCTTGGTGTGGCCACCGAGATCCTATGATGCCCATGGGATGGACCAGCCACTTCATTGTTCTTTCTAATTTTTTTTTCTGTATGTGTGTTTTCTATCCTTTCAGAGCCTGCACAAGGATGTAATAACTCATTAGTTTGTCTCGTCGCAACACATACACTTTCAGAAGAGAAACAGGGTTATGAAACGTGGCATAGGCCTGCTCCTAAGCTTAAGACTATTCTTTTGTTTTTGTTATCATCCTCTTTCTCCAAGCTATTCTCGTTTTAAATTACAGTTGAACGTAGATTAGACTGCATAGATCACGAAGGGAGAACCTAGCACACTGATGGTTACATGTTCAGCTTGATAGGTTGGCCAGCAATCAAGTGCACTTCACAAAAACGTGACCTCGCAAGCTACCTTTCGTTTATTGGGGTTCCCTGTCCCTGAGGCTTGTTGGAGTGAGTTTCATGCCTTGAGAATCTGTATGGATAAACAAATAGAAAAACACAACGTAAATGTTGCTATGTTATGTGCAACAAAAAAAAAGAAGAAAAGCCTAACCCGTGTGTTAATTGTTTTGAGGGGAGTGCCTTGGTAGATGTAAAAACTTGCAAAAGAATTATACATAGAAGGACGGATACCACATCTCACGATCAAACTCTGTTGTCTGTATTCTGCCCTTTTATGTGCAAATCTTTCGAAACTAAATTGTTTTACTGTCCAGATTTCTATTTATTTCCGAAGGAAATAAAACATTGTAAACTAGTCTAGAGCTGTCAAAGCATCTACATGAGATACACTAATAAAAACAGGCAGATATTATACGACCTGAACTGTGTTAAATATTATAAGACTGTCAGAAAAATATTCACATATGAACTACAATTAACTGGACGGGGATTTACACTGTTGTTCACGAAATCGACGAGAGGTAAAGGAGGTGGGATTTCGTTAGCAGTCTACAGATCCTTATATATTTGCAGGATGGTCTTCATCCACAGAACCATGTCCGAAAAACGCTCGCCGCAATGTGTGCATCGCAATGAAATCACGGTGGCATTTTGTGAACTTCAAAAATTAAACGATATATTCAATTACCTAAAAATGTACATAACCCTCAAAATGGTGCAATTTTTTGTAGCTGGAAGATCAGCATAGGTAATGTTTCAATTGGGGTGAAAACTTTTCAACTTACCGTCGTCAGTTGGGATCCAAACAAGCGGGTGCTTCTTCTCCCCGGTGCTGCTTAGGCAACATATTGCGTAACCGGACGAATGAGGTAGTTCAAAGACACGAAAAGCTTTCCACTCGCCCGAAAGTGCGAGGCTCGCACAGAGCGATGATCGGCACGCCGATGCTTGGCGCACCGAAGGCGAACGAAAGCGCGAAAGCACCGAACAGGTGCACGGACGCCACCGCAACGGTCCACCGGTTTCGGAGCGCCCAGAGCACAGCCACAGCCGCGGCTGTGCACAGGCAGCGGTTTCGTTTTAGAAGTGCAAGAAACAGAAAAATACGAAATTTAGGAAGTGCAATGTTGACACGAGCTTTAAAAAAAAGATACGTTATACTTTTAGGAACATGTAAATTGTATTTCGTGAAATAATATGCATTTTTGGCTAGAGCTAAATGAAGTTTGGTTCATTATTCTTTTCTTTCGTTTTTAGTAATGAGCGCCTCCCACGACACCAGCTGCTGTACACCTTCATGCCTTCATGGTGTCGCCATCCGTGTTCGCGCCGCGCAGCTCGCTTTCTGTCCGGAGGTTGCCTGTACTACGTCTCCTGCCTTTGCCCCTTTATCTTTGATCCGGCGTGGCTCCTGCAAGCCGAGAGGAGGGCGAGGAGGGTCCGGTGTCCGGTGTACGACTGTACGTGCGTCATATCGTGCGGAGACAGACGGAGACGCGGTCGATATTGCAGACGGTGTCGAGAATGGAGGCCCCGACGTTCAAAGGTTATTTCGAGAGCCCACTGGCGTGCTTCAGCCAACTCCAGAAGGCGCAGACTGAACCACTGTCCGAGGAAGAGTTTGCTATCTTCCTTGGATCATTATTTACAGATTTTGAGGATGCAGACCCCGCGGGTGACAAAGAGGATGTGGCTGAGAAGCTCTTCAAGATATTTGATCGAAACCAAGATGGGAAGCTCGACTTTTCCGAATTCGAGGCCATGTGGGAACAGTGGGTAGTTCCCATGCTCCATCCCAAATGCGCATTTGTTGCCGTCGACGTTCAGAACGACTTCATCTCTGGGTCGCTGTCCCTCAAGAACATTCCTGCCGGCCGAGACCCCGAAAGCGTTGTTCCGGTGATCAATGACTTGACCGAACACCTGCCCTTTGATGTCGTCGTCTACACCTTCGACTGGCACCCCAAGGACCACATCTCTTTCTTCGAAAACAAGCACCGCCGGGCCTTCCACCCGAGCAGCAAGGTGAGCGCGCAAGATGCCAGGGTCCTGGACACTGTAGTCTTCTGTGACCCTTGTTCTGAGTCTGGATATGTGGAGCAGACACTCTGGCCGAGCCACTGCGTGCAGGGCAGCTGGGGTGCACAGCTGCACAAGGACCTAAGACTCGCAGACAAGGCCCTGAAGATCTATAAAGGTGAAAAGACAGACGTAGACAGCTATTCTGCCTTCTGGGATAACGCAAGGTGCTCCGAGACCTCGCTGCACAGTGAGCTACGTAAGCATGGCATCACTACCGTCTTTGTCTGTGGCCTCGCGAACGACATCTGCGTAGCCTTCACTGCTCTGCATGCGTTGGAACTTGGCTATGGTACCATCTTGGTTGAAAACGCCTCCTGTGGGACGTCAGAGGAGGCGGTGGAAAAGATGAAGCGCAAGCTGCAGGACCAGCTTTGCCTCTTCGTCGACAGTTCGGAAGTGGCCGACCTAGTGTCTGGGAAGAAGAGGCCTTGGCGGCTCGGTCTACAGCTGGCGAAAGCCAGTGCTCCGCAAATGGGCTAAATCGGGCATGTCTTTTGCTTTTGGGCACCCTGCTTTGGTTATAATTGCATACTTCTTTCAATTGTGACAGGAGCACACTTAGAAATCTTGCTTGAAGAGCGAGTGTTCAGGGCCAGGGAAATTTATACTTAATGTTTTTATTGAGGACTAGCATAATGTAACATCTGTCATAAAGGTTTTGTTGAAAATAGGAAGGGTTGATTCCCAAACCCTTACTCTTAGATACGGCTCTGTTTGATTTGTGTTGAATGTTAAGATCAGGTGGTGCCACGATTATTTTATGTACAACTTTGACGATGTTGCTTCTTCTCGCATTCACTCCAAATAAAATCCCGCATATTTAAGATGCCCCTCATGTCTTTCTCATTCACATTCCAAAGAAAAGACACGAGCCCTTACAACTCGAATGCCCCTCGTAAACTTAATTCAAATTTTCAGTGTTAAAAAATGATATAACTGTCATGAACTTGCCTTGTTGCTTACAGATTTGAGCAGTGCCTCCATAGCGGGCCAGTCACACCGGAATTTAGAGTGCAGTGGCTCCTTCCCAATCTGGAAAGTTATGGGGTGTTCGAGGTCAAACCCCGACTCTTCTGGAGACTCGGACACAAGTTCCAGAGATACAGTACTCACTCTGTCGAGGGTGTGTTCAGAAAAGGCAGCATTCATGAGCAGTTTGACTATTTCCTTTGCATTTGTCATTCAATAGGCATAATTGAATTGAATTGAATTGATTTCCGCCACATTGGTGCCGAGGACACCGGACAAAAAGCCTCCATGAGGAGACTTGACAGGGTCCGGTGCCCTTGTACGTACAGGACATCGTTGATAAATAAAAGTAAAAAGGACACAAGAATATCTATCTAAACAAAGTGCGCATACAGTGATTTTTTGTTAAACAGTGAATATCAACACCACTGTAATTAATCTGTTCAGCAGTTTAGGCAGGTTATGAACAAGGGATTGTAATTCATAATCGGTGCGAAAATGAGGAACATTCCAGAACTCTTTGCGACGGATATTGATGACGAATTCGCGTTTGGTTAGATTTGATAGAACGGATAAAAAAGCAATGAACTCTACAGATGAGAATAAATACGAAGACAACAAACGATAGTCATAAACATAAGATACTTTCATAACATTACGGTTTGAAAACAATGGTTCGGCATGAGTATCATAGGGAACATTCGCAATAAAACTTAGCATCTTTTTTTTTTTTTTGTAGAATCATTAGTCTATTGATATTTGTTTTAGTGGTGGTGCCCCATACCAGGTGGCAATAATTAATTTGCGAACTAAACAAAGCATGATAAACTTGAGTTTTAACATTCGTAGGCAATAGAGACCGACAGTGACCGATGATAACGCCCACTTTTTCCAGTTTGTGCGCTAAATATTCTATGTGATGATCCCACTGCATAAATTCTGAAAAAATCACACCTAGCGTTTTATGATAGCTTACTATTTCAATCTGACTGCTACCAATGGTTAGAGCATAACTAGTATTAATGAGTTTATTTACAGGTCTAAAAACAACAGCCATAAAAAAAAAAAAAAAAAACTTCTCCAGCACATTGTTTCTGTTTGTAAAAAGTTCATCAATATCCGTCGCAGAGAGGAAAATACTCGTCCCATACACCGTAAAACGAGAGCTTATCAAGGAGCGTTGTATGATTAAGACAGTCGAATGCTTTACTAAAATCAATAAAAAGCCCCAGCGTCAATTGTTTCTGTTCTATATTACGCAATATAAGTTTCTTTTGAGATAATAATGCACATTCTGTGGACTTTCCCTTCCGAAATCCGAATTGAGAGTACGTTAACACTGAATGTTTGACAAAGAATTCGTCTAAACGCCACAAAATAAATTTTCTAGCCCTTTAGAAAAGATGGTCAGTACAGATATCGATCTATAATTCGTAACTATATTTTTGTCCCCTCCCTTGTGTAACACAGAAACGTTTGCGAGTTTCATGTTATTCGGAAATTGGCCAGTTGACAAGGCCAAGTTAAAGATATAAACTAATAATGGGGAAAAGACATCTATCACAAATTTAACAGGCCTTATTTGTATGTTATCTATGTCATGACTTTTGCTATTACTCAATCCGATAAAGACACGAAACACTCCTGATTCGTCCGTAGGTGCCAGAAAAATACTTTCATTTACCCTATTCACGATGAACGAGGACGCACTCTCATTGTGTGGTTTTGAATGTATGTTCGGAAAGTGGCGGTTAAAATGCTCCGAAAGCTGTACCCCTGATACGGTTTCACTCGCAATTGAGAGTGAATCTATTTGTTTCGTATGTTTTCTGTGTTGAAGAACTTTGTTTATCGATTGCCATACAATGACAGGACGCCTTTTGTGCGAGTCATGAAATAGATGTTTATGATATTCTGTTTTTGATTTTTTTTAGAGCAGATGTAAGCTGATTACGATATTTTTTTTTTTAAACAGTAAGATCCCCGTCATCTCCTAAAGAAAGGTACACCTGATGTAAGCGATTTTTTGTTCGTATCATTTGTAAAATTGCTGGGGTAACCCATGGTTTACGTATTCGCTTTCTAACGACAACCGTTTTATAAGGAAAAGAAGTGACATAAATAGATTTAATTATATTAAGAAACTCATCATTCGCTTCAAGGCAGTGCGGTGATGCTACCCAAAATGCAAGGCAGTGCGGTGACGCTACCCAAAATTAAACCATGTTTGTCAGAAAAAGTGAAAGCCGTTTACAACTCCCTGTAACGCCGAATTAGAGCGCAGCTCTCGAGGAGGAGGATGGAAAGGTACTGAGGGGAAGGTATACCCCTCCTCCTCACCTCCTTATTCTCCTCCTCCCCTTATTCTTGAATCTCTTCCGGGGGGGGGGGGGGGTTACGTGACCTGGGGGGGGGGGGGCGATGGTGTCACGTGACCTGGGTAAGGAGGGGGTCACGTGACCTCGGGGCAGGGCCGGCCTTAGAGCAGCAAGCGCCCTGGGCAAACTGCAGCCGTGGCGCCCCCCCCCCCCCCACACACACACACTATTTTCGCACCCAACATCACGTTGTTAGCAAACATGCCACAGTGACCCAGTGCAAATGGTCGCGATTTTCTCGTTGTCTGTCGAAAACCACATCCTAGAAACGAACGACGTTCGCGAGCATTGAGAGTTTTGTCGGCACCGTGTTCAAAGGTTCTAGAATAATTTATTTCTTAGATTACCCGAACTTCAGCTGTGGGTTTGCAATAGCAAGCTAACGTCTGATGGACGCAGAAAATAAAAGCACAAGTTAACCATGTAAGTACCCTAGAGGGCAACCTTCCGAGCCTTCAACATCGCAAATTGGGCTACGTCTTGTGACATATCGAGGCTAGACGGTATCCTGTTTTCAATGGACAAAATTGACAATGACGATATCCTGTCATCTGCCATGGTTGATCTGCGGTATGTCTTAATAAGCTTTAATTTCGAGAAACTCCTCTCAGCGGTGGTCACTGACACTGGCAAAGTGGGGAGGATCCTCAATGACACCCACGTATAAGGGAATTTGTCACATAGATGGTTGACCATAATGAACTGGAGGACATCCTGGCTAGCACTGCATCCAGTGGGCAGAAGGCTGCATAGCTATATCAGCTCCCCGCAGAGATCTGTACCGTCCATGTCTGCACTTTCTAGGTGTCGCAGACTCTCAGTGCATGGTTTAAGTTTAAGTTCTGCTTTGTGGGGAAGCCAGCTGAGGCCGTAAAGGAACCGCCACAAGCTCACGTGCTGCTGCATTTGCGTGAAGCGTTCTTCAATCGACATCTTACGGTGTCAATCATCTCGTAGAAGAACTCTTGCTTGAATTTTGTCTCGACATCATCAACCTCGTCTTGGCACTCATAACAGAATCGGCGCTTTTTCCGCCGACGTGGAGGGGCCCGGTTTCATCACACTGTCAACACCCATGCTCTCGGGAAGACCGTTCGCAGTTGCCAGCTGCAGTTTCGTAACCGACATCGCGATAATTGTCGATGTAGTCGCTGAATGCTTTCATCAGCTGGGTGGTTGCTACGATTTCCTTCGTTTTGCATTGCATGTCCTTGCTGACAATATTAACTTGAAAAAAGAATGTCGTACCACAGAACAATGTAAACGAGAAACTTAATTTTCGTGAGCTGCCCAGCAGGAGTTTGAGGTTCACGTCGGACGCCAGGGTCTGCCTGCTGTGATTCGGCCCTTCTTGCGCAACGTTATTAATTTAGTTGTTTTTAGCGGTTTTCGGGATTCTTGCGGGCGGTTCCTGAATTTCGAGTTGGCAACATTGATCGGCATTGCGAGTCCGGAGTTGTAGCTGGTCGCTCACACACACACACACAAAAAACGAAAGAGCTGCGGATCCACATTATATTTTCAGTCGGGTTGAAGCCTCTGTGCACAGAGACTCACCGGATGCTGAGGGGGCATTGGCTCGTTTAGCTTACTGCTAGAGACTCCACAGCGTTCGTTGCCCAAAGTGCAGCTCGAATATCGGGAGGAATCGGGTTCAATTTACCCCCGGTCAGACCTCCTGAGCGGAGGCATTCTTCGGCTCAAAATAACTTGGCAAAGGGCGAAGCCTATATTGTCTGCGAGCCAATCAGAGACTCTGAGCGAAGTACGTTATAACTAAGAGCAAAATTCCGTTCCAATAGTCCCGTGACTTGCTCCGACACACTGATTTGCTCGCCGATGAGTTTGGCGCCACCGTTTAATAAGCTGCACTAAGAGTGCGGCATGCTGGCTCCATCGCTTTTCGCGAGTCAGGTTTTACTCCGCTCGTAATTTGAGAGCTGTGCGGAAGTGATCGCTTGCCTAGTCGTTCATGATTCATTCCATGGCACTTTGAATCTCACGGAGGAGAGGTTCTCTGTAGTAAAACATCTGCAGGTGGCTACGAGTTGATGGACGCCAGTTATAACAAGAACTCAGTCGTTGGTTTTGCGGCCGAAATGCCAAACGGCCAGCGCCACCACCTTTTTCTACATAAAGGGGGGGGGGGGGGCGGGGGCGCCCTCCGCGATGCGGTCGTTTTTTGTTTTTAATTTTATCCCCTCGTGGTGTGAGCCCTGCATGACCTGGCGGCCCTTTCGGCGCCCCCCTATGAATGGCGCCCTGTGCGGCTGCACAGGTCGCCCACCCCAAAGGCCGGCCCTGCCTCGGGGGGTGTCACATTATTCGGGGAGGGGGGTCACGTGACCTCGGGGGAGGAGGGGGTCATGAGACCTCGGGGAAAGGGGGTCACATGACCTCGGGGGGGGGGGGGGGTGTTGCGTGACCTCGGGGGAGGGGGTCACTTGACCTCGGGGAGGGGGGTCACGTAACCTCGGGGGGAGGGGAGTCACGTGACCTCGGGGGGGGGGGGGGGTCACGTGACCCATTATGGGATATTTCCCATAATGCACCGCGCGGTTACGCCGACGGCGACGCCCACGCCGACGGCGACGGCGACGCCGCTCAAGCCGGAAACGGGCCCCTAAGAGCTGCACTTTAAAAGAAGGGGGCTAGCCCAAACACAATCCAACTGACCTGGTTCAAGAGGGTATCAACATATTGACCCTGTGGGATGTTTTCCAAAATGACTTGGACGATTTGTGGGTTGTTGAATAACATTGCTCGGGGAAGTAGAGGCTGTTTCTCGCTCTATGTTGCATAGAAGACAGATCATTTCTTTTGCCATTGAAAGATTCTGTCCGCTGTTCATGCCCACTGCATTCTCTCCAGAAAAAGTTTCAAGTCGTGCAACTCCCGAATATATGGTGCAGAAGGCAACGCCCGTAATTCGATTTTCCCTGGGAAGAGGTATTAGATTTTATCACGCTTGTGTTTCTTGAGCGAATGTAAAACATATGGTGCAAAATATGAAGAATCATTAAGAATCTCTTTTTTCTTGAGCGAAAACAGTTTTTCATTCTTGTTCAGGTAATACAAAATTAGAAAGAATCAGCTGGTTCACTCAAGAACTGTGTAATTTGAAAACGAAAAAAAAAATGTAGATGACATATTGTAAACGACTATTGTTGCAGGTCCAATAGTATTTTGCGAAGTGTGAGTTTGAGGAATTGTTTGTGGGTACAAAATGTAGTTACGTATTTAGAGTGGTGCGCTATGTATTTGTTATCATGGGCTGATATGATTGCACAATCATTTTTTTCTGAATATTTTCAGTATCAAACTCTGCAAAAATTAGGTCCTCAAAAAATTAATGCTGTCAAAGATTTGTCATTAAGCTGAATAGGCTAGGGTAGCATTTTTGTCTGAAGTGCTCAGCATATCGAGTTTATAACTATTCATGGCTATTTTTTTTTGGTTTTTGGTGTAATAAATTAGAAGTAAAATAAAACAGATATCTCAATGATTAATAATAATAATCTTGATTTTTGAGCTTTCAAAAACCAGGAGTTAAAAATGGCGAAGACCCAATCGGTCTTCACCAACACAATAAGCTGAAAACAAAATGCTAAAAAGTATTTAAAAGTAATACTTCTAACCAAACAATATAAATGCATAATATTGTAAGGCAAACACAAGATCACCCAACTGGTGGTTTACTGCAGTCTACCTTGTAAGGGCTTGACTTGCACAATTGGCAAAGAATTGTGAAGAAGCAAATAGTGGTATGGGCAAAAGTATGCAAAAACTGCAACAGTATATTAGAGCGCAGCTCTTAGGCGCCCGTTTCCGGCTTGAGCGGCGTCGCCGTCGGCGTAACCGCGCATTGCATTATGGGAAATGTTCCATAATGAACCGCGCGGGATCCTTACGCCGTCACTCATGACGTTACGTGTGACGTCACGAGGGTCCCGCGCGGTGCATTATGGGACATTTCCCATGATGTAACACGCGGGGAGGAGGAGAAGGGGGAGGAGGAGGAGGAGGGAGGAGGGGTATACCCTCCCCTCAGTACCCTTCCCTCCAATTCGGCATTACAGAGTGTTGTAAACTTCTTTCATTTTTTCATCTGATTGCTTAGAGATGGGTTAAAATGGATGCTGAGTTCATCTTATGGCGAAAACTCAATCTAGGGATCCTTAAAATCTAAAATTATAATTTTCTGAATTAAAAACGCAACCAAACATTGCGACAAGCCCCTTTACTGAAATATCTCTAGAGAAAGGGACATGTCCCAGTTTTTAGTCGTATTGTAGTAGGGAAAAAGGCTGCACACAATTATAACCTTGGGTTTTCCAGGGTGAAGGCGTGCAGAGTGAGTTTGCACCCTAAGAAAATAAGCTATGTACAAAAAACTCTGCGGGACAAACTTTCAAGATCCCAGGAATAACATTTAATACCCAACAACTGATTGGATTTTCGGTTCTATATTTTTCTCCACTAATATTTTGAAATGATGTTTGGCACACCTTAACTGGCATCTTTTTAAAGAAAAAAGCCTGCTCTCTGCTTATCTTTGAACATGATTCCCAGCAAAGGTTCATTTTGAATGCTGGCGAGTTGCATGTCCTCAGAACTTCGAATTATTTTAGGTCACCGTCCTCTACTGCTTTGAAAAGCTTTAAAATTTGGCTCTAGAATGGGAAAAACCACAAATGTTGACATGGTAACCCTGGAGCCGGGGAAAACGAGGGACGTAGGACAAACACAAAACTTCAAACACAGATAAAATTTTATTTCACCGTCACGTCCTTATGTAGACCTACGACCAAGCGACACAGACATAAAAGGTTTGACAACAAAGAAAACTACGTACACCCAAGCGAAGCAGACACAAAAGGTTCGACACAAAGAGCTGCAGAACCTCGAACATATGATATCAGCAGACACCTTCTAACAAAGAACCATCAGAGGGAGGGTGCAAGAGATAACCAGCCGCAGTCTCGGGTTTTTTTTTCAACCATGTGCAATGTACACCAGCTCGTTTGTGCCCTTACATTTTGTTCAGAACAATCAACTTTGAGGGCAATGAATGAGTGCATATCGTGTGCACCTTGTCTAATGCCACTAAAAGAGATATCCACATTGACAAATTATCATGGGAGCCATGTGCAAACATGCAAACGTTGCGAGTATCATTCTGAACAATCTGGTATTTAATTTTATCTCTGACTCATACGTGTAAAAACATTAGTTGATTTCACAGGCAATGTACACCAGAGCATCATTGTGCGTGGGGAAACACATTTCTTCAGAGCATTGCCGGTTGCGTGCAACAAATTGTTTAAGGTGCAAAAAAAGTTTCCTTTAATGAATGTCGAAACTATAGAATATGTCTGTGGCTGTCATATAGTTTAAATAAATGCTGCAGTGTTTTGATGCACCTTGTGGTCAGATGTCAACAGCTTTGATTTTATTTCTGAAGTGCAGATATATACCAAGATTGAGATGTAGCGAAATAATTTACAATATCCTCGAATCACATCATGCTTTGTAATTTAGGAGAGCCTTTAATTCTGCCACAGAGATGTGTCTAGGAACAACTTTTTTCAACGGAGAGTCATCGATTGGAACAGACTCCCCAAAGCTCGTTGACTTAGACTTCCTTGAAAAGTTCTCTGTCGGCATGACATCACTACTCCTCTCCGATAACATATGCAACATATAGATATACAGCAATTTATCCCCTGTCGCCCGTACCCACAAACTCAACAACCATTATGACACAAACCTGTCTTCATCTCTCTCTGTCACGAAGCGCCCATGTATCCCACTGCTCTTTTAAATCAAATTTCATGTTCACAATATTTCATGCTACTGATGACTTATCAAGCTGTTCACTTTATATTAATTTTTTTGACTGCACTACTTTATGTTACTGTGTACTTCTGAAGTTGTTCAACTCATGATGTTTGGTTGTTTTTTTGCTGTACTACCAGTACTCGAGTGTTGCCTTGGCCTCTGTACAGGCAGCCTACAATTCTCTAAATAAATAAAAACAATATAGCTGCTTTTCAGCTTATGAGGGCCCACTAACTGAATCACCGTCTTTTACAATTTAAGGGTGGTTTCGATCAGATTCAGGCAATTAGGAGAAGTCACATTATTTATATTGACATAGTTCAAGTTGAGGTATTCCTATATGTCTTAAAAATAAGCCCAAGAAATCGTACAGTAACAATGCAATGTTTTTTTTTTTTTTTTAAGGACATACGTCTACACGCAGTTACAGAAACTTTCATACCGGTAATCTGAGAAATGGTGTTTTGATAGCTTCTTTTGTCATATAGTATTGTCCAATACCGGACTTTGTTTTCTTTGTTGTAGAATATAAATTCATGCTTGGCAGTGGACGCACTAGATTCACTGTTTCATTTAAACTTGTCTTGTATAGAACAGGCATATTTTCAGCTGTTGATTTCATTGAGAAAACATTTATAAAACCCAAGAGTTCATTTGGTACTGTCATCACAGAACAGGAGTGAGCAAGCTCGCTGAATTCCCATTTCTTGTTCCAACGTGCTTGACTGGTACAATGGGAGGCTTTCTTTGTGCACACTTCCTCAACAAAAGTTTAAAAGATTATCTGGTGTTGCGTGTGTGACACTTACCAAGACTCTGGATGCGAGGAGTGGTGGACCTCCTCGTTGTAAAATAATTTCAAAATCACTTTGTGGAATTTGCTTCCCGAGGGTAACTTCTAGAATCGTGCTGCCCTGCAATGCGTCCCTCGAGAAGAGATAGAAGTTCATGTACTTTACTTATCTTTGCATCCCACCTTGTAAAGTAGCCTTCGGTGTAACTCCCTCTGGCCACTCAGATTATCAGGCATTGGACTCATATCAGGCGCAAGGGCCGAAAACATTACTGGGATTTCCCGCTGAGCAATCATGAAGGAATTCTAAGATTATATAGAGTGCCACTTTTAAAAAGCTTCAATGACATTATCACAATCTCGCCTAAGAGTGAAGATATGGCACCCTGCCATGATGAGCGGTCGGTCTATTTCAGCATCTCGATTTGCGGTGGCACAGTACAGTATCGGTGCACCGTGATCACTCTGAAAATAAATTCAGTGTGCATTTTTTGACATGCATATCCGATATGTGCTGTGACTGGCACTACAAACTTAGCAAATATGCAGTCATTCCAGAGTGCCGTTTTAACCATGGTGTGCATTGGTGAGAAGATACTCTGTACCCAATTCGGTTACACGTCACCTGAGCGAATGGAGTTTGAGCGAACAGTGACATTTAGGCGAATGGACGTTTTAGCGAATAACGGGGGCGCGTGTTCACACCCCACCCCCTTTCTGGTGCTGGGCTTGCGATGCTTCGCGGTGAGAGTCTGGGGCGGCTCATTACAAGAATGTGAACCCACTTGGCCCACCGAAAACGCCGCTTCGCAGCGGCCTACTATTTGCTAAAGTGTCATCCGGTGAAACGTGGGCGTTCGCTAAAACGTCATTTGATCAAGTGAGTGCCTCACGTTGAATTCAGCCCTCAAAAACATTTGTGGTACGTGCCTTGCTTTTAAATTACTATATTAAAAATAGAAGAGCTGGCTTCATAGTACTTTTTTTTACATGGAAGCAGGGCAAACATACAAGCTTGTCTGTTTCAGCCAGTTGATTCAAATCCAGCTACCGTAGTCAATATTTTCCTTAGTGCATGCGCAGAATTTGTAACCGCTATATTCAAGGTATAGTGGTGGCAATATGAGCTAGCTTAAGAGAGTTGAGATTGGAGCGGTAAAAATGCTATGGGGGAGTGCTGAGTTAAGCTGTTAGGTAGGAGGCTGGATAGACTGACACTATTCTGTCGAACTGTGGCAGTCCGTTCCATGACTTTGCATGCCGGAGACATTCCATGCTGAAGTTTTCAACCTTCGGCTGGCGTCTCCATATACTAGTGTCTTCTTGTATGAGGATGTGATGGGCACATACCATGTTCCTGAAGTCCAAATTCAGACTATTTTGCTCTGCATTGTGTATCTCTTTTACGTTCTCAGCTTTACGGGCAAGAACAAGATGAACCAGGCGCTGCACATAGAAATTAAAGGGATACTACAACGAAATTTCGACGCTTATTTCTTGGTCGATTCGTGTGCAAGAGAGCATTATCACATCAGACACACTAATCTGTTATTGAAAAAGACACGAAAAGGAATTTTAAAACGAATGAAACGATTGGCAAAGAGCACCTGGTGGATATCGCTAACGCCTCGTTTGTAATACCCGTCTAGGAACCTTGACAGGTAGTGACGGTAACTCTCTCGCCTCCGGCTACGACGAGAGAGGAGGAGAAGGAGGATCTCCCCTCTCCTCGAGACACTCTTTTGTGTGTCCCAGAAGTCGCTATTGTCCCTCTACAAGATTATAGAAGATTAACCCGTCACTCAAAATTCGTAAAAAAAACAGCTTTAGGGTTACTTGCGGTGGCCCGATCGCTAGTGAGCTTCGGCTGCTTTCAGCGGATGCTACGAGCCATCGGGGCCTATCCAAGGCTGTTTGAATGTCACGTGACCATAGAGAGGGGGCACAGCAACGCGCGGAAAGCGTATCACGGGCTACGTCCACAGAATAGGATTGGCTAGGATAGCTCGCAGGGTCCGCTGCGTCCGGACGTAAGGTCCCGAGACAAACTACGTCCCGATTGCGGCGGATGTGACGTGCTCCCCGCTGGCTGCTCTCCAAGCGTTCGCCAGAGTGGGCCGTTTATAACGAAAAATACAGCTATCAGGCTCAAAATACAAACGTGCGATTGTCATTTACCGATATTTTGGATCATATCCAGCCTATTTGTGAACACGGCGGGTATATTTCGAATTTCGTTGAAGTAAGTCTTACTTTCACTGCAGATAAACTATCACCCTCAAACATACTAGTGCAGCAACTTCTAAAAAACAGATGGAAAGTAGTAGACTGCGTAGGAGTATCTAATGCCTGTGTGCACACGCAGTGCGTGTAAAATTATTATGTGTGACTTGAAAATTACTTTGAAACAGGCAAGCTCTTCTGCCAGGGAGCCTATCTTTTATAAAACGCTGGGATACTACAATAAAATGTTCAAGGGAGCATTATCACACCAGACACACCAATTTCTTGTTGAAAATGACACAAAAAAGAATTTTAAAACGAAATAAATTATTAGCAAAGAGCACCTTGTGGATGTCATTAACGCCTCGTTTGAAATACCCGTCTAGGAACCTTGACAGGTAGTGACGATAACTGTATCGCCCCCTGTTACGACAATAGAAAAGCTGAAGGAGGAACTCCACCCCTCTTCCCGAGACTCTCTTTTTGTGTGTCCCAGCAGGCACTATTGTCCCCGTATAAGATTATAAAGGATTAATTTTAACCAACCAAATATACCTCAACAAGTAGACGTAACAAACTCAAGAAGTAGGCAGGGCACTCGGAGCAAACCACAGCAGAGCCACGACGGTAGCATCACGAGCACTCAATGGCCCAGGCTTCCGACACGCAACAGTTTTGCAATGCTAGGACACACCGAAAGATCAAGAAGCAGGAGCAAAAACCTACAAAAACAAAACAACGACCACCGAGACAGATAAGCGAAAGACCAGAACGAAAGGCCACGGTAACCCCTCAGGAAAACCTCACCAGCCCTACAGAAGACGACGACATCACCCCCCTTGGACAGACGGAGCTGGAGAACGATTGAATCATCTCCTTCCCCAGCCGCAAACGAATCCAACACCCAGCTTTCGTCAACCCCCGCAAAGTACCCTAAGAAACAATATGTGGTCGTGCTATCCGCAGCTAAAGAAACGTCGTCACAAATCAACATTGTTAGAGCAATGAAGGCAGGCATCAACCTGGACAAACCCGTGATTGAAACAAACACAACACAAAATGAAACCAAAATGGAAATACTTAGAAAGCTAGACTCCCTTCAAAGGGAACTACAACAAAGAAATGAACTATTTTAAAAGGAATTCCAAAAAAAAAAAAAAAGGACACAATCATACAGAATATGCAACAAGAACTCCAGAGAAGATATACCCTTTTTGCTGAACAATTCATCAACCTCAAAATCAGACAAAGGCAGCTTGAAAACTCGCTCAGTAAATTAGAATTCGTACTTAATTCTTTAAGAAAAAGACTCCAATCCAGTGCATAAAGTCTACCGTAAGTTGAGGGGGGTCCCTACAAGAGGGTAGGAGGGGGGGGGGGGGGGTTCTGAAGAGATGTACTAGATGCACATAAAATAAACCCCACTGCTGACTCTGCCCACGCTGTACCCGGAACCCTCAAATTGCTAATCCCCAAATGTCCGATTTCTGAAAACAAGCTTTTTTTATCGCAAGATATGCTTTTGATTTCACTCATGCTGGGGCTGCGGAGGGGGGTCTCAGACCATCCGTTAAGTTCAGTGGGGGGTCCGAGACCCCCTGAGACCCCCCAGATTTTAAGCCCTGCTCCAATCACCGAGCCCTGATGCCGAAAGTAGCCCATACAAAGTAGTTATCACAGAGGAACCCAACCAGGGCACTGAGGCAACTAAGAAGCATGAATAAGATCAAACCACCGAATTAAAACTCCCCAAATGGAGAAATAATAATTTGACAATGGAATAGCCGCGGCTTGCGTAAAAAGGTCAATTTATTGAAACAATACATACAGCAATCAAAAGAACAGCCACACATTATACTAGTACAAGAAAGTAACGGAGTCTTCGACATACCGGGCTATGACCTTCACCCCCAATCCAGTGTCACAATTGGGACCTCCTAAAACGGAACCGAGAGAACCCCGCTACCCCCCCTTCCTTCCCCCCCCCCCCCCCCCCCCCCCCCCCCGAGGGACGACTATAACATACACTCATAAATCCATTACACTAATCACCTCAATTCTCAAGAACAAGAGCACGTAGCAATTAAAAACCATAAAACAGATATAATAATCCTAAACGCATATTCGACACCGAAAAAAGAGTTCAAACACTATAAAGAACTACAGGGTGATTCAAGGAGAGGCCATGGCTCTTTAAATCGACTGCGAAATTCGGTTTCTTATCCTATCGCGCTACGACTTTGTGCAGCGTCGCCCACAAGTGGTGCCTTTTTTTTTTTCCTAAAATTTGCAAAAAGCGAGTTTACCTGAGGAAAAAGCAAAGAAAGAAAAAGGCTTAGCTCCTATGGAAACGCAGCGAAGCCACCGGTCTTCAAACAACACGGCGCCGTTTCGCACGGGAGACAAGAGATGGCGCAAGCGGTCGCGACGCCAACTACCGCCAGCGTACGAGCATACGACGCCGAGAGCCGGCATCTTTAGCAGACAAGAAACTGCAGTTCCTTGTTGTTACCGCGCCTGTCTTTTTTTCTGCGACTGTCGCCGCCTGCGGAACGCGCGCCGCCTTTGAGTCGAAAAAATCGTCCGCTAAAGACGCCGGCTCTAGGCGCCGTATGCTCGTTCGTTGGCGGCGTTCGTTGCGCCATCTCTTGTCTCCCGTGGGACGAAATAAGAAAAGAACTTAAAGAAACCGTAGAAAATAATCCTGACCTGACATGGGTGCAGGGACTAGATAAAATACAGGGCAGCTACAAAAATAACACCAAATGGATAGCAAACAGCGAAAAAGCGCCGTACGTAGACTCACAACTTCTTAGCTTATGGGACAAGCAAAACAGGATTGTTAAAATTTTGAAAAAAGAATATATCCAAAAAAAGCTCTCAAGAAAGCCATCCAGAGAATCGCAGAGGAAGCATACAATTACGCAAATGAGTTAGCACAAGAAAATTGGCTCCAAACTTGCGATCAACTAAACGGCCTACTACACACCCCGAGAGTATGACAAATCTTTCGAACATTATTAGGGCAACCTAAAACGAAACACACTACAAATAAACTATGCCTCCATTACCAAACAGGGCCTAAAGAAATAGCAGAAAAATTACTGTACACATTCGACCCTAACAAGGACAGATTAACTTTCCCTGGCACAGAAGCAGAATATAATATTGAGGACGCGGAAGGATTCAACTGCCCATTCTGTGAAGGGGAGTTAAGAAGCGCACTTAGTGAATTCAAACGAAATGCTGCCCCGAGAGAGGATGGCATAACATACGAAAGGCTACAAAATCTCCCAGACGAACACTTCTACTTAAAGAAATTAACATAGTAAGTTAACTTATCAACCCAGTGAAAGAAGGCAATCATTATACCAATCCTAAAATTAGAAACAACCGAACTCCATCGACAACTATCGACCAATTTCCTTAACATCCTCTGTAGGAAGCCAATGAAAAAAAAAATGGTTTTAACGAGGCTAGAATGGCTCGTGGAAAGTCAAGAATCCCTACTGGAGACAATGATAGGATTCACAAAACATGTAAGCACGCAAGACATGATAATCAGGATCAAACAACAAATACTCGATTACCCCGAGTATGGTAAAACCCCGAATACGGTAAAACATGAGCAAAGCGTTCGACCAAATATCACGCGGCTATATTAAAGAACCTAAAAGAAATAAACCCCGGACACAAGATGTACAACTACGTGAAAAATTTCCCCTCTGACCGAAAAATTAAAATAAGACTGGACGACTACTCCTCAGACAGCCACCCGATAGACAGAGGGACACCCCAGGGATCCATTCTGTCACCATCCCCCTTATACATAGCAATGAGAAACAAAACATATACGCAGACGACATCACCCTCTGGACGGCTAAAGGATCTGCAGGAGAACAAGAAGCAATGCAAAGGGGTATAGAGACAGTGCAAAGGTACGCGACCTCCATTGGACTTACATGCTCTGCAGAGAAATCTGAATATGTACTAATAACTTGATCCCCTGGAAATAGAAACTCAGAATATAGAGAAATGATAAGTTTAACAATAAAAAACGAACCATTGGCAAGAAAAAAACACATAAAAGTGCTAGGATACCATCTACAAGAAGATGGTAAACGTAACTTCACCTTAAATAAACTCATAGCACATTCTTGGCATGATCCGCAGGATCACTAGACCGAAGAGAGTTATCAAAGAGCATGGATTAAGGAAAGTCATAGAAGCACTAATATACTCCAGAGTCATGTATCGCTTACCATATATCAGCCTCGCGAAGACACACAAGAGAAAACTCGAAACAACTCTGCACAAAGCCTCTAAGCTAGCATTGGGCGTACCCCGCTTTACAGCCACATACAGAATAAAATATGGGGGCTCTTCAAATCACTAGACGACAGAGTAGATATCCACAAACTAGGACAAAAACAAAGACTGGAAACATCGCTTCAAGGCAGAAGAATACCAACCAAGCTAAAATGTGAAACAACAAACCTTTCTCTTATCCCACTGGAAACTCCCCTATGGGAACAAATACTTAGAATCTATGTAGACCCAATCCCCAAGGACATGCATACAAAACGCAATACGGACAGAAGAAACGACAGAGTTCAGCGCCTAGAGAAGAAGGTCGAAGAAGATACTAGCACCAAAACATACTATGCAGATGCAAGCTACAACGCAGGACATAGCCTCATAGCTGTATGGAACATCGAGGAAACCTTAACGCGAAGATATCAAGACATCCCATCCCCAAGGCACGCCGAACTACTAGCTATATCTACTGCCATCACCAAATTCCCCCAAAACAACGATAAAATAATCATAAGAACAGACAGCTAGGACGCATCAGGGCTTTTTTGAAGAATAGACTTCCCACATCAATACAGAAGCGGCTGCAACATCACATGCACAAATACGCCATACTCCAAATTAGAATTCAATGGGTTCCAGAACACCAGGCATCAAAAGGAAACATACAATCACATCAGCTTACCCGCGAACCAAGTCCGGGTAGCCCTCTCGCCTGGCTCTGTGATCAGGAATACGACCCCAAACAAGAAAGAAAAATCCCTTACAAAGCCAGGCAACAAATTTTCAAAGAAAGGCGCAAGGCGTCCACTCTCCTCCCATCACCCTCACGAACTCACACAAGAGAAGAAGCAACCCTCATTCGTAGAACACAGACAAATTTCATCCTCACCCAAAACTACATCCACTACATATACAAAGCGCCAGGCTACCCCTCCTGCCCTCCACTGCCGAGGATACCCATCCAACCAACGTACATTCTGGGAATGCATTGTATCCCACTAAAGCCGACAGCAATCTCTCTCGCACCTACCCCCTGAACGTACACCAGGCAGCTGGGACGAGTGGACTGCTCCCCCTCCAGAACTTCAGAGGCTGTGGTGGCCCCCCCTTGTCCACCACATTCGCAATATGCTGGATGGGACGGAGACTGCCCCGACCGCACAGGATCGGACTAGGGCTGGGATATGAAAAACTCCATTTTCACAATAAAGTTTACTCTTCTCTCTCTCTGGGATCACGAATACCGAGATTATTTTTCTACTTGGTGCACAGAGGCTGCAAAAAGTAATTTCCAAAATTTCGCTAAAGCCCCTCCTTCCCTGTTTCCCCTGTAGCAGGGCTACAGGGGAAACATTTCATTTCTTATTTAAGTAGGAATTAAAAATAATTCATATTCGGCCTAGGTCACTTTTTCAACCTATTTCTGGAGTTCTTTCTTTTTTATATAGAACAGGCCGAGACATTATTTTTGTTATAAATGATCTGCGTCATTGTACGAGACCTTTTTTTAGTCTGCGAAATTCACTAAAAGCTGGGTGTCCACGAATACAAAACCGACAGTTGTAAACTCCCACGTTTATCTGTTTTTCCTCATTCATTCCATTGCTAATCTAGCTCTCGACCCACTTCTTCACATTCATGTATAAGTCTCTTCATTGATTAATGTGTCTGGAAACTAGTCTCATCTGGTACTGCCGTTGACAGTACCCGATGACACTAGCTCCGTAAAGCTGCTGACGGTGCAGACTGGAGCTCCCAGCCTGAGGACTTGGTCGAAGACACGGGCGGTCCATGGCTTCCGGCATCGCGTAAACGGCGCGGCCAGGTACCTTCGTGGACTCCAGCCAGCGCGCACGACACCCCCCCCCCCCCCCCCCCCCCCCCCTGACAACTAGGGAAGAACGCCGCACCGTCATATTGCGCCCACCTCACGGGATAAACGTGGCATCTCTCCCGCAAAGACCGATCAACAACGTGTTGTCGAAGCGGCTGGGACCCTGCCACAGGAATGTCGCATACGAATACAGACTATGGCCAATCTAATCGCAGTTTCAAATCAAATCAAATCAAAGCTTTATTTTCCAGAAACACTGGAAGGAGTCCCAGACAAAAAGCTGTTGAGACAGCTTGACTGGGTCTGGGACCCTTATTACATGGCAGCAGCTTGGTAGTGCACAACACTCTCCTAACGTAACATTTAAAAAAAAAAAAAAAAAAAAATTGGAACTTTGTAAACATTATAACACTAAATTAGGGAACAACGAAGATGTAAGAGCGCAAGTCTCGTTTGCTAATCGTGTATATGTTTATGTTGTTTGTGAGGCATTTATTTAAAACAAGTGGTAGGTTGTAATGTAAAGTTTGAAAGTTGTAGTTCGTGCGGGAACAAGGGAGGACCCATGCTTCTCTGCGGCGTATGTTGACATCACTGCTATGCCTTACAAGCTCAGAAATAGTGAATAAGAAATCGATGAAGTGTGCGGAGGAGAAACGAATGGAACAGAGCAAACGATACTCATACATGCGTTCAACCGGAATTATTTGATATTTTAAAAATAAAGGTTCTGTGTGGTCTGTGTAGGAAACATCAGCAATATATCGTATTATTTTCTTTTGCAGTAATAGTATGTTTTTAAGGTTTGTTTTTGTTGTAGTAGCCCATACAAGGTGACAATAACTCAAGTGGGATTGAAATAATGCATAATAAATTTTAAGTTTAATGTTGAGTGGTAAAACGTTGCGACAACGAGAAACAATACCAACGATCCGAGAAAGTTTAGCTGTTAAATAATCTACATGACAATCCCACGTCATATTCTCTGAAAAAAATACACCTAATGTTTTATGCTGGCTGACTATTTCGATTGACGACGTACCTAGTGAGAGAGTGTAATTTATTGAAATGGGCTTATTTTTTGATCTGAATAAGATTGCTTTAGATTTCATTGTATTTACCTTAAGGCCGTTACTATCAGACCACAATGCAAATTTGGTAAGAGTAGAATTGGCTTGGCATAACAGTGTATCAGCATCAGCCGCAGAGAAAAACATACTCGTATCGTCCGCATATATAACAAAATGAACTTTGTTATCGATGTTTACTAGGTCATTGATGTAGACGTTAAATAGAAAAGGTCCAAGTATACTTCCCTGCGGTACACCACAAAGAACACTTTGGAAAGAAGAGAAAAAACCGTCAATAGCTACACACTGTTTCCTATTTGTTAGATACGAGTGAAGCAAGGCAAGTGGTACACCGCGGACGCCATATCGACTAAGTTTCATAAGTAGCACTGTATGATTTAGGACATCAAACGCTTTACTAAAATCAATGAACACACCTAAAGTAATCAGCCTTTTTTCTATATTTCGTAATATAATTTCTTTTTGATATAACAAGGCGGCTTCCGTAGATTTGCCTTTGCGAAAGCCGAATTGATAGTCTGTTAATATAGAATGTTTACAAAAAAAGTGATCGAGGCGCGTAAAAATAATCTTTTCGAGTACCTTGGAGAAGACAGGTAACACAGATATTGGCCTATAGTTATTTATTACATGCTTATCGCCTCCTTTATGCACAACAGTGACTTTAGCCAACTTCATTTTTGCGGGAAACTGACCAGATGATAATGATAAGTTGTATATGTATGCTAAGTGTGGGGCAATTATACCCATTACAAATTTAACTGGCTTTATTTGTAATTTATCAATGTCAATACTTTTGCTGTTTTTTAGTCCTAGAAAGATGTTATAGACCTCTACTTCGTCAGTTGGATTGAGAAAAAACGTATCATCAGTATGTTTCACAGAAGAAAGGACATTTTCATTATTTCCGTTTGCCTGTGCGGTAGGTAGTGCATTTGAATAGTTAGCATTAAACTGTTCCGCCAAACGTGCACCTGACATGTTATGACCGTCTATAGTTAATTCGCCAATAGAGTGGGAAACCTTTCTACGATTTAAAACTTCATTAATAATTTTCCACACGACGTCAGGTCGTTGTTTAGTAGCCTCATGAAACTTTTGCTTGTAATATGATGATTTTGCTTTCCTAAGCTCAGATGTCAATTCGTTCCTAAGTTTTTAAAAACATGACAGTGGCCAAGTTGGTGGCCACTGTCATGTTTTGTGAACGATAACAGGTTCCCAGGTTACACCTGGGAACCTGTTATCGTTTCGAAGTTACTGCAAATCACCGAAATTAATTTTGATATAAACAAGATATTTTTAGATCATACGAACCGATGCGCGAAGGATGGGGCCGGGGAGTTTTTTACGGAGCGGACACATTAGACACGCCTGAGGACCTATTGAGGGAACTCTCGTGCCATACGTACAAACTCATGCGTAGCCAGGCTCATGAATCGCGAAGGGAGAGCTGTTATAATCACCGTCGAGGGTTCCGCACATCCCAAAGAAGTGGTTTATCGCCTCCACCTCATAAACTGGTCCCCTTCAGAGCAAAGGCCATCATATGCACTCGCTGCCACCAACTTGGCCACCAGCATGACGTGTGCCCAGCAGCGCAGGCCGTTTGTGTCTGCGGAAGACCACCCCACCGCCATGAGATAGAAGGTTGTCACGAACCTCAGCAATGCGGCATATGTGGGGGTCCTCACGTCGCAACCCACGGTACCTGTACGAGGGTGCAAAAGGCCTCAGCACAACGTCGTAAGCGGTGGGCTGCTCCGCCACAGCGCATGGGGCAACAGCCACAACGGACAATGCTGCACGCCAAACCACCTCCACCTCTCTTTGGCAAAAAAGACCACAGGGAAACAGAGGGTCCTTGGCTGGCCTTAAATTCACTGCCGCTACCACAGTAGTCTTCAAGGGCCCTGTCGCTTCCGCGAGCCCCGGCCTGGTCGCGCCCGACCCCACTGCGTCTCCAAGCAAACCCTGATCGTGTCCCGCCACCTAGACCTCTACCACCGTCAGCAGAGTCCATCGCCAGGACAAGAACCGTTAGTCCACGCCAACAACGACGAAATGTAAAAACCTCCACCGTGAACCCAACTTGTGAGGTAAACGATACATCCCCAACACGCATAGAGAAGTCGATCTTACAACTCGTCACGCTTGTTACTGTAGCAATCGAGAAAATAGATAAACTCACAGTCCTTATAGCAACCTCCCTCATCGCTCCCCCCCCCCCCCCCCCCCACGCTGACGTCGTACCCAACAGTAGGCAGCAGCGCAGGCGGCGTTGACTCTGCACTTAGCGGCCAGCCAACGGAGCCTTTCGGCCCTGGAGTAAGAATATTACAGTGGAATTGTCGCTCCTACCGACAGCAAGGTCCGAAACACGCAAAAAAAACGCTGGCAACAGATGCCAACCCCCCCCCCCCCCCCCCCCCCGCCCCCCAGCATTATCCTACTACAAGAAGCCCGAGTGCTAGATCCTGACATCGCCGGCTGCCGTCTCCAAGACAAAGACATCGCAGTGGCCTGTGTGTACTGGCGGCCGAACAGTACCACCGGCGACCAAGGTGCTGAATGTCTTCAACATATCTGTACTAACACAATTCACCCTCTGCCTGTGCTGATTGGTGGAGACTAACGCACATCACGCGTCGTGGGGGTCGAAATCAAATACTGCACGCTGCCGTAGCGTCGCAGATAACGCACTCGCGGCCGGCCTCATTCTTGCCAATTCGCCTGACGCGGTGACCCGTCGGGTTGATAATCAGGGTCAGGACTGTACGTCGCCAGACGTAACGTGGTATTCCAAGCCTGCGATGCACGTGGGCGGTGCTCGACGACACATGGGGCAGCGACCACTTCCCGGTTATCATCAACCTTGGCGGGAGATTCACGGCTCTCTCCAAGCGTATTGTCAACACAGTCCGGTGGGACGCTTTCCGCGCACTTCTCGGAGAGCTGCCGTATGACGAACCAATTCTAGATCGCATCATTCAAGCAAAATAAATCGCGACACTATCAGTTAGGTAGGACCATAAGCTCCTGTCCCTGATCAACACTTGCTGAAGCTTTGGAAGTCGAGGATTGAGGCCCAACACCGCTACCTAGAGGAGGCAAAGCGGTATTCTCTGGAGCTCTCGCGAGAAGAGTGGCACAATCACTGCACATCGTTCAACAGACGCACGTCACCGGCCATGGTCTGGGCAACGATGCGTGCTATGGGAAAATGCACGCGCCTCCGAACGGCCGGGGAAGATATGGCCCTCTGGTTGGGACTAACCAACGAAGAATTGGCTGGTGAGGCTGGCCTTATATTTTTCCCTCAGGAGTGTCTCACAAGTTACGACCCGGTCAATATCAGATCCTTGCACTCACCATCTGCGAGCATGGATCCAGGTATAGAGGAGCCTTTCACCATGGCAGAGCTACAGGGCGCACTATTCTCAATCACAAAGTTGCACGGTGCCCCGGGACCCGACATGATAACTGTTTCAGCCATGCGCAACCTTCCAGAAGCGGCTATGCAAGAACTCCTGGGCGTTTTCAATAGGGCCTGGGACGTGGGCCAACTTCCCGCCAGCTGGCGCCACGCCATGGTTATACCTATCCGCAAGCCCGGCCGAACCCTAGGTCGGCTTTCGGACATGCGGCTCATTTTATTGACTTCACATGCTGGCAAGCCTCATGGAAAGGATGGCGCTGATGCGGCTGGAATGGCACGTTGAAGCAAACCACGCCCTCCACCCCTGCCAGACCGGCTTCCGTCGGGAACTCAGCACGCAAGACTCGCTCGCTCTCCCCGCTGAGGACCTCACGGGTAAACGCCCACAATACGACGTCAAGATAGCGGTCGCCGTGGACGTGAGAGAGGCGTTTGGCACCGTACCGCATTCAACCGTCGTTATCACTGCGTCCGCGGCAGGTCTTATTGCCAAGCCCCTGCAGTACATTCGAGCGCTCCTAGACGGGCGCACCTTCAGCACTTTAGTGGGCAGGACCCGAACACCACCAGCTCCTCTCGGGCTGGGGGTCCCACAAGGCGCAGTGCTTTTACCAATACTTTGCAACCTAGTGAAGGCAGACTTGAGTTACCGCCTCGACGAGATTACCGGCGTCCGCCACAGAATTTACGCGGACGACATCACAATATGGACGACGGGCGGCCCAATCGGTCCTCAAAGCGATGCGGCCCAGAAAGCCCTGGATGTTGTCCATGGGTTCCTTGTTGAGAAAGGTCTAACCCCTTCACCAAAGAAGACAAATTACGCCATCTATGGTAACACCACCGCATGCTGTGAGGTGGCCTCGTGTATTGAGCTCAAGTTTGGGGGTACCGTCATTGACGCCACCAACGTGCCGCGTGTCCTCGGTGTGGACTTCTCCAAGCACGAACCGCCTAAGACATGGCTGAGCAAGATCAAAGCCTCCGTCAACCATACGCTCCACCTCATCCGTCGCACTACAGCCAAGGACTGGGGCGCCGACACCCACACACTACACATGCTGGTTCGAAGTCTGATCCAGGCCAAAATAATCTACGGTGCCCAACACCTTGGTCTCTCCAGAAAACAACATGAAGCCCCTGAGATTCTAAATCGGCGTGCCATGAGCACGCCGATTTGCTGTGGTGTTATCATCTACATATTTTGCTATTGCTGTCATTGTCAATGTTCCCGCGTCACACAGCCTGCTGTTTATTATGTACAATGCATTTGTGTATATCTTATACTGTCTTCCCCCCTACAATAATGCCCTAACAAAGGCGCTGTAGGTAACCGAATAAATAAATAAATAGTCACGGGCCTTCCGAACTTTACGCTGATTGACACGCTACAAGCTCATGCAGGCCTCCACACTATTGGCCACCTGCTACACGAGGCACGCCTCGGACAGCACCTTCGCCTCTCAAGGTCCAGACCGGGCCACTCCATTCTCAGGCTGCTCGGCCTGCGGCCCGTTGAAAGGGTTTCCTCACCCACCACACCCCCGCCACCGCGGAGCCTACCGCATCTGGCCTCCTGCAAGCCAACACCGTCCCGCGCAGGAGGCGGCCATCCCGGTCGTTGTAGATTCCCAGTAGATTCCCAGATTCCCATTCCGACGGATTCCTCATCCGTCGCACTACAGCACACAAACGCGCCGGTAACGCCGACGGACCTCAAGTGTGTCGATGCTACTGTGATGCGGCTACGGACCCAGAGTCCGGCTCCACTGCGGCCGCTGCCTGCTGCCTGGCCTTAGGTTCAACCTCCAGTATTCGGCTCTCGCCAGGGCCTGACTCCCTTGAGGCTGAGCTCCGGGCGCTTCTCCTGGGAGTGGAACTGGCGCTCCGTAACACTGCCACTGTAGGGCTCACGCCCACAGAAATTCTCTTGCACTCCGACTCGACGGAAGCTGTCAGCGCAAGCCATTCAACGGCACCCCCTCGATCTCCAACAGTTTCCTCCATCCGCGCGGCCGTGGCGGGGCTCGAGTTGATTCTGGGGCTTACTGTAAAGATCAAGGTTGTCTGGGTTCCGGGCCACGCGGGTATCCAGGGCAACGAAGCATTGCACCGGCTGGCAAGGGCGTCTTTGTCTTAGCCCTCGGTCGGTCAGTCACTGCTACGCCTCTTGTATGATTCAACCTCCGGCTCAGACACAAACACTGACACCTCACCACCACCGCACCCCCACACCGAGGCCAGGCGGCGCTTGTCCACCCGGTTACCTGAGTGCGCGGTCCAAATTCCACGGGGATATCCGCGGGCGGCCGAGATCCGACTTCGTCGTATCGCGACCGGCTGCGCTTGGACACCACACCGCCTCGCCCGCATTGGACAACGTTCCCCGGAGCATGCCGGTTGTGATCGTTGCTGTATTAGCCCCACTTCACCACAGGCCGAGCGGACCGTAGGCCTCACCCCCGATACAGCCTCTAACGACCATCCTTCAGCACCTCTTACCACCCTCCATCACCTGCTGTGGGAGTACCCAGCAAGACGACAGGAGAGGGAGGCTGCACTAGCCAAGCACAGCCCAATGAGTCGACCCAAGACGCTCCAAGCTTGGACGGCACCAACAGGCTCCAATGAAGCAACGAAGCTTGTCTTCGACTCGCTGTTGGCTTACATCAGAACGGCTGGTGTAGCCGGCCTCATAATTCTTCATCCTCCTCCCCTCCCCCATATCCGTCTGCACTTCCCTTTCACGGCAAGGCATGCAACCGGCCGCGTCGTACCTAAATAAAACGTTTTCAACAACTTGTTTTTGTAATTTTAATTTGCCTATAACTTTTAGAATAAAGCGAAATTCGAGAAAAGAAAAGTTTCAGTAAGTTACTACGTTCAGTGCGCTCAGGTTCGGTGCAAATATAAAAAACAAAACAAAAAAAAACAGTAAAAAAATGGAAGTCGCTTACAACTCCCTGTAACACCGAATTAGAGCGCAGCTCTTGAGGAGGAGGAGGGAAGGGTACTGATGGTGAATTCGGATGGTCGCCTCTCCCCTTTGACCTATATTCAGCAGAGCGCCCCCTCCTTGCCGCCAAAGCTACTCGGGATCCTTTTTACGCCGATCACAACTGCCTGCTTCAGAGCGCTCCGAGACTCTCAGACCAGTCACGCAATTAAAATTTCTGGACATTGGTAATGCATTAAAAACAACACGATCTTACAGTGTACGGTGGACGATTGAGAAAAATTTATGCTCGCAACGTGATGAAATAACGGTTTTGACGTAAACTGTTTTACTCATCGGAATGTAAAAAAAATGAAAAGAAAACAACAGTATGCGAATTGATTTTTGCAGAGCGGAACGAAAGCCAACGCTTGGAAACAGATGTCAACTCATCGCGTTTTCGACAGTGAACGCGCTGCGATAGCGGTCATGCGTACGACTGAGCAGGCGAATATAAGATGGTTAATAAACCGCATTTTTCTCACGGCGAAATATAGTGCAAGCATCGCAATGTGACACAAATCACAGTGCATTATATTCGGCTCTCCCTTTATTTTACAACACAAACCTTTCAACGCACTTTTACCAAACCTCAAAAATTTCTTGAAGCGACTACAAAATCCGGTAAAACAGCGGCGAGCTCTGCGAGCTGTTTCGTCGTCGGTTAGGCTTAGCGGATTCACCGCCGTGAGATGAACGATCTTGTGAAAGCGCTGGGAACACTTCACACGTTGGCTTTTCCTGTTATGGTCGCAAACGAATGTCGTCCCGTCCGTTGTAATCCTCGCACCGTCGAATGCACAAGCACTTTGTAGAACCACACATCAATCACCGTCATGCCGGACCCCGCACACCACGACAGACCACTGCCGGCCATCGTCAACAAAACCACGTGATCACCGTCCAGCTACCACGTGACGCCTGCGCCGCTCCGCACTCCGACGGCTACAGATGGAGTGCCAGAGAGCGCTCTGAGAGGGAGAGGCGCCCTCGGAATGAACCACCCGATCAGGCCACAGCACTCTCTTTCAACCACCCGATCTCGCGCGCTCTGGAAAGAGCGCTCGAGAGCGCGCAGAAAGAACCACACGAATTCGCCATGAGTTGAGCGTATACCCCTCCTTCCTCCTCCTCACCTCCTCATCCTGCGTGCTACTCCTCCCTCCGAGCGGCGTCGCCGTCGGCGTAACCGTGAGGTCACGTGACCTCACCGAAGTCACGGGACGTTATGGGGGTCACGTGAGGTCACGATGGCGATGATGTCACGTGACCCCCGTCAGGTCATGTGACGTCATCGCCATCGTCAGTGATGACGTCATACGTGACGATGACGTCATCAGTGACGTCACTGATGACGTCATCGTGGTGATGACGATGAGGATGACGGCAACGTGATGGCGTCATCACAATGACGTCACGGAGGACGTCATCAGTGACGCCACCTGTGATGATGTCATCAGTGACGTCACGCTTCCTGTAATGCAACGCGCGGTTACGCCGACGCCGCTCAAGCTGGAAACGGGTGCCTAAGAACCGCGCTCTAAAGGTCCTTGCAGCGCCCCTTTAAGTACCTCCGGTTTCGTCTGGACAATCCCTTGAAGCAAATATTACATAAAACAGCCGCGTGCACATTGAAACCGAAACCAACCAAATAGACCTGTTACAAAACGTACAGCGCCACGTCGGCATGGGAATTTCGGGAACCCTCGGTACAGATCACGCGCTTTCTCGCTGCCCTTCCGCGACTGTGCGCGCGTTCCGGCAGCTACCGCCAGCAGCCGTTGCAGCCATCCGCCATCCCGCCCATCCGCCGAGTCGTACGTCGTCGGCGGCGTACCGTATCTGTGGCAGCGTAAAGGCATCGCAACAGGTGAACTTATTTGAATACGTTATTCGACGTAACTTACCTTCACGTATTGAAGTGTCACCGAGTCCACTTATTTTGCAGCGCAACCGTGGCAGGTTTCGACCAGGTTCGACAAAGCGTTGGTGCAGCAGACGACAGAGCCGGAACAAATGAGAGGGATGAGAAAGGGGCAGCCGTTGGCTCGTCGCTCATCCGACTAGGCTGCTCAAACGTTGTTGCCGTGGTAACCTGCGCCTGCTCGCGTGTGCCACGTGGCAGCGGGAGGAAAGGCTTTGGAAGGGGCGTACCGAGGACTCCCATTATTCGTCGCGCGGCGCGCGCGGGCTTTTGGGAACCTATATACCGGCGAGTGCGTCAGCGCCCTCAATCCGCAGGTCAGGCAAAGCGCAAGTTCGTCTGCTTCTTTTGGAGGGTTGCGCTGACTTAAAAATAGTCAGCGCAACCCTGCAAAAAGACCTAAAAAAAAGCTGCCTAGAAGTCTACCCACTATCCTTCAGTCATAGCTCGACGTTCTGACGTCACCACAACCCCTGCAAAAGAGGCAAATGAACTTGCGCTCCGCGTAGCTTTTTTCAACTCATGCAATATAGGCCTAGGGCATTTATGTTGGCTTGACTTTTGAACGGAATAGCCCTTTAACATCAGATGTTCTGTTGCCGTGTAATATACACGGTATTCGCGGGACTTCCGGTCGCCATGACAGGGGGTCGGGAACACTTCCGGTTTCGAAATGTTCCTATGTTTGTTTACTGAAGTTTCACGACTCGGCCTTCATCAACGAAGGGTTGCGTTACGCTTACGCTTTAGCAACACCTCAGCATTGTGGATTAGGGGGTTCTGATTCCCCCCCCGAATTTTTTTTCTGGGTACGGCCCTGGTCGGTGCACTTGCAGCCAGCCGATTTTAATCTCCACCTCTGCGCACGCGCAGTGGCACCGGTCGGCTACCGGGTACCAAACCGGGACCGGTTCTCCGGTTTGCTATAACTCTCCATTATATGCCACCGATGCACATGATTCATAGGCGAAAATAAGACAATAGACATTTTCAAAATGGCCGCCGTTGTCCCCGAAACCCCCCCCCCCCCCCCCGAAATTTTTTTCTGGGTACGGCCCTGCGTCCCGGCACAGAAAGAATACGACACGTGTTGTTCTTTCGATTTCCCCGAGGAGGAAGATGCCGTGGAACGCCGAGCGTAGGCGAGCGCGATTCGACACGTCCATTTCAAGCCGTACATCGATGCGGGGATAGACATCAAGCGCTTTTAAACTGGTATGCACGATTACACCTGGTTGAAGATCATTTAATATGTTCTCTCAGAGCATGTTTCGCTAGCCTAGCTTAGCCGATCGAAAGACTCTCGCGGTGATATTTCGGTGACATTATGGGACACGTTACGAGTTCGAGAAGAGAGAGATTATTGCTCTGTGCGAACTTTTATCCTTTTATTCAAGGGAAAGACTCACTTAGGAAAAGGAGGAGGGAGTGAACAATTTGGGCAGAGAAAGGATTTGCGTAAATAATTTGTTACCGATCTCGAGCGGCCCATGCAAAAATTCAGAGGTCATTACTAAAATATGTTGAATAGACTGACAAATGCCAGGCGTATGGCATCAAACTAGCTTTCATAGACTGTATTAAATGTGAAAATCTGTTTGTAAACAGTTCTGAAACACCAAGCTGTACGGATCGAGACCTGCTCACCTGAGTGAAGGATTTTATTTTGTTTGTCCAGCTAGCTAAGGAGAGATCCAAATTGGCCAGGAAGTGTGCCACTTATATTTATCGATAGTATTAATGGAAGCTTGCCCATGAAATATGTCCAGTCACCCACGCAGCTAGCGCTCCAGCATACGCCCACCCATCGCCAAGCTTCGTCCTCTCATGATCACACTACAGCGTCAACATCAGCTGTAGAAAGTTATGTTATATTGATGGCACTACTGAAGATGCTGCTATCTGTTCAACAAATTGGTCAATTGCAGACATACTGAAAGCCTTGTGGGAGAGAACAGGAGACATGCTTTGCAGGCTTCTCATGTACACAGTGCAACACTGTTAGCACGAACACAAGATCTGCACTCTTGCATTTCACTCATACAGGGTTGACGTGCATCAAATGTTTAAGCTGAAGTTCTAAATGAGCATTTTCCACCAGTTTAAAGTCTTGACGGAAGCCTGTATGTTATAAGAGGTACAAGAAACACTAGTGATTGCTTGTTCGGACTATGCCATGAAGTGTACAGACAGATTCTGCAGTGTAATCCTTCGTTCTGCTCAACAGTCCCCTATGACAGCAAGTGTTGCTAGTACGTATGAAACTGCACCCTGGACTGCTGAGCAAAGATTTGGAAAAAGATGTGGCATTTCACCTGATACTGTGCCCAAGATAGGCAGATGATTTTATTACTACATGAACATGAACTATTACCTCAAAGCAAGATGTCTGAAAGCAAGAACCATCAGTTTAGATAACTTTTCTTTCACACACTGCCCTCCCAGGTGAAAATTTGTAATGGGGACCAGTTGAAAATCCAACTGGTTTCAACTGGGAGTCAACTGATGCAAACTGGGAGTCAACTGGTCCCAGCTAGGAGTCAGCTATATGAGTCAACCCATCCCAGCTGGGAGGCAACTGGTACCAGCTGGGAGTCAACTGGTCCTCGCTGGGAGCCAACTGGTACCAGCTGGGAGTCAACCAATCCCAATTGGGAGTCAACTCGTTCCAGTTGAGTCAGGCGGAGGGGGTTGCAGTTCCCCAGTTAGCTGGGACCAGATAATTAACTGAACCATTTAAAAGCCAGTAGGTCCAGTTGAGCCTTGAAAATAACAAAATACCGCGTTACAATGCACTCACTTAATCACGGACCATATTTTATATATCACGGGCTCCCTGAAAAAGCACACGGTGTATCATGTTGCAAACACATCAATCGTTTTTTAAGTGCCCCAGTTTCCAATGACACCTCGGTGAATTAGTACGAATCGTTTATGCCCAAGTGAAAAAAGTTACCTGCATGTGCTCTCACTTTGCTAGTAACGCAGTGGTTTTAATTTATGCGGAATGCTCCATTTTCTATAAAACTGCACGCAAATCAACTGGCACATCCCGTATAACAGACATGTTATTCATGTGGGTAAGAAATGTACAAGGAAACTGAATACTGTTTCATACTGTTTATTTTATGTTTTCAAAAGATGATGCGCCACAATGCTAGTATAAAACAGTGTGAAAAGCATGGCAACCCAGTCACAACCAAATCTTTGAAGTAATCTAAAAACACAGGTACATTAAAATGTTATGAATTTCCTAAATCTCTTTTTTAAAATCGACACAGAAGAAGTCGGCACAGACGTTTTGGCAACGAGATTAAAGTCCTTTATTATAGTACACGGTATTTAATGCGAAATGTCGTTGGTGTACATTTACTGTCTGAGAAATGAGAAAATGCATTTGAATGTAATTTCATGTGCGACACCACATGGGTAGGTCAATTCCACAAAATTCGAATTCATAGAGACATGGCTTACAATGCATATGCCAAAGTGAAAAGATTTCATGTTCTCAGTCTACAAGACTCGTATGAACTGAAGCAGGACCACCATGGGCACTATTGAACAGGTCACAACAAAAGAACAGTTTGTCTCACACCACCAAAAAATATTACATTATTCTTGTAAATATGGGGCAACACATACAAGACAAAATTTACTTCTTTGGACAAGGTCGCAGCAAGGGTTAGGCACGTAAGAACATGGAGAGTATAAGCCTTAAATTCACAACTACACGTATATGCCACATAAAGACCCAGTACTATGTGAAGAACGGACATTGAATTAGAAAATTTTAGAGCCAAGACAATGAAAGGTAACTGGTGTGCCCCAGCCAAGGAAAGAAATATTCATTTAGACTACATGGGAATATTATGAGGTGCAGCCAAAAGCTCAGCTTCCTTAATCGCTACCAAACCTACTTCAGCCTGCTAGTAGAAATATCTTACTGTTCCTTCAAGACGAGATATTTACCTTCGAAACTACTGACAGCGCAGACGGCCTGGTGCAGTTTGTAGTGTGCCTGTACCCCACAAAAACTAACACCCCCAAAAGAAGCCTTGTTTAAACACAACAGTAACGGGGACAAAAGCAAAACCTTAACCATAACCTACACACGACACTCATATGATATAAAAATATATTGTTAAAGCACAAAATCTTCTGACAGAAAAGTCAAGATCAGAACAGAAGATAAAAAGCAAAGACCTTCCTAGGAAACAAAAAAAAATCTAGGAGGCAAGAATATTTAGGATAAATAACGAAGAGTTAAGAAACCTTCTAATATACACTATTTCATAAGAAAAAATGATTAAGATGAAAAACGGTTCACAAAGTTGCAAAAAACCACAACTTTCCCTCACACTTTAGCCAGAGGCATCCAACTGCAGTTGCATTAATCTCAGTCACATTCTGCGACCACCTCTTAACGTTTAAAATATGAGTGGTGCCGAACAGGGCCGTACCCAGAAAAAAATTTCGGGGGGGGGGGGGGGGGGGGTTTCGGGGACAACGGCGGCCATTTTGTCTTATTTTCGCCTATGAATCATGTGCATCGGTGGCATATAATGGAGAGTTATAGCAAACCGAAGAACCGGTCCCGGTTTGGTACCCGGTAGCCGACCGGTGCCACTGCGCGTGCGCAGAGGTGGAGATTAAAATCGGCTGGCTGCAAGTGCAACGACCAGGGCCGTACCCAGAAAAAAATTTCGGGGGGGGTCAGAACCCCCTAACCCCCCCCCCCCCCCCCTGGTTACGGCCCTGGTGCCGAATGACGCGGAGGCAGCATAGTTACTAGTAACTAGAAAGACCCTATTCGCGTCACTCGAGCTCACAGATACAATGTGCTCAATCTTTGCGCACACATTGTTTGACAGCTTTACTGCTGTGCAGTCAGTTTTGTCTGGCCTTTGGTACTGCTCGCTATGGAACAGACGTCCAGAGGTGTGAACTCTGTCGTGTTCCACAACAGGGCCAGTGATCTGCTGAGGAACTTGCATCTCAACCAATCTCAACAAAGCCCCCTCCACTGGTCTTGGCTTGGCAAGAAGGGCAACGGGCTCCCCCTCTGGTGCTCCACACCCGAGAAAGTTCCGAACGTGAGGACTAGCAACCGCCTTGCATGTATTGACTCTGTGTGCCATCATCGCACGAGTCATCACTTGGTGAGGTACACCTCTCGCTGAGGTGACGAAACTCTTCAACCTCCCCATGTTTGCTTCAAAAGTGAAGCATGAATGCGCCCAAAGTGGCCCCTGTAGCATCACACTCTTTGCAAGATGTAGCAACAAATGACCATTAGACGTCATTTCTTTCTCCGAGTAAAGAAATACGCCTACAACAAACTGCACCGGGCAGCCTGTGCTGTCGGAAATTTCGGCAGTATATACCTCATCTTGGAAAAGCAGAAAGATACCTCTCACTAGCAGGCTGAAGTGGTTCAGGTAACGCTCGGGCAAAATGTCGTCTACGCATACTAAGTTGAAATAAAGCAGCCACTGCTGCCACTCCGAAGGCTTTCAGAACTTCCGTACGAGCACAGACCTGGGCAGACGTGCCATGCCGAGGTCTGTGCTCGTAACATGTGACACAGTCGCTCGTCAATGTCCTTAGAATGGCACTGAACTCGATTCTGATATCGCCCTTTTGTGGTGACAACTCAATCTCGACGCTCTAAGCATCACAAGAAACCCGAAATCACAATCGTACGTAGCTTATTCCCTCGTTAAAAACGTGTTCGAAGATCGCGACACGTCCTGTTTGGAAAGAATTTTCTTCCAAGTGAAGTGGTCGACGAAGGGCGCTTGTCGGTGAGTTGCAAGCGATGGCTTCGCCCGCAGAGAAAAGGAGGAGTCTTATCTGAATGTTTACCTATCAGACTCTCTTCGAAACAAATTAGAAAAGAATCATTCGGAATCTGTGCGTATTGTAGGGCTTTAATTGGTCTACGCAGTGTAGTCCGCAGAAAAAGAGTGCACATGTTTTTCTATTGCCCCGAAATGAATAGGCGGTTTTGTAATGTAGGACTTGGTATATGTGGAAATATAAAATCCAAAATGACCTAGCTTTTTCAAAAATGACTTCAGTTGTGGCGATTTAATGTAGTATGGTGCACCAACATTGGAAAGTTACAACTCTAGAAAATGCCGTGTCACACCAAGCAGCACACAGTGCATGTAGTCTGGGCTGAAGCGTTGTACAATGTTGAAGCCCGGCAAGTTTATCAACGCCGATGGCCCCTTTGCGCCCCGAACATGTGCACTGGTTTCAAACGCTTCTGTCATGTCGCTCTCCATGCCCTGTTTTTCCCTGTCAGGCACACTGGTAGCAGCAACAAGGTACTTGACAGCAGTGTTGTACACGTTCCTCAAAAAAAGGAACGACAGCTCGTTCCTCGTTCCTTCTGAATTTTGGAACGCGTTCCCGTTACAAGTTCCATTTGTGAGAAAGGAACGTGTTCCCGTTACAGTTAAAAAAATGGAACGTTTCGTTACATATACGTTACATTTGTATTTTTCTGAATACCATATTCGGTTAGATCAGGCAGTTTTTTTTATCTGTCCCATCTAATGGGAACATACAAATTTATAGGTCGTGATGGAAGGGCACCAGGAGAAGAAAGCAAGAGCGGAATCAAGGTTTTATTTGTTGATATATTCAAGTTTAAAAATCTCAGCTTTTAATCAGATTCATGTTTCTGATGAACGATTCAGACAAGCCGCATCTACTGTTACCCCACATTGCACGAGCGTTTTACAACAACCTCACACGTTTCAATCTAGCGAAGTCCCTTGTTCGAATTTTACATCAGTTGCTTCTCAATATTGCTCTCCACAATACCAAGAAGTGGGGGAGAGGGTATGCTTTTTGGAAGGTCAGTCTTCAAAAACTACAAGTGGTTCCTTGTGAAGGTTGGAAGCGTTCGTTAATTTTTGTGTGTCGTTTAAATGACCAATGTTCGGGATACAAAAGTGTGTTCAATATCTAGTAACCTGTGATTTTGTTGTAAGTGTAGTTCTCTTTATGGAAGTTCAAAAATGGCTGTAGTCGGCCTCAGATTTCTGGGTGTATGAGGATTCGTAGAAGCAATTAACGTAGCTGAGTTTGAAACGTCCCTCTTTGTGTCTTTTCGTGCGACTAACGTTGTGCTTTTTGTACCGCAGTCTCGGGCACTCAAAAAAAAAAAAAAAAAAAAAAAACACTGATGTCTCCTAACTTTCCAGCAACCGACTGTTACTAAGCGAGGACCACACAATATAAATCCTAAAAAAAGTAACCAAAACGTGAGGGAGCTAAAAATAATATCTTCATGATGAAATAGCTTTTATACTTTTAAAATTTTCCCTCGTAAAAATAGTATAAAAATGACCCCACTAAACAAAAAAAAGGAACGCCGTTCCTCTTTCCGTTCCCGTAAAAATGTAACGAGTTCCCGTTCCAGTTCCACCGATGTGAAACGGAACGGCGGCGTTCCTTCGTTCCTCCTAAAAGGAACGCGTTCCAGGAACGCCGTTCCTTGGAACGCCGTTCCGTACAACACTGCTTGACAGCCCCTGTTAAATACATTATAGGAGAAAGCATTATAATACTTACTATAATCAGAAAAGATACCAATACCCTGCATCGTTCACTAGTTCGACCACACCTTGAATATGCAAGTGCAGCATGAGACCAGCATCAAGAATATCTCATTACAGGACAGGGTCATTCAAAATCGTGCTGTTAGATTTATTGTAAATAACTATTCTCGAGCAGAAAATGTGAGAGATTAAAGCTTGTATAGATATTGACCCTCTTGACAAACGGCCGAAGAAAAATATACTTAAAATTATCTACGCTATTAATAACGATTAATCTGGAATCAACAAATTAAATTATATTCAAATGCCCCGGCCATTATATGTCGAGCAGAAGGGATCATGAGAAGAAAATGCGCGAAATAAAAGGTTGAACTAACTACATGACGTTTTCTTTTTTTTTTTCCGACAACTATACCGGAATGGAATGAGCTACTTCCGGATATTGTACTAGCTGGCAGTGCATTTTTTATGAACCTGATCAATGCAATGCGAATTTCTTTGTCAGTGTTTTTGGAGTTATTGAATCTTTGAAATTTTATTATTCTGTGATGTTTTGAAATATGCTTATTTATATTGTTGGTTGCTGGCTTCCGACATATAAATGAGGTCTCTTACTCCTCTGTTGTAATGCTACGGTGCTGCAGAGTACAAATAAATAAACAAACAATGATTTCCAAGCTTAGTACTTTTAGATCTAAAACATACACCTTGGCTCCTGGATTTCAGCAAAATAGCGACACACATATCGATATAAGGGGCAACCAAATAACCTTTCTTATTTTCTACCTCCATCCAGTGCTAGACATTGGTCAGCATACAGCACACATTAAAAAGATGCAGAATAGACAAGCAATACAGGCCATCCCGGTAGCTATTGTGTGACCATTCAAAATACTTGTAACCCTGTCTCATCCTACCCGAATGGCATTAATCAGCTTTTTTTTCGATGTTTCAAAATAATGTAAAGCAGAAAAGACAGCGGGTTTCCATTAGCACTTAGGACTTCGATGACCCACTGCTTTTCAGCAGCGAGGTGCAGGAAGCCAGAAAGAAGACTAAATACTGGAGGGCCAGGTGTAAGGAGCTGCGGGAAGACAATATCTTCCTCCAAGAACAAGTGCGTGACCAGGAGGCACTCCTGGGCTATAGGCTCTTTAGAAAAGAGTAAGACTGAGTTAGCTTTTGCTTGTCTGTTCTGCTTGTGAACTTATTACATAGTAGGGTTTACAGTGCAAGTTGTTAATTATAATATGTAATGTCTGCCTTTATCCTAGGCACTAAAATTTGATCAATTGTACTTTATCAATACATTTTCATTAAATCGTTTTAGCAGTGGAAGAGCAGCAGAATCAATACAAGGTGGCAACTCTGGACAATCCAGGTATGAATACGCTTTTTAATGGTATGGGTGTCGTAGAACTAGCAAACTTGTATCTAGGTGATTTGATCTGTCTGATCTGTTGCACTTTCCACATAAGGTAGCTTGGGTATAGAAGACTTCGCCTCTTTTGGTTTCATTTTCCAAGCCTAACCCTAGACTAACTTGCTTGGCATATGTAAATATTTACCTAGCTGTACACCAGAATGTAAAGGTTGGCATACATTATTTGTAATTAATCCATGCTTAGAGTGCTTGGAAGGCTTTGAGCTAATGTTGATATGGTTTAGTATGTAACAAGGTTCTAAGGACGGGCAACAATCGCAAGACTACTTCGCATTCTTGAAGTAGCTTCTTTTATATTACAGCACGAGGCTGATGTGCTTGCCTAGCCTTGACGAGCTACACAGTGGTTGAAATCCAGAGCAGGGGGTAAGTTGGCCGTACATATGACCCTTTGATATGACACTCGATTCTTAATACATTGTATATATTTACAGCAAAACTGGGGCTGCCGTTTCAGAAAATTATGAAAAGAAGGTCCTCCGTAGCAGGTTAGTTTGGCATTTGTGCAGATTGTAGATGTGAAACATAATATATTTTTATGCACTGCATATATTTACAGCTAGCCAAGGCAGCCATTGCCAAGCTTCTTGCGCGAGTGCTTCCATTACTGGTAAGTTAGCATTTACGCAGCTATTTGCAACTGAAACTCACTGCTCTGAGTGCATGCTTATACCTACAGCAAACCAAGCTGCAGCCGCACAGTGTTCTGAGGCTAGTTCTTACGTAGCTTTACGTAGCTTCATGCATCTGAAACCCACTGTTCTCAGTGCGCTCTTTACATTTATAGCTAAAAATGTCGGGGCTGCGAGTGCTCCTCATGCCAGTACTGGTGCAGGTAAGTTGTTAACATTTACGCAGCTTTTGTTCAGTGCACTTTATGTAGCTATCCGAGGCATGCTTCATACAGTTCTTGGCCCAGTGGTTCTATGACAATTGATTTGGTTCTGTGTAGGCAGCATTTCTCCGTCAGACACACTGACCTGCATTAACTCTTTGCAACACATGGAGGGCTGACTGCACAAGCACCTCAAGTTATGGGTCCTGTTGCAGGTAAGTTGACTCTTGCCACTCCAAAAATATTTACTCCCTATGAAACTTTAGCTATCTTGATTGATTTTGTCTCTTCCTGCTTGCATGCATGACTTGAGAAAACAAAGTTGTGATTTGTTTCGAGGTTAATTTACCTAAATATTTGACTGATTTATAACTTCAACATTGACTGGCTCATGCCCTGCAGAGTTCACCTACATAGCTGATGGTCGTGTGTCTTTCTTGTCTTTTTAAGGTGTCTGTGGAAAAGCTAATGCCACAAAAAGAAACAATTAAGTCTGTGGCTCATTAGCTATAAGATTTATGTGCAAGGTTATGTAGGCTGCCTTGCTGCATGTCCACCTGGGAGGAACAACACGAAGCCAAAACAAGAAACAACGTTCAATAAAGTAACAGCAAAGGGTTGTTAGTAGTAAGTCTAACAATGCCGGGCCTTCGACCTACGCGTCTCCGTGCCCTCGGTCCGTCTTCCACTTCTGTGAGCGTGTCCCCTCTTTTATATCCTCTCGCGCCTGTCCTTCGTGCGCTTTTGCGCGCCCCGAACGTTGTCCACTCTGGGTGGTGAGCAGTGGCCTCTGGGCGTGGTGGCCAACCCTCGCTCCCACAACGTATCTCAATCAGGAAACTTATTCTCTTCGCGAGCTACACCACACCTGATACTTGCAAGAGCGCGGCAAAGAAGATAAGCTGTCTGCTTATCTGTTTGTTTTCCGAAGCTATCTGGCAGTGTGTGAAAGCACGACGTTTGCAGTGCCGTACCCGGACACAAAAGAGCAATACTTAAATTCTCTTGATTACCTTTGAATGAAGCAACCTGTTGTCTAACATGCATTTCTTTGAGCGAGCCCATTCAAAAGCAATCAAGAGGGGTATTGCTCTTTCGCATCTGGGCACAGCACTGGAAAAGTTCTATTTTCACACACTGGCAGATAGCTTCGGAAAATAAATCGATAGACTGAGAACAGGGTATCGGCCGTCCGCCTTAGATGGGGCAGGCACCGTGTTGAAGAGGGGAGGGGCATTCAGGGTATTGACAGCAGTACAGAAAAAAGGAGTTTGTTACAGGGTTTCTCACATTTAAAAACAAAATGTTGAAAGCTGGTTTGAAGTTCCAGTGATCTTCAGCACCCCCGGAAAATAACTCAAATATGTGCTAGAGTAAATACGAAGGCCAAGGAACTATCTGGGAACAAGTGCACGAAGAAATATGTCAGACTGTTTGTTCAGCGTTTTTTTTTTTTTAGGAGTTGTGTGCAACATTCGACTCTTTTGTGGCAGCAACCACATTGGCCAGACGGGGCAGTGCCTGAATGACAGACTCCGAGGACACTCTCGGTACCCTAGAGCCACTCTCGGTACCCTAGAGCCACAGTGGAGGATATGTTCTAATTCAACTTATAGATTGCCATTGTGGACCGTCCTTCCACAACACTACTGTTTTAGGCAGGCACAAGGACAAGACAACTTGTGAAGTGATGGAGGTCTATCACATCAACAGCAGTGGAAGTGACCGTGTGATCTATGCATCATGGCACTGTCAGATGAAGAGTTGGAATTAATAAAGGGGATAATGACGGTTCTGTGCGTGCCAGTGTGGACTTGAAGATCAGTTATTACGAGACTGTGTCAGACACACCTGTGACAGTTTAAGTATACTTTGTGTTCATTCCCTCCTAGTAAATCATATACTTGTGAGTCAGCGCCTTGCCTGTCGTGTATGTTCCTTATTGTCCTCACCTAGTGGCACTGTTTCACATAATTATGTTCAACCTGCTTACAGCTTCACCTCCAGAAGGAGATAATACCTATGCCAACCCAGGCAAACGAGTGATGGCCCACTCCGAGCCGTCTCTCGTCTTGAAGGAGACCGCACATTCAATTTGGACTGCACCTGGGCTGGCAATACGAAGCATGTCAGGCCAGCTACCACCCAACAAGAGGGGCTCGGGAGAGCAGCCCCAACCGGCATTGATTCCGGAAAAGGTCAATGTTGTTGAAGGGGGGTACGTAATCTGAACGACATGAAACAAAAACAAAAAAAAATATTTGGCCAATTCATTTGCAGCAACCTTGCACCATTGGGCAGCGGTAAAGAGGGTGGATATCACAACAGCAGTCTCTAACCTTGCAAACATCCTGACCGAGAAAATGCAGGATTCCATTAAATCAGTGAGACGCAAGGAGTCATACCAAAAGATTGAATGAGCGTCTTGCTGCAGCGCTCAGCTGTAGGACTGCTGAGGTGCAAGCTTCAAACACCATTTTAAACTCTGTCGCATGCTTACCAAGTCATGTAAGCGCACATGGATAAATTGTTAACAAAATGCAATTGCATCGTATTTCATTATTTGAACTAGTTCACAGAGGATTTTCTAGTGTCAAGCGACCAGCGACAACGAACCAGCTGCTACTAAGGATTTAACTGGTCCTAGTTGCAGCTGTGATCTAACTGGCCCCAGTTAGACCCCAGTTGCAGCTGGTCCCATGTTAGACCCCAGTTGCAGCTGGTCCCAGTTACATCCCAGCTGGTCTAACTGGGAATTGTTCCTTAAATCAGTTCAGCCGGGACCAGTTGGATACCAGTTGGGAAATTTTCACCTGGGCTTGCTCGGAAAGGTTCCCAATGAATTTCGCAGCAACTCATGATGCAACTAAATTTATGCCAATTTTGCATGTTACGGGAGGTCGTATTCTAGGTTCGTACAAGCATTGTTTTCATTTTGATCTCCAGATCGATAAGTAAGTGGTGAGGAATCCTGCGTATTAAGTTCAGACTATGTATTTTTGACCCACCCGATTGTTTAGAAACCTGGTGTCTATTGACTATGGGTGCATAAGTCATGCAACTTCGTAGCATAACACCAGAGACTTTCACCATACAATTCGTAACAGCACGATGTTCCCAACTGGAATTGTCTCCTGATGTTCAGGTGCTGGATTCGTTGATGCTCAAGTTATAAACAATGTGACTTTTTTTTTTTAACAAATTTAGCATGGGAACCTATCATGACAAACGGGGCGTACATCGCAACACTGGGTAACTTGTCAGCCACCTGAAAAGCTACCCTGATTGTATTACATCTATAGGTGGTAACCCATTGCCAAGGCAGAAGGAAGTTGAGGTGTCTCGTGAAGCGACCGCGAACTTAGGCCAAGAAGGCGACAGAGAAATTCAAAACAAATTTGTGTCCTTCATTGTACCATCCCTGCATCACGACCGAAGAACAGTATTTCAGCTTGTGCAGCACTTGTAAATATGCAAGGCTGGATCTTTTAAATTTACAATAAAGGACAAATTCCACCATTCCAAAAATATGGCTAAGTCTGATTCTGGAGGTGTTGCAAATCTAAATATGAGCTCCACATTCATTTTTTGTGATGACGGTGTCTGTTTTATCTCTAGTTTGATTTAACTACATCCCCTAAACCAGTCCAGATTCGGTGTATTTACAAGTACATCCCATGTCAGAGCTCAGAGCACGCACCAAAAGCACAGCAGCCTGAACACTTTTGCACCCGGTAAAGGGGTGAACCGAATATGTCTTGTCTTGCAATATCGATTATTCCAGCCTGCTCATCTGTTGTCATTGGCTGTGTCAGATGTTATTTTATGTGGGTAGTTTTATTAATTGAAGGAGTTTTGATTGGAGAATCTTTGCACTTGGTTCTTTTGTTTCTGGTGTTTTCTCCTTTGCTAGGAAAGAAAGGCGTTTTGTTTTTAATGTTTATTTAGTTGTTTATTAAGAAAATAATATCCCCAAGTTTTCATAGTGTTGCATGCAAGCATGGGTCGAAGTGCAAGCTTCAAACACCATTTTAAAATCTGTCGCATGCTTACCAAGTCATGTAAGCGCACAGTGCAAACTACGCCGGACAACCCGCCATCATCCACCAACGGTGGACGCTCCAATTCCATTCGACCGCCACCCTGGCCAGGGCACTCGTATTTTATGAACATTAGAGACACATGTAGGTGTCTACCAGATACTTACACAGTCATGTAAGCGCACTGTGTCACTTCGCCAGATCTTGACGCTGATGATCCACCATCGGTGAACGCGGCGCGATTCCGTCCTGTTGACGTACGGCGAGGGCACCCGGACACATGTGGGTGCCTACCGCAGATACCTTTCCGATGATAAAGTAACTGGCCGCTTCCAAGGTCTTTCGTCTTTCTCGGGAGCAAGGACCAGGCGTCTCAATCGGGCAGCCGTACAGGTGCGGCTACGTTCCCTTTCGTAGATAAGCTATTTCTTCCAAGAACAACCGCTGATCTGCACACAAAAAGCATCCAGAAGGCGTGCTGATACACCGGGGGTCACCTTTTCGGCGTACTGTCGTTGATTTTCGTCGCTGAGGCTTTTAACAACACACGAGGTGGGCACTGCTGATCGAACTCCCATACAAAACACAGTAAACAACATGGCCGATTGGAAGCTCCACAGACCCCCCGGAAGTTCCGCCCATTCCTCGTTTATGCTTACTTGTGAATACCCTGTATATTAGACTGACGTGGTCTGTTAGCGTTGTGCAAATATAGACTGATTTTATCTTGTTTGTACTCCAATCCCGTTATCGCGGGACTATCACGGAAAGAGGGACTTTGCGTCTCCCGCCATTTTTCCTTACGCTTTCCCATCTCTCCTTGATGATGATGATGATGCTATGCCACCGACTACCCGACCAAGGACCCCGACGACCCCGACTTGAGTCGCCGCCGCCGTGCCATTTAGTTATTACGATAAGACTATAGTTTCCACCTACGTTACTCAATAAACTCAGTTGGCAAACTCCCACGGAGAGCGTGATCTCTTCTCGTACCCCTCAGCCGGGCTAACGCTGTTCGAAGCGCCAACCTTCTTGTTCGGTGCGGCGCGTCTTGCAACAGCAGTGCAAAACAAGGCCGCAGCAGGCAAGAAGGATGACGCTTCAGACAGTATTTCCAAATCTAAGGGTTATCAGCGGAAACTGACATGTGTCAGAGCGTGTAGGGATCACGCACTCCATGGGAGTTTGCCAACTGAATTGATATTTCCACGCCGTCGCCGGCAGCCGAATGGGCAAGGGAAAAACCTGCGGCGCGCCAACCGTCGGCAGAATTTAAGCGACGCACAGCTTGAAAACTGCAAATACGTTGTGTAGTAGTTCAATTTTTTCATTTAGTTTCGCTCGCCACACTAACCAGGTGGCGCCACGAACTGTCACTGCTGTAGCTGTAGCCAGGCGGCGCTACACTTCATCCATTGGGCCGTGCGCCCAGGTGGATCTCCCCCGGGGCGGTTGGCCCCCGGGTTGTTTCCCTCTAATAGCATCTTCGATCAACTCGCACCGGAATCGCCCTGAAACCAGCACAGTGCACAGCGCTCCTCGGTCGTGCAGCGCGATGTCGGTGCAACATCGAGGACAAACTGCGCCGCGCCGGTGCACCGCGGCGAGCTCCACCTTGCGCACTTCGCGTTTTGTTCGTTTATTTTGCGTAAATCAGCGCACGGTGCCCGTCTGCTGTCAATTTCTTCTATTTATTTTCTCGCGGATTTGACGGTCCCACAGAAATAAACATCGTGGACGTGATTGTCAATGGGGTCACGAAGCGGGTGACAATTCCACATGTATATGTTGGCCATCCATTATTAGTTCAAGAAAACGAAACACCAGATAATAGCCGTACCTCGCTGTCATCGAAACGCCTCGCGCCGCTTTCCACGAAGTTCGTGCTTTTCGGGCGCTCCTTGCCACCGCAGCAATCGCCAGTAATCGCGGCGATGGTGAGAAGCTCGTCGTCTCGCCGTCAGAAGACCCGAGGAAATCATCTAGTGCAGCTGCGAGGCGTGTTCGTTTTTGCAAGATCGCCATCTCGATAGTCTGCGCGCCTGCTACTCCAGCCATCTTCTCGATTCCCGCTCCTGGCCGCAAGGCCTGATGGGACTGCCCCCCGGCGCACCGCCGATTTTCTTGGTGCGCGTTGGGGCAACGAAAAACCGCACCGGGGGGGTGCGCTTCGTTGATCGAGGACGTACGGTGCGCACCGGTGCACTTGATCGAAGATGAAGGGGCGCACCTCAGTGCCCCGGTCCGCACCGGTGCGGATGATCGAGAATGCTTTATAGCATCTTCGATCAACTCGCACCGGAATCACCCTGAAACCAGCACAGTGCACACCGCTCCTCGGTCGTGCAGCGCGATGTCGGTGCAACATCGAGGACAAACTGCGCCGCGCCGGTGCACCGCGGCGAGCTCCATCTTGCGTCACTTCGCGTTTTGTTCGTTTATTTTGCGTAGGTCAGCGCACGGTGCCCGTCTGCTGTCAATTTCTTTTATTTTTTTACTCGCGGATTTGACGGTCCCACAGAAATAAACATCGTGGACGTGATTGTCGATGGGGTCACGAAGCGGGTGACAATTCCACATGTATATATATGTTGGCCATCATTATTAGTTCAAGCAAACGAAACACCAGATAATAGCCGTACCTCGCTGTCATCGAAACGCCTCGCGCCGCTTTCCACGAAGTTCGTGCTTTTCGGGCGCTCCTTGCCACCGCAGCAATCGCCAGTAATCGCGGCGATGGTGAGAAGCTCGTCGTCTCGCCGTCAGAAGACCCGAGGAAATCATCTAGTGCAGCTGCGAGGCGTGTTCGTTTTTGCAAGATCGCCATCTCGATAGTCTGCGCGCCTGCTACTCCAGCCATCTTCTCGATTCCCGCTCCTGGCCGCAAGGCCTGATGGGACTGCCCCCCGGCGCACCGCCGATTTTCTTGGTGCGCGTTGGGGCAACGAAAAGCCGCACCGGGAGGGTGCGCTTCGTTGATCGAGGATGTACGGTGCGCACCGGTGCACTTGATCGAAGATGAAGGGGCGCACCTCAGTGCCCCGGTGCGCACCGGTGCGGATGATCGAGGATGCTAATAAATAAACGAGTACGTGTTCTGACCTCGGCCGATGTAGACGTCCCTTCCTTCCGGGTCGTTCCCGCCTCGGACCCGCCGGTGCTCGCCGCCCCACCTCGGCATGTGAGACAACATCTTTCAGCAGGCCGCCTCGGCGCTGCTTCTTTTCCTTTCTTTTTTTATTTATTGGGCTCTCCGAATCACAACACGTTGATAAAAAAAAAAAGTTGCATAGACACCCGGAAGCATTATCTGCAACATGGCGTCGTATCACAGGTCTCGCGGGCTCGACGGCGATGGCTGCGGACGACGAGCGTGGTACCTCTACTTCAGAACTGTCGTTCGCGATACTGGTGAATTCTGTCTTCCTTCGAAAGAGAAATTTTGGACCGATCAAAAGAATTGGTATTCATCTCGTACGACACGCCCGACCACCAAGCCGATTTGCAAGAAGACGTCGCCGAGCGTCGCCCCTTCTCGCGGCTGAAGACATCGCTCGTGCAAAATAACGTCAAGCACGAAGTGCGTACTTCGAGGACGTCCGCTTCACACGCAGCGGCCCGGGCTCAATCCCCAATGTGGACGTACTTTATTTTTTTTTTCTCAAACATTTTGCAATATTTACATTTTTTTTTATTTATTTTTTTATTTCTACAATTATCACTGACAAAAACAAATACTGTGGACAAAACGTCGCTGAACTAAATGGTGTGGGATTCCATTTTTGACACCTGCGAACTCAATGTAGTCACTTTCCACAAAATGCAAGGAGCATATGAATCGAGTAGCGTCCGCTTTCCGAGCTTCGCGTAGCTGTTCTACAGGAATCACTGCCGGCCATTGGTCCCGCATGCACGAAAAAAAAAAAAAAAAACTCATCTTGAAGTACAGAACAGCGACCGGAACAAACATAACTGCAAAGGAAACGCATTTCGCATGCAAAACGCAAAACGCAAAAAAAAAAAAAAAAAAAAAAAAGCCACGGCCGGGTGTAGTCACGTGACTTCCGCTACTCACTTTCTCCTCTCCACGTCTCCGACCTCCGTTGCCCAAGTGCGGAGGTTTTGGTTTCGGTTTCGAGCAGTTGCGTTCTTCGGCTATATTAAAAATATTTGTGACCCTGAGTAAAATATGAATTGGGTAGCCTTCCGACACCATAAAGAATCATTAAACTTGAGGAAGAAAAAGATAAAGGACGGACAACCACAAAACAAAGATTACCAGGATCCAACAACTTAGTAGCGAACCTTACAGTTTTGAGAAGGTCTTAGGTACCTGGGAACAACAACCGCATCAACGCAAAGCGTTAGATGCATTAATAGGGAGTTTTAGTAGATCTTTTTCAAAGGCCCGCTACCGCTGCGAGCGCGCGCTTCAGAGCATGCATCGAAGTGGCAGCGCGAGCTCCCGCTATGAGTAGCGGGGCCTGAAAACACGATCTACTAAAACTCTCTATTGACATTTCTTCATACGAATCTGATTGGCCGATTGTAAATAATCTTGTAACATACCGACTGTAAATAATCTCGTAACATATCGATTGTAAATAATCTTGTGACATAACAAAAAGGAATACAATTATGAAACGTGCGCTGACCTCGACAGAATATGAACACACATTCTTTTACTTTTTCAAAGTACAAACTGTATAAGGAATCTGTCATTATTTCTACGATATATGTTAAGACTGAATGTGTTGAATATATCTGATTAGAACCTTCCTGTGCGGTGATGTATAAGTGCCCTCTTCTGTTACTGTGCAATCTTTGTGCTCTATCTATAATGTCCTACTTCGGAACTTTGACTTTGTATTTGTTTCCAAATTAATGTAAAAAAAGTTTGTGGTTGTTTGTCCTTTTTTATTTTCTTCCTCAAGTTTAATTAGTCCTACCAACCCGCTCGTTCTGTCCTTACATAATGAATCGCCTTGCAAAAAATGAAAAAAAGAAAATTTTTGGTGGTTTTCAGTGTCCCTTTAACAGCAGAGGCAATGTAGCTCTCCAGAAAAAAAAAAAAAAAAAAGCGTGCTCCTTCTACAGTTTTTTGGCATTTTCGTTTCTAAATTCAAACGATTCCATTCTCTCCCCCTCACTCTCTAATTTACACCTTTCCTTACCCCCTCCCTCTACGCTCTTAAAGGGACACTGACAGGGTGTTTATGCCCGCCGAGGTTTTTAGTTGTACATGACATATGAGAGCCCAACTACCCAGAACACAATTTGCGACTCGAAATTCGGTTTCTTTCCGCCCGAAAACTGCCGATCAAGAACTGGCCGGTTCGAGTCTCGCTCACTCTCTTTTCCGTGGTCACGGGCCGTTTTCTAAGGTATCGAAGCGACCACCAAATTTAATCCAAGTCGTTGGTCACTGAAGGCAGACACTCAATATTAAAAATAGAAAAAAATATGAAACCCATTTTTTGTGGCTTCTAAAAAGCTGCAAATACGTTGATTGGAAAAAAAGTTGCACAGAGAACCGGAAGCATTCTGTGCGTGCGTCGTTTCGCGTATCGTGGGACTCGCGGGGACGGCGATGGCAGCGGACGACGGGCGTTGGACCTCTACTTCAGAACTGTCGTTCGCGGTACCGGCGAATTCTGTCTGCCTTTAAAAGAGAAATTTGGGACTGATCAAAAGAATTGGTATTCATCCCCTACAATACGCCCGACCACCAAGCCGATCTGCACGAAGACGTCGCCGAGCCGTCGCTCCCTTCTCGTGGCTGAAGACATCGCTCGCGCAAACGTCAAGCACGACGGGTCTACTTCGGGTTGAATATGCACGTGTACGATTTCTTTACTATGTCGCCAATAGACTACTTCCATAAAGCCCTGCATGCAACACGGCGCGCGTTGCACTCTGGGAACTAGTTGGCCAGGGAGGAGGGTGGCATGGTTTCGGTTTCGATCGACACGTCGACAAGAGATGGTTTTCTGGTCCCGAGAGCGTCATTTGTGGTCTCTAAACTAACCTAAATGGCCAGGCCTCGAAACTTTAGCACAAGCCTGAGACGTATAGCTTGTCTTAACACATGCGTGTTGTATTTTTGTACTTGAGCCTTCCTGTTAGCGTTCCAATCGAGGTATGTGGACGAGCCAGTGCTGGGGATCTCGACGCTTCGAAGTTCGGGGATCTTGCTTGTATACGAATCAACAAGCTGTAGCAACCAATAAGTATGCATACATCCAGCTCGCGCCTTTACATTAGTGTTGTTGATCAGGAAGTTTGTTTGTTTCGTGCGTCCATAGACGAAATGTTACTTTTTGCAATTACTGCATTTCTTAATATGCCTGAGTATGCGAGGTACAACTCGGAGGCACCATTGAAAAGCTCAATTTTGACACACTTCTTATCTCTTATCTGTACTGACCCGCAGCACTGCACGAGGTGAAGTCCCCACCCGCTTACATTCCATTAATATTCAACATCGCGTAAGCACATAAAGTTATCCTGCAATCATATAGGCAAATTCGCACATACAGACCGTTTTGAAAAAGCAAAAGTCGAGCACTTGTGTGAAGAGTCGCACCGTTCCCCGGAAGTGCGACGGACGGGCATGAATCCCTATGCGCACCGCATAGGGGTTCATGCCCGTCCGGCGCACGGTGCGACATTCTGTGCTCGAACGAATTCAAAGCTCGTTTGACGGTTGCTAATGGCCATAATATTTGTTTTGTTTGTTTTTTCTCCTGCCTGAGTATGCCGAGATAATTTCAGACGCACTGTTCAGGCGCAGATCTTGGGCGTCAGTAAAAGCTCGTCCAAAAAGGCTTAGCGAGGAGTAGGGGACGCTTGTTAGGGCCTCCGTCGTAGCTAGCCGATCTCAGCATTTGCGAGAAATTAATCTTCTACCAGCATAAAATTCGAGTGGGAGATATATGATGACACGAGGAAGGCATCATAGTAACTTTTGTGCAGTAGTTAGGTCGAATTTATTGCGTTTCCTTAAAAGGTCATGCGTAAACGCTGGACTCAACTTTGATACCCTCTGAGGATGCGGCTTTCTTTTCGCCGAATGAAGTAACAAGAAACGGACGTTTGGCAAACATAATACGTATAAGGCTCCAGATGAACAAAGTTCAGTTCTAGTTCAGTGGTACTAGACGGGATTACTGAAATTGAGCTCAAACATGCACTCGTAGGGTGAGGTGACTAAGCCACGTCTTACTACGTTCGCATACGGACGCACAATATCCGGTGTTTCGGGAAGCAAGGAAAGTGCCCCGGTCTTCGTTTTGTATCGCTCGAGAATGAGTCTATTGTACGTTCGTGAAAAGTCAGATAATCGAAAACGCAAGCAGCGCGTTCGGTCGCGGAGTGATAGCATGAGGTGAAGCTGCTCAGTCGAAACCGAAACTGAGTGGCCAACTAGTTCCCAGGGTGCACTGCGCGGAATTTCGCCGCGATGGGGCGCGTCGGTTTTGGAAGAAGTCTATAGACCAGTGTCCGCGCCAATTCCAGGGCGCCGCCATGTTTATCTACGCTCGCGCCACCACGCGGAGAGAACTGGCAGGCAGGAGGGGGGGGCTGCGTCGGCGGCGTTGCTTTGGGGAGCTGGATGCGGCAGGCTGTCCGAATGCACCGGCACATCGTGAACGATGTCTTCACCAGAAGCCTCCGCGACCCGTTCTTCAACAGATAAGATGTCGTGAGCATTCGAGAACCCATCTCGATCAAAAAAACAAGAGAAAACCTTTCTTGTCTTAAATGTTCTCGGTGTCTGCTGACCCTTGACATCCGCGTTTCAGTCCGGGTTCATTGCGTAGTAAATATTTTGCTACCGCTTTCTTGTAGCTTTCAAATGCTTGATTGTGGGCTTCTTGTATACGACATTACATTCGTGACGCGTTTGAGACCGATTTTCGCGATCTGCTTGCCTTTCTGCGGCAGCGCGGCTCTGCCGAGCCGAGATAAGTGGGAGGCGTTCACTTGATCGAACGCCGTTTTAGCGAATGAAAACGAGACCACGACGTTTCATCGAATGACTAGCGAATGCCCGCCCCCCCCCCCCCCCCCCCCCCACACACACACACACAAACACACACTGCGAGCGTCTGGGTTCGAAACTATTAAATGCCAGTTCTAAAGGATGGTACTTACTTGAAGTGGGAGCTGGAATTCTACGAGGTACCAGGAGACACTTACTATCGGACAACGAAGCACGGTGCCTGTGGGGGCGGAGTCTAGGAACGCTACTGATTAATATCGTGACAGGCGATCAGTTATGATAGCAGACGAAACTTCTACTCGTTTGTTCAGAAGTTCGCGGTGATATTTTATTAGCCCTCGTTAGAGCACACCAAGGATCTGAGGCAGTGAAATTCACATCACGCAGGCTCGTCCGTCGTAGTCAAATGAGCGCAGTCGACGATGAGGTGTAATGAGCTACTAAGCTTCACAAGGAAAATGCGCGTGAGAAAGAGTTTTGAGGAAGTCCAAAACACCGATCCAGCAGACGCACGTACGTACGTTTACTCCGGACTTCATGAACCCGACGGCGCAAGATCAAAGAGCACCGCCGCCATCGCCACCCGGTTTTCTCTGCACTTTGCGCGACGACGGCACTGCAACGGAGGGCACTCGCCTCGGCGTTAACAATCCGCGAAATAGATTAATTTCCCAGTCTTGAGGCCATTCCAAATGATAAATGAAAATACCTCGGCGTTGTCGAACATCTGACGACAAAACCAACACAACTGTGCCGCTGGCTGCGTGAGCCTGACACAACTGGCACCGTTGTTGCTCGTGAAGGCCTGCTTATTTGTAGTTGAGACGATGATTCCACATCTTTCGTGCCACTCGTGGTGCTTGCAATAAATTCGAAGGGCAGGGGAATCTTCTCACGAGGACGCTGAAGACACTCAACACCGGAGCCACCAAAGCGATCGCACAAACCGTCGCCATGTTTGCTTCTTCTTCGTCACTCGCGGCGCGGTCAACTCGTCGCGAGATGTTTTCTGGCTCGGCTAGATGGAAACCAACAGCGGCAAAGTGGCGTATGGACACACGGCTCTCACATTACGGGCACTATACTCCCATACCGCGGTAAACAGGACCGATGCCGGCGAAACGGCAGTCGGCACACCAGCGAAGAAGCCCTCAACGGGAAGCGGCGGCGCAGGCCGACGCAGCCCCCCCTCCCCGTGAGCGTCTGGGTTCGAGATTATTGTTCGTTTTTGCTCCTTGCGGTCGAGGCTAAAAAGAGCACTTCCGGACAAAGGTCTATACGTGGTGCTTCCCGATTTCGACCCGGGAGTGCTTTTGCTGGATGAAAATCGGCAGCAAACTTTCCAACTTACAGTTTACCGGCTGCATTGTTACTAAGGGAAGAAATCACCCAACAAAAAGATGTCCGAGTAGCTCAAATAAATTTCCATTTATTAAAAAAAAAAAAAAAAAAAAAATGTCCGAGTAGCTCAGTCGGAAAGACGTTCGCTTCACACGCGGTAGGACCGGGATCGATCCCCAATGAAACTTTTTTTTTTTTTTTGTTTTCAAAAATTTTTTTATGTTTACATTTTTTTTTTATACATAATTATCACTGAAGAAACAAACAAGAAAATGACAAACAAATGTTGTGGACGACACGTCGCTGAATTAAATGGTACGGGATCTCCTTTTTGACACCTGCGAACTCAATGTAATCACTTTCCACAAAATGCAAGAGGCATATAAATCAGGTAGCGTCCGCTTTCCGAGGTGCCTATAAATGTTCTACAGGAATTGCAGCCAGCCATTGGTCCCGATCCCGTTGATCTTTCGGAAACTCTGTCGCACAATGCCACTTTTTTTCGGACGCAGGACATGTGAGCCAGCTCTTCACGCTACATCTTGGGTGTATTATTTTCGGAGCCGATCATGGAAATTCACCACGGGGACTCACTACTCATCTCCAACTCCTCAATGTACAAAACAACTCATCTTGGACTACAGAACAGCGAGCGGAACAAACATAACTTCAAAAGAATCGCGCGGCAAACAGTTCCCACTACGCCGCATGTCGTCTGCTACAAAAAGGAGAAGGAAGGAAAAAACAAATTGCACGGTCGGGTGTAGCCACGTGACTTCCGCCACTCCACTCTCTTCTCTCCACTTCTCCGACCTCCGTCGGGTTTCGGTTTCGGTTTCGAGCAGTTGCGCCTTTTGGATTTATTAAAAAAATACGCTACTCTGTTGCAAAATATTAATTGGGTAGTCCTCCGACACCATAATGAAGCGCCTGGCGAAAAATGAAAAAAATATTTTGGGGGGTGTCAGTGTCCCTTTAAGCGTGTTTCACATGCAGCGATTTTGGCCCTAGAGCGGCGCGATTTCTGCCGTCGCAGAAATCGCGGCAGAGGCAATGTAGCTCTCCAGAAAAAAAAAAAAAAAAAGCGTGCTCCTTCTACAGTTTTTTGGCATTTTCGTTTCTAAATTCAAACGATTCCATTCTCTCCCCCTCACTCTCTAATTTACACCTTTCCTTACCCCCTCCCTCTACGCTCTTAAGCGTGTTTCACATGCAGCGATTTTGGCCCTAGAGCGGCGCGATTTCTGCCGTCGCGGCGCTCGTGCCGCTCAATCGCAATGGTGGCAGAAATCGAGAGAAAACTAGGTATTTTCTTATCCACTGATGGCAAGGGGGTTTCATAGCCTCACTTTCTTTGCACTGCGGAGTGAATATAGATTTCACATTTAAATATTCTAAGCTTAAAGGGGCCCTGCAATGACCTTTTTACTAATTTTTAAATTGCACCGAACCTGAGCGCACTGAACATAGTAACTTAGTGAAACTTTTTTTTTCTCGAAATTCCCTTTATTTTAGAAGTTATAGGCAAATTAAAATTACAAAAACAAGCAAAAAATAACCTCCCCATGACGTCCTTGGTTGCTTGAGAGTGGCCGTGAACTAGAGGAGAAGTAGTGGGCTCATCGAGCGCTCACGGCTGCCGCGCTCCGAGTCGACGGCGCGAGAGGGCGCCACTAAAGCATGTTCTCGATATGTTGTATGCAGCGGGCAGCCAGAGCGGCTCTCATTGCATTTGCTGCGCGATTAAAGGCTAATTCGGCATGACACTTCATTGGCCACAAGCGACAGCAAACACGGGGTAAAGATCAGTTCAGAATGGGAGCTACTTTGCGCTGCCACACCGCGAAACGGCCAAAACGCAAGACAAAGCTTCTCGCCGAAGGCCTTCGGAACGCTCGGAGCCGGTCGGATGCTCCTGCCCAAACGACCGCAGCGCCGCCGCGTACATCCGGGACCTTTCCGTGTCGGCACCTCATCCCACTACTCTTTTCTAGTATGCGCCGCCTTTTCCACCGCTTGGTGGCGGGCATGTCGACGGGTCATTTCTTGTTTCCGTACTTTATGAACTGCATTCGTTTCTTTTTTGATCAAAAATACTGAACAAAAACTACTTTTATAAATAAGTGAAGCGGTTCGCGCCACTTATATTTTGTATTTCGACTAAAAAGAAGCTTTTAGCTTCTCTGACCAGTAGTAAGCCCAGGACCAAAGACGTCAGATTTTGCGCGCTTTCGGTACCGTGGGTCGCCCTCGTCGGTGGAGGAGGTTTCCGCGTCGTCCGGTTAAAATATGACGCACTGATATTTAGTTACTCTCCCCGTGCCTGCTGGCTTGCCCGAACCCCAAGAGACGTGGAAACCGCAAAAAAGGTGGACGCTTAAATATGATTGCAGGGCCCCTTTAAAGGGGCCCTGCAATCATATTTAAGCAACTACCTTTTTTGCGGTTTCAACTTCTCTTGGGGTCCGGGCAAGCCAGCGGGCACGGAGAGAGTAACTAAATATCAGTGCGTCATATTTTAACCGGACGGCGCGGAAACCATTTCCACCGACGAGGGCGACCCGCGGTACCGAAAGCGCGCAAAATGTGACGTGTTTGGTCCTAGGCTTACTACTGGTCAGAGCCGCTAAAAGCTTTTTCGTAGTCGAAATACAAAATATAAGTGGCGCGAACCGTTTCAATTACTTATAAAAGAAGTTTTTGTTCAGTATTTTAGATCAGAAAAGAAACAAATGCAGTTTATAAAGTACGGACACAAGAAAAGACCCGTCGACATACCCACCACCAAGCGGCGGAAAAAACGGCGCATACTAGAAAGAACTAGTGGGAAGAGGCTACGACGAACGGCCAGCGTAGAAAAGCCCCGGATGTACGCGGCGGCGTTGCGGTCGTATACCGGCTCAACGATCCGACCGGTTCCGAGCGTTCCGAAGGCCTTCGGCGCGGGCCCTGCTGGCGATTTGGCCATTTGGCGGCATGGCAGCGCGAAGTGGCTCCCTTTCTGAACGGATCTTTACCCCGTGTTTGCTGTCGTTTGTGGCCAATGAAGTGTTATGCCGAAATAGTCTTTAATCGCGCAGCAAATGCAATGCGAGCCGCCCCGGCCGTCCGCTTCATAGAGCCTATCCAACATATGCTTTAGTGGCGCCCTCTCGAGCCGTTGACCCGGAGCGCGGCAACCGTGAACGCTCGATGAGCTCACTATCCCTACTATAGTTCACGGCCACTCAAGCCAGGACCTACTACGTCATGAAGGAGGTTATTTTTTGCTTGTTTTTGTAATTCTAATTCGCCTATAACTTTTAAAATAAAGCGAAATTTGAGAAAAGAAAAGTTTGATTAAGTTACTACGTTCAGTGCGCTCATATTCGGTGCAAATTAAAACCAGTCAAAAAGTCATTGCAGGGCCCCTTTAAATGGTAAAACAAAATGGCTAGGTGGCGTAAGCTACCGCCCGATCCAAGGGGCTCAGCCGTATTCATCCATCCATCCATCCGCTGGTGCTGGCCACACCGCCGCGACGGCAGAAATCGCGCCGCTCTAGGGCCAAAACCGCTGCATGTGAACTAGGCTTTACGCGCCACGCCGTCGCCGATCAAGGAGCTCCTTGAGCCCCGAGCTACCCGAGCCCACCGTGCCCGAGCCGTACACACACGCCACCGCCAGAGATAAAAACAGCGGCGCGCCGCCGCCGCCGGCGATTTCTGACCAGCGCACAGGTCTAGTCGAAACCGAAACTAAGCAGACAACTAGTTCCCAGAGTGCACTGCGTGACATTTCGCCATTTCGCCGCGATGGGGCGCTTTCAGTTTTGGAAGAAGTCTCACGTTCAATCAATCAATCAATCAGTCAATCATTTTAACTGCTGCCAGTTTATCGCTCTAAGCCGCCTCTACCTCGTTGCCTAAACCATAACGCTGGTTAATTAAAAAAAAAAACACTTTAATTAACTTGGGGTACTTTTACCACTTTTACTGCGTTTTCTTATCGCCGTGACGCTTACGACTGCAGACTTCGCGACCAGTGCACCCGAACGCACCCTGATTATCTAAGCAATCGTCATTTCCGGTTAGACGATACAATGGCAGCCGCCATGCCTGACACGACGTTAGGTCGCTTCTCGCACAACATGTATTTTACCTTAGAAATTAGCCTATTACTATTATTCATAACAGCTGTACATTCCGTCGAAGTATCTAGGCCACGGGGCGTACCGTTGGCAAGTAAGTGGAAACCTTCCTACGTCGTAAATGCCGGTTTTTGACCGGCCCCAAACGCTCAGCTGCGAGCCGGCCCGTTTCCAGGTAGCGCTTACGAGTGATACGGGGAGGGAACTATCTTTTCAAGGCTTCTTATCTGCACAAGTTCGGCTCACACTGGAGTTAATAGCGCTATTTCTCGGTTTGGTTCGCTTGAAAAAGCAACTGTTCGCCTTAAACCAACCCGTAAGAACTAATGACCGATTTTCGTACCTTGTCACTATTCCTTGCACAGGTGCGTTTTTAGCTTTTGTGACGACGTACGAAATTCAAGAACCCAAACTCTGTGTGCATTTGAAAATTGAGGACTGCGAACGTGATGTTCGGTGACTCGGTGCTTCTTCATTTCCTTCGCTGCTTACGCACGTTGAGGCCTCGAGTTTTCGGCAATTGTCCGGCGCCATTCATAGGCAAACCGGGAACCTTTAGCCAGTTGTTACGCCTGTATTTTGCGAACGAAGGCTGAGCAAAATTACGGCGTGTTGCGACTGGAACGCTAAGCTACCCCCGGCCTCGCTGTTACTGGCGAACGATATCGTAAAGTAAGCATCACAAAAAAATGGCGGACGGCCGCGTCTGCTTCGACTACGCTTGCGCAGAGGCAACCCCGGAAAAGGCCCATTCGAGATGCTCCAGCTCTGGGGGATAAAAATGGTCTTGCGCTTTTAAAGTGCTTAAGTTTGAAACGGTGTCACTGGTGGAGCCAACTGCGCAGTACTCTGGACTTAAACACATATTAAACTTGCCTACTAGTTACAGACTCTGTTTCTACCATCGTCATGTTGGTCTATGGTGTTTTGTGAATATTGATGTCATTAATTCGTTTGAGTATATTATTGCAGACAGTAAAGTTGCACATGTGCGAAAGCACTCGACAGTATGAGCGAACGGGGCCAGTCGGCCAATCAACCAGCGACATCACAGCAATCCCCGTCTTTCTGCGTGTTTGCTGTCGTGGTTTAAACTAATCGACCACAGTGAATGCTCCGTGACCTTGCTCTTTCAGCATGTGTGTCTGCACTTGCAGGTACTCTAGGTGTTGCAAGAAATAGGAATGACAACTGATACTTTATTAAAGGAGCTGTGCAACAATTTCAGGGCTTTGCTTAAATTATTGTGGAAGTTGATGCCTGACACTTCTGAAGTGAACTACAGTAAACAGATTTTGCCTGGATACCCAAGTTTTTATTTAAAAAAAAATGAAAAAGATCCAGGTTTTTGCCGCCTCTCAACCCGTACGTCGCCTTCCGGGTCACATGCGCAGTGACGTTGATGGGTTAGACGCGGGGTTTCGGAAAAGTTCTCTCTTTAGAGCCATCAGTGAGCAGCGAGAACTCATCCGCTCGCGACCGCGTGACCACGTGCTGGCGGGCGCCGTGCGAACAATATGGTGAGAGGAGGAAAGTCTCATCTGGGCCTGGCTATACCCGTCCGGTCCTGTCCCCCTCCCCCTCCGGCTTCTCTTCGACGGTTTTGTGGACCTAGGATAGATGGCGCCACTAAAACTCCGTATATTAAAAGTTTTGTCAATGATACCAGGTTTTTGATGCATTTATATATATTGGAATGACAAGATTTATAGAAAAGTTACCTTTTATCGAGCAGGTATTTGCACAACTTGAAACCTTTCTACAAGATTCCCCATTGACGTCACGCCGCGTGTTTCTCATGGCCGCCACTCGCGGCTGCAGGTCGGGGAATATTCTAAGTTTTGCCTTGCTATTACGCGGCGGAATCGCAGCATTTCGATGAAAGTAGGTGTGTTTCCTGTCATTTGTGACAAGGCGAACAATATCAAAAGCAGATGCCAATTCTTTCAACGTTAAAATCGCTGCACAGCTCCTTTAAGACAGACTTTTTGGGGAGAGGCTGGCTTTCTTCAAATGTGAACTCACCAAAGTTGCAAAATGTTTCTGAATCAGGGTTTTGGAGGAAAAGAGAGTGACTTCTCTCGCTCTTTTCCTCCGAGACCCCGATACAAAAATGTTTTGCGACTGCAGCGTGTTCATAGTTTAAAGGAAGCGAGCCTCTTCCCACGGAAACCTCGGTGTTAATGAAACATCGGTCGTTATTAGCATTTATTTTGCATGTATAATTTCTTGCTGAAAAACTTGTATTTTTTAGGTACAGCTGCAACGGAAAAAGAGTAGCACAAGTGGCCAACGACCGAAGCGGCAAAATCGCGACACGCGGCGCTATTGTTCCCGAGCTCGCCGATAACGAGAGTGCCAGTCACGTTCCATGTCTGAACGCGGGGGCGGCCGGCAGAAAGCAGCCCATCCTAAAGCCCCCATTTTAAACGCTATCTTATCCCTCAACTTACTGCCGGCCACCCCCGCACTGAAACATGCAACATGACTGGCACTCTCGCTATCGGCGCGCTCGGAAACAATAGCGCCGCGTGTCGTGATTTTGCCGCTCCGGTCATCGGTCACTTGTGCTACTCTTTTTTCGTTGCAGCTGTACATTCATGTATCCTAGCATTGACAACGTTCTGACTTGTGGTTAAACGGAGTATAGCCGTTGCTTTTTGTGAGCTATATTATTTTGGATGCTCGTTGAATGCGTGTGCCCTTTCAAACATGTGTATTCTGTGATGCTGTGGGCTTCGTAACAACATTCCGGTCTCTCTGCGTCTTTTCAGGAGCATCGCTTTACGACCCCGCCAGAAATTTCACCTGCTTCGATGGCAGCGCAAGCTTCGCTTTCCACCAGGTCAATGACGACTACTGCGACTGCAGGGATGGCTCGGACGAACCGGGTACGTCAAAAACACTGTTCGTTGCTCTGTTTTAAAAAGAAAAGTGCCAAATGCGTTAAAGAAACTTTTTTTTTAGTGCTTTGTTAGAACAGAATCAAAATCAACTTTTCCTAAGAAAAATCTTTCTTCTTTTTATTTCTTAGTTTAATATTTGAAGTGCGAGACTTGTCTTGAGTTTGAGAGTGATTCTTAAACATGCTCCTATCTTGAGCCGTCAACCTTTGAAATTGAAGCAAGTTTTCTAATCACTCCGAACTCAAAATCAGTCTCGCAACATTGCCGTAAAATACTGAGCCTCTGCCCATTCCACAATCCAGCCCTATTTCGTAACATTCGGAAAATACACAGAAGGACATATCTTGTTTTTGACCTAAGGAGTGGCCCTCCCCCAGTTTTACATTATCTCTAAATTACGAGTGGGTGCTTGCTCAGAATTTTACAATCATAAAGTGCTAAATCTTTTTTTTTTCTTCTTTTTAGCGAGTTTGTTTTTGTGATTTGTGCCTTATGCAAACTGTTACAAAATACTTTTTTTGGCGAGTTCAGTCTCCATTTAAAAGTATCTAGCGTCCTAAACAAGCCGGTGTGCGACACGACCCAGTTAGTGCAAACATGACATAAACTTTTTTTAAACATGTTGAATATACCTGAGACTGGGGTAGAAAAACATAAAAGTCGAAGAAACAGAACGGGACAGGACGACGTCTCAAACTCAGCTACCAGGTTTATTCAGTCCTCCTCCTTATATAGTCCACAAACAGCCCACCACCAACACAAAGGGGCAACTCTAACCAGTTCAACCGCCAAACCCTCCAGACAGTCACTACCAACACAAAGGGACAACCTCTAAACAGTCCAAACGCCAAACCCTGTAATTCCAAACTAGCGCTATGGACGGCCTTCATGCCGATTCACAAAGATAATTCAGCAATCTCCCCCAAAATATAACAAAAGGACCATTACCTCTTCCAAAGTAACAAGGATCCACAAACACATTAAAAAAAAAAAGAAAAAAAAAAAAAAAAACTTTTTTTATTTAAATTGTTTTCCTTTCCTCCTCGACGAAAGGATGACACGCACTTAACGTAAAACGGTGCAAAGTTGAACAGTACAACTTTCCCTCTGTCCACCCCAAAAAAAAAAAAAAAAAAAAAAAAAAAAAATATATATATATACATATATATATATATATACATAAATATAACTATATTTTTAAAAAAACTTTTGGAATTTTTACCGAACTGTAGCGACGCCTGGCTTATGCAATTACCTAAAGACTTTATTCGCACCGTCTCCCTTACTAGCCTTTTTGTATCATTCCTCTCCTTGTAAATGATTTCTGTCTCCGACCAAATAGCAGTGCAGTTGTTACATTCGTTGACATGTTTTGCGATTTCTGAGTTCGGTGCATTGTTCTTCACGTTTCTTTTGTGTTCACTTAATCTGTCGTTGATGCATCGTGATGTTTGTCCTACATACTTAAACCCGCATTCCAGTGGTATCTCATACACCACACCATTCTCGCAATCTACCGATTTTTCTCGATGGTTCTTTCTGCAATTGTTCGTACCTGTCTGAAATGGCGTCAATCTACTAAGTTTAAAATCTGAGCTGAAGACCGTGTCTACTCCAAACTTTTTCGCACAAGCCTTCAAGTTGTGCGAAATTTCATGAAAATAGGGGATCACGGCGAATCCAGTCCTTTTACCCTGTTCCTTTTCTCTCCTTCCTTTAATAACTATTTCTAACTGCCGTTTGATAAAACTGTCTTTATACCCTACATTGATCAACCTTTTGCATTGTCTTTTAACCGAATCCGTGATGAAATGAACACACGATCTGTCCAGCGCGTTTCTGACCAACGACTTTTTTTAGCATTTTACTTTAACATGTTATTGACAAGTACTGAATTTTACTCCTTATGTTGGTACCACGGGCACCACTATAAGCACACCAGTAGTTTCTACGATAGCGTCTAAATTTTACGAGAGAAAATAAAAATAGAATATCCAGTATCACTTGTTCGCGCCAACAGTGTCGTGCAGTGTACTTATCCTAAATGCAAACAAAAAGACAAGTCAGCAACAATACATGTGGCTGAAGATAAAATATTTTATATCTTTTTGCAGTGGAAATTTAATAGCATCGCAAAGTGAAAGAGCAAGCCGTTTCTTAGATGTAGAACCCGTGTCTTGTCTCGGAGCTTCCTTATACAAATTAAAGCTGGTTCACGACTGCGTAACGACCAATAGACCTATTCCTAATTACCCAAGCATCAAGGGGAATGCAGGGATTGGTGTTCCACGCGCCACCCGCGCACGTCTTCCTCGTATAAAACATTCGAAGTAAATAACCAAAATAGAGTGTTGACGAACGTGCATGCAAGATACAATTTGTTTTAGGTTTTTGCTTTAGAAAATTTATTATGTACTGCTGAGGCCAGCTGGTGCGGCACGTGGAACTATAATCCCTGCATTCTCCTTGATGCTAGGGTAATATAGCAATAGGTCTATTGCGATGAGGTAACGCACTGGCACCGTCTGTTGGGTAGCGCTGGCCCACTCTCAGTCCGCAGATATCTCTTTAATTTTTAGGTATTCTTTTCCTACGAGCTTGAAATAATTCTGGCAATGTTACGAGCGATCATTCCTCACAGATGTTATGTACATTTCGTCTCCCAAATAGTGCAAAAACCTTCAGTCTAGTTCAGGACAAGAAGCATTAGAGTGCCGTTTGCACACCGCCACCACCTCTTTTCAATTCCGCGTGGCACGTTGCACTGGCACGCAAGCAGTCGCTAACGCAGTCCAATGCGTACATCTCAAGTGCATATACGCACGCGGATGCGCAAGAACCGGCGGGTTACACGAGTCGAGAAGGGTCTACGGTAATTGTTGTAGGCTTCTTACAAAAAGATGTGGTTCGTTTCAATAAGCTAAGTTGCTCTGCCTCGCGGAAACGCAAAAACTGAACTTGGGTGACGTTTTTGAAGCCCGCCCTTGTCGAATAATTGTGTTCATGGTGAGTTAGCAGTGTTTCCAGCACATTGCTGAATCCAAATGCAGCATTGCTTTAGTTGGTGCTTACGGTGCCTGGGCCCCGTCTTCGACCGTTGTTTGGCGTCCCAGGGTGCCAACGAATAACGTTGTAGGAGCCGGAGTGTCATGCTTCGGGTGTCTCAATCCTGGCAGTTGGCGCTAGGTGTCCCGGCAAAAAGTATGATTGAATGCAGGTGTTGCTGTCCTCAGGGCCAGATTTTGAGGGGGGGTCCAGATGTCCTGAACCCCCTCTTGATTTCTACATGTGTAAAATTTAGGGCGTGAAACCAAGGAGAGGGGGAGGGGGTTCCTAAACACCTGACCCCTCCCTCAGGAAATTCCTGCATCCGCCCCTGGCTGTCCTCAATGTTTCCCCATTCCCTGATTGCTTGAGCTTCTATCGATAGTCAAGCTGGACTATGACCTGCGGCAAAGCAAGCAATTGCTGCATCCACTTTTGCTGTTGTGCCGTCTCCAGGATCGGGGGAGGAGTTGGGGTGGGGGATTGAGGCAGAAAGAAAGCTCTCCTCTACAAGTCAGTTTTAAAACACAAGTTCCTTTTTTTTTTGGCCTCTTTGAAATGTTGTTAAACGAGGCCAAATAGATGCAAAGTCTTCTGCATACACGACCGGTGTAGAAAAAAAATGTATTGGCAGATGCAGGCGGGGAAAGACCTCAAAGTTGTGCGGTATGAGGGGTAACATTTCTATAATATGTTTATTCCTTAAAATTATATTTGTAACGAGTAAACACTGTGAGTTTTCTTTCATTCACTCAGCACCGATTTTTCAACTGCAAGTTTCTGCAAGAACAGTTCACGAGGCTTCACTGAGACAAAATGCCGGAACAGCAGAAATGAACCTTTAAAACGTGGTTGTCCCGTTTAAAACAGGACGTCCGGTCACCCTGACTAGGCACCCTGTAGAAACTGATTCGAGTTTAGTTAAATTTTATTATCCTCAAAGACACCCGTCAGATGTATTGCACCAAAACAAGTAAAAAAAAATCAGTAGGCAATTTAAGGCAAGCAAGTATAGACATAAAATACTATATATCCAAAAATGCTTTGCCCTTGGAGCGGTATGAAAGATAGTTAGTATCGGTCACTATCATGCCGGTTAGCAAATTCTGGTCATTGATGTATAGCAAAAATGGGGAAAATTTTTTTAGATTAGTTCATGATTGTAATGGTTTAATTTCGAGAGGTGGATGACACCATAGAGATAGTAGAAAAGAGGATGACAATAAGTGGACTTCAAATGAGGAAGGTTATAGTACAGGTTATGAAAGTAAGGTTATAGTACAGGCTATGTAAGTAGTGCAGGCAAGACTGTTCATAGTTTTTTGGTTGATATGACTTATGATGGTGCTGATGTGATCAACTGTGGTGAAGACTTGCATGCCTCTGCAGGCACTGCGGCGTGCAACAACGGCGTGTTCCACTGCAGCAACCTGGGGCACAGGGGCGAGAACATCCCGGCTTCGAGGGTCAACGACGGGATTTGCGGTGAGTTTTGACTGCCTCTTCTGCGACGACGAACTTACGGCTGCGACAGTCTCTATTTTGCTTGGCAGTTTTAGGCAAGTTGAGTGCAAGTCCCTTGCTCGAGATAACATAGGTGAAGAGGAGGGGATGAAAATTAACTTTTGCAGGACAGTCTCATTGGCAATAATGCCAAAGCAGGCTTTTTCGGTGAAGCGTTTTCGTTCAAGGATTACCATGTTTTCCGCACTAAAGTCCGCACCAAATGCAAAGCCAATTTTCGATTAAAAAAAAAATTCTTCCTTAGATGGTTTTCACTTAACGCCTAGTCACTTTAAAACTTATCATATGCAGCACACCTTGACAAATGACTGCCGTATTAGCTTACAAAGAAGGTTGTATCACACATAAATAATTATTAACATGCCCTTTCATTTGCAAAATTTGTCATGTGTCATAATGAATGACCTAAAAAAAAATCCTTGTCTACACCTTTCCAAAAAGTGCATCTAGGCCGCCGCCATGTTGCTGATGATGATGCAGCTAGTGCGTTCCCTATCAAGTAGAAATTTTCTGCCACTCCCTTGGGCTGTTGAAACCTGCTCAGTGTGATTCTCTTATGTTTTGCTGTTTTGGATTCTAAGTTTTGCGGCCTTTCATCAAGTTTCCACTTTATTTTCCTTATGCACACTGCATACCCTTTTTTGTGTTATCTTTCACTTTGATAAATGAGGCCGGTAAGTGCATGCCATTCAGGCGTCTCTGCTCGACATTTGCGGGAATTGGAGGAAAGGAAGAACGTTGAACGGCCCTCAACGCGCGTTTTTGGAAACACTGACAACTCTGCTCCCCACTCCCAGAGATAATCCGCGTAAAGTTCTTCTCAGTCATTGCCAAAAACGGCTGTTGGGGTGGGAAATGGTCAGTCACAACCAACTGTTCGCCTTGATGCTGGTGTTGTGAAAAAAAGCTCTCCCCAAAATGTGCTACAAAACGAGGTCTCTTCGGTTCCATCCGATTGTCGAGATGCGACTGTCATCACCACTGTAGTGCTCTGTTATTTGAGATCTTTCTCAAATACATTCTTTTCGGATAATGCTGCATCATGTGGTCAGAGTTCTGTCGTGTACACCGGTAATCGCAATATTGCTCCGTGAGTTCTCGAACTATGTTCATAGAGACTGGGGTTTCCCCGAGAACGCTCGGGAATTCTCTGAGCTTCCGAATTCCCTCGACCGTCCCTGCGCCTAAGTAAAGCGTTCTCTCCGTTTAAGTGCTATTTTAGAGGGTCTGAGCCACCTATTAATGCATAACGGCGAGGCAAGCACTGCCTAGCATGTGCCTTAGCGTTTACTAAGTCTGTAGTTGCTGCAGATGCAAAACCAGGAAGAGTTTTCTGGCCTATGAAGGATAGACCAAAAGATAGACTCGAACGTTTATCAAGGTCTAGGCGTCCCTCGAGATTGGAAAGTTTCAGAACCCCCCCCTAGTCCGACCAGTTTCAAGTTTGGTCAAGGTGATTACTGATTGGATGTGGTGCCACAGCTTGCACGTAATTAACTAATGAGGCATTTTTGACCTCTTTGCGAGTTAAAACTGGGGCAAACTTTTGGTGAGGACATCTCCCTGACTGCTAAACAATGAGAAATGTCTCGCCGCCTGTTGTGTGCTTGTCCTTAGTACTTCTTCATCCATAGGTCGATGTCGGCTTCTGTATGGCATCAGAACAATTTAAGATTTGTAAAGGAAGGGCTAATTGTCAGTAGCTTCCTAGGAAAGATAGCAGACAATCACAATTTCGGCCAGCGTCCCTTCCTCTGCCGCGGTGCTTGGTTCGTAGCAGACGGTCAGCTTTTTTCCCTGTCAGCAGACGACATACTTTTTTTTTCTTGTTTTTTGTTTCGGTGTGTATGGCGCTTCGCAGCAGACGTGGAATTCTTTGCTCGCATCAGCAGACAAACCGCCTGTGAACAATACCTTCGCGAGAGGAAAATTAGATCTCGCTCTCGTGGTTAGCAAAATCGAACACCTGGAGTGCACTTGAGTTGTGCGTGATCGTGATTATATAGACGACCTCACGGAATCAGAGTATAGTCAGTGTTTTGCTGCTGGTTGAGACTAACTGAATTGTGTTTTATGCATCACAAAAAAATGTTGTTACATTACACTGATGTTCCCTTCATCGGTCATTAATGCACCGTCCGGTTTGTCCAATGTACAGCCTGTCAAGCGACAGAGGAATACGAAACACAACGCATTCTCAACAGTTGAAAGTAAACATTTGGCAGAAATCTGCCTGGTTGGGTAAGAACAATTAGAAGAGGAGGGAGGAACGCCAACCAAAAATAAAAAGGAGCCCAACGTTTCGAAACCTGCTTGGTTTCTTCTTCAGGGGCGACTGTGTGCGCGAGGAGCAAGTGGTCTTCTTTTACGGCGGTGGACGTGATGTTTTCGCGATCGTAATGTGGCTGAGCCCGCTGACGTACGCCGACGGTAAAGCGCCAAGCGACCGATTGATGTTTTGCGGTGTGGTTTGAATGTGCCATGACTCGACGAAGAGCCTTTGCCGGGAATTGGTCTCAATGTCGAGGATACGTGTGTCGTCGAAGTCAATGCGGTGGTCATTCGAGACACTGTGTTCCGCAACCGCGCTGCGCTCATGATCGAATTTTCGCACGTCGGTTTTGTGCTGGCGAAGTCTTTCTTTAAAGTTTTTGGTTTCGCCGATGTATGTGGCAGGGCAGTCCGCACAAGGAATCTGGTAAATAACGCCTTGCGCTCTTTCCTTTGGGGGACGATCTTTTGGCCGGGGCATCAGGTGTCCAAGCGTTGACACTGGTTTGTGGGACATCTGAATGCCTTCTTTTGCCAGCACACGCGCGAGCGCTTCGCTGGTTTCCTTTATGTAAGGGACGCAGATGCGCGTGGTTGAGCGGGGATGTGCGATTTCTCGTGTTTCGCCGATTGGTCTTAGGCGTCGATCAGATTTACGTTGACGACGAGCGATTCGCTGAATAAAACTGCGTGTGTAGCCGTTATTTAGCAGGTCGGAGATGATGGTTTCTTCTTCCTTTTTTCTGTAGTCCTCCGACGAGCAATTGAACATCGCGCGCTGGAGTCTTTCACTGCACGCCCTAAAGTGTTTTTACGGTATGTCGACGATTGCTTCTGCATTATGAAGAAATCAGAAGTGAACAACTTTTTGGCACACCTCAACTCCATCGAGCCAGCCATCCAGTTCACCGTTGAAACTGAAAAGAACGATGCCCTGCCGTTTCTTGACGTGCTGGTCAAAAGACAAAAAGATCAATTGGAATTCACGGTGTACAGGAAACCGACACACACTGGGCGCTATCTCCGATTTGACTCAAACCACCCTGCGAGCCACAAGGCGTCGGTCGTCCGGACACTCCTGTCCCGAGCGAAGACTATTTGCTCGTCGGAGGACTACAGAAAAAAGGAAGAAGAAACCATCATCTCCGACCTGCTAAATAACGGCTACACACGCAGTTTTATTCAGCGAATCGCTCGTCGTCAACGTAAATCTGATCGACGCCTAAGACCAATCGGCGAAACACGAGAAATCGCACATCCCCGCTCAACCACGCGCATCTGCGTCCCTTACATAAAGGAAACCAGCGAAGCGCTCGCGCGTGTGCTGGCAAAAGAAGGCATCCAGATGTCCCACAAACCAGTGTCAACGCTTGGACACCTGATGCCCCGGCCAAAAGATCGTCCCCCAAAGGAAAGAGCGCAAGGCGTTATTTACCAGATTCCTTGTGCGGACTGCCCTGCCACATACATCGGCGAAACCAAAAACTTTAAAGAAAGACTTCGCCAGCACAAAACCGACGTGCGAAAATTCGATCATGAGCGCAGCGCGGTTGCGGAACACAGTGTCTCGAATGACCACCGCATTGACTTCGACGACACACGTATCCTCGACATTGAGACCAATTCCCGGCAAAGGCTCTTCGTCGAGTCATGGCACATTCAAACCACACCGCAAAACATCAATCGGTCGCTTGGCGCTTTACCGTCGGCGTACGTCAGCGGGCTCAGCCACATTACGATCGCGAAAACATCACGTCCACCGCCGTAAAAGAAGACCACTTGCTCCTCGCGCACACAGTCGCCCCTGAAGAAGAAACCAAGCAGGTTTCGAATCGTTGGGCTCCTTTTTATTTTTGGTTGGCGTTCCTCCCTCCTCTTCTAATTCTCAACAGTGTTTCTTCTCTTCCCCGATCTTGTTCACCTTCCCGCAGAGGGCAGACAAAAGCTGTGGAGCAGAAAAAGACAACTTCAACTTGTGCTGTTTCCTATTCTCTATAAATTGTCGAAAACGTTGTGCAAGTACGGAATGACGGACACTTTTTTGTCACGGGTCTTTGGGCACTCGTCACTTGTGAAACGCTTTTCCAAAATTTTTCAGCTATTTTTCGGCCACTGAAGTTAAGATCTTCTGTGGGTAGCCAGCATTTGCAAGTCTGTCTACTTGTATTAAGATGCTATTCGACATGCGGTGGTGACTCAATTTAGAAGGAGCAGAGTTAAAGCATGAATTCACAATTCCTATCTTCACAATCTTGGAATGTGCTGAGCCAAACGAGAGGATCGGCTTGTTACTTCTGGTCTCAAGGGCCCAGCAAACATGCCCGGCTGACAAATACAGGCCTAGGTAAAAAAAAATGATTTTACAGATTTGCTTAAAAAAAGAAAAGCCGTGAAAGCCACACTACTGCTGTCTGTGCAGACGAGTTTTACTGCCAGGGGAACACAATACAAGGGACTAATAGCCACGAGAAGCTGGACAGTTAACTAGAACTGAATCAACTAGAAACTTGCAACATGTCATCAAAAACCGCCAAGTCGTGAAATTCTAGTATGAATTGAAAAGCGTTAAAAGCATGGTGGAGCGCTAAAGTCACCACTCATGGTCACTTAGTCATCCACCTTTAGCAAACCGCCATGCTTCCCATCCACTCTAAATCCTTCTAAAATTGACTGATTGCAATATTTTAGAGAGTGAAATTACACCACCAAATTATACCATAATTAGAAAAGATAGGGAAGCACGTGGCGGAGGCGTAGCAATTTTGATCAAAAGCGATATTGTATTTACTGTACTGGATGAGGTTAAAGATATCGAAGCTCTATGGGTCCAGATTAGAATGAATGACCGGGTTATAGTCCTGGGCGATGTATACAGACCTCCCAATTCCCCAGTTGACTTTTTAGTGAAGCTGCGACAGTATATGGACTCTGTAATATGTCATAATAAAAACATCTTGTTAGTAGGCGACTTTAACTTACCAGGCATTGACTGGAGTACGCTTTCGGTGGGAACAACAGACGGAGCCAGCTGCGAGCAACTACTGGAAATTGCATTTTGTTATAATTTATCTCAAGTTGTCACAGAGCACACAAGAACGACTTCTGCTGCATCGTCATTACTTGACTTAATCTTTGTTTCCACAAACCTAACACCCCTTCTTTCGGAATGTTAACTTTTTGAAGGCATCTCAGATCACAAAATGACATGCATGACGCTAAACTTCAGCCCTTGCAGGCTTGGTCGCCCTCCGCATAAAAAGGTTCTTAATTTTGAGGCAGCAGATGACGTTAGCATATTAGATTATCTTGAGAAATCGCTTGACGACTTCCAGTCACTCCACCAGTTAGATGCTGCTACCGAAGTTTTGTGGAATTTTTTTGCTGATGTGACAGCACACTGTATTAGTTTATTTGTGCCTACGCGTATCAAAATAATAAGAACTAAGAACCCCTGGATCACTAGAGAAATTATTCATGTAAAAAGAAAAACAAAGCGATGTCGGAAAGCTAATGCAATTAAACCAAATGACTCTAGGAAAATGACACTGCAAAGCTTGAGTCACGATCTGAAGAGGCTTGTTAAAGATTCGAAGCATAAATTTTACAATGTCACTCTTAAGAAATTTATTATAGAAGCCCCGGCTAAATTCTGGCGATATGTTAATCCCCTCCGAAAAAAGGAAATTACTTCCGACAACAGTCAGCAGCGAGCGGAAGAATTCAATACCTTCTTTTCATCTGTGTTTACTCGAGACAACCAACATTTACCAAGAGGTAGAAATTTCGCTGGTTATCCTCTAATTAGTGACTTATTAATTCAAGAGGAGGGAGTTATTAACCTCTTACTTAACATCGATGTAAAGAAAACTTCCGGGCCTGACGGAATTCCTAATGCGTTTTTGAAGCGGTACGCTGAATGGGTTGCCAAATATCTTACTATAATTTTTCAGTCGTCTATAAATAATGGTTTCGTGCCAAAAGCCTGGAAGACTGCCAAAATTGTACCCATACATCAAGGAGGCTCTGTTTCTTGTGTGGGAAACTACCGACCTATATCTCTCATTAACACATGCTCTAAGCTTCTCGAACATATTGTTTCAAAGCATCTTTTAACGTTCCTCAACGATCACAATATTTTGTTTCAATATCAACATGGATTTCGTAAATGTCTTTCCACAACGACCCAACTCATCGAAACCGTGCACGATCTTTCCCAATCTATAAATAACCGTGGCCAAACGGACGTCATATTTTTAGATTTTGCAAAAGCATTCGATAAAGTGTCTCATCCTAAATTGTTGCTTAAAATTAACGCCTTGTTTAAGAACCCCATCATTACAAACTGGTTTTGCTCGTATCTTTCATCGAGAGTTCAATTCGTTGAGTTGGGAGGCTGTGTGTTCTGGAGTTCCACAAGGTAGTGTGCTAGGACCGCTTTTATTTTTAATATTTATAGACGACATACACTGTGGAATATCAGTTCCAATTAAGCTGTTTGTGGATGATTGTATTTTGTACAATAAAATAGAAACTGAACAAGATCAACTAAAACTGCAAAATTAACTCCTCAAAATCAAACATTGGTGCGACGAGTGGCAAATGGTGTTAAACCCTCGAAAATCAGTCGTTATGTCTATAACAAGAAAAAAACATATCCTAAATTATGATTACTTTATAGATGACAGCAACCTACCTCGTGTAGACGAAAATAAGTACTTAGGAGTTACCTTTACAAGCGACTTAAGATGGAATACACACACGGAAGAAGTGTCCAGAAAAGCTAACCAGGCACTATGGTGCCTCAGAAGAAATCTTGCTAGTGCTTCGCCAGAAATAAAAACATTAGCTTATAAAACACTGGTGAGACCTATCCTTGAATACGCAAAAGTAGTGTGGGATCCATGTACAATAGCTAACTCGTCGAAACTTGATAAAGTCCAGCGGCTTGCTTCCAGGTTTATCTTTAATAAATATAATCGTAACCATTCCCCCACTGAACTCTGTAGACTTGCTGAACTTCCTTCTCTTGAATTAAGAACAAAGTGCGACCGCCTGAAATTTATTTTTTTGATCATTCATGGTCTAGTTAAGATAGACAAAAATAATTACATGGACATACGCGTCAGTGAATGTACGAGACATCGTCATAGCATGCACATCAGGGGACCATCTGTCAAAAATGATTGTTTTAAATTTAGTTTCTTTCCTAGGGCAATAAAGGAATGGAACCAACTCCCGAATTCCGTCGTCACTATGACAAATGTCTGTGATTTTGTTAAAAATATAAAGAGTATAGTGCTTGATAATGTGCCGTGACTTTGTGTTTTGAATGTATTTCTTTTGCTTTTTTATTCCTCCGGGTGAATCACTTTTTTGAAGTGTCAGTGCATGATTGTTCTTTTACTTCTTGTATGTATTACCACTCCTGTAAAGGCCTTGTAAAGGGCCGACAGTATCAATAAATAAATAAATAAATAATAAATGATTGAATAGTTGTCAATAATGCTGAGCAAGTTTGAAAATGGAACCACATGTTTATCTTCACTAATTAGAAAGTAAATGCACAAGCCTTAGTTCAGTAGCCTACTTATTCTGACGATAAGACCCCATTATTGTGTCTCTCTGAGTGCGTAACTCACCTGCAAAGACCGCATTAGTGTAACTTTTACGGCTTCTCTAAAACCAGTGTGCAAAGCATAAAGAGAACACCCTGCATAGTGTGTGGCAGGAAACCGGGCAAGTCTTTCCCGCTTTGGGAATATGATAAAGCTGTTGGGGCTCTATCTTCTTTGCAGACTGCTGTGACGGAACCGACGAGTATGGGACGTCAGCCGAGTGCACCGACAACTGCCTGTGAGCCTCAGAGTTTGTTGTGCCCATTTTTCTGTCTGACATTGCAGGCATGTTTCTCGTACCGTAGCTGTGAATATGTGTTGCGAAAAGTGCTATGGGGTGACAGCCCTCATTGCAGCGTGTTTCTTTTTTTTTATTAGTTTGTTTAGTTACATTTTTCATATAAGGTAGCAAAACATGTCCACACAATGAAACGGACCTTACTTTTGCAACATACTATATTGCTTTCGGCATAAACGTTTGCATGCGAGAGGAGGTGGAACGACTGTGGTCCTCAAAGTTGCATCTTTGTGCATTTTGGAAAAGCGTTGTTCCACCTCCTCTCACGTGCAATTCTTTTTTACAGTAACAATGTAGTATCTTGCAAAAGTAAGGCTTGTTTTATTGTGTGGACATGTTTTGGTACCTCATACAAAAATTTGAATTGACAATTAAAAGTAGGCATCACACCCCAGTGACCGTCCTTATCTGAACACACTCTGCAGAATGATCATGGTTTAGGGAAGAGCTGGAAGGGAATTCTTTTACAGTGGAGCTGTTAAGGGCTGTTTTCCCCAGTATGTTGCCCGCAGACAAGCGGCGTGTCGATACAATACTCCAGACAGCTATTACCATTTATGAGCGACGGTGGCAACCAGACAACTGGCTCACCGGTTGTCTGGTTGTTGCCATCGCTCATGGATGGCAGCAGCCTTTCAACCTTTCCACTTCGGGTTTCACCAGAGTGGAAAGGCTAAATTTTTCTAGGCGTCAACCTAGGAGTCGTCCTTGAGGTCGTCCTTGATCGTCCTAGACGTTGTCCGAGAGATTGTCCGCAAGGTTGTCCTTGAGGTCTTCCTACAAGTCATCCTTGAGGTCATCCTAGAAGTTCTCCTCTACAATGTCCTCGAGGTCGTCCTAGAAGTCGTCCTAGACAATGTCCTCGAGGTCATCCTTGAGGTCGTCCTAAACGTCGTCTTCTAGGCATTCCCCTTGCGGTCGTCCAAGAAGTCATCCTTGAGGTCGTCCTAGACGTCGGCCTTTAGACATTGTCCTAAATGTTGTAAAGATAACAGCTTCACTGGTCCTCCATGTTCACATGAAGTGGAAGGGCTCTACATTTTTTCATTGCTATTCATCTTCATACGCCTCACTCGGGAACCCTTAAATTTTCTAAGTACTGAATACAGGGAAAGCTTGGAACTTTCAGTAAAGTTATAGGGAACTGGAAAAATGTCATGGAACTTCAGGGAAAACATATTGTATTTCCAATGTATAAGGTGAACTTTTTTTATTAAATTTTTGTCAGTGCATTTGATAGAACGATGCAACTTGTAGGAATTTTTTTTTCTACAAGTATAAACGTTAAACTATGACATTTGCCATGGGGGTTATCTTTCTCGTTCAATCTCTTGTTGAGAATATTGAACCTCGCTTGCGCATAAATTGTGATCCTAGTAGACAGACGCGGGCTCTTCAATGCACTTTCGCCGCACCAACTGTACAAATGTATAGGCTCAACTTATACACCAGCTTCTTTCTATGAAAACAGTTGTGTATGGGCAGGTGCAACTTATGGACTGGAAAATAAACTAACGAAAATTAAAGAAAGTTTTCCAAGTGAGGTGTGGGATTTCAGGGTCCCGACTTTCTTTAACCGGCTCAGTCTTGTCTTCGGGGGCGACTAGAACCACCAAATAGACTACGCTTCAAAGCAGCAACGTTTCAGGCATCGTGTTGCCTAAAATAATAGTTGCCAGTTATCTGAAACTTTGTTCGACATTGTAGGAAGCCCTTTTCCGTTCTCCAGAAATGTTAAATGAGTCCGCAGCAGAGCAAAACAGCATCACCTGAGCTTCCCGACACTACCGAAGCGCGTGAAGTCTCAATTTAAGTCGTAACTATTGTCACTTGTCCCGACTGTGCAGGAGGCAGCAAAATGGTAATTGCCCGCCAGATAATCGGGGAACAGTGTGTCTGTGCTCAAGGCGTAGCTTTTTTAATCTATGACCACTCAGGAGGAGTAGTCTCCTCTTCTTTTTATGCTATGGCCCTCATGTGGCATTGCCCAAAGACGAAGAGGGAGATACCGTTTATGTTAGAGGCATAGTTGCAGTCATGGTTACCTGTGGCAGTTTGGCAGCTGATTGAACTTGCTTGTGTTTGCCAGGCGACTGAGGAGGACCTGGCATCCACATGACTTTTGTCATTCCTTTAGGCATCTGTGCACATATCTCTGGATGCCTCAAAGGCAAATTAAGATATGTCTCGGTCTGCGAGCAGTCATGTCGACAACCTGTCAAAGACCAGTATTGTCATTATCATTGCTTCATCATCGCGTGCATATTAGCGAGATGTTTTGCGCTTCATTACTACGGCCTCTCTGACTGGAGTGTCGGACTGTGGGGCACGTATCCTGGTGCAGGTCACTATTGGAACTGAGAGCACTGTTAAACATGACAGTAGAAAAAACCAGACATAAAAAAAATCTCCCATATGTGTGTGAATGAGCATGCTTGGGGTGGCAGCCTGTGCCACCTTACCAGTAGCCACGTTGGCTCACGGTTCCCTAGCCAGCAGCAGCCAACAGCTTGCTGTACCCATTATTCAAGAGCTCATTTGCGTGCGTGCCTCCATGCCGCGCAGTGTGTAGAAAGGTTGCAATATTTGTTAGACATGCTGAAAATCACTTTTTTGTGCGTACAGAATAAATTTCTGGTGATAACATTCTTAGAGACGAGGAACAGTGCCGTGGGATGCAAGCTTGCCAGGTCCATAATTTGTGGTTTCGGTTCTTGTGTCGTACAAGTTCATAGCAGGTGCCCGCATATGTGTTGCTCAGTTGCAATCAAGTTTATCTTTTGCATCCCAAAGGGTTGTCCCCCCCTTTCCTGTTTTTAGAGCGCAGCTATTAGGGGCCCGTTCCTGGCTTGAGTGGCGTCGGCGTAACCAAGGTCATCCCAAGGTCACGTGACCCCCAGAGGTCACCCCAAGGTCACGTGACCCCCCCCCCCCCCCCCCCCGAGGTCACATGACCACCCCCAGGGTCACGTGACCTCCCCGCCGAGGTCACGTGACCTCCCCGATGACGTCATCGTCACTGATGACGTCACCGGCATCCGCATCGTCATCGTCACTGATGACGATGATGATAATATGACGTCATCCGTGATGATGATGATGATAATATGACGTCATCCGTGGTGATGACGATGACGATGCGGATGCCGGTGACATCATCAGTGACGTCACTGATGACGTCATCAGTGATGATGACGATGCGGATGCCGGTGACGTCATCAGTGACGAGGACGTCATCGGGGAGGTCACTGATGACGTCACCGGCATCCGCATCGTCATCCTCATCATCACGGATGACGTCATCAGTGACGTCACCGACATCCGCATCGTCATCGTCATCATCGCTGATGAAGTCATCAGAGTCCGCATTGTCATCGTCACTGATGACGTCATCAGTGACGTCACTGATGACATCATCAGCATCGTCACGTGACCCCACAAGGTCACGTGACCCCACAAGGTCACGTGACCCCCCCCCCAGGTCACTTCACCCCCCCCAGTACCCTTCCCTCCTCCTCCTCAAGAGCTGCGCTCTAATTCGGTGTTACAGGGAGTTGTAAACGGCTTTCACTTTTTTTGTGCTGTTCATCTCTTAATTTTAGATTGGTGTTCGTTCAGGATTGTACGGTGGTCCTTTTCTACCATGTCGCTAACAAACTGAAGAATTCTATTTGTCGGTCAATCTTAGTTTGCTTTTCTCAATTAAGCATAACTGCTTCCAAATGTGCATGCTTCTGGAATTGTAGACGGGCTTGTACTCAGGCTGGTTGATGATTTATTGTATAGGATAAAAGCGCTGAAAAGATGGACAAGTTGAAAAACGACAAACACCACGGAGCACTACTTGCAACTGAAGTTTAATAATAAAAAAAACATATACACCGCAATCTCAAAAATACATGTGACCTACAGGCAAAGTGATGTAGAGTGACGAAACACTTTGCCTAGGTCACATGTCTCTGATATCCCGTTGTATGCGTTTTTTCTATTATTAAACTTCAGCTGCAAGTAGCACTCTTCGGTGTTCGTGGTCCCTCAATTTGTCCGTCGTCTTTTTAGTGATTTGTCCAATACAATAAATCATTGGGATAGCCTCTTCTGCTACAAACACCGGTGTTTTCTTTCGATGACGGTCGTGTGCCGGAGGTTTCTGCATTACAAGGAAATCCAGACACAAGGAACACCTTCTGTAATGCGCCGTTCACACATTTACCACCCAGTACGACCGAAAGAGACCAGACCGGTTTTTAAGCCTCTTACAACATCTTAGGACCAGCTCCGCAGCAGCGCATTCGGTCCTAAGATGTCGCAAGAGGCTTAAAAACCGGTTTCGTCTCTCTCGGTCGTACTCGGTTACAGGTGTATGAACAAGCCTTAAGATGCTCATTTTAAAATATTGCATTATCTATAAATGGGCCATTATTTACATGCAGTAAAATTGGTGAAAGATTTTATCTTCTTTAGAAAGGTCTTTGCCATACTAGAAACTGTCGTAGTAAGGGGGTGATACTGTACGTCATTACTGATTGTCGAGTTTATCCAGATCAACCAATCCTTATATAATACGCTTGTTTTGTGAGCTGTGTTTTTTAAGTGGGCCATTATTTACGTGCAGGAAACCTGGTTGAAGATTTTTGGCTCATTGAAAAGGTGTTTGCAATAACAGAAATAGGGAATTTGGAAATGCATTTAGGGGCATGACACCAATTAGTTCTTTTCTCTCCAAACAGGGAGCTAGGGAAGTATGCCCGTGAAGAGGAAGAGCGTCGTCGTGAGCTGAGGGCCCAGGGACTGCAGATGCAGCAACAGATGAGCAGGGAAGGACGTCAGCACAAGGAGCAATGCAAGGTGGGTGGTGGCTGGTGCGAGTGGGATTCATGCAAGTTGTCTATTAGGTAAAACTAGGGAAATGGAATGATGTCCCTTAGAAAACCAGGGAAAAATCGGGATCCATACATGTTGTTCATTTGGGAAACAAGGGAAGAGTCGGGATTTATACAAGTCGTCAGCTGGGGAAACTAGGGAAAGAATGGGGATCCAATCCCACTACATGAAGCATCCTGTAAGAAAATTGGCAACTCATTCGATTTACCTGCTCCAGCCTGCACTGATGCAGAAAAGTGTAGTGTGGCGCAGAAAAATTCAGGGAAATGTTTGTTTTGTGAGATAGGCTGCCCTCATAAATCGAATATGGCAGTGTGTGCTAAGTGCAGCTGGTGCAGGAGGGGCAGGTAAACAAGCACGGCAAGTGAAATCTTCTCTCTTTAGTTTAGCTACCTCGGTGGCTTCAAGGCAAGGTAATGGTTTACAGATTTCCAGTTGTCGGGGTCGAATCCTGACCCGACCGAGGTGCTCGCAATCCGACGGACAAAGAACCCCAGGGCTTGTTTGACTGTCAGCCAGTTAACTTTAACCGCGGCAGAAAGTTAACCGCATTTTCCAGTGAGGGGGAATTCTAGGTCACGTGACCAGCAGAGTAGCGACGGCAGGGAAACATGATGGTGCACCTCTCAGCAAGCGTCGCTCGCTTTGGAAGTACTACCATAAAATACAGACTATGCGCCTCCCCTCGTGTAAACTCCGCATCCCATTTTATGAAAATTTATTATTTTTGTGGCCGCCATCTTGAATGTTAATCCCGAGTCGAGCAAGGGCCCCCTCCCTATTTTGATTGGATAATCTCAAAATTTAAAAATAACACTTGCTTCGTTTTTTTTTTTTTTTTTTTCGTTTTTTTTTTGTGGTATGTCATAGTTGTTGCACTGTCGGGCACGTTTGTCAGCAATGAATGGTGCAAAAGGGCTTCCGCTTTTGCAGGAGCAATGATCTTGCCCCATTTCTCGAATTATTTTTCAATTCTGGCCAGTCCTAAGCTTAAAGGTATGCGGTAATTGTCAACATGGCAACGTCTTCGGAATCCTTGTGGATTGTTTTGACTTGATCAGCTGGACATTGATGGCATTCAGAAGACAAGATACCAATTTCCACTGGAGCTGAAGTACGCGATTTTCATTTTTGTAAAGAAGGTTTTATGTACAGTTCTTACATGCTGGCCCACCGTACTGCCATTGTGCTGGCCGCCTTTCACTGCTCACTTCTTCCTTATCATTTCTAGCACTAAACTTTTCCCTCTTTCGCATGGGGAAGGAAATTTCAACGATGTTTGTTTGTACTTCAGACAGCCGAAAAATTGCATAATTTGCCAGACACAGGTGGATTTAATTTTACTTGAAGAGGCACTGAAGTCGATTCTGAGATCGTCCTTTTGTGGTGGCAACTCAATCTAGACACTGTATGCATCCCAACAAACCCGAAACCACAATCGTGCGTGGCTTATTTCCTCGTTAAAAGCGTGTTCAAAGATCGCGACACACCCTCTTTTGGAAGAATTTTCTTCCGAGGGAAGTGGTCGACGAAGCGCGTTTGTCGGCGAGTTGCAAGCGATTGCTGTGTAGCAACTGTGTACCTGTCGGACTCTCTTCGAAACAAGTTACAGTGTAGACCGCATATATCGTATGTCGCGGGAGTCGCAAAAATCCGCACTATAAGCGGTACCGCGTTATAACCAAAACATCAATTTTTCAGGCCAAAATACATGCCATGAGACTACTTACCTTTGTAAAAGAATTTACTTTATGTTAGGTGAAAAATAAAGCTTAGTTTGAGGAAAGTCTTTATTTCACCAGACTAGAACAGTTCTGTCTCAAGTGTGTCACACATTTTGAAAGAAATGAGCGACTTTTGCCTGGCGCAGCCTTTTAACCGCGTCGCGGGTTGCGGACGGACGTTGCGAGCGTTCAGGATTGCTAACCCTAATCACTTTTCTTCGGCGATGAAAACGCGTGAAAATTCGCATCCTTTATACGGTACGCGCCAGTAATACCTTCAACTTGAGCACAGGCATGAAATGCTCCAAATAAGAAATCCGGGCGATGTTCGAAAACACAGAAGGCACCACTCTAGTCGAAGTGAAGAAACACGACGACACGGGCGTTTCTGCCGTCTTGAGAGTGCCGCCACGACATCGCCGCACGAGTAGGTGGATCTTCCCTTCTAGTACGTGCTGGGTTATCATAACGACACACAACGAAAATTCACAGTCAAGGGTAGCGCTTTTACGCGGAACGATGAGCCTCCATCACGCAATCTACGTCGACGATCAAAACCAATGCCATGTTTGCGGATAGACGCAGCCGGCCCGCGATCGGAGAGGAGGAGAAGCGTTGTAATAGAGGTTGGGGGGGGGGAAAGGGGAGAGCCAATAGTGTGTACGCACTGCCGGCATGCAACGCGCGCGAACACTTCTCCTCGACCTGCGATTGGTCTGTCGTTGCGGTTGTTTCCAACCATCGCAGCGGAGGGACGCGCGCACGAGAACGACACGTGCATGCGTCCCTCCGTCGCTATGGCAACTGCAGCCTCTCTCTTCGCATCTCCCGGTTTCTTCGAGCAACCTCCTTGCCCCGCGTGTGCCGCTCGCGGCTCGCGCCGTTATCTAGCGCCGCAAAGGGAAGCGTGCTCGCTGCGCTGGTCAGTCGGCATGGCCGCCGGGCTCTTCCAGAAACCGCACTATAACCGGTATTTCCCTTCGCGCGCCTGCATTTTAAGCGGTATGTAAATACATGGAGTTCTATGGGAGGCGAACCGGTGGTTTAAAAAAGCCGCGTTATACCCGGTCCTGCACTATAAGCGGTTACGTTGTAAGTGGTCTATACTGTACAATAAAATCATTCAGAATCTCCTGTATTTTAGGGCTTTCATTGGTCCACACAAAGTGGTCTGCGTCAAAAAAGAGCCCACATGTTTTACTCTTGCCCTGAAATGAATGGGCGATATCTTTTAATATAGGACTTGGTATATGCGGTAACTAACACCTTTTAAACAATATAAGATCAAAAACAACTTTTTTGAAAAATGACCTCAGTGCCCCTTTAAGGGGGGACACTACCCAAAAAGTGAATGTTTGAACCACTTGTCTGATTTAAAGGGGTTATGACATGCCAAAAATAAAATTTGAGATAACTATACTGCTAGGACCTATTGTATGTTCCTATAATCCTGCTCAATTTGTTTTGAAAATGGTGCGATAGTTTTGTGGATAAATCGATTTATATGCGGGCACCTCGGAGGGGCAGATCCGGGCGGACCTGGAGGCTGATGACGTAGCCAGCCTCCAGCGCGGTGTCTCCTTGCACGCACTCACAGACTTGGCTCTCTTGGCGTATTGAGCCTCAGCTTCTTCGTTTACCTTCCACGTTTCGAGCCTGCGGTCCGTGACGATTACGTCTACGGCATCGCTCGCCTTGTCAAAGTGTTCAACATTGATCGCAGCAGCGATGAGAGTGATTGCTATCAAGAGATGCTGGAAGCTGTTCCTTGTGACTGCGACCCGCCGGCGACCAGCTCGAGCGACGACGAGCTACGGACGAACTCGCCGTGGTCGCCGTTGTCCGGGGATATCTTGCAGGTGCATGCAGGGTGGAAGGTCAAGGGGCCGGGGGCGAGAGCGAGAATAGCTTTCGGGTTACCGGGTTGTGCGAGCGGTTTTGATCGTACCGCAACGAGGAAAGCTTGGGCGATCATAGGGGCGCTTAGAATGAGAGAGTGTTCAGGGTCACGTGGTTTATGGACACCATGCTTGACTAACTTGGGCAGTGTTGCCTGGTCGACAGATGAAAATGATAAAAAATCGTAAATTGAATATTGCAATTACCAGGGCTTTAAAAATCGCGTAACTTGGAGTATATACAAAGTAGCCTATGAGCATTCCATTTCAAGAATAATCTATCCGTTTAATTTTCGTGTCATAACCCCTTTAAATGACATTTACAGGGCAGGTTTCTGTTGACGTTGAAAACATTTGTGCCAAATTTTGTTAACCTGGGTGAAGTACAAAAAAAAATTCCAAAAGTTCAAAGATGAAAGTGGGCGTGTTTGCGTAGGAAAACTATAGTTTTAAAATTACTTATAAATTTGTCATTTTCGTATGTTATATTGCTTTAGGACAGTTCAGAGCAGATAGCTATGGAGCTATATTTCTACATTATACCAACTTCCATGACAAAAAAGCCACTAAACACAACTGCTCTTTTTTTCTCACCAGAGAGTCATACTTGTCGCGATGGTGAGACTGGTAGTGTCGACGCAAGTAGTATTTTTAAATACTGAAAGCGCTTATTTACAGTCAAGGCATAACGCTTCATCCTTATGTTGTACAAATAAATAATCATTTGTCCACTGATCATTGAATGTCCGGCATTCCAAATCTATTTTTTGCTTCTTGCCGCATTTAGACAGTGACATGTTGCAGACAAACAGTCTGAAAAAAAAGAAATGAAAAAAAAGATGTACTTGTTTAAAGGCGAATTCTAGAAAACAAATTTATGTGAGTAACACGTAATGTTGAAGCTTACCTTTCAAGCTGTCGATAGGGCCCTTGAGACGATCGGACTGCCCGAACAGACGCAAAGGAGTGGCTGTTCTATTGAGTCCAAGCAAAGTGCGCACCATTTTGGCGTCAGTGGCTTTGTTCTGATTGGTCGTGTAGCAAGTATCCAATCAGAACGAGTTTCGCAAGTGACGGTCACAAAGAGCATTCTAATGCCAACAGTTTCACTTCTGGACCAGTCAAGTTCGTATTGTATCCCACCTTTGTGCTAGGATATCCGTGAAGATATCTACACAAGTGTAAGGACATCGAACTGGCCAACGGGTAGTGCTCTTTGTCCTTGTTTAACCTCAGTGAAGGTCAAAAGAGGCGTACAAAGAGAGAAAAAAATGTGTGGGGGGAGGGGGAGGGGAGAAGGCAGGCAACGGGCAGTGAATTAGTCAACTTTATCTTTGTTTTTTCTTTTTTAGCTTATTGCGGTTTGGTGGGGGGGGGGGGGGGGGGGGTTGGGGGGTTGGGGGCCGCATGATACTGCCTCGCGGGCGGGATCCTGCCCGCAGGCCACTGGTTGCCGACCACTGCCGTAGGGTAATGAATACACAGCAAACCACTCCCAGTTGCGAAATGTTGTGCCCGTAAAATATTCCCCAAACCTGCAATACACAAATTTTGCACTGTTTCTGTCAATAGTATTTAATAAAAAGAAAAAGTTGTTTGCTGTAAATAGGAAACAAAGCATTACCTTATCTTCCAGACTATATAGTCTGTGAACGATAAATGTTTAAAAGTTGAAATTCTGTGTGGTGCAGACTACCTACAAATGCAAACTATTAAAAAAAAAATCTATTCTTTTCTGGTTTGTTTATTGTGATAAGACGTAAAGTATTTTATGGATAACTGGGCATATTAATGTTGATTTATGTACGATACAAGCTGCTTTTTTAGCTAATACAGCAGACATTTGTCAAGGTGTGCTGTCTATGATACTTTTTAGGTTCAGATTGGATACTAAGTGCGGAATATGCATGGTGTGAGGTCTGTCTAGTCAAAACTTTTATTTTTGACCCCAAATTTGTTTTTGCGGACTATACACCGGGCACAGACTATAGTGCGGCAAATGCGGCAATTACTTTTGTTTTACAAAATTTTGAAGGAGTCATTTAACGTGCGATGTGCGAGCGTCCCTCAACTGCATTGCCCCACTGCGTGCAGACGAAATTGGAGCAGTTGCGGCTGGACCTGGAGGAGGTGCGCAAGTCTCGGGAGGCCCTGGAGGCAGTCAAGAAGGAGGCCGAGGACAGGGAGAACCAGGCGCTCCAGAAGTACAGGGACATCGATGCCGGTGGGTGCCACCAGGGGGCAACGGGTGGGGCGCCAGCTTCCAGAAAGGCTAGATTTAAGATAGCGAGCAACCAAAGCCGTGGTGGGCATTAGCAATCTAATGCTGGGCGCCTTCTGCGGAAGATGCGTGCCGAAGTGGAAAACAGGCAAAAAGGCAGAGATGCTTACAGACGATAGCTGCTTTCGCCACCTCCTCATGGCTCATACTGCAAACGCAGCCCGTAAACCAGGTGACCCCGAACAAGCGGTCGGAAACTTTCCGAATTACAAGCCCTCTACCAGCTTTGCCTTCCACGTTTTAAAGGGGTGATCGAACAATTTTTACTGCTTTAAAGGGGCCATGCAACGATTGTACAGAGAAGCTGTTATACGCTACGGTCTGGAAAAAAATGCATCCTCACATGTCAACAAAAAACTCCCCATTGGTCGTGGCAAGCATGAATAAAGAAAAACAAAAAAATAGAAGCCGTCTTAGAAGTCGTCCTAGACGTCGTCCTCGAGGTCGTCCTAGAAGTCGTCCCAGACGTTGTCCTTGAGGTCATCCTCCAGGCGTCGTCCTTGAGGTCGTCCTAGACTTTGTCCTTGAGGTTGTCCTAGACATCTCTAGGCATCGTCCTAGACATCGTAATGATAACCGCTTCGCTGGTCCTCCATCTTCACGTGAAGTGGAAGGGCTCTACAATATTTTAATGTGAAAGCATTAACTTTCTCATAGAGCGGAGCCGGTGGTGTCTGTAACCACAAACAATGTGAGGAGCCGGCGGCGTCTGTAACCGCAAGAAACGTGAAAGTCCCAGCTAAACGGCTCCTAGATAGCCATTGGCTCTCGAGGAGCCGTTTCGCATAGTTTCAAGGAACGCCACCCCACAGATGAGCCTTCTTCCTGGTGCCGGAATTTTTGTACTCTGTGCAAATACCGCTTAGAACAAATTTCCGATGTTAATGACCTGTGAAACACGTGTTCATTTTTCACCACACGCAAAAAAAGACGCCGAAAAAAAAAAAAAAATATTGAGCGGTGTTTATCCCCTAACTCGCAACCAGAACAAGCGGCCACGTGATCTGGAGTCGATTATATGCTGCCAGTGTTAATCATAGCTGCGCGCTGGGGTTGACAAAGCACAGGGCACACATTGATTTCCAGACATTTTTACAGTTTGGCTATTGTCGTCATTGCAGTGATTGGACATCGGCCACTACTCGAATGCTTGTTGAGCTATATATTATCACGAGCCCAAATCAAGTGCCCGAGCATTCAATTTCAAATATTGTCACTGGGGAATGCTGCGATTCCCCAGCTACGTCATCAAGTTCTGTGAAGGAGAGATTGAAGGAAAACGTTGGCTTTCATCCTTGAAATGACACCTAAACAAAGGAGTTTCTTGGTCAGTGGCGTTGCGTGCAAGTGTACTTGGGTACCACTAGGGCCAGTAAGTTAGTGTAAAGTAAAAACATTCCAAGCGAATATCGTTGCACGGCCCCTTTAAGAGTTTGCAGCTCGTATTTTTTTATGTCCCTTGGCCACAAGTGCGAGAAGATGTGCCACTTTTCGCCCAAGTACTGGGATTCCGCTGCGTAACCACATAAGAGAAACATAATTTTTTCCGAGCCGCAGGTGGCGGTGTAGGAACCACAATACGACATCATTCGGAGTGGGGGGGGGGGTTGTACAGGCAAAAAAAAAAAAGGGGCAAAAAAAAAGTGCACAAGTTTTTGTGACTCCATCTATTAAAAGTCAACAGAGCCATTTCCTTTCCATCGCTACCCTCCCCATCTTTCCTGTGGCGAACCGTATTTTGTCTGGATCGCTCGCTGCGATCTTGAACGATGCTAAGCGGGTGCAGTGCTCTGTCGTCGCCGAATCGGACATTAAAAGGTTGACAGTTGCGGGGAAAAAGGGTTGGGGACATCGAAGACAGAACCGAACGTGGTGCCCTGAGTGACGTCGCTGCGCACCTTGCTCAAAAGACTGTGAGAGTTGAGGGGCACCCTGACCTTCAATTTGTTTTTATTATTTTTTCACAACAGCTAGCGCACGCAAGAAAAGATGGTGTTCTCTTCATTCTGTAGGTGACAGAACAATTCCCGCAATTACATGGCCAATTTGTGAAAGTGGTTGCATAGCCCCTTTATAGTGGCGATGCAACAATTTTTGTATACTTTCAGTAAGTATCACATAGAATATTTCATTACAATCGTAACCTATGAACCGTACACTAGCTGTTCTCTCCAAGCAATGGCAGTCCCAGAAAAAAAAAAGAAGCGAAGCGTTCACCCCCTCAACTTGTGGCCAGAACAAGTGGCCCCATCATCTGGTGCCAGATATATGTTGCCAATGTCGCCAAGCACATCTTAAAGGGATGCTGAACGGAAATTCTATATTCTGCAAAACACGGGGGCAAAAGCGTGCAACGGGATGCTACAAACACCAAAACATCACTCATACGGCGATATCTCGAACGGATGACAGTCTTTTTAAAAAAAAGGAGGTGCATTTGACAGACATGTTCCCTTCTTCTTTCTCCGAGAAGGAGAAGGAACGGCCTTGCGTCTTCTCCACCTCGCAGCCTTGAGGGGGCGAGGTGTAGAGAGGATTAAACGAGATATCTTGGACGTCACGCGCCTCGTCAGCCTCGTTCAATCTCGACTTCTTTTTTCAGAAAGGTGGCCGTCCATTCAAGATATCGCCTTACGAGTATATTGCAGGGATTGTAGCGTCCCGCTTACAACTCCTGCATTGTTTTCTTTAAATCCAAATCTCGGTTCACCATCCCTTTATGGAGAAGATGGGCAGATGCGAAAAGGGCCTCTATTCCGACATACTACCATATTTTCCGGGAGTGTAGCCCGTAGAGGCAAATTTCGGCTGAAAAAATGTTTTTCCCTAGATATTCCGCAGCTGGTGCCTAGTCCACACATAAAAGAAATTATACACAGCACACCTTGACAGCTAACTAGCTTGTTAGCTCGCTGAGAACCTTGTATCATTCATAAATCATGATTAACATACTCTGCCATATATAAAGCCTTTTGCGCATTGTCAATAATGAACAACCCAGAAACAAAAACTTTCAGCCTTTCCACTCTGGCGAAGAAGGAGGACCAGCGGAGCTGTACCATGGAAAGTGATGGCCGGCCACAAGTGGGCAAGCCAGTGTGGAAAGGCTGCCGCCATCTATGAGCGACGGCTGCAACCAGATACATAACTTGTCGCCGTCATTCATAGATGGCGGTAGGTGTCCAGAGTTCGGTGTCTTTATTTCTTTGCGGGGGTCACGATCCTGGGTAAACTAGCCCTTAACAGCTCCGCTGTAAAAACAAAAAAAAGATCCTTGTATAGGGAGTATAGTGCAATCTACTTATAACGATAATGAGAAAACCCAAAAATTCAATCATTATAACTGATTATCGTATCTGGGCTAGAAACTGATTGTGTCTAGTCTAGAAACTCGAAAAATTGATTGTTGTAAGCGATACATCGCTATATGTGGTATTGTTATAAGTGAATTGCACTGGCAACTATGGCTGTGTGCGCAAGTGCTGAGCGAATGCTGACGACGAGCTTCCACATTTCTTTTGCAACGTGCATTCCGCACCATCGTGATTGCCGGTCTTAGCAGGCTATTAGTATAAGCTCGTTCTGAGCATGCGCTCTAAACATCGCCCTCAAATATGCCATCCAGTGAATACCCCCATAGTCTACACGACAAAACATTTGAACTTTTTGACATGTATAGTTTGGAAAATATGGTACAGACGATGATGTTTGTACCGTCGAGGCACAAAACGCGTAACCAGTTTTATCTGCAACATCGCTGCGACTCGACGCACAATACTGTATTTATTCAAAAATAGCTCAACCTCTTCCTGAACGGACCGGTCTTTCTAAATTTCCGCAGAACCTGCGAAGACCAGTGATTACGACTTGCGAAAGAAGCCGGCGAATGGCGAACCAGAGAACATTCGGATGTCAAAAAGAAATGCGATCCACACAGATCTCATAACTGCACTCTGACGTTATCGGTGCCTTGTCATTTGCCGGGCCTCTTCCGTAAGTCTAAATGAACAATTCGTCTTGAGCGTTGCAGAGAAACACACGCGCAGGCCTTGCCCATAAAGTGGTTGACCTATTCTTTTAAAAACTACGGTACATTCTTTGTTGCCACAGTCTCTGCGACAATACTGCGGGAAAGGGGTGAATTTTGTAACTAGCTTTTGCGGAGAAACTTTTTTGCCGTGGTCACGTGCCACAGCTGCAGGCTACCTGCTTTCGTTGTCGTCTCTGCCTGCGCTTTCAACCGATGGATCACTCCGCGTGCAGAGAAGAAGAGGGAGCAGGAGGAGCTGGAGATGCGGAGGCACCAGGAGGAGGAGAAGGCCAATGCGGAGGAGGCCTTCAATGCCCTCGACCTCGACATGGACGGAGTGTGAGTCCCAGCATGTGCGTTTTCTAAACGGGCTTCTAAGGGGCAGGCGCTGGTCTTGGCAGGTGAAAAAACTACAGAAAAAGTTATCTTCAAACTATTTTTTATTGAAACATGGTAAGTAGGGTCACACTGGCAAAAAGCAACAAAATAACATGGTATTCTACAGATAAGCTTGGTTAGAACACAGAGACAGTAGTCCCATGGAGAAAACTCTTCAACTTTCGGTTCAAATTTTGGACTATTGATAGAGGGGGGACCACTGTTTATTGCATCAAGTTTTGTACAGGAAAATGAGCCATTGTAAATCTAGCCATGAAAAAAACCACTGCTCTAGTTTTTTAGTTCTCTAACAGTGCGAGGGGGCAGCTAAAGGTTACATCTGACCACACCTCCCCACGCAGCTGCAGGGGGGTGCGGCGGAATGGGATGGAAAAGAAAACAGCTTTCCAGTGTCGATGTAAAGACTTTAAGTGGTTTCAAAGTATCAACGTTTATTGAAGCAATGCTTATTTTCAAGTTTTGTTGTGGGACAGTTAGTATTATTAATGGCAAGGCAGCTGGAAAAATAATATTCAATACAGGTGAGCTCTTAGGAGTTTAGGGCAGGGTTTTGTACGCATAAGATTTGTTTTAATGCGGGGGCGTTAAGGAGCTTGTGTTGCAGGAAAGCCTGCATCGGTTGCGCGACAACAAAATCACGGACGCACAAATCTCGATTGGTCGATGGGGTCATGGCATCACAACCACGTGACCTCGTGCAGGAATTTTAAACAACTCGCAACGCTCATGGGAAACGTGATGTCGTGCTTGGAATGGAAGTGATTAAAAGACAAGGCATGCAATGCGAATTAAAGTTCACCACATGTCTCAAATGATTTCACTTTATAAAGTAATTCATCTGCCTTAAAAGAAAAATTCGAAGAATTTTAGGCGGGGTTTGAATCCACGACCTTTCACTTGCAAGCCAGACACGCTACTAAATAGGCCACCATGTCTTTTTTTTTTTTTTTTTCTTTATTGCGAATAGGCCACCGTGTCTGTTGCACTTCTTGCTCACTGGCACGAAGAGCATGAAATGCAAATGAGAAGACAATGCGAATGGTTCCCAATAATGCTATCACATTCCACTCTTAAAGGTGAAGCTTTTTATATTAAAGCTAAAAAGTTAAAAAATTTGACAAACAGCAAAAATTAAGCTCTGAATTTCTGAGAATTAGGCATATATCATAAATAAACTCCTATAGACTTAGAATTTTTGGCCGAAAAGGAACTCCGATAAATGCCTTACGAATATGACAAGAAATCAACTCCGCAAACAGTGAAGCCTGACTAAAAATCACAAAATAATCTTTTCTGATTATTGCACTCGGAAAGTGCACGCTAATTGAGTAATGACTCAATTAATTTTGATACTCCTTTGGCCATTGTTCGAACTGTCTGGTGAAATTTCGACTCCCTGATCGCTACCCACACAGGGAAGCTTCCCCTGCGACGTATTTGCTTTTGAGTATTAACCTGGTGTAGTTCAGTGCTTGGGTGTTTGTGCAATATCGTTAAAGGGGCATTCACACGGGGGAGAAACGCCTCCCTTTGCTCTTGTGGATTCCCATCACGTGGCAACGTCGCGCCTATGCGCGGGGCTGCGCTGACGTACACATCACGGGAGGACCGTTTGTGCAGCCCGAGCTTTTACTCGAGCTGCACAAACGGTCCCCGTCTTGGCGCGGGAGCTCTTTGCAATCGGCGGTAGTCTGTTTGCACGTCCGGCAACTTTACAGATTTTGCTCCCCGGGATCTGGGCGGTAACATCAAGATCGCCTAACTTGTTGCGGTTTGCGCCGTTGCGCACGTCGACCGAAGTACCCGAGGAAGTCTTCGATTTTCATCAATGCTGTCCACAAGCCACTCCTTGTATGATTGGTTTTGGATGCCACATTTTGTGTTGCATCAACCCATTTTAGAAGCATTTATTTTTTTAGCAGGAAGCAGCTTGTCATCTTCTGCATCTAAGGGTGCTGCTGCTATAATCGCATATCGTCGTTTTACGTACACCTTCATTTCTCTGCTTGGCAGTGCACACCGAGCCCCGTTGTCGAGAGTGTGACACTGCTAAATGCGTCTGATAACACGTGCATCTCTCGGCTCCTCGCCGTTTTTGTGAATGCTGAAGTTGGGGATGGAGTCCTGCTGGGTTTTGCCGATCACCGACGTCACGCACATCCGTCCCCGAAAACGTTCCCCGTGTGAATACTCCTTAAGTTTGGAGAACACTGTTCATTGAAGGGAATGATTCATCACCGGTGCCCTTCAATATTGGTAAGGTGCCCGGAACGCCTCTTCGACTGGTGCGCTTAGCGTCCTTATTGCCCGTGCATTGAAAGCGGTCAAAGTGGCAACAAACAAGGTCAAGGAAGCCGACGTGTTGTGCTGTCGGACGTCGCAACATTGGTGGTGTTGCCAACGCAAGTGTCGTCGTTGCCGTGGCGTCTAAACTCCCGGCTGCCAAAGCTTCTGTGGACTGTTGAACCGAAGAGTGACTTGCAGTACAACAGGTGTCTGTCCACGTCTAAGGTGGCCGAATTCTGGGAAAGTAGTGCCATTGCCTTCCCTGCTTCTAGCAGGACCAAGCAGAGGCAAACATACGGACGGCCGAAACCTCGCAAGGCGATTGGTTGAATTATGCGTGTTGCCTTGCAATCACCATTTTGGTCCTCTAAAACCCTCAAAGCTTCGAAAGGGTCGTTTTGAACCGGCCGTGCCAAGATTGTGAAGGCGTGTCGGTGCACTAGAAGCATTCCTTGCGAATATGAGTGCCTTTGGCATTATATGTGTAATCAACCAATCACTCTGGCTTATCTCTGCAGATCTCTTACGATAATATTGCTCTTCATGTGCAATTCACAATGGGAAAGTTATTTGCCAAGCACTGACACACATGTAGCGGTAGTGGAAAGATGTGCTTTTGTTTCGCTGGTGTGTGGGGAAAAAAATCTCGGTATACGAAAAATGGAGAGCAACCTGTCGCCGGGAGTTTAAATCGGCTCAGCAAGACTGGAGACGTCAAAAGGGAATGGCTCGGCCAAAATGGCGACTGTACGGGGACCTTGGCGCCACCTTCTCAAGATCCAGTGGCTTTATTCACCCTCGCTGTTGTGCCATATCTAGGACTGCAGTCCGCAACAGCGGGACACTTTAATGACGTCTCGTGGAAATTGCGGGACCTCGTTCAATGACATGGTAGACACTCCAGTCAGAGATGTGTTCGATGCATCGTAGTACCTGGGGGGAAATCGGATTTCCGGTTGATATATTCTGTGTCTTGTGTCGGCTTACTTTCAGGCTTACTGCCAAGGAGCTCCAAGAGAACCCCATCTTTGACCAGAACCGGGACAATACCGTTTCACTCGAGGAGGCCAAGGTATGTGTGTGCAGGCCGGTTTAACCCCTTAGCTACCACTTGCTTTTACCAAAAATGCTTCAAAGCCGCGAATATTTTTGAATCTATATTGTTTCAAAGCATTTGTTTCTGATCAGAACGAGTACTGGCAAATCATATTTTAACTTCTTTTGTGACTTCGCAGTATAAACATTGTTATTGATATACAGGGCGTTTTTTTTTTTTTGCTTCAAAAGTTTGTTTTAACAAAGCCACGAAAGCTGCATTAGCTCGGTGAGTTACACGGTCAGGGGAACATAACATAAGGGGCTAACGTCGCGGTAAGTCGGATTATTAATGCAAATTGGTTAATGAACCTTATAAGCGAAAATAAACATGGTTCCATTTCAAAATTTGCCGTTGGTTATTGTAAACAGCTGAAGGCTGGCTTAGACACCTGCAACGAGCGTGTTAGCTACAACCGCATCTGTTGCGACCGAAACAACCTCTGCATCGCGCGTACACACTCCTGCTACCACCGCAACAAGCGCTGCGGGTCGTCAGCACGGTTGCCACTTCTCCGTCGGCTGTTTCCACGGTGCCTCTAAAAAGAAAGGGATGCGCCGCCACTCACAGGCGCAACAAAAAGTTAGACAGACAGTCTTTTATAGCCTCAAGCTTTATTAATTTTTCTAGGATAGGCACACTGAGCTGTGTGAACGAAAAAAAAGAAGAGGATGCAGTACGCCGTCTTGGACGACCACAACTTTAACGCGCGATTTTACCGATAGTGCAAATCTCACCATACGGTTTTTGTATGATTATAGAAGTGAATGTAATTTTAGTGGCAATACAGCAACATAGAGATGATTTCGTGATCACATAGACGTTGTGAGTGTTAGGAATGCTAACGCTAACCACTTTTCTCGGGTGGTGATACTGTACACACCCATAATGTCTTGAACTTAAGCCCACGCATAGAGCACGCAAAATAACAAATCCGGGCGGCAGTTGAGGACACAAATACTAAAAAGGTAAACAGACCCGATGACGCAAACGCTTCTGCCGTCTCGAGGGTGCCGCCACGACGTCGCCGCCTGACTAGACTGATCTTCCCTTCTAGAACGTGCTGGTTTATCGTTGCGACGTGTGGCAAGAATTCACTGTCAAGGGTAGCACTCTATGTGGAACGATGTGCTTCCACCACGCGGACCACGTCAATTACCACAGACGCCACGTTTGTGAGCAGATGGCAGGAACCATAAACAGCGTGCAATGTGTGCAGTTGGGGTCTCCTCTACCTACGATTGGTCGATCATTGTGGTCACTGTTTATTTTTAAATGTAGCAAAAAAGTTTGGCACGGCTCAACTCCTTGTGTTATAAACGAACACAAACAAAATGGTCGTTTAGCGCTTCGTTGCCGCGACAACTCGTCGTTCCAACAGGTTGCACTTGTTCGTAAACGTGATCGCCCTGAACGCAAGTGGGCCTTAGATCCCTAACTTTAAAAGGATTTGGGCATGTGGGAAGTGCAGTGGTACACCAGAGTTATCACTTGTGCAACAGGCTCATGGCTGGCAGTTCATTAGCAAACTTTTGTTCACTCATTGCGACTTTTAGCCCCCTATATTATCTCCCCCTTGTCAAGTACCTCACCTGCACAGATTGCAGCTATGTCCTTTTCACTTTCTCTTTAAATAAATCTATTTGAATTAAAATGAACCACCCTCTATATTAGGTGTTTCACTGATTATTTACTCTAACAAGACATCAGAAATTTTTGGTATCAAGCTACAAGCCATACTGTACATGAACAGATTTGTTCAGGGTTTTGCGCCTGCTTCCCAGCATCATTTGCACATCATCTGTTGCACTTTCATCACTGGAGCACTCTCATTTAACAGGAGCCATTCATCGTCGTTTGACTCAGAATCAATGGAGAAATATTGTTCTGGTTATTTCCTCCACATGTGACTAAATGTGAGAATGCAGCGTTGCGTAAGAAGCTTTTCCGAGCAAGTTGGTGCAAAGCGGTGAAGCCCACTTTACTATGTGCCCCTCCTGCATATTTGGTCCTGGACCTAGGAAGCACCCTTCCCCGACTTTACGAGATTTTCTCTAAATTTTGGGTAGTCACTTGCTTGATACCTTACGGCAGTTACCAGTTCACAATTGTATGCACCTATACACTATTTTCCTTTAAAGCTGGCATTGCGGTCGAAGCTACATGCTCGTTGGGTCAATCAAACGTCTGCCTTTCACCACGGGATCACGCCTATACCCGGGTGCGGGAAGCAGGGACAGGTGGCGAAAGGGAGGCAGCTGATTGGTTGGGCGAGTGCGTAGCTTCCACCTCATTGTCAGCTTGGGGGTGAATGAAGTATAAGTGCTTTGCAACCGTCCTGTTCACAGCCGGAACTCTGAATTGGGGGAGGGTCCTTAATTGAGTTTCGTTTGTCCTCTCAGTTTTTCCTGCACATGAAAGATGAGATGAAGTTGGATGAATTTGTGCTGACCGGCTGGATGATCATGAAGCCCATCTACGCAATGAGCCAGGTGAGGTTCCTGTTCGATGTTGGTGGCTTGATTTGCCGTATCAGTCCTTACCATTGAGAGCGTCTGCTGCAGAATCTCATTTAATTACGTAAATTAAGATAGCCTTTCTGGTTTTGAGATCATTTTATTTAAAAATGTGTCTGCAGAGTTTGGGACACAAAGGTTTGAACTTCTGCACCCCTTAAGACACTTCTTGGCAACAAAACACTTCCTTCGTACCGTGTACAAAATAGCAGCGCCAGACACAGCCGCAGACCACAAAAAAATTGTGGCATGCCACTCTTTCGTGCTAATTGCAAGCGGAGCAGCCACTGTTTCTTGCACTGCAGTCACAACTAAACTCGAGTAACATGTTTGAACCTGCACAGGAGTAACTGGAGAGACAGCAATCTCGTACAAAAGTGCCGTTAAGACGGCCAATGGAAGTTGTGATTGCAGTGCGGATAACATTTTAATCACCCTCGTACTTGGTCCATTTGTCTTTGCTATCCCCCGAATTCAACAGAATTGTAATTGCTGAGTAGTTGTACATGCCCTTGTATGGACCCGCTGGCTGTATTGGGGCATTGCCAGGGAGCAAAAATGAATGAATAAAATACTCCACGATGGAACGGTTTGCTCGATCAGGCGACTCCGATCCCCGACGCGCCGGAAGCGACGACGCCCATGCCGCCGGCTGACAAGGAGGAGGAGGATAAGGAGGCGGAGCCTGGGAAAGAGACGGAGCAACGGTCCACGGTAAGAAGAGACACTCTAGTTCGGCGTTGCGTCAAATCAATGTGCACGTTGACCCTTTCTTGTTCCGCCTGGTGGCTTGCCAGTATCACAGGTTTACAACTTGCCATCTTTGTCAAGTATCTGTACAAAACTGGAATGTGCCTCTGTCTAGTGTATTTCGCATCCTGTTCTGCAGCACAATACATGAATCCAAAAAAAAAAAAAAACATTTTAAATGTAACTTTTTTTTTATTTCTGCCCAGTTTTCTAGATTTATTTTTTGTGTTCAATCCTAATCTCAAGTTAATTTGCATTGTCATAAAGAAAGTTTTGGTATGTGTTCTCTGGTTTGCCTTGGTTGGGACATGAGTGTCAAAAGATAAATTTTATGCTCAAAAAATATTTTTGTAGAGCAATATTGACTGTGCCAACCGTGGTTTAGTCAGTAGCCACGCATTTGGGGCTCGTGGAGGAGAGGTAGATAGGATTCACCTTCACGTTGAGGTGGAAAGAGCGAAAGACCATCTCGTTGACTGTGTGCGCAGAATTTTATAAAAATCTCGCCATCAATATTGCTCTAAAAAATTTTTTTTTTCGCTTAAAATTATTTTTTGACAAGCGTGTCCCAATCGGACTGTTTAAGAAAAAAGTTTTTTTTTTTTTTCAGGGGCTTTTTAATTCAAGGTATTGTGCATCTTTTCGTTTCGGCAATGCACGAACGGAATTGGGAATGGGCTGTCAAATCCACGGACCGATCGTGCATGCAAAAGACTATTCTGTCGACCAGTCAATTGAGCGAGTGACGATTTCACTGACCAATCACACGCACGCACATGACGAATCACCAACCCATCACGCAAATGACGCTTTCCTCAACCAATTGCACATGCAAGCGACAAATACATTGTCCAATCATACGTGAAAATGACAAATCCGCCGGCCAATCGCAGTATGAATGTCAAATTCATCTACCGATTGCACATGCAAACACTGAATTTGTCAGCCAATCATACTTGCATTTGACAAGTCTTTTGACCAATTGCACATGCCAACAAAAAATCCGTCGACCAATCGCTCGCAGGAGGAAGAGGAGGCCGAGGAGGATGTGTCTACGGAGCAGGACGAGGACGAAGAGGACCTGGAGCCTCCCGAGTTCCCTCCCAAGGACAAGGAAGCCGCCGAGCCTGCAGAGCCGTCCAAGTACGACCCGGAGACGCAGGAACTTATTGATGGTGAGGCCGCGTCTTGCTCTACTCGCCGCGCTTGTCAACACCTCCGTCGGCGTCTTGCCTCGCAGCCATACGGCGTATTCGCAAGACTGATTTTTATGGCAACAGCCAATAGAGGGAACCTCCCCGGGAAGCTGCGTTGCCGTCCTTCGCGAAAACTCCCTGCGTTTACAGTGATGATTGCTGTAGCCGACATTTCGTTGTGCCGGCGCTTGACATGACCATATGAGCAGGCGAACTTGCACGCCATATTGCTAGACCTCAGAAAGTTTTAGTGGGTCCGAAAAACGCGACCTTCAGTTGTGGTGTGCCGAGGAGTGGAATCGAGCGCAGCCGAAATGGCCCGAAAATTCTCAGAATCTTGATTGGGAGGAGACGCAGAAACGGCAAAGGCAGCACGATAGCGAATTACGCGTGTGCCGAGCTGCCATTGCTCTGACACGCGTTACGCAATAGAGTGCTAAATCCAGTCAGATGTTTTTTGTAACCATAAATAGGTCATCAATTTTCCAGTATTTATTTATAAGGGAAGTCGGCAGACAATCTTTGGTGTTCATGTATTTAAAAAAATAATCAGGTGTTTTTCAGAAATTTGTTTACCCGGGAAAAAAAGTTTTATATGAGAAAACTGCAGTCAACAAACTCCCCCCTCCCCCAAGTACGTGGGAGTAACTTTTTTTTTTTTCCTTTGAATGGGATACCTGTAAGTGCTGCAACTTTGGCATCTGGCCCCAACCGCTAATGCTACGTTTTGGCAGAGACCGAGAATTTAGCAGTGCAAAAATTATTTTTGCAGTGAGAAAAAGTTCTTTCTTACTCCAAACACCCTGCATTTTAGATTCAGCACAGCGGCTGGTTTGTCCGATTTGAGGATGGCTTGTGCCTTTTCGATTGCAGCCGCCAAGAAAGCCCGCGACGAGCACAAAGAAGCCGAGGACAAGTTCAGGGACATCGAATCCGAAATCAGGTATGTGGGGGACATTTCGGATGGCTGCTTGTCGGAACAATACCACCAGGTTTGCGCACGACGTTGTCTTCAGTGGATCCCTGACCTGCCCTAGCGACGAACGTGCCAAAGCTCCACGAGAGTCGCCGCAAAGTGGCAGACCTGTCCTCCTTGGCATCACGTTCATTGTGAGATGCTGAGAGACGTGCTGACGGCGATGCCGACTCAAGCTAGGTGGCGTGGGCCTCGTTTTTTAATGGTGTTAGTCAGAGGCAATCCTGGAATAAGCGAAGCGGTACGCGCCATATGAAAGACATTATGCCAGAATCGAAGACTGGAAGTGGTACAGTCAAATGCCTTTATAACGTGGTCCGTTGGACAGGAGAGATCTTTCTTTGTATTAGCTGAGTGTGAAACCAAATTGGCATACCTGGGTGACCTTCGAGGCATTTCGGTAAACGGTGCAGCACCAAATATACTATAAGCGACATCAGAAACGAGGTTCGTTACGTTGACCGGTACTTGTCAAAAGGCGTGGGGCGAAAGCTTGCACTGCAGAATCCAGGCATCTTAAGCTCGATGACTACTTTTCTTTTTCTCTAAATGAAAATTGTATTGGTGTGGATTAGTGTATTCACCACTGTGCGACTCAGTTTAAAAACACCAGGCTAGAAGTCATACTGCCAGTACCACCAGTGGTCAGGTTTGTCGTCTTTAAGCAGAGATACCAGGCACTTCTTGTCTCGGGCTACAGTCGAACCCGGGTATACTGAGCTCAAAGGGGATTGTATAATAGTTTGATAAATCAATAATTTCATTTACAAAAATATGTTAAATTAAGCTAGAGTTAAAATTTCCTGGCGTCTCTGCTAATACCGAAGTCGCGACAAACGGGAGCTTGCCATATATAGCATCCAAGAGCCGCTAAATACAGTATAGACCACTTAAAACATAACCGCTTATAGTGCAGGACCGGGTATAACGTGGCTTTTTTAAACCACCGGTTCGCCTCCCATAGAACTCCATGTAATTACATACTGCTTAAAATGCAGGCGCGCAAAGGGAAATACCGGTTATAGTGCGCTTTCTGGAACAGCCCGCCGACCGCATTGAGCAACCGGCGCAGCGAGCACGCTTCCCTGTGCTACACTAGATAACGGCAATAACGGTGCTAGCCGCAAGCAGCACTCGCGGGGCTAGGAGGTTGCTGAAGAAGCGGGGACAAGCGAAGAGAGAGGCTTCAGTTGCCATAGCGGCGGAGGGACGAATGCACGTGTCGTTCACATGCGTGCGTCCCTCCGCTGCGTTAGAAAGGTTGGAAACAATCGGAACATTAGACCAATCGCAAGTTGAGGAGACGTGTTGGCGCGCGTTGCATGCCGGCTTCTTCTATCCGCAAACATGGCGTCTGTTGTGATCGTCGTCGTAGACGGCGTGGTGGAAGCTCATCGTTCCGCGTAAAAGCGCTATCCTTGACTGTGAATTTTCGTTGTGTGTCGCTATGATAACCCAGCATGTACTAGAAGGGAAGATCCACCTATTCGTGCGGTGATGTCGTGGCGGCACTCTCAAGACAGTAGAAACGCCCGTGTCGTTGTGTTTGTTTACTTCGACTACAGTGGTGATTTCTAAGCATTTGTGTTTTTGAACATCGCCCGGATTTCTTATTTGGAGGATCTAATGCCTGCGCTCAAGTGGAAGGTATTACTGGCGCGTACCATATAAAGGATGCGAATTTTCATGCGTTTTCATCACCGGAGAAAAGTGATTAGGGTTAGCAATCCTGAACGCTCGCAACGTCCGTCCGCAACCCGCGACGCCGTTAAAAGGCTGCGCCAAACAAAAGTCACTCATTTATTTCAAAATGTGAGACATTTGAGAGAGAAGTCTACTAGTCTGGTGAAATAAAGACTTTCCTCAAACTAAGCTTTATTTTTCATCTAACATAAAATAAATTCTTTTACAAAGGTAAGTTGTCTCATGGCATGTATTTTGGCCTGAAAAATTTGTTTTGGTTATAGCGCGGCACCGCTTATAGTGCGGATTTTCGCGACTCCCGCGACATACGTTATGTGCGGTCTACACTGTACAGTAGAGCACAGTTGGCAGAGACTGCAAACACCGCTGCGCTTACACGCGTACATGGCTGGGACCTTCACACCACAGCATAAGTAACAAAAATGAAAGAAAAATGGAAAAGCGAGGCACATAAAAAAACTTTTGATTCATAGAAAAAGGTTAAGCAAGGAACAAAAAGGAAAGCTCACTAAATTCAGGCAGCAAAAAAAAGAAAGGAAAAAAAAAACGAGCAAAGCGATAACAGAAAAATAAAAAGATAAACAAAGAAAAAAGAAAGCTCACTAAATTCAGGCAGCAGAAAAAAAAGGTAAACAAAGAAAAAAGAAAGCTCACTAAATTCAGGCAGCAAAAAAAAAAAGGTGAAAAGAAAACAGGCAACGCAATAACGGCAAAAGAAAATAAATAAACAAAGATAATTGATGATAAAGCTAGTAAACAGGCGAGCAGGTTTAGGTTGCACATTGTTAAGACCGGAGGCGACAGAAAGAAGGGTGGACAGGACACACGTCTCAAACTCTGCTAACAACTTTCATTGAAACCATCGCTTATATACAATCCCTCCCGCACCCACGTCTGGACAACCTGCATGTCCCATGGCTGACCGTTATACAATTCTTTGTGGGCAGTTTTTGCTTTTCTGGTGCGTACGTGCGTGCATGCCTCCGTGTGCAGCGTGCTATCAACACAGGTTCAGGGGGCATTGCTGCGTGGCGTGGACGACACCACGGATACAAACCTTTAAATGGGACACTCTACAAACGTCTGTGCAGCGTTTCGGCAAATCTTTATTTACCTGTTAGCTTTGTCTTAAACATAATAGAACCTTACTAACCGCGGCCACAACGTTCCAGGAGAAGGCGTGGGTTTGCGGTGACTTTGCTTCGGTAGAGACGGTCTTTAACCTTTCACTCCGCCGTTACATTCCAGGATATGGGGCATTCGCTGACGTCGCAGTCCCTGAATGGGATTGCGAGGTGCTTGTGTTATCTTTCCTACTTTGTTTCTTTTGTCCGAACAAAACGTTTTGTAAGCAAAACAATTTTCATTCTGTTCACCTCACCGTTTTCCTTTCACACGGATGTACTAAAACGTCGAGGTTGCGGAAATCAGGGGGAAAAAGCGTAAACAAAGAGAAGTGTCTTCCCTTCGTTTTACTTTGTCACAGACGTCCTTCAACTGTAAGGTCCATGGCCACGCTATTTGGGTAGGATGAATGTTGGCGTATCTCAAAGTCTGCATTGGGGTATTTGTAGGGGTGGGCGATGACTGTTTTTTTTTTTTGGAAATCGATACTTGCCCAAAAAGTGGGGTGGGTGATGGCTCGGAGATGGGCGACGACTCAAGATATTACGGTATAAACTCTTGTCTGTAAGGGTCCTTTCAGATGCGCTGATGTACATGCGAAATAAGAAAACGAGCGCGCGCAATGCCCGAACAGAGCACTGAAACAGAAGAAACTCACCTTAGAGCGGACTGGCACTTACTCAATCGACGGCATGAGCAAAATGAAAGCAAACAAGGATGCATAAGTACGCGCAACGGAGGCGGCACCGCATTCGCCGTTGCCGCGCCGCACGTTTTCAGTTTTGGGTTTAAATAATTTGTTAGTGTGCAACCTTGTGTCTAGATAGTACTACGTGACTATGTTGCTGTATATGGGCTTTCCACGTAGCAACATAGTCACGTAGTACTATCTAGACACAAGGTTGCACACTAACAAATTATTTGTACCCGAGTACGTGCGGCAGCGGTGTCAACCGTAGCCGCTGCCGCAGTATTTCTGCTGTCCGCGCACATCACGTGGAAGCAACAATTTACGTAAAATTGATTACCGTATTTGCGCGAATATAATGTGGCCATGAATATAGCGCGAGGGCAGTGTTGATGCCCTTAAAAAGAAAAAAAAGAAATTCTTGCTAATTTAACGCGAACTGAGGCCGCGTATATTCACCACACTGAGGAGCATAGTAGAAGGGAGAAGGCAATAGAAATTGAAAAAATATGAGTTTGTTTTCACTGCACTCATCCTCACTGCTCAGGTCCTTCCGTTTGCAGTCCACTTGGCGACTTTGCAGATATGCAGCAGCACGGCGCCACTTGTCTGGTAGTTAGTTCTCTTTTCTTTGGGTTGAGCTCCTTGGTAGACCACAAGCAAAGCAAGGCAGGAAGCAGAAGCACCAACTCACAAACACCAGACCACTCTGGAGCAGAAACTAAAAGATGTGCAGGCTAGAGAAAAAGACTGTTGGACTTGATACACGATCACACCCATTCTTGTTCTGGTCCCTCTGCATAAATGCCTTTGTGTTGCATGATTTCGCAAACATTGTTGGTGGTCTTGGTTTGGCTTGTGTTGACTTGACTTGACCTGGCTTGACTTGCCGTAATTGGCCAGTGCACACATTCCCGCGTGGTGCGCTGCATTTCTGCAATGTGCTTTTCGGCATGCGTTGTACAAACACAGAAGCGATAAAAATGCTGTTTTCGTTTCTATTCCCCCTTCACGTGGCCCAATAGCTAATAAATTCCCTCCCACACCCTTACTTTTTTTGCCACTCGATCTTGCATTGAGCCGGAGGAATGGCTTTCTTCAGACACGCGTCCCTTGTGGCTGAGCTCAATTCCAAATGTAACGTGAGGTGCACTTTGGAGCTCGTAATTTCAAAAAAAAAAAACTTGCGTTATATTCGTGCAAATCAGTACTTTTCACCTAGAAAATTCGTAATACTGGTCAGTTTTGCTTTGTGCGGTCGCACAATTACTATGTTAATCAAATATTTCTGAAACAGGAATTCGTTGTAGTAGTAGTTGGAGAAACACATAAAACACATAGGAGATTGGCCTGGACTTCATTTTACTTAATTAAACAGGCGTTTATGTGGTAGAGGCGTTCGTTTAAAGCTGTTTGACTGGAGTGGTGCGCTAACAATTCCCTTTTTGGGGGCGATCAGATTGCATGCACGACAGCATTTCAGAGAAAATGATGCAGTGCCCCCAAACATATGCATGAGTGAAGCACTTTATACGTTCCCAATTTCTTTGCCGCATATCACACTACAGATCATTCTGACGGCAAGTGCTGCTCATTCAAAACCCCATTAAAAGCTATAGTAACTTCATTGCATTTAAGGGGGGACATAACCTTGGAATTCAAGATTTTCAGAAAAAAAAATGTTTTTTTTAAAATGATATGTTTATGCTCATTAACTTCCAAAGAATGGTTTCAGAAACTTTTATTTATAAACATGCAGGATTTATCTCGGAATAAATTATTTTTCACATGTTGGCAGCCCTCAGAGTCAGCAGGGAGCCAGTTTTTTGCGTTTTTTATTTAGTGCTGTTTCATACTCGTTTAACCTAGCCAGAACAGCTCACCTTCATCGGAAGTCCCATTTACTCTAGATTTAGCCCGTAGAAGCTTTCGAAGTTTACAAGTATCAATGGCCAGGAGGACCCAAAAGATCCAAGCAGAAAAAATTCTGAAAATTTGGTATGAGCAATCTTACTGGTCGAGACCTGAAACAGGGTTTACGATTGGTCCTTCCTGGTGACGTGATATTGTGACATTTTCAGTAACGCCCCTTTCACAGCATCTTCCACTTCGGATCCTATTCCTGTTTTGCTGCTCTTCCTCAATGTGATTTGCCTCTTAGTTCTTGCCAGTTTATCTGTCAAGGAATGCCTGCTACACAAGTTAGCTTGCCCGCAAATGACACAAACTGGTAGCTATTGCTAGGGGAACAACGAAGTCTCAAAGAGGAAGGTGCTAACAATGCCCCAAGTGAATTTCGCCTACCTCGGGCTCACGCAAAAAAAAATAAACCTAAAGTTGAAACTTCAAATGCATTTTTCTCAGTTCCACTTTTCGGCAGGAGATGATATGAGGAAATGTATCATGGGGCATTTTGAAAGTGTTCAGATTTCATTCAGTGGTGTCCTGGACTGAAATTTCCTGAGGAACAAATTAAGGTACTCATAATCTGAAAAAGATAAATTCTTGATGACAAAAGCTGATTATTTTAAAACTCAGAAATCTGTTAAAATAGTTCACTCTTTTTGGGTATTAGTATTTTTTCCCTAGAATTGCATTTTCTACAATTAATTTTTACCTTAACTTGCGCTATGGGTATTCTGCTTCACATTAAACCAAACATTTTGTGGATTGCAATTATTATTTTTTTTTAAATACATTTCCTAATAAAGTAACTTTTTTCTAAAGCTTGTTAAGCATAGGATGTTGTAGAATTGGCCTATAAGACTGAAACTTTAGATGTCATCATTCCTAATGGGGTTCAATTCACCCTGAAAGTTTGAATCAATTTGAGATAATGATTCAAAAGTTGACCCTCCCAGGCCATGTCCCCCCTTAACACAATGTCTAAGGCAGGCACGTTTATATTTATTGATGCCCACTAATGGTGCACCACAACGCGGACAAAAAAGAAACATTACCACAAACATCTCAACATTATGCACACAAAAGTACCAATATTAAAAAAAAAAAAAAAATAGAGGCTTAAACATGTTGATTGAAGGTGACGAAATGCTGTTAAATAAAACTTCCATTCGGTTGACAGGCAAAGGCTGGGAGCGCCCACTGACGTAAAACAGTTCCTTTGGCCCAAAAAGCGAACGTCTAACAAAACCTTGCAGTGGATAATAACACAGTATGATTTGTCAGCCGAATTCCATGAAAAAATTGTAGCAAAGAATGTCATGAAGTGTCGTGATGTGTCATGTCGTGTCGTGTTGCACTGTTTACCAAAGTGTCATGATGTCGTGAAGTATCGCGACATCACAATGTCACGGGACAGTGCGACGCACGTCTCGCGTAGCAAGCGCCCAGCTCACTCGTAGCACATTGTGCACTCCCCGGTCTATGTCACCGTTGTCAAGCCAGTGTACATTTTTTTTTTTGAAAGGGGAGGAGCTCTGGTGTTGGTTTGAGTTAGCCTGACTAAACACATTTTCGGAACACCCAGGATGCTGTTTACCTATAAATTCAAAATGGCTAATGGCAAAACGTAAAACAAAGGGGATGCTAAAACAGACATACGAATGTTCCACTGACGTCACGTGTTGGATAACTTGAAAGTCGAGCAGGCAGTCTAAAAAAAAATTGGCGGTGACCTTTATCTTCAAAGTTCTATATTGCATCAAATGCGGTATTTAAGGTGAGATAATGTAAAATTGTTTAGCACACATTAAGCCGTCGCTTCGGGGAGTGAAGAACTGTTATGCTTACCAATTTCCCATCTACCTTGGGCGAAGAAACTGGGTGCAAAGGGCACGTGATGTCAACTTCTCGGCTAAATTTTGCAGGGGAATTGAAGGAGTTTAGGTCATGTGACATCAAAATCACCACCGGATTTAGCGGGCAAACTGAATTAACGTTTAGGCTGCACAACGGGTAACGTGATCAATTTTCCCGCTAAATTTGGGGGAAAAGAAACTGGTGCATAGGTCCCAACATCAATGATTAAAAAGCGCGACGGGACAACAGACACAGAAGGAGACACAGACACAGTGCTGTGTCTCCTTCTGTGTTGCGCTTTTTAATCATTATGAATCACCAACTCGCCCAACTTTCTACCCTCGTCCCAACATCAAGTTGTGCAACATAAAAATTTACCGCTAAATTGAGCGGAGAAAGTGAATTGGTGTATAGGTCATGCGACATTAATTTTCCCACTAAATTTAGCGGGGAAACTGGATTCGTACATAGGTTTTGTGACATCAATTTATCCCCTCACTTCAGCGAGGAAACTTGACTGGTGTATATGCCATGTAACGTCGGGTCACATTGACATCACGTAACCTAAACAACAATTCAATTTCCCCTCTAAATATAGCGGGAAATGCACGGACAAACAAACGGACAAAACTCTGGGTCGGGGGTAGCGTTAAATTGCATTTCATGCTTTAAGACGCAGTCTTTTGCTCATATTTTTGTTTTGTCTCGCTGGTGTCAGCTAAACCAGAATAATTTCGCACCATTAAACTATTAATGCCCCCATATTGCTGCACAGGACAACATCCGACGTCACGTTTTCAGTGCTGCCCATAGACTCAGCTCCACCGACCAGATATTAAGCTTGGATGACATTGCGGAAAAATATTATTGCGACTGTCAATCTGGGTCAGCACTTCAGACGTGTCTATTAATGTGTCAAACCGATTTTGAGGCAAGTCGGCAACCGTCGAAATATCGCCGTAGCTCCCCTCGTTTGTGCGGTAGTCCGGGGGTGACAAGGAAGAGGGCGTGCATCGTAACGGCAGTCCAACGGTGTCGTGCAGGAAGCTGGAGACGACGCTGGAGACGGACTACGGCCCCGAGGAGGAGTTTGCGGCCCTGAGGGAGCAGTGCTTCGAGTTCTCCGACCGGGAGTACACCTACAAGCTGTGCCCCTTTGACCAGGCGGCGCAGATCCCCAAGAACGGAGGCTCCGAGACCAACCTGGGGTAAGGGGGACGGTGTTCCAATCAGGGCTAGTTGGTTTTGCCCGTTCTCATCAAATTGCATCACGAAGGATTAGAAAAAATTTCGCAGCAACTTTTATCTTCAAGGTCCTGTACTGCATGAAATACGGCGATCGTTTTAATTTGTTTACGAGGCGCTAGACAGTCTTAAGGAGTGAAGAGCCCATATATTTTATAAATTTTGCAGCTAAATTAAGGTCACATGACGTCAATTTCCCCGTGAAATTTAGCGTAAGGAATTGTATTGGTGTCTAGGCCACGTAACATCAATTTTCTCGCTAAATTAAAAAAAAAACTTTGCTGGCATTGGGTCACGTGACATGAACTTTACCTGCTAGATTTTGTGGGAAATGACCGAAGGACGGGTGGTCAGGGTTTTTGGGTTGGGAGCGGTTCCGTTAAAAAGCGTTTATTTTTATTTTATTTAGGAATACTGCAGCTCTCCACTTACAGCCATAGCAGGAGTGATGTACAATGTTAACATATACAGAAAAAAGGACATGTGCACGAGAGTGGTCTAAATAAATATGTAGGAAAAAGGAATGTGCACGCAAAAGTGTCCTAATTAAAAATGTCTAATGGCATCAGTAGATTTGTATATTGAAAGAACTGTTACTACTTCATTATCTGGCTTATTCCATTTTTAATAACGACACTGAGACTAGAAGAACGATTCGACAAACACAAATAATATTTGTGATCATTGCAAAATCCTTCTAATCTTAGCGTCATTATTTGTAATCCTTCGCAGTTCAGTTTGACCTAAGCTTGAGGGAGACACTGCAGGTTTTAGAAAGCTTTCCCTTCTTTGGATGTGTGGGTTCCGAGTATTGCGGGGGAGATCGATGCGTGTTTCTATTTCGGGCAATGCTGAACCTCACAAACCTAACCTTCTAACCTCTATTTAGGCTGAACTCCCCTAAAGTGCGTGGATAAATAAGGCAGATGTGCCTCAAAACAAACTTTTCTGTCACCCCCTAAAAAAGAAAAAAGAAGTTTTTGCAGAGTATGTGTGTTTTGAGACTCATTTGAAGGCAAGAGCGAATCCGGGTCGGCATCTCGAAAGAGAAGCATGTTTCGGACTTGTTCCCAACTCAAAATGTGCGTTGCGGCCTAAATATTGCGCTTAAGTTTTTTTTAACACACAATGCGTCTTATGTGGCGTTTCCTACGAGAAAATTGTCACAAACGAGCGTCGTAGCGAGCTTCACGAACTAATGACACACTGGGAGCATTACAGATGTTCGCAAACTCCCTACTCTCTCTTTTGTGGACGAAGCGGTGAGAGGGAGCATGAAGCAGCCTCTGCCCTCACCCTTCGCAAAAAGGATTTTTTTTCTTCAAAGCAATCGACGCGGCCACCCGGACAAAAAAAAAAAAAAAAAAAGCCAGCTTGCTCTGCAAGCTGGTTTTCCCCCGATGCGGCCGCTCGCGTTGGGGGAAAGCCAGCTTGCAGAACAAAACTGCGCTCTTGGCAGTTGGATATATCGGTAGCGGCTGCTATATTTGTTCGATGTAACCATAGTTTTTGCTATATATTATCACTGTAACATTACTGTGCACAAAATTTGTTCGATATAAGAGATAATTTGATGTAAACGGGTTCGATATAGTCGGGTTTGACTGTACAGTGAAATATGTAGAGGTTTCCTTGTTAGTGACTTGCTGAATCTGCATCCCTGCCTTTGTGGGGATGCTTCTTTTTACACCTTTAGGAGGCAAGGATTTTGAACATGTTTCGGTACGAAAGACAGTACACAGAAAATGCGTCATTAATGGACGAGCAACTTTTTAAGATGCAAGTATTTCCTTTCTTTTTCTGCACTTCCACGTAGACGCTGGGGCAGCTGGTCTGGACCGGAGGGCAACAAGTATGCCAGCATGAAGCTGGACGGCGGCATGGCCTGCTGGAACGGACCCTCGCGTTCTGTCGTGGTGAGCGCCGTTTTCTGCCCGGACTCTCCGGCGGAAAGCAATGTTGCGTTTTAGCAGGAAGCTTTCTTTCTAGCTTCCAAGTGGCACAAATAATATGGTTAGATCTCACTGGACCTTTTTCTAACGCCCTTCGGTGCACTTGCGTTTGTCTTATGAGTAGTGTAAACTGCACCAATGCACGAGGCCCGTACCCTGTACGACCCTTTGAAGCAAACGGTAGTGTATCACTCGCTCGAGGCACGTGTCTCCCATGTTCGCGCAACAGTGACTGTCAGTTGTTGCAGGGAACCCTAATCGTGGGTTTTATCCAGGGGCTTTACCTTTCTTGAATAATGAGCACCGTCTGAGGGGTTGTCTGCGAACTATGAATAAGGGGCACTACTCTCCACCCCAATGACTCCTCCTAAGTTTAAAAATTTTTTGAAAAATTTCATGTTTCAATTTGCGGTTTTCGGTTTTAGTTTCTAAAACCCCAAAATCGAAACATGAATTTGAAACTAATTATACACCCTTACACTAAATTTCATAACTATGTGCGAAATAGTTACGTTGATATAAAATATTTTCAACACATTGTGAGGCAGTAACAAGGTGAAGGAGTTCAATGTTTGAATGCATTTTTCTCAGTTCCACTTTTTGCTGCAAATTTCATACGAAGCAATCTTTTGTCCGAAGGTGAAAGTATTCTGATGCCACAATCATGTTTCTCAACTGAAATTTACTGGGGAATCGGGCAATCTACTTTATTTTGTTTTACATTAAAGTCCTCATTGAGAAAAAAAAAATATTTTTAAAAATTTACATAGGACTGATATGCATCTTATATTTTGAGGTAATCACACTTCCTGAAATATTTACATTTGGGTTATAAAAACTAGATAGCCCGAAGTCCCGCATCCCCCACTTTATACTCAAGCAGTCAAAATGGTGCTTAATAGTTTCATTTGCATATCATAGATTTCTTAACGAAGAGTGACACAAAATCTTCTCTGCAAATTTCATTCCTATCACTTGAGTAGTTTAGAAGTTCACGATGTGCCATCGCTCGGCACATCGTATTCTGTGCACCCACCCAGAACGCGTTGGCGGCGCTTCCTTCTTTTATTTTTCTTCCATGACCCTCTCTCCCCTTGTTAACATTATTTCTGGGTCGCGGCCACTTCGTCGGCTATGGAGATAAGCTTTCTCCTTTGGCTTCAGTGCCCTTTCAGGAATATATTTTATTTTTTTAGGCAAAGTTTTGAGATATACGGTGCTCTTCGGGGAAACTTTTCGAGATAAGCAATGTCAGATTACATGGTGCCTATGGGGATTCATTTTGCAACGCACAAAATTTCCGACTTAACCAACCTTTCGAGATATTCGTGTTAGAGTTAATGAGGGTTTACTGTAGTATAAATTTTTTAAAAAAAGAGTGCCGACTGTCTGAGAGAGAACTGTGTTATGGGAAGTTAAATGTGACTCCCAAATTCGGCAGTATCTTGGTGATCCTTAAAGTCTGACTTCAACTCATGAAGGGCCTTTGTTTTCTTGGCCAGGTGTTCTTGAATTGTTTTTTTTCTTCTTTTTTTCTTTTGTATAGTAGGAGCTGAGCTATCTATTGATGCGTAATTATAAGCCATACTCAGTACTGTTTACCAGGTCTGTAGGCTTCTGTGCCGCCTATTACACCATTGTGGAGACATCGAGGGGTTCTTAGAGCTTGATAAGTTGCAGAATCTTTTCACTAGACGTTACCCCGAAACCCGGGAAACCTAAAAGCTGGTTCACACGTTTGCATTTGATTTTGCTCGAGCTGCTTGCGACAAAAGAATACACAGACTCCATCTATGTAATGGGTAGCCTGGAAGGTGCTTATAACTAGACCGAAGGTTTTGCAGCATTTGGAAGTTCAAGTAGTACACATGATATCTGTGACAAATAATTGCCTTTAACATTATCAGAATTATTTTAAAGTCACAGTATGAAAATTGTGTAAAAAAATTTAAAAAAATAGTTTTGCCGATTAAGCAGGCTACTTAACGAATGACGCCAGTGCACCTGTCTGTTCAACGGTTACAGGGGAACGTGCCACACATCAGCGTAGCCAGACACAGCAGAATTGCTCAGTTTTGCATTTACTCTTCCCTTTTTTGCAAAATTGTAATTGAGTGGAATGCTGTGCCCTAGCCACTTGTCAACTGTTGTATCGCTCACCTTCCCCGTATATAAGATGCGAAGTAAATAACCAGAATAAGGCGTTGACGAGCGCGCGTGCAAGGTGACATTTGTTTTACGCTTTTGCCTTACAACAGTTACTGTTGCGGATGCCAACACTTGCAGCATGCTGGCCCAGATTCCCTGCATTCTCGTTCATGCTTGGGTAATTTAGCGATAGGTCTATTGTTTGAAATCCGGTTGAATGAACCCCTTAGTTAAATTGTTTGAGTAGGTGAGTCATTATTTGTGATACATATTGTTTTCGTTAAGTTTGAATGCACAGTGGATATTTGTGAGCATCTTTTTTCCCTTCTGTGTCGACCAAAAGGGCCCTAGTATTCCAATTAAAAAAAAACATAAAAGTGCAAAAGAGCCTTTAGTTTTGAGCCGGTGGCATATTTCGAAAACACAAACATACAATCTCTTCCTTCAGGTGGACATTCACTGCGGCCTGGAGAACCAACTGACGTCCGCGTCCGAGCCAAATCGCTGCGAGTACCACTTTGACTTCAGCACGCCCGCAGCCTGCTCGGACAAGGTCATGGCCGGAGAAGAGGGCGCCAAGCCTCACCACGCACACGAGGAACTTTAAGCTCATTGCCACTCGACCATTCACCTTTTTTTTGTCCCCTCTTCATCTACACTAAAGAACTCTTCTTGGCAAATTGGGTGTCGGCAAACTTCTACATTTTCGCGGTGGGAGGAAGAACCATTCAGTGAGGTGTGTTGGAAGCATGTAAATTGCGTTGAATGGACGGACATGTGCACACGTGGCATTTGATTCGTGTGGTACGAGACTGAGAAAGTGCCCGTACAGGGGGCGATGGTGGCTCTGCGAAAGAGCGTCATGGTGATTCCTTTTTTCTTTTAATTTTTTTTTAGGGTTCAAGCTTGCAGATTGAATGAGTTCTCTCAGGTTTCCCAAATATTTAACTAGAAATGTTTCGTTGTCCAAATGGAGTTTTGTCAGTAAAATGGAGCTGTTCAGCGCGACCTGTCTTGGAGTTTCTGTACAATCTTCACAAAATGAACAGTGGTTCTCAAATAGAGGTGCCAAAGGTCTCCTTAGGGTTCCCAAAGCCCTCAACTATTAGTCAAGCTAAACTACTCTAATATCCAGAGTCATCGCCTCCCCCGCCGCCCGAAATTCTTGAGAAAAAAAAGGAGGGTGGGCCGTGACTCGGGGACTAAGCTAAAAAAATTTCCAAAAAGATAAAAAATGCTAACTTTTTTGTTCACATCTAACGTGGCTAGACAGGAGATGCACTGAACTCAAATCTCGAGTTAGTATCTTACTCCCAAGATGCATAAAACAATGTTTTACCGTCGAGCAAAATCCCTTGAGGGCAGTTTTCCAAGAAAGCACAATTTGAAGCCGCGATCACTGTAGGCTTCAATTAAAAATGTATGCAGTATAAAAAAAAAAAAAAAATAATGGCAATTATAAATTAAAAAATAACAAAAAAAAAAAAGCCACAATGAACGAGCGAAAGCCGAGAGGGAGTTGCAGGCTGGGAAGCGCGTTGATGTATATAAGGGGGACACTACCGAGAAAAACGCATTTCTGCAAAAAAGTTGTATTTGAAAACATGCCATATTTACATTCACCAACATCTAGAGCAGTGATCCCAAACTCATTTGAGTGTGGGGGCCAGGCAGCCCACACCGGAAAGGTCGTGGGCCAATGTAACATAAAGGGGGTGGGAGGGGGGGCTAAAAAATTTTAAAGGGACCTCGCTCTTTATGCTTTTTGTAAAATCACAATTTAGCCAGTCCTTCGATATTTTTTTTATGACTATTTTGGGCCCAGACTTGATGTGATAAGAATTAAGATGACACTGCCCCACCAACGTTCTGCCATTTTTAATAGAGCAAGAGAACAAGTACAATGTCGCTCCCATTGTTCCGTTAACTCGAGAATTCAGAGCTCAACATGTTTCTAAAAAAAATAATTAGTTAATTGGGCAGTTCTTGCTTTTCTCAAAATTTTTACTACAACACTCTGAGCAGATACTTGTGTTTTAATGGTGACATTTTTTTGAAGGCAAGAATGCCAAGCTCGTAGCTCTATATTTGGTAGCTGTTGCACTGACTGATCGAGAACTTGCGTAGCCGAGATGCATCCTTCAACGAATAGCCCGCACTTGCAGCCTATTAGTGCAACAGTTGTACATTACAAAAATGCTGGGAAACAAACAATAAAGCGAAACAAGGGGCAAATGAACACAGATAAGTTTAAACCATGTGAATACTTTAACCCATTCACTACCGTGCGGGTTGCGCACTGCCGGGTTGTCTGTACCGCATTTTTTCCCCCTAAAACGGGGCCACACTAGGCGTGACCGTTTTGCTTGTACAGTCAAATCTCGTTAATTCAAACTCGAAGGGGACTGAAAATTTCTTTGATTAAAACAAAGTTTGACTTACCGAGAGTTTTCTCCGATAGAGACGCATAGGCTGGGACCTGCATGTTGGTTTGAATTATCCAGAAGTTTGAATTAAAGGACACATGCAAAGGGAAAAAAAAAATTTTTTAAACAGCTTAGATGAACAAAGGATGTCATAAAACGATTTTACAACGAAGAAAAAAATTTTTAGAGCTATATTTACGGCGCTATACGAATTTGTAGTTGGCGCCCGCGCGAGCCGCCGCTGGTCACGTATTAGGCCCGTGCGCCGCCGCGCTGCGTCGCCGCCACCGCAAATCACGCTGCTGTCGCACGCCGAGCGTTGTGTGAACGCCGGTTCAATGCGTTCCTCCACATCGCCGCCACCACACACGTTCGTCTGCTTCGGGGCGCCGCCGCCGTCATCTGACCGGCGCATAGGTCTATCACGACTGCTTGGGCTTTTTCAGGAGTTTCCTTTGTGCTCTAAAAGTTACCTATTAATCTTAGTTTTTTGTTATACTTCAAACAAAGATGAGTAAGTTACTTTTAGATGCCATACAGAGCTTCCGAAAGAGCGCAAGCACCCTGTGATAAATAAGGGCCACTTTTCCGCGGCGCCGGCAGGCGCCAACAACAAATTTGTATAGCGCCGTAAATATAGCTCTAAAATTTTTTTGCTTCGTTGTAATATGACATCCTTTTTCCATCTAAGCTGTTTAAAAAAAATGTTTTTTTCCTTTGCATGTGTCCTTTAATTAAGAGAGTCTGAATTAACGAGATTTGACTGTATAATACAGTAAAACTCAGTGCGAAAAACAAGAAAACATGTTTATTTACACCCTTAAATGGTTTGTTCAAGTCTTTAAATCAATAGGCCCTCAAAAATTCTTCCTCGTATGAAAGATCTCTAAGCACTCCATCCACAGTTGCTTAGGCGCTGCACGATCAGTGCGCCCTTCTTGGATTCGGACTCAAAAGTGCTGTTGGAATCGCTACCGTCATCTACAGAAGGCTTCGAAAACTCCCTATCCCCACCAGGTGTCCCGTCATCATCGCTGTCAAGGAGCCTTCTATATCTATGATTTCATCGTCGAAAAGGCCACACCGTACCCTGGACGCTGCCATCTCCTCCAAGCACGCAGCGATCAAGCGGGAAAGACAACACACAAAAGAACAAGCTCAAACAAACACAGCGAACGGAACTACCCTTGCCATCTGTTGGCAATGTAACTGCACTACCCCAAGTCTACATAGCACGCCATCTATGAATGATTCTTTAAAACAGAAATTCATGCAGAGCGGCAAATCGTCGGTTTCGCTACCAAACCTGGCGATATGTCGGCTTTGGTAGCGAATGGATTAAAGAGCAGAGCTACTTTTCGAGTGAAAATGAGTCGACGAGATGAGATCACTATGGCGCATGCCATTTCTAGCGCTCGACACATGGGAACCGGGACTCATAGCCGGTTGCCTGCGGGCCACATGTCAGAGACCCCTGATCTACTTGAGTATTCCCAGCATGTTTCATTAGTTTACGCTGCATAGCTCATTTTTTTAAAAATAATTCCCGGTCCACCGATGCCAAAGAAAAGGTAGAGGTTGGAGCACTTTGAACGCATTTTTCTCCTTTCCACTTTTTGGCATAAATTTCACTTTAGGAAAACTATTGTTTGTTAATGGGATAAAAGACTCGTTCATTGTTTTTCCCGACAAGAATTTTATGGGCAATGCAACTGTGGAATTGTTTTTTGACTTTGTTGATGTCTCTTATAAAAGATGCTAAGATTTTGTTAACAACATAAAAGACGTTTTGTTTAAATTTTTCATTGTGATGTTAGCATAAAATAAATTACTTTTTAGAAATTTTGTTTTCACAGTTGCACTTTCCAGGTAATGTGCTTTAGATGTGAAAAAAAAGGTATTACATTAGTTTCCTAACGATAGATTTCCTAAACAAAGTCGGTGCATTCCTGATAAAAACAACTAATTCCCTATACAATTCACATACACAGGTGAAACTTTGCACTGCATTCTGCCTTGCAACTGCAAAAACACACTGTAAATTTCATTCATATTAAGCCAAAGGTTCAAAAGTTGACTTTCTTGGGTAGCGTTCCCCCCTTAAAAAAAAACTGCAACGAATGAGGAAGGGGGAAAGGGAGAAGAAAAACGGCGAGCCTGTTGCCGGCGCCTTGTCAATCACCTTTAGTTGGGTGTGGCCACGCAGCCAGTGCGGTTTACGTGAGGCGAGTGCGGTTTGCGTGAGGCGTGGACGCAACACATAGAGTGGTGGCTGTCTTTGTGTCTGCACGGTGCATATGACATGCTGCCCGAGCCAAACTGAACGTGAAGAAATGGGAAAAAAACGTTTGTTTGGTATGCAAGCAAATCTTTATTTACTCGTCCTCGTCGAAACCATCAAATGAGACATCGCTGTCATAAGGAATGCTGAGTGCTTCATCCTGCATCCTCTCTGTGTTTCGGCTCCAGCACTGTAGCTGCAGCTTCATTTGCGGACGCCATTTGCTCGTTCAGCTCGCCGTCTTCAGAATCGTCGAGTGCAGTGGAGAGACCGCACCTCTTGAAAGACCGATGGACAATCTCTTCAGACACCGCGGCTCATGCCTCCGCCACATAGCTGATGACGTCCTGTCGGGATGTCTTCTTGAGGGTCCCCTTCGGCGTGGTTGCTCTTGCTCTCGTGAGTTTGGCGCATATGCCTCGGAGGTGGTCTTTGAAAGGTTTAATCTGCAACACATCGGCAGAACGCACGTGCATCTGCCGAGTATCAACACGACATCAGTGTCCACTTCGCCTGGGGCCTTCTGAGCTGCTTCAGTCTTGTGACTTGGTGCCTGGTTCAGCACAAGATGCCGTACATCATCCCTGTACGTCATCCGGCCGTTTTCAGAGCATGTTATACTCGCACACGCTTGCTGCAATCAATTCGACGATTAGGAACGCCAGCATAATAAGAGTTGGTTGGATGTCTGTCTTTAAACTAATAAATGCAGATATAACTGGAAAGTAACAAAGAATACCTGGAATTTTGAGCGCGCAGTAGGGTTCATTCGTTTTTTTTTATAAAATCAATACTTTGCCCAAAATGGGGAGGGGGGGGGGGGGGCAATTGTTTGGGGTATTCAGTATACACATTTTTTAAAAATTATTCATGTTGGTTTAAAGTTGTGACAAGTCACTCGCTGTAGATGAGCAATTTAGCCAGTGCAGTACAACCGCTAGCCTGGGGTCTTTAACGTGCACCACGCAGTAGTGATACACGACCGCACGCCGGTACGATGCTCATCCAGATCGAAACGGGCAGGGGTGGGGATTGAACCCAGGATCCCTGGGTTCTGCAGTGCAAAGGTAAACATGACCAAATGGTATGTGCAAAGTGAGTAGGGTTGATTATCATACATTTCAGAGCTTCAAACTTCGTTTTCATGCATACAGTTTTCATCTAGCTTTTTGTCAATGTAATCATTAAATACTCCCCCTACCTCCCTCCCTGTAAATGAGAACCAATGCCTTGGAGAGACCACAAAGCTTTTTTTTTTCGCTTTGGCTTATGAATGCTTAGAAACACGGGTTGATAAAGCATTGTATTTCGTGCTTACGCACTGGTTCTTCCCATCTTTTCCGTCGACTAGTTTCTTCCCTCAATGAACTCAAACATTTTATTTATTTTGAAGAGCTTGGATAAGAGACTTGTCACAACATGCTATCCCCCCCCCCCCCCCAAAAAAAAAAAAAAAAAAAAATATTTTGATTAATGAATAAAGTCGGAGTTATGCAGAATATGAACTGGGGGAGCCATAGCGTGATATACAACGCTTTCTTGCTAGCTTTAGCAAACAGTTGTCGTGCGACACCAAGCTCTTGCAACGTCAACTTCAGCGGTTACTGACACCAATGACAGGTCAAAGAAGGTTTCGCGGCACTGACATCAGGTTACATGATTGCATACGTGTTCCATTGTGGCACCAACTACTCGATCGACACATGCCCGATTTATCAGGTTTTCGTCAACTCTTTGCGACGCTCTAGACTGAGAAACCAGCCCATAAAAGCATTCATCTTTAAAAAAATCAATGTTTATAGCTCAAAACACACTTTAAGAAGCCATAGTTGGAGCAAACTGGCTTCTTTTTTTTCTCTTGCCTTTTTTCAGTAGGCGGAGGGTGAAAAACAAAGGAGGGGAGGCATACCTCCTCTGTGACTCCTCTTTTGATGTCGCTGCAATGTTGGCTCTCGAATAGTTGTTGCTTCTGCGCCGCCTCGGTGACTTCGAGACAAAGCACCAGTTTACGGATCCCCTGGTGGCAGGTGTTCGATTTGTGGCCGAGGCGCCCGCAACCCAACAAAGGCTCGTAAAAAAGGCGCTTGTAACCGAGATTTCGGTTGCGCATGAAAAGATCCCCGGGCGATCGAAACTAATCCTCAGTCCCCCGCCGGAGTATGGCGGGTGTCCTTCGATGTAATTGCTCCAAAATAGAAATACGTCTTGTGGCGTAAATATTGCTTCACTCGTAACTTCTTTCTTGGGAGAAACTGCATTTCGTAACATACGTGTCCTGCCTGGGCAGTTCAGAAATTTCCTGGGAGGAGTGCAATGTCCCTCGAAATGGATGCAATACTCCGCTCAGAGTCATTCTAGCCGCGCCAAAGGTGCATTGTTGAGGGTGCTCGTTGCCGTTGCTCGTTTCCTGTCGCAACATATGGCGCCCAGTGAATGCTCCGCGATTTTTTCTGCACGCGATTAGTTTTGGCAATGATAGACTCGCCGAGTGCTGTGACAATGCACCTTTACTGCTATCTTGATTGACCCCGTCAAATTGTAGCGTTGGCTGCGGTTGGACTGAAGGGGAGACACCCCCTGGGAGCTATCCCAATATTCAAGATTTTTATTCGCTAGATACGTAGCAGAATGTTTAGGAGGTGTGCCTATGGAAAGATTTTGTTGTAAAAAGCCGTTGATTTCTATCAATTTTCTCTTATGCAAGATTGGTCAACTTTTTGGTTTTCTGTGTCTGCGACAAAATGTCAACATTTTTTATAAAAGACATCCGTAAAGTGACAAACAAACTCCATAGGTGCATTCCTTATTAAATTTCAGTCAGGAAAAGGGAAGAACGAGCCTTCCCTGTATTGCCATTATCAAACGATGGAATTTATACCAAAAAGTGGAACGGAGAAAAATATGTTCAAAGTGCTCCAAACCCTACCTTTTCTTCAGCTTCTGTGGACAGAAAATAATTTATAAAAAATTAACTATGCAGTGTGAACTAGTGAAAACTTCTAGGAATACTCTCTGGATGTAGATGGATGTAAATATGTAATTTTTCAAAATCAAGGTTTTTGCAGAATTTTTTTTTCTTTGGGTAGTGTCCCCCCTTAAGGTGGAACGGAGTATATGCCGTTCACTGGCTCTCGCTTGTTCTCTCCTTTGTACCATCATTTTCTCTGATCCCCAGGACTTTGAGGAAGTCGTTAGACCCTCTGTGCAACATTCTTGAACTAAAGTGGCGAAGCGGGCGAGTTGGTTCATGACTTTTAAAATTAAAAGCGCTAACAAAGACGAAGAAAAAAAGTGAAAGCCGTTTACAACTCCCTGTAACGCCGAATTAGAGCGCAGCTCTTGAGGAGGAGGGAAGGGTACTGGGGGGGGGGTGAAGTGACCTGGGGGGGTCACGTGACCTTGAGGGGTCACGTGACGATGCCGATGATGTCATTAGTGACGTCACTGATGACGTCATCAGTGACGTTGACGATGCGGACTCCGATGACGTCATCAGCGATGATGACGATGACGATGCGGATGTCGGTGACGTCATCAGTGACGTCACTGATGACGTCATCCGTGATGATGACAATGACGATGCGGATGCCGGTGAGGTCATCAGTGATGATGACGATGACAATGCGGATGCCGGTGAGGTCATCAGTGACGTCACTGATGACGTCATCAGTGATGATGACCATGTGGATGCCGGTGACGTCATCTGGGAGGTCAGGTGACCTCGGCGGGGGGTCACGTGATCCTGGGGGTGGTCACGTGACCTCGGGGGGTGTCACGTGACCTCGGGGGGTCACGTGACCTCGAGGGGTGTCACGTGACCTCAGGGGGTCACGTGACCTCGGGGGGGGGGGGGGGGGTCACGTGACCTTGGGGGTGTCACGTGACTTGTGAGGGTCACGTGACCTTGGGGGTCACGTGACCTTGGGGGTCGCGTGACCTTGGGGGTCATGTGACCTTGGGGTGACCTTGGTTACGCCGACGCCGCTCAAGCCGGGAACGGGCCCCTAAGAGCTGCGCTCTAAAAAAAGAAGGCGAACAGGACGAGCGCTTACAGAGGGATACTTCAACGAAATATACCCGTCGTGCTCACAAATAGGCTGGATATGATCCACAATATCCGTAAATGAGAATCACACGTCTGTATTTTGAGCCTGATGACTGTATTTTTCGTTATAAACAACCCACTCTGGCAAATGTTCGGAGAGCAGCCAGTGGAGAGCACGCCACATCAGCCACAATTGTGACGTACTTTGTCTCGGGACCTTGCGTCCAGACGCAGCGGAAGCCCTGCGAGTTATTCCAGCCAATCTTGCTCTGTGGACGTAGCCCATGATACGCTTTCCGCTGTCTTTGTGTGAATTTTGAGTGACGGGTTAATCTTCTGTGATCTTGTAGAGGGACAATAGCGACTTCTGGAACGCACAAAAAAGATTCTCGGGGAGAGGGGACTTCAGCTCTTTTCTCGTCGTAGCTACCGTCACTACCTGTCAAGGTTCCTAGACGGGCATTACAAACGAGGCGTTAGCGACATCCACAAAGTTGTCTTTGCGAATCGTTTAATTCGTCTTAAAATTACTTTTCATGTCTTTTTCAACAACAGATTGGTGTGTCTGATGTGATAATGCTCCATTGAACACGAATAGACCAAGAAATAAGCGCCAAAGTTTCGTTTTAGTGCCCCTTTAATTCTTGGTTTGCCAAGCTGTTGGATGGATGGATGGTTGGATGGAATTGGGTGATGGCCTGTGCAACCTAGTGCTTACGTTTTGTGGCGATGCTCTGCCATTGCGGTGCTGCATCACCACCGGCGGCTGTGTCGGTGGGCAGAAAACCGAGGAAAAATTTTGAATATTTTTTTTATTAGCTAATGATTTAATTCATTCATTTAATTAATTTAATGATTTAATTTGATTCACAACACAGCGTTAACTAACAAACCGTGTCACTGTTTCCAATTTTTCTTTATTCTGAACATCGAGTTCCTTGTTCTGGTGGACTTGTCAAAGCACAGTCTTGAGCTCATCTTGATCTTCAATGTGTATAGCAGCAGTTTGTAAGCATGTGTTTGGAAGCAGAAACTTGGACATCATGTGGCAGAATGCAAGGAGTGTCAAATTCAGCATCGGGGAGCTGATTTCCTCAACCTAAAACCTAGACGCCGTCACCAGCGATAGCCCACGCCAAAATGTCACAGAAGTCATCTTGACCAGCCGTCTACCCCGCTCACATGCACGACTCGCACACACCCTTCTCGCACGTTTCTCTCCGGGGTGCAGGCACGTGGCTTCACTGCACAGACGCCTCGGAGTTCCTGGAATAGAGAAGCAATTGGGGATGACACAAGAGGAAGGCACATTGCAGTCACTGACGTCCGTTTGCGTTGCAGCCAGCACACTAGACCGGCTGAGCCTGTCTAGTGTGCTCGCGACACAAATTATTCTTGCTGATACGAGGGAGCTAGGGTGTTATGAGTGCAGGTCACCTCTTTATCCTGAAAACAAAAACGATCTTTAGCCTAATATTTATGCCAGGAAGCACATTTTAGTTTTGGATTTAATTTCTTGGTATAGGTTGTGGTCGCTCTTTGTGGTAATCTCGCTCTACTAATAATCGCTGCCCGATTGGTATGTGCTTCGCTCATCTTTCAAGGAGTCGCACACTGCAAAGAGAAGACAGCGAAAGGATTTAGCCGGCGTTCCGGGCCCGCAGTCGGAGTCCGTGCCCAGGCCTGCAGATCGTCCTTCCCATGCCAGCGCTGCGTACGCTAGCCGTCCAGGGTTATGACAGCCCGAGTCTCGCTGCGGAACCACTCCAAGGTTGTCATGGCGCAGGCCAATAGGGCCAGGGCTCGCCGTTCCCACCGGTCCTGCTCCAAACCTCGCTGGTGGACCGCTCCGGGGATTGCCATGGGCGAGGTCAACCAGAACGGCTCTATCGTTCCTGCCCTGCTTCAGCCACGCACAGCATGCTCTGTCTGGCGCAAGCTCACGACTCTGCGGCTGACCGCCTGCCACGTGCCCTTCGCTCCGTCGTCTTCCACCCATCTCCCACAAGGTGTTAATTTTGGATTGTACTTCAGCCCGTGTCGCGCTTACTATCAAGTTCACAACTGCTTTCCCCTGTCTATCGCTGGAACTGACATCAGCGTTTCAAAGCTATTTTGAAAATAAAGGTATACAGGTGGCGCTAGGCACTTCCCTTTTAGGGAAGAGTCTTCCCTAAAAGGACCAAAGTAAGCGAACTCAGGCGGACAGTTGAAACCCTCACCACTACTGTAGCGGGGCTCGCTGCCCTTCTCCTCCCGCTCGCCACGGAGGAAGTCGTGGTCCCACCGAAGGACACCAAAAGGGAAGGCTTCTTGGAGCCGGACTCTGACATGCTGGAGCCACACACCTGGCTGGTGAAACCAACGGAGGGACGACCACGGCTGGTGGACCTCAAGGTCCTGGAGTTCGTCCCGGAGCACTGGACTCCCAAAGGTCACCTGGAGGGGTGCAGGGTGGCACTCTGCCTTCCTGCAAATTTTCAACGAGTAAAAAAATTGTTTTGTAAAAACAATGTTTCAGAGCCAACTTCATCGCACATTTACCCCACAGACATTATAATTTGATTTATAGCTCAAGTATAGACCATTTGCTATATTACCCAAGCATCAAGGAGAATGCAGGGATTGGTGTTCCACGCGCCACACGTGCCGGCATCAGCAGTAGCAATTTTTCTAAAGCAAATACATAAAACAAATGACATCTTGGACGTGCGTTCGTCAATGCTTTATTTTGGTTGTTTGCTTCGAATCCTTTATACGGGGAATGCGTACGCGTGTGGCGCGTGGAACACCAATCCCTGCATTCTCCTTGATGCCTGGGTAATACTGCAATAGGTCTATTCATTCACCAAGCCTGGTAGATTCAGAAGAACAAAAGCTGTAGAGGTCAACATTGCCATTTTCAAAAGAATGCAGTTTTAGGAACTTTTTGGCTACTCTGTTTACGAAGAAGAGAGGGTGGCCGAGTGGAAGTTCAGACTGTGTCGGCACCAGGCTGGCCATAACACTGAATTTCTATGGCGACGCCCATTTCTGTCGATACCGAAGCCGTCAAAGGAAAGAAAGAGGGACGTATGTGATGCGGTAGTTGTGGGTGACGCCAGCATACCTGAGGACATTGCCAAAATTCTTGAGAAATTACCCAAGAATGCATGTGAAATAAGCCTCAAGCATTCGGAAACGTTGGCACTGGTCAGAAATGTGGGAGATGGAGTGGAACAGGCTGAGAAGGAACAATGTGTTTTAGATGAGCTTGACACCCTCCCTCAAGAATGGGGTGCCCCAAAAGGGCCTAACATAGAAAAGGTTGCGTCCTGCTTCGAAGAGCGCAAGTTGTTGGCAGATGGGGGGGGGGGAGGTCGTCCTCATACCCGAAGGTGATTTTGTGGTTAGGCGAAATAAGGCAGTGAAAATTTTTTTTAAAGAGGTAAAGGTGGTTTCGCTTACAAAGGTTACAGCGGGGCTATCGATTGATTGATTTTGGGGGTTTAATGGCGCAAGAGCTACGAGGCCATCTGCGCCAAACGATAGTGACAATCAGCATGCTTTGGTGAGAGTTTTAACAAAGTGCAACCTAGGATTTGGTAAAGCTATATTTGGTATAAAATGCCAATGCTAGTAAGAAAGTCTATTACCCTGCTAAAAGGGACTATGGGATTCTCCCCCAGCAGGAGGGCCGGATGAAACGGGATCTGTTGTTGAAACAACTCGGGAAAATAAATACGATGCTTGGGCTCCAGAGCGGGACAGGACCACATGATATGCAAGATTGTAAGAGAATCCCCACACTGATCACAAATAGGAGGATCTTCCCCCCAAAGTAGGTACTTATGAGTGATGAAAGAATGCCCAATTCTCAGACGGCACAGCAAGGTTTCATAAAGACGACTCTTGCATGAAGAGCTTTCCCAAGCTCCAAGAACAGGCTTTGTAACGTGGAGCTTGTTTTCGCACTCCCTGTCCCATTCCAACTGCCAACAACGAAAAAGTGATGACTTTACTAAAGGCTTTATATCCTGATATGGTAAACAGAAAGACGATTGGACAAGGTTTCCCACAGACCCTGCAAGCCTGTCGGCCTTCTCGTTGCCCTCTATGCCAACGTGACTAGGTACCCAACAAAATGTTATGCTTTGACCATCATGTAGAGCAGCGTTGAGTTTACTCTGAATTTGTTGTACAAGCATGTTTTTAGTGTCTTTAACAGAGCAAACTGCAACAATCACACTTTGAGAATCAACAAACAGAACAGCCCTAGTTATTTTCTTATGTAGAATGTAGTCTATTGCCATTGATACTGCATAGAGTTCTGCAGTAAAAATGCTAGCAAATGAATTAAGTCGCTTAACTTTAGAGAAGCGTTCTGAATACACAGCGCAGCCAACGAAGGATGAAGTCTTGGCGCCATCTGTGTAAACGTGAAGATAACCATCATACTTGATTTGTACTTCACAAAACTCTTGCAGTATTACAGCATGGGAAATGCCATGTTTGTTAAATTTTGTGAGCGACCAGTCACAGGCAACTGGCAGTGTCTTCCAGGGTGGAATACGGTCGTCGACATTTCGAATGAGGCCGACCTGGTCCAATGAAAGATGCAGTGAAGTGCAAAGTTCTTCAATGCGGGAGCTTAATGGTGTCACAATGCTTGGCTTGTTGTTAAAGAGACGGGAAAATCTCGACCTTGTAAGGGAAGAATAAGTAGGGTGTTGAGGGTCAGCCAGAATCTTAAAAGCATACGTTAGGCTAAGATAAGTTCGTCGTTTGTTCAGTGATAGCTCATTAGCTTCTGCATATAAACTGGAGACAGGGGATGTTCGGAAAGCACCAGTTGCTAGTCTCAACCCCAGGTGGTGAACTGGGTCCAACATTCTGAGGGCAGATGGCCGGGCCGATCCATACACTGCCGCACCATAGTCAAGACGAGATCTTACAAGAGCATTGTACAACCGTAGAATACATTTTCTGTCAGAACCCCATGACTTATGAGATAGAACTTTCAAAAGATTCATAGACTGAACACATTTAGTTTTTAAAGCTTTCAGGTGTGAAATAAAATTAAGCTTTTTATCAAATATCACACCAAGAAATCTGTGCTCTTTCCTGACAGGTACAGGGTTTCCATTTAGTTCCAGTGATGGGTCCAATGACAGCCCACGACGCAAAGAAAAGGGCACACAGACTGTTTTGGATGCAGAGAACCGAAACCCGTTCTCATCAGCCCACTTGGAAAGTTTGTTTATGGCTATCTGCAACTGGCGCTCACAGCTGGAAAGGTTACAAGAGGAAGACGAGATCTGTATATCATCAGCGTAAAGAGAATATGAAACAGAAGGAGGTAGCAGTCGTGCAATTGAATTCATTTTTAGCACAAATAAAGTTACGCTCAAGACTCCTCCTTGAGGGACTCCATTTTCTTGCACGTAGGAATCAGATAGGTTGGAGCCAAGACGAACTTGAAAAGTCCTGTTTGTTAGATATTCCCTTATGCATTGCAGCATACGGCCACGGATATTACATGCATACAGATCTTGAAGAATCCCATGTCTCCACGCTGTATCATATGCCTTCTCCAAATCGAAAAAAACTGCGACACAGTGCTGCCGGTTTACAAATGCCTCACGTATAACAGTTTCCAAGCGTACCAAGTGATCGAGAGTAGAACGACCTCGGCGGAATCCACACTGGTTGTTATCAAAGGCCCTCTGCTGTTCCAATACATAAACCAGTCGCCTGTTTATCAGCCTTTCAAATGTTTTTCCGAGGCAGCTCGTTAGTGCGATTGGGCGGTAACTTGATGGCTGTGAAGGATCTTTATTAGGTTTTAGAAGGGGAATAATATATGCATGCCTCCAAGCCTGAGGAAAACAAGCCTTTTCCCATAAGGAATTAAAAAAAAGAAGGTTTTCAAGGGATTCCGTGGACAGGTTACGAAGCATTTCATAGTGAAGCCCATCGGGCCCAGGAGCAGATAGCTTTTTTACATTAAGGGCCATCTCAAGTTCATATCGCGTAAATGGCCGATTATAAGAGGCTGCCTTTCCTCCAGTTACGACTAGCTTTTGTTGCTCTGCACGGGCTTTAAACTGTGTGAAGTTAGCACTGTAGTTGGCTGAGCAGGATGAATTATAAAAATGTTCTCCGAGGACGTTAGCAATGTCTTTTAATGACGAACAAGGAGCATTAAACGTTGGGATGGCAAAGCACCTATAATCCCCATTTACTTTCCTATATCTGTCCCAGGCCTCTTTGGCAGGGACAAAACTAGTTAGAGAAGACAGGTACTTCATCCAAGACTTCCGTTTTGCCCGCTTCCTAGTCCAACGAGCCTTGGCTTTTCGGCGTTTAAACTCCACAAGGTTGTGCGAAGTGGGATATCTACGAAATCTTTCCCAGGCCTTGTCTTGATCTGCCAGGGTTGTGGCACACTCCTTGTTCCACCAAGGTTTACATTTTTTTGGCACATTACCAGAAGTTTGTGGAATAGAGCGCTGAGCAGCCCTTAGTATCTGCTCTGTAACATGAAGTGTAGCGTTCTCGGGTGACAAAGAAGAAAGGATCGAAGGATCTAAAGTGGAGTGAAGATTAAAAAGTGTCCAGTCAGCCTTGTCTAATTTCCACCTAGGGGGACGCTTTAAAAGATTAGGCAACGGAACAGTACTTTCTAAAACAATAGGATAGTGATCACTTCCAAAAGGGTTATGGAGAACCTTCCATGAAAAGCAAGGAAGTAATGAAGGTGAAGCGATAGAAAGATCAATAGATGTGAATGAGTTGTGTGCTGCACTAAAAAAAGTTGGTTCTTTCCCGTTAAGAAGACACAGCCCAGAAGACAATAAAAGACGTTCAATAACACCACCCCGGGAGTCTTGACGGGCACTGCCCCACATGGGATGATGAGCGTTAAAATCACCCAAAACTAAAAACGGTTGAGGAAGCTGTCTTACAAGTCCCTGTAGCTCTTGAAGATTGAAAGGAATATTTGGTGGTAAGTATAAAGAAACAAGCGTTACAAGGCGGTCCACGAGGAGACGCACTGCAACAGCCTCCAGAGGTGTGCGGAGTGGAACTTGACAGCAAGCGACTCCACTCTGCACAACCACCGCAACGCCACCAGAAGGACTGGAAGCAGGACGGTCTTTCCTAAAAACCTGATGACGTCTTAAAATGTTAAAAGAATTAGAGTGAAGATGAGTTTCTTGCAAGGCAAGAGCGATGGGTCGAAGCTCATCCATAAAATGATTGACATCATCAATATTTCTTAAAATACCGCGACAATTCCATTGCATAAAATGTAACTTTGTCATCTATTAAAAAAGTGTGTAAATATGTAAATATAAGGAGATAAAACCTAGCAAAATAAATAAAACTATGGAGAGCCAACTCGAGCTAGGTGGAAGATGTGATCACAATGCAACAGCTATCGGGGCTATCACTTGGGCGCTACTACAGGTTGCTTCTTTTTAGATTTACGAGAAGCTGTCTCCCATTCCATACCATCCTGGTCGGACCCAGGAGTAGACTGACTGTCAGCATCAGTTGGTATTTCCATGTCCTGTGAAGTGTCTGGTGGATGGAGCATGACAGAGCTAGTCCGGCCTGGCACGCGTGGGGGAAAACCCCGGCCACGACCGGATGGAGGAGTGGCGGACGAACTGGGCGAGGGGTCACCCAAGCTTGTCTTCCCACCTCCTTTCACAGGAGCTGCATGGGTACCATGCTGCTCCTTCGGTAGGAGGACCCTCTCCAGCGAGCAGGAGCGAGAAGCTCGCTCCTTCCTAGAAGGGGACCTAGGAGACGGGACAGGCGCGGCAGCTGCCGGCCTGTCCTCGGATGGAGGGGCAGCACGCGTGCTACCACCAGGGACTGGGGGAAGCTGCTGCTACCCCTGTCGGGGAGCTGGGGCCCTGAGGTCGGCCGCCAAGATCTCGGGAGAGACCTGGCAGGCCCTTGACTCCGAGCGCGGTGCAGGGCCCCTGCGCACCGCCTCAGCATAACTACCCTTTGACAAAAAGAAAAAACGCTTTTTTGCTTCCACGTATGTAATATTTTCTTTGACTTTCAGGGCAAGAATATCTTTTTCTTGCTGAAAGAAAGGACAGCTGCAGTAGTAAGCGGGGTGTGGTCCACCGCAGTTAGCGCAATGGGCCACGGCCTCGCAAATGTCGGAGACGTGGCCTTGACTTCCACACTTTGCACATGTCTCCCTTCCGCGACAGCTGCGTGACCCGTGGCCAAAACGCTGACAACGGAAGCACCGCTGTGGGTTGGGGACATAAGGGCGGATCCGGCAATTAAGGTACCCTGCTTTGATTGTCTCTGGTAGAGTGTGTCTCTCGAAAGTCAAAATAACATGCTTAGAGGGAATTTCTTCACCATTCTTTTTAAACATTATTCGTTTGACGGCGATGACACCAGAGCCTTCGAGGCCCTCAAGAAGTTCATCCTCACTGGTATGAAGGAAGTTATCCTCAGAGAGGACACCACGGATGGTGTTAAGTGTACGGTGAGGGCTCACCGACACTTTCAAGTCAACAATGTTGGTCATCTTAGAGAGTGCTTCACTTTGTTTTTTTGTTTCTACCTCCACAAGGAGGTCTCCACAGTGGAGCTTCTTAGCCTTATAGGAGAACCCTACAAGGTGCTCAAGAACTTTAGCTACAACAAAGGGTGAGAGCTTTGCAACTGGTTTCTGTTCATCCAGCGAATGAACGACAAAAAACTTTGTAAAGGTTTCTTCCTTAGATTCTTTTTCAATGGTTTTGTGTTCAAGGCAGCGCCTTTTAAAGGCTTGCCCTGAACGGGGTTTGGAGGGGTGGGGCGCCATAGGAGGGCAAAGAGTGTTCGGTATCCGCGGTGCACCGCCCACCACCGAGCCCAACAAGGGGTTAGGTAACGCACCATAACAAGAAGGGCTTGGCTGGAGACGTTACGCTAACAGTGCTGCCGGGAAACTATACCCAAGTGTGGGTCAAGACAGAGGTCCATTGCCACCCAAGGTTAGCCCTTGCCGCCAAAGAGGGGTGAAAAAGGAGTAAGATAAGTAAGAGAGAAGTAAAGGAAGCAGGAAAGGTAAAAGTGAAAGATCGGAGTGGATAGTAGAAGAAATGGCGACTAGACTGAATCATCCTGGCCGGGCCTTACCAGGACTCCCGTCTATGAGAAGCAGGGGCCGAAGTGGTGTATTGCCTCACCCGGGGGGCCCCGAAGGGTCCAAACCTGCCCCGGGCTCGGCTCAACCACCAGGATTCCCTTTTCCCCAAACACGGGAAAGCCACGCACAGCCATACGTGGGCGGGCGAACCCGCATGGCTCGGGGTCCGTGGAGACGCCACTCTCCAAACACCTGCTTTCACAGGTGCCCCCTGTGGGGAGCGGGGCTATCGAAATGACAGATTGAAAGCGTCGGTTGTGTGAGCTAAGTCTTCACCTGAGCGTTTTTTTCTCTCTTAAAACACACACACACGACCCCCTTTGCAAGACTATCGCCCTATAGGGCGATAGTCTTGCAAAGGGGATTGTGGCAACTGCAGGTGTTGTCATACCTTCAACAACAACTGTCGCAACTCCATTTCCGTGATCCTTTTAGGGTCAGTAATTCTGAGAGAGTGGTGTAATATCAGATTCAAATCCTGCTAAGTTCGCTGGAACTTTGGTTGTCCTGTACCGGTGTGAACCACAAAAGGGCCGTAAACTTATAATTAGCACTAGGGTTTGTGAATGCAAACCAGTTTTTCATGATGGAGAAGGATTGATTGATTGAGTGGGGTTTAGTGGCACAGCAGCGTCAAGGCTATAATGCACCAATCACTCAGACTATTGCTGAAATCAAGGTTAAAGAGGAGCTATAGTAGCTTGTGATTTAATATAACTATGATAATGAAAGTATAAGCACATAAGATATGGCAATGAAAACAGCAAACTATTAAAATTATAGCTGGTTCAGGAGTCCTATATCTTTAAAGAAGTTAAAAACACACTTGTGTGGAATCAACGGCTCATTGCTGAGTAAAAGGGCGAGATGTAATGGTGTATGCTCTTGGTAGACCTTTGCTAAGTGTCTGTGGCGTTCTTGGTCATACGAAGGGCATACAAGTAAGATATGTAGGATGCTTAACGGAATGTGGCTCACACAAAAGATGCCCATGGGTAAGACGGGTATGACAGATTCACAGTCGGCACAGAACCACCTTGTAAAAACGCTTGCGATGTCGTGCACTCTCCCGTTGCTGAAGTAGTGGTTTTGTTACGTGCAACTTATTGTTTATTCTTCGCTCCCATTTTTCTTGCCACTTGCGTTTGATGGAATCTCTGTAAGGAATTTTCCACAGGTCGACTAGTCGATCCTTAGCGGTACTTGCTGCTCTATCAGGATCCTGATTTCCGGCAATTCCAACATGTGATGGAACCCAGCATACTATTATTTTCTTCCATTTTGTTGCTAAAATTAGCCTCTTCCTTATTTCTAGTAGAAGTAGATTGCGATCATCTCCCACTCTAATAAATGCTCGTAAAGCACTAAGTGAGTCAGTATAAACAATTAACTTGTGTAGCTTCTGTTTGAGGATGTTGTCTGTGGCCAAGAGTAAGTCCTAAAGCTCTGCTGTAAGACTACAGGCATTGTCATTAATTCTCTGAACAAGCTGCACCCCAGGCCCAAAAAATTATTGCCTCAAGATTTCACCAGGAGTGTCATGATGAGACGAAACGTTCAATGACTTTTCCCCGACAGTCAAACTGCTGACCCCCGAGGCGGGTTGTGTGCATTAAAATCACCAAGTATAAAAAAGGGTTCTGGCAATTGATCAACCAACTGCTCAAGATATGCTGCTGACAAAGGAAACGAAGGTGTGTACAATGAGCAAACAGTAACCAGCCGATCAACCTAAATACATACTGCGACAGCCTCTAGAAAGGTGGCTAAGGTTACTTCACAGGCTGCAACATCACTGTTCACAACAATAGCCACTCCTCCTGAAGAGCAAGAGAAGGTTAAACAATCTTTTCTAAAAAGCTGAAATGATTTAGAAAAAATTGGTATTCAATGGTTTTAAGTTTTTTGAAGGCATGCTACTGGCTCATGTTTCTGCATGAGAAAATTTACATCATCCAAATTGCATAAGGCCCCTGGCCATAAAAACGAAAAACAAGAGGACTGTGAATTATGGGCCAGTGATCCTGGTTGTTATGCCTTCTGGTGCCTCCTCTCAAGGTGCCCCTTGAGAGGAGGCACCTTCTGTCTGTGAGGGGGTAACCTCCATCTCCTCTGCTAATGCCTCTGAACATTTCGTACGGCTCGTTGCATGTCCACCTGTCTTTAGTGGATTCTGCGACCCACCATGAGAGGAGGTCTGCGACGGGGTGGCCTTAATTTCCCCTGATGGTGCACCAGAGCCTTTACTATGGCTCTGTGCAGCTGAGATGGAACACCCAGGGAGTTGGAGTCTCAACCTGGGACCTGGGGACTTAAGCGGTTGCGCAAGATCCGAGAAGGACACTTGCGTTTCCACAGTTGCCATAGGAGGTGCAGGTCCCCTGCACCTCGGCAAGCGAACCTCTCTGAAACCAAGAGAGGCATCGCTTGGCTTCCGGGTTTGAAATACCCTCTGTCACCTTGAGAGTAAGGACCTCCTTCTTGAAGTGATCACAGGATCTGGAATACGCTGAATGATGGCCTTTACAGTTTACACATCTAGGTTACAGTTTACACATTGTGGCGGTCATCCGCAGTGTGGTCGCCATTCCCACATTTATCGCATGTCTCACAACCATGACAGGAACATAAGCTGTGCCCAAACCGTTGACAACGGAAGCAACAGGTGGGGTTTGTCATGTAGGGTCGTTCCCTAGAGTTCAAATATTCTGCTTTAACGGAAGGAGGTAGGCTGTTCAACTCGAAAGTGAGAATAATATGTCTCGTGGGGATCTCCTTTCCATCTCTATGGATGGTGATGCATTTGGAAGCGACAACGGCCTGGCTACGAATACCTTCAAGGATTTCTTCATCGGAGCTGTTCATGAGGTCGTCCTCTGAGATAACACCATGGACGGTGTTTAGCGTTTGGTGGGCAGAGATGGTTACTTTTTCCTCTCCAATGTGGTTGAGGCAGAGCAGAGTCACTGTTTGGTTCTTTTCGAAAACCTCTACCAAGAAGTCACCAGTGAACATTAAACCTTTCCCCTAAGAAACCATTCACAACTTTCGCAACAAGAAAAGGTGACATCTTTGAAAAAGGTTTTGATTTGTTTTTGGCATGAATTACAAAAAACTTGGTGACATAGTCATCCTTGTTCCATAACTCCAAAAAGAACAATTTTCTTTGTTGCAATTCCTTTTGGAGGGCCGATCAGGTTGTTTCAGTTTGGGACCCATAACAATAAGGAGGAGTTTCGGAAACTGTGGTGCACCGCCCACTACCGAGCCCAATAAGGGAATGGGTAATGCTTCATGACAAGAAAGGCTTGGCTGAAGACATTCTTTTAGTGCTGCCCAGTCTCCATAACCAAGTGTGGTTCTGAACAAGGGGCCACCCAAGGTTAGCCCTTGCCGCCTAAGAAGCTGAAAAAAAAGGAAGAGAATGTAGAAGAAAAGACAGGAAAAAACTAGAGGTGGAAGGAAAAGTGAAAGAAGAAGAAGGGTAGAAGAGGCGACTTACTATCATCCTGGTTGGGCCAAGCCAGGACACTTGTCTACGAGAAGCAGGGGCCGAAGTGGAGTATTGCCTTGCCCGGGGGGCCCCGAAAGGTCCATACATATCCCGGGCTCAGCTCAACCTCCAGGATCCCGTTTTCCCCAGACACGGCCGGGTTAAGCGTACACGCACAGCCAAATGGTGTGGGCAAGCCCAGTTAGCTCAGGGTTCGCGGTGGCACCGCTCACCAAGCTCCTACCAAAGTAGGTGCCCCCTGCGTGCGGGTATGGTGGCCCACGCGGCTGGGGTCTGTAGTAATTAACGCTGCTCACCAAGCACTTAAGGTGCAGGCTCCCCCTACGGGGCTCGGGGTCAGTGGAGACGCCACTCTCCAAACACCAGCTTTCACAGGTGCCCCCTGCAGGGGCACACGGACAACAGAAAAAACACCTTATGAGGAACGGAAGCGGTTGACTAGGTCACACGCAAAAAAGCCGGTGGGATATTCCATCGAGATGCGTGCGCTTGCACAGTCATCCCTCTCCAGCAACTGTTAATTGGGGAGCATCTGTTCACCTTCCTGATATGCTTGCTACCAAATGCTGAGGAAGTAGCATACACTTTGGCGACCGCGGACACACTCTCGTGGTCCCATTGGGATCCTTAAAGGACACAATGTTTTGAACCTTTGCAGTGATGTTTCCAAGCATCATCGCTGTGCAATCGGTTCTCTCTGGCTTCTTATACTGTTCACTGTGGAAGACCAGTCCAGAGATCCGGACTCTGTCGTGCTCCACAACAGTGCCAAGGGTTTGATTTCTGTTGAACTCTGTACACCAGGCCCAAAAGTGGTTCATGCACTATGCATGGCTTTCCCAGTAGGGCTACTGGCTCCACATTAGTTGCAGTGCACTGGAAGAACTTTCGCACATAGGGCCTAGCAGCTGTCTTGCATACATTTACCTAGCGCCCCATCATTACTCGCGTCATCACTTGATGAGGCACACCATTTGCTGAGGTAAAGAAGTTCTTTAGTTTACTCATACTCGCCTCAAAGCAAAAGCATGAGTGCACCCACAAAGGCCCTTACTGCACTCCTTGAGAGGTGAAGCAGTTGGTGCACATTCGACGTCATTTCTTCTTCCAAGTACAAAACTTAAACGCCAACAACAAATCGGACCAGACAGTCTGTGCTCTCAGCTACATCGGAAGGTGTAATCTTGTCCTGGAGCAGCAGGAAGACACCCCTCACAAGCAAAGCAAAGTGATCCAACAATCGCTCTGGCAAAATGCCCTTTAGACACACGAGGCTCCAGATACAGAAGCCATTGCTCCCACTCAACAGCCTTCCAGTATTCCCTCAACTGAACCGATCTTGGCAGAAGAAGGCATTGTGGTGGCTTGATCTTTAATGGCCACTCATGAATCTCTCTGAGGAGTTGTAGTGATCCAATGTAATAGCTTTCACCAACACTTGAAAGCCACAACTCCATCAGCTGCCGTGAAACATCAAGCAGCACACAGTGCATATAATCCGGTGTGAATTCGCTCCAGACTATATCGAATCCCGTCAAGTTGATGAGTGCCGAGGGTCCCTTCACACCATGAATGTGTTGACCTGTCCGGAGTGCCTCTGCCATGTCGCCTTCAGTGTCCTCCTTTGTCTCGTCAGGCACAGTAGCTTCTCCAGTGAGGTACTTGACTGTCCCGGCCTGTTTCATATCTAAAATTAGACATATTTATCTAAATGTTCGTACACTTAAACATCATTACACCAAACAGCCGAGCACAAAATTGTCTGTGCACTGAAAAGTTTGTACACCAAAAAGTCCACACTAAAATATTGCACCAAACCGTCCTACACGAAAAAATTCAAGACCCACATATGTAGCATGTAGTCGACACATGACACAACAAAATAAAAATGGAGCTTTTTTTTTTAAAGAGCTTATAAGTTACGTAAAGAGAAATAGATGAATGCAAATCTTTGTATTCCTCGAGCTGAAACGCAAGCAATTGCTCAGTTTCAAAGACTAGAAAGCACCAGATATAGACGTAGATCTAGGATATGAAATGAAGAACAAGCCCCCGCTGGAAGAGGCACTAGCTCCATGGTGGGATGAGACAATAACGGACCATCGGCCTCTATTAGAGGCTCTCAACCAAGGTAAGAGGGTCAGAGCCGCGAAAATGCATGCCGCGTGGTGCGAAGCACATGCGCTGGACGAAGAAATACGATACACCGACGCTGCAAATGGAGAAAAAGCCTGGTACGACACAAAGACAGGCAGGACGCGAACCAAAGCACTACCATCGGGCACGACAGTGGATGGAGGCTGTGGTCGGTTTGCCTTGCTGCATACCCGACCTGGAGGAATAACACGGAGCAAACGGTTTCAACAACAAGAAACTACATTTAATTGGACATGGACAAGACGATTAACATTGCTACCGGCACTGCCGGAGTCCAGGCAGCGATTCCCCGTGCGCCGCCTCTGATCTGCCTTATCAAGGCGGCGCATCCGATGTGCGCGTGGCTGGCGTGACGTCGCCGCCACGCGGGAAAACTTTGGCACCTTTGCCTTGCAGTCGGGCAACTTGGCTGGGGAGCCGCCAGGGTGCCCACACTTCCCCCCCCTCAAGCTTCGTCCGGCCTGTCGATGACGGGAGACGTGGGCGTCAGGGGGTGGATGGCGCTGTTGGGCGGACTGACGTTGTAAGTCCGGCCGGCGCCTGCTGGACGAGCGCGGCGGCTGCTGACGAGCGCGGCGGCTCAGTCAGCTCCAGCTTGTCACTTGAGCTTGTTCTGGACCAGGCCTCCACCTTGTTGCTCTGGACCGCCTCCAGCAGGTGGCTGCTCTGCACATGGTCCTTGATCCGGGCCAGCTGCCGCTCCATCCTGTACAGGGCGGCGGCGGTCCATGGTTCTCTGGGCTGCCCCTGGCGTGCCGACGTCCTTGGTGACCCGGTCCACCATGAGACCGGCCGACGTGTCATTCCGATGGCGGCTGTGGTGACGGTGGTGTCCATGAGCCTGATGTTATCTTCACACCCCTTCCAGAAAGTTTGAAATAACGGATCTGAGGTGGGCACACCAATCTTCTCCCCCCTCTCTTGAAAAGGGGGCAGATCCGTGGAAGTAGACCACTACCCCCAAAATGCGAGAGAGGCCAAGGAGACAAAAAAAAAGGTTCCTCTCTCTTTGGTGTCACCAACGTCGCAGGTTATACCGCCGCCTTGGTGGAGACAAGGGGGTTTCCAAAACGGGACTGCCGTCAGTGTCGTTCCGGTCCTGCGAGGAATCTTCGCCTTCTGCTTGGAAAAATCGTTTAAGGTCGGTGACATAAACAGGTCCGGTCTCCTCACTAGACTCACAGTGAACAAGTTTGTAAGTGAGCGGTGAGCACTTTTCATGCCCGCGAAACGGACCTTCCCACCTGCTGGCGAGGGAGGCTGCGAAGCCTCGAGCGGCGTCACTCAGTGGGTGAGTACGCCGAAGCACAATATCTGCCACCTCGAACTGCAAGTCACGTCGCCCCTGATCGTACTGTTCTGCCTGCTGTACTCGGGCGACGTCGAGATTTTCTCGGGCCTCTCGAAGGTTATCGGAGAAGCGTTTTCGCAGGTCCTCTGCGAACTTCACGTAGGGGCGAAGCCTTCCCCCAGACTCTGTAGAAAGGAGACTGTTAAAAAGCGGGAACGCAAGCTCCTTGCCGAAATTCAATTGAGCAGCTAGGAGTGAGACCCGTTGGCCGATTAGTGGTCGTATGGGTTGCGAATGCCAGCTCGGCAGTTTCGCGTCCCAGTCCTTGTGGCGCTCAGTGTAGGCCACTAGCATCATATTAGGTTCCGATTTACCCTTTCCGTGATGTTTGCTTGCGGGTGGTACAGGGAAGTTCTTTTGTGCTTAATTCCCAGCACCGCGCATGCGTCCACAAACACCTTACTTGTGAGATAGGAGGCATTATCGCTTACAAGCTGTGCAGGAAAGCCGAACCTAGCAAATGTTTCGAGTAGACAATCCCAGATTTTTTGCGAATCTAGCTTCCGCAAAGGGAATAACTCGACCCACTTCAAGAAGTGGTCGGTTACCACGAATAGGTACTGATTGCCATGGGTACTCCGTGGGAAGGGGCCCATGACGTCACAGCAACAAATCTGCCAAGGACTCTGACTCGCGATTGGTTGCATGAGACCGGGGGGCTGGCCACCACGTGGTTTTGCCTTCTGGCACACCGAGCAGCTACGAGTATATCGGAGCACATCCTGCCTCATGCCTGGCCAGGTAGCAATTTGGGATAACTTCTCGTAAGTCTTGCTCCCACTGCTGTGTCCTGCCAAGGCAGAGTCATGCATGTATGGGATGAAAAGCTTACGTAGCTTGCGGGGTATCACGGTCCGGAACGCCGACAGGCAAGACGTCTGGCACCGTGGTGAAGTGGGCTGCAGTGGTTGGGTTAGGGATGCAGTCCTCCCGTTTGGTAAACGGAGTCAGCTCCGGTTGTTGTCCCAGCCGGTATACACCACCAGAAAAGTCGAGTGTCACGCTTTCGCCTGTAATGAAATCTCGGCCTAAGATCACGGGTACCACAAGTCCTGGCAAATAAAGAAATCGCTGACCGCCGCTTTTTTCCATTAAACCGAATCTGCAGCCTCACGGCTCCTCCAGCTGTTATCGCTGTACCAGAAGCTAGCTGCAAACGGGTTTCGCACTCCCGGAGGCTTATCTTTTTTGCTTTGCAGAGTTCGAAAACGAAATCCCCCATGAGCGAGATAGCGGCCCCGGAATCCAAAAGTGCGGCAATGGGAAAATCGAGCAGTGAAATCGCAATGCGCGGTTCAATGATGTTAGGCTCGGGCTGGATTCGACATACCGATGGAATCTGTGCCACGGCCTCACTGCTCCCAGGGACTGCAACGGCCGTCGGCGAGTGGCTGTCTGGTTTCAGCGTCGCCAGCTGTAGTAGTTTCCCTGGTTCTGGTTCCGGCCCTTTGCCGCCGTCTCGTGCCACCTCTTGTTTGTAGTGTCCAGAAGTCTTGGACACTGGTTTCGGTGATGGCCGGGCTGCTCGCAGTCGTAGCAGCAGTCCGACGACAGTTGCCTGCTTAGGTCACCCGCACCGAGGTGCCCGTCGGACTGCCTCCAGTGATCGGGTAAGGAACCACTATGGGAGGGCCTCCACCAGGCTTACGACTGGCTGTTGTGGGGAGGGCTTGTTCCGTTGCGGTGGGGGTCAATGCTGCTGGGCTGCGGGTTTGCGACCGCACCGTGCCAGTTTTCGCCAGCACTTGCAGGAGCAGACTGACGAAGATGGTTCGCTTGGGTGGTGATCTCCGTTGGGCCCCAGCTTACGATAGGGCACGGCCAACGACCTCCCACCTGTCGTGGCGACCCCTGCCTGAAACCCTCACGGGCCTCGCTGTGACCTCCGGGGACCTCTCGGGGAGAGTTAGGCGAACATACGCTTATCCCGCACGGGAGATCACCATGCATGCCACGCCAACTCTCCTGGTTGACGTGGTGGGGAAGGGAGGTCTCGTTCGGACAGTCCACTTGCGTGGAGGCCTCGGGGCCCCGCCATGCGCATGCCGGTTCGAGTGCGTACTTGGCTGGTGGCGGCGGCACATAGTTCTGCTCGGCATGAAGAGATTCCTCGATGAGGCGGGCGCCCCGGGCTAGCTCTTCAAGGGTCGCAAAGGTGCGGTTGATCAGGTAGACGTGGTACCTGGGGTGACACTGTCTTCTGACCCGAGCTACTCTGTCCGATTCCGGTGACTTCGGGTCCGCCCTCTTGAAGAGCTCTTGCATGACCCGAACGTACCGGACCAGACTTTCATCTGGGTGCTGCGTCCTGCAAGCATTCCTGCAAGCACAAAAAAACAAACGCCCCCGAAAACCCAACACAAGCGCACAAAACGATTGCCGCGGTCACAAAAACACCAGTCAGAAACACGCCAATAAAACAAACGCGGATGTGACGGAAGCACGAAATAACGATAGGAAACACGGGGTATGGGGAAAAAGCTTACCGAAAGAAGAAACCAAGCCCCGTGAAATTCCTGTGAGTGGGTAGCATACCACGGTTGGGCGCCATTGTGGTCGGTTTGCCTTGCTGCATACCCGACCCGAAGGAATAACACGGAGCCAACGGTTTCAACAAGAAACTACATTTAATTGGACATGGACAAGACGATTAACATTGCTACCGGCAGTGCCGGAGTACAGGCAGCGACTCTCCGTGCGCCGCCTCTGATCTGCCTTATCAAGGCGGCGCATCCGATGTGCGCGTGGCTGGCGTGACGTTGCCGCCACGCGGGAAAACTTAGGCACCTTTGCCTCGCAGTCGGGCAACTTGGCTGGGGAGCCGCCAGGGTGCCCACAAGGCTGAGCTAAAGGCTATCTTGGCGGCGGCCGTTGACATTGCAGAAAGCAACACAACGGGACGTCCAGCCAGGATTTTTAGATTCACGGGCAGCGATTCGTGCAACACGGAATAGCAGACCTAAAGGCCGAACAGTCAAAAAAATAAAGTGGCGACGGAGCTTTGAGCATCGGGCATTGACCTGCACATCGTGTGGATTCCTGGGCACAGCCAAATTTCCGAGAGTGAGAGGACACACCGGGTCGCAGCGGAGGAAGCATCTTACAACTCTGTCATTGGCCCGACCTCTCAGTCAGAAAGAGACTCCACAGTGAACTCCGAGGAACAGGCCGGCAGAACTTGCCAAGCAGGCAAGAAGGGCCTACCTCCCAAGGCCTGTTGCTGGCGAACGAAAGATTACATACCGACAGGGTATGGAGGATGGGAAGCAGTCAGGATCCGTAGTATAAGGCCCAAAATTGTACTTACACCCGACAAACTAGTACTGCTCAGATTTAAAGAGGACAGAAACCCGATGTGCACAAGCTGCACGGAAGGTATCACAGCAACACTCCAACACCTGCTCAGGGACTGCGAAAGCCTAGAGCATCACAGAAGGGAAGCGCTGGGGACCATCCAAGGCAAAGATAAGCCAACAACGCTGGACAAGTGGACTCGTCGAAGAGGTACCCCGCGGCACAGAAAGGCTATTCTCGACTCCCTGATACAGTATATCAGAAAGTCAGGAACACATCACCTCATTTAGTTCTTACCATGATCATAAACACTCCTCCCCCTCCCTCTAACCTTTTATAACCCTATCCCTCCCGCTTCAGGAGCACAGCTCCAAAGCGGGTGAACCTATTGCAAAATAAAGATATGCGTTCAGTCAGTCAGTCTTCTGTTTTCATTATTCTACTAAAATTGTTCAGTGCCGTGGTGACGACAGGAGTTTAACTTTTGTTCTTTTCAGGAGCTCCGTCGGCATCCCCCAGTCACCCGGACTGGGTCCCGAACATGGCAATGCCAAGGGGCGTAGGCTGTACTACGCCTGCAAATCAGAAGGCACTGGAGCGGTATGAGCGTGTTTCCGCCCGGACGTGCAAGGTACCAGCTGCCGAGCCCAGTCCACCAATACCTTCACCTGCAGTGGAAGAACTTGAAGTGGGCTCAAGTGAAGCGAGCGAGGAACGGGAGAAAGTATCTCTTGAGTGTGGTACCGATATCTCAACGAGTGACATCGACACCCTCATGGAAGAAAACCAGAAGCTAAAAGTAAGCACTTGCAGAAGGAAGTTTGTGACTTAAGAACGGTGGTTGACGTTTACCATGACGAGGACAGCATGAAGTTCTTTACCGGGCTGCCGAATCGCGCCTTCTTCGTGGCATTGCTTCAGTACATACAGGGGCAATATCAGCCAAAGCATTCAAGAATACTACCACATGCTCAGCAGCTGCAAATGGTTCTGATTAAACTGAGGTTGGGGCTGCTGAACAAGGACCTCGCTAGAAGATTTAGAATCTCCTGCTCCTCTGTATCGCAGATCTGCAGCGGCTGGATCGACATTTTGAGCACGGAGCTTCGACCTTGCATTTTCTGTCTGCACATGGACGACATCCACAGGCGGCTCCCACGATTGTGCAAAGTACCACTGTTTAACAACCTGCGTTGCACGATTGACTGTTGAGAAGTATTTATCGAACGACCCTTAAGCTCCAAAGCTCGCTCCCAGACGTTTTCTCAGTATAAACATCATAATACTTTGAAGTGGTTTTCTTGGTCTTGTACAAGAAGGAGACTTGATTATGGCTGACCGGGGCTTCCACACTGAGGAGCTCCTGGCCCTTCGTGGCTCATCGCCCCTCATCCCCGCATCCCCATGTGGCAAGTCACAGCTCAGTTGAAAAGACGTAGAAATATCCCGAAGGATCTCCCAGGTACGCATTCAAATTGAGAGGACCATCGGCCAGGTGAAAACTTTCAGAATTTTGAAGAGCATCAATTGCCAATCTCGCAGTTAAAGAGAACAGGAGAGCAGAACCTTGCCAATATCGACAAGATCCTAATCATAGCTGCAGCAATAGTGAATATGAAAGGAAAGATTTTTAGCCCCAAGACTACTTCTAGGAAACAGTAAGTAAGCAAAATATTTAGAGTCCCTCTCTCATTCACAGGTGGCTAGCTTCTAGTGGTGGGCCGAATCAGGCAAAGTTCGGATTTGGCAATGTTCGGCACATACCAAACTTCAGAAAAAATTGTAAGAATATTCGGCAAGCCTCTGCTCATGCGCATACTTGCAAACCAGGAAGCTTCTGGACAGCAAGTCTGGCCACATTGTGCTCAGCCAAAGTTGTAAACAGATTTTGTATAAAAGTTTGGTGAAAATTCATGTTTGCCAAATCTCGAGGTTTGGCTGATCACTACTAGCTTCATAACGAGGACATCCTGCGAAGTAAGAATTTCCTTTAATAGGGAGAAAAAAATTGTGCTTTTACAAGAGAAAACTGTGCTATGCTTTTTTCACCCTTTGCTCCAATTGCGAACAAAGCTGCTTGGACGTCATTATCCATTATTGAGGTGTTTCCATTTCGCAAGTACTTGGGTAACAGACATAGATTTTGTGTGAGCAACTTTTGTTGCAGCTGGGAAAAAAGGTGAACCAAATACAGTAGGAATAGACTGAAATTGCCAGGAGTGAGGCAATTTCGTCTGAATGTTTTCATGCCTAACTTTTCTGTGGCTGAACGGGGTCAAGATGACTGCCTCAAAGTCGCATAATGTCCACCAAGTATTGTACTTACGTGTTGGCAGCGCCAACTACAATGTGAGAAGTGAGTTATGTATAACTTACCTACATTTTTTATTTCACACTAACACATTTTTGGCAGTATTGTATCATAAAGTGTATTAAATAATGAAACCACAACGTCAAACACGCACTTTGGCTTTTGTCTCCTTATGTAAATAGGCAAAGCCTCTTGAAACGCATAAAAAACAGAATTTTACTTCATATGCAAAAATCTGTACAACAGTACAACACATCAGAAAAAATGCTTTATTCAAATGGCCATAGGTGGTTGCTCTCTTAGTGCCAGCTTAGGCAGGCTTGCAATTTAGACAGAACCACTTGCCATGTGGTCTTTTAGTGATGCCCATGCACGTGGAGTGAAACCAAATTAGTGGGCATTTCTGGTTGTCACAAATGATCATGTGCCCATGCTCAGGTTCCTGGAAGATACAGTATTTCTCTGTACTCTTCCTTCGTCCAAGATCTAGATATCGCGTAGCCAACTCCAAGAGAAAATGACAGAAAAAATCTTGCATTTGAGGCAGCAATATTCTTCAAAACTCTTCGTCTCTGTCTATTCTTTCAATCACCATGAATTTTGTGGTGTAAACGACAAGGAAGCTGTGCTGCACCTCTGAAATGGCTATCTGACCTTGCATTTGAAAGTAAAACGCATGTGTCCTCTTCAGTCGGCAGTCAAGCCCAAGGCAAAAGCCCTCATCTTGGACCTCTTTCAACTTTACAAGCTCTTTTAGCTTACCATATTTGTATTTGTAGGGACATTTGAACTCCAGGACTGCGGATGCACAGCAGCCACATTCTACGAAGCTTTCCGGACTAGCTCCCAGGAATGGCAAGGTCGGGTTCACAACAAGGCCTGGAGGCCTTCCTTCGAGATTAGTGTGCTTGGGGCACTCAACCGACTCAAACAGGCTTCTAGCTTTAGGTTCGTTAGCAATTCCCCATGTGAACGCATCTAATGCGCTTGCTACTTTTTGAGTACTGTAGCCCATTACATCCTGTATTAGCGACATCGGACTGGATGTGCTCCGGAGGGTTGATACCCTGCGAAAATTGGAAGCAGTCAAACGGCCTTCTCTCTCCTTGAACCATACCTCTGAGCTACGCTGTTTTCTTGTTGACTTCTCAAGAAAGTCTGCCTCGGCTTTACTCACATACAGCGAGCCTCCAATTGAAATCAGGATACTCTCCAGATCTTCCTCCGAGTAATTAATATAATCTTCTTTGTAAGTATCTGTGAGAGGTAGCGGCAGGTGATTGAGACTACCCTCGTCTTCCGAAGAAGTATCAGTGTCTTCTGGGTCTAAAACCCTTGAGGGCAGCATCTTGAACAGCTTTGCATCCGGGTAACTTTCCTAAAAAGAAATAGAAAAAGCAATGAAATTTGCTCAACACTGTATGCCCGCATGAGCTAAGAAAATAGAGAGGGGAGGGGATATTTCATGGGCCAATAAATGTTTGTTTCACCGAGTGACATTTCATTGACACATAATATTGTTTCCGTGAAGGATAGTTTGATCGAAATCCCTTCTAACATTGCCCTATTGATAGCTACTTCCTATGTTTCATTTACATTGTGAACTCAAAATATCACTGGTGCCACCACAATTAAAAAGGCAACGCAGGAATGATGAGGCATATCATTTCCTAGCGAGCACTCTGGCTGATGGATGACATATAACCATAAGTGTCCATAAACTGTTCAACATACCGACAAATTTGAGTCTTGGGCATTGCATAGACAAAATAAGACGTACGCTAAGAGCCTAAATTCCCTGCCCACTGACCTGGTGCGGTGATCCCAGTCATGACCCTGACATGTACAAATGATGGGCAGATCTCCCATTGCAAATGACAGCTTACCTTCACTGACTGGAGAAACTGAGAGAAGTTGCCCTTGGCTTGTGGTACTGATGATGATGGCATGTTTTGTCTATCTGATGGTTCTGGTACTTTGCCAGAGTGGTCCTTCCTTGGTTTTGAGAAGTTGATATCTGCAATCTTGGATGCTTGCACCTGCATGAGTATGCAAAGTTCTTGGCAGATTAGAAACTTGTTTACGTGCCAAATATAATGTATGGAAACTTCGCCAGGCTTTCATAAGTGGGAACACATAAGAGTGAATATGAGATGTTTATCTTCCCTGAGCTTGATGCTGCACTCCACGAGCAGAGTACGAATTTGCTTGACACGGCTGTGCCACCCATTCGCACAGCTGCTTCAACGTGAAACAGCATGGCTGCAACGTGGCTGCATACCTCGCCCAGCCTAGTAGACAAAACAATTTTAGTAAACCTGTTCTCCATGGCAAAGCTTCAACTGGGCTTAGATGATGTGCCAGAGTTAGTTTTTTTAATGTGAGGAATTATACCAAACCATTCCTAGCTTTGGTTTTCTTATTTTTCTAATAAAGTAAATCTCTAAAAGTGTGGTGTGTATGCTTAGAGTCAGGGTGTTAGTTTTCCTGTCTTAGGTGGCACGCCCAGTCTCCGCGATAGATGGGCAGCCTAGCCGGTGCACGCAGTGGTGATACTGATGTGGAAAGTTAAGCGCGTAAAAACTGAACGTGCACTTGATAATGATGGGCAACGAAGGGTCCGTATGGCGAGAGATACTGTTTAAAAAAAATTATTCACCCTACAACGCATGTGCAGCGCGCGGAAAGGACGGGGCCAGACTGCTCCGTGGCGACCCACATATCGTAGGCTTTCGTTTCTTTCTGGCCAGAGGTCACTCGGCCCAGGAGCAGTCGCACGCTCGGTGCTTTCCTGGGCTGGCTGACCTTTACCTTGGTTACTTTTCCGCTGATAAAATAACTGTAAGCTTCCAGGGATTTGTAAGCTTTGAGACCGCTCACGGGTAAACAGGCCGGATGTGCTGATCAGGTAATCGTGCAGCTCGGGCCAAGTCACTTGAGGGTACAAGCGCTGCTCCTCGTTAAACAGTCCGGCATTTGATGGGTCGAACGGGTCGATAATAGCACAACCTCCAAGACAGGTTAACTTTTGCTCATAGTGGACACGGTCGTTCAAAAGCAAACGCTGAAAATACAAGCTTGTCGTTGCGCGAGTACCAAAGAAAACACATGAACTCTGTCCCTACCGGAAGTTGATGCGGCAACTGAAAGTCGCCATCTTGTATGTTGCTGTTTACATTGCAAATAGGTGTATAGCTTTTTGGAAACAATGCACACACAGATTTATAGTTCGAAGTTCAGCAAAAATTGGCTGTGTTGCTGTATCTAAATTTGCATCTTTTAGAGAAAAAATAATTTGCTCAAATGTAGATTCGCAAAAGGCAGATATTCCTGCTCGAACTAGATTCAAACATTGGATATAAAGAGCACCATCATTCATTATGACTAATAATCTACTCGTTTACGCCTTCGTAGTAGATGAAACAAAATGTTTTCATCTTCAACAGACTCTCCTTGTTGCAAGCACTAGTCACACCCAGAATGGCTGTTAAAGTGAACCATTACCTGCATTATGGACCTGGCTGGGGAGTCGGCAGAGCGGTTAATACAGTACACCTAAAACATATATCAACTAAAATATAAAAATAATTTCTCGTCTGGTTAGTCAAACAAAATCAATAAACACATGTTTTGTATGAATGGTCGATTCCAGCACTCAAATCAATAGTTTTTGTAGGAGAAATTTTACCATAAGGGCATGTTGAAAAAATATAGCTTCTTTGTACGAGCAAAAGCACAAATAGACCAATCTCACTAAGCGTTTAGCATATGCGTGACGCCGTTATAAGTAGTTCACAGGAGGCAGACGGCAGTGTACGAGAGTAAGGAGGCTCTATACGAGAGGGCTCGTGCTCTATAGAGCACGAGACAGACCGCTGGAGCTGTGTGTGTGTATACACATGCAGAGCTCCAGCAAGGTTGTCACGTGTGCAAAAAGACGAAAGATCCCTCGATACACTGCGGCAGCGATGTTGTAGTCCAACTGGCTGGTGAGATTGGTCTATTGATTCTCCCAAGCCGTAGGCTTTTTCATGCTAAATATACCCCCAAGCCCATAAGTCGATTATTATAAACTTAACGAATGCTGGGGCCTTTTTTAAGATTACATTCTTTTCGCATTTCTCATCTTTTCTTTTTTTAGTGGGGCACAGGACTTACAATTTGGTGTGGACTTTTCAGTGCATGGACTTCTCGGTGTGGGACGTTACAGCGCGCAAATCTTTTGCTGCTCAAACTTTAGGTATACGGACATTTCGGTGCAAGGCCAATCAAAATCACAAGTTCGTTTTGAATCTCTCTAAGCCCAGCGAATACAATTTTACCTATAATTCTGTTTTCTTCACTATAAATTTTTGTAGCCTTCGTATCCTTACTTTGTAATTGGGTAATCCTTCGCAGTTATTGTTAGGCTCATCACCATCCTGTGCTGTGATGTCGATAACTATGAAAGTGCGGGGCTCCATGTAGTCACTTGATTGATTGATTGGGATTTAGTGGCGCAGCAGCGACCAAGGCTATAATGCGCCAACAACTAGGACTATTGCTGAAATCAAGGTTAAAGAGAAGAAAGAGCTATAGTAGCTTGTAATTTAATAAAACAATGATCATGAAAGTACAAGCGCATAAGATGTGGCAATGAATATGACAAACTATTAAAATTATAGCTGGTCCAGGAGTCTTACATCCTTAAGAAAGTTGAAAACACACTTGTGTGGAATCAATGGCTCATCGCTGAGTAAAATGGCGAGATGTAATGGTGTATGCTCTTCCCAGCTAAAAATACCCATTGGTTCCAATTGGCTTTTCCAATTGGTACCAATTGCCAAAACCAGTTAGGTTTTGGGACTCCCAATTGGAAGAATACCAATTGGTACCAATTGGAACGAAAACCATTTGGGTTTTGGGACTCCCAATTGGAAGAATACCAATTGGTTCCATTTGGAAGAATACCAATTGGTACCAATTGGAAGGAAAACCATTTGGGTTTTGGGACTCCCAATTGGAAGAATACCAATTGGTTCCAGTTGGAAGAATACCAATTGGAATGAAAACCATTTGGGTTTTGGGACTCCCAATTGGTAAAATACCAATTGGTATTTTTCCAATTGGAACCACTACCTGTTATGTTCCGAGACTTCTTTTTGGAAAGTATCCATCAATTCCCATCTGTATGTTTTCACATTTTATTATGCAAATATGCTCTTGGAAAACACTTGTTCTCCGGATGGTCTGCACACTGTAAATAGTCACAAACTGGATTTTAATCTATTAACATCTGAGCTGCATTCTTCTTGCTTGAAATTCTGAAATAAACAGAAGAAGAAGGAGTACATTAGCAGGAATGTCAATCAGTATGATGACATGGGTCAAGCATGAAAGCATAGAAATCAATGAAAGCTAGATAATAAGGCTTCAGTTAGTATGGCCTTCTGAATCATGATAGTGATCCAAGGCTTGTCGAAAATTTTAACAGGATAAACGGCTCACAAGTCTAAGAGAGTTGTGTGTTGTCCGTTCAATTCGTTAGCTTTCTGCCATCTTGAGCTTATACATCAAAATTAGTCCATTTTTACCTACCTAGTGAGAGAAATTTACTATGTCGTTATCAGCTTAGAGGGGATCCAAAGCTTTGCAGTCAGTCAAATGTGGGGGTTTCACATGCCAACCAATGATGGGCATTTGGCATGCCCCAGGAGGTCTGAGGATTAATTTTGACCACCTTAGTATCTTTTGAAGTGCAACCAAAAGCTCAGTCACAAGGAGCCTTCTCCGCAATAAGCATCCATCAAATTGCGGGTACCTCGGCCGGGATTTGAACCCGCCACCTGGGCATCCGTATGCCGGCGCTTTGCCTTGGAGCCACCGAGGCTGCTTAAGGCTTTGCACTGAGACCATTCTTTTCAACAATTTTGACTGCAAAGAACTATTCGTTGTGTGCACACTGGATCTCGGAAAGGATACAATTGTCATTATTTGAATGTGTGAGGCTACACATGCCTTTGATTGCAATGAGAGCAGAGCTAGCTTTATTCTAACAGCTGTCCAAATTCAAAGGAATATTTATGATAGCATGCTAGCTGCATTCTGCACAATGGAAGCATTTAATAATTTACAAATATTGCAAGCAACACGTGGCAATAAAAAGGGTGTTAAGAGCAACCTAAAGAAAAACAGCAAATATATTGAAGGCTCAAAGACTGAATGAGGAAATAGTGAGACACAAGAAACTGTTTGCTACAATGGAAAGCGTTTTACAATGCGATATGTGCACCGCATGGCGAACTTTTTCCCTAACGCGGGCGTGCGGCAACAGTTCCAAACATAAAAGCAGGTAGAACAAGCAAAGTTGGCTATAAGAACACTTTAGCAAAGAAGGTTGACCGTGAAAATATTCAGAACTTGCTTCAGGAGTCAGGACAAAGAGAAAAATCGCGCTCACCACAGCTGCCACGGGACGGAGTTGGTGGTTAACCCCAGCTTGTTGCGGTTCCCTCAGGCTTTTCTTGGGCACATTGATTAAAACAAGAAATGTCAAATGTTGGTAAACTTGATGAAAATATCACATTTTCACATCCTCCTACTCGCATCCCACACATGTGCCCCCAGAAAAACAAACACCTACTGGTGTCACTAGCGATGGGGCGTTCCAACTTTCAAACCGAAACTATAAGTAAAACTAAAAAAAAAAAAAAGAATTGTTAAAACAAAAAGTTATCAGATTAATAATAACGTATTACATATATATATATATATATATATATATATATATATATATATATATATATATATATATATATATATATATATATATATATATATATATATAATGCAGAGAAAGGACAAAAAAAAAACGAATAATGAGGTGGCCAGTGACCCGATTTTTTTGTTGGCGTTCCCCACACCCTTGAAAAAAATTCTACATTTTATCAGTTTATTTTTGATTCAGAAGAGTAAGCTCATAATCCTTCAGTGCAAAATTATTCAAGAGCTCCAATCTCCAAGAATCCAATTGGAATAACTGTCCCAATTGGTTGCTTAATACCAATTGGAAAAGAAATTTCCAATTGGAATGGCCAATTGGTTGTTTAATACCAATTGAAAAAATGCATTCCAATTGAAATGGCCAATTGGTCATTTAATACCAATTGGAATATATATTTCCAATTGGAGTGACCAATTGGAAAAATGCATTCCAATTGGAATGGCCAATTGGTTGTTTAATACCAATTGGAATATATATTGCCAATTGAAGGGACCAATTGGAAAAATGCATTCCAATTGGAATGGCCAAATGGTTGATTAATACCAACTGGAATATATATTTCCAATTGGAGTGACCAATTGGGAGAATGTGTTCCAATTGGAATGGCCAATTGGTTGAATAATACCAACTGGTATATATATTTCCAAATGGTGTGACCAATTGGGAAAATGCATTCCAATTGGAATGGCCAATTGGTTTTCTTCATACCAATTGGTTCCCACTGATACCAATTAGTACCAATTGAAATTCCAATTGGACTCAATGGGTATTTTTAACTGGGTTGGTAAACCTTAGCAAAGTGTCTGTGGCGTTCTTGGTCATACAAAGGGCATACAAGTAAAATGTGCAGGATGCTTAATGGTATGTGACAGTGTTCACACTCTGGAGCATCCTCCCCTCGCAAAAGGTGCCCATGGGTAAGACGTGTATGACCGATTCGGAGTCGACATAATATCACCTCATAAAATCGCTCACGATGACGTGCACTCTCCCATTCTTGAATTAAAGGTTTTATGGCACGCAACTTATTGTTCATTTCTTGGTTCCACTCCTCTTGCCACTTGCACTTTGTAGATTTTTTCAGGGCATGTCTATAATCTCTGTAGGGTATCTTGTGAAGATCCACTTGTCGATCCTTAGCAGTGCTCGCTGCACGGTCAGCATCCTCATTCCCAGGAATTCCTACATGGGAAGGTACCCAGCACAATGTTATTTCTTTCTTCCTTTTTGATGCTGAATGTAACCGGTTCCTTATTTCTAGAACAAGTGGATTTTGAACATCCCCCATCGTGTCCAGAGCTCGTAAAGCACTAAGTGAGTCAGTGTAAACAATTGACTTACGCATCTTCTTTTTAAGAATGTGGTCTATGGCAAGGAGTAAGCCGTAAAGCTCTGCGGAAAAAATACAGGCATTATTGTTAATTCTCTGGACACACTTCACGGAAGGCCCTACCACTGAGCAGCCTACATAGGAATCAGTTTTGCTCCCATCAGTGTAGAAACTTGTGAAGTCTCGGTACTGGTCCTGGAGTTCGAAACATTCTTGTCTCAGAACTTCATTAGAGTCTCTTTCTTGTTGTATTTTGTTAATTTCAACTCACAGTGGAGGGGCATGAGGTCCCAAGGAGCTACTGAGTTCAAGCGCTGCACAACTGAGGGTAGCACATCCAGCCCTACGGACTCAGCAGAAGAACGAATTCTCATGGCGAGAGGTGGAACAAATGAAGGCTTGTTTATGAAAGTCTGCTCATAGTGTACTTGTCCTATGCAGTCCAGGGTCGGGTGACTAGGAACAGACCTAATTCGCAGAGAATACATGAAGCCTAATTCAAACCTCCTTTTCTCCAGTGAGGGCTCATTTGCCTCTACATATAGGCTGAGTATTGGAGATGTGCGGAAAGCACCAGTGGAAAGTCGGAGACCCTGATGATGAATGGGGTCCAGCATCTTGAGAACCGATGCCCGTGCGGAGCCGTACACAATACAGCCATAATCAAGTCGGGACCGTACGACTGAGCGGTAGATGCGCAATAAACAACACCGATCAGCCCCCCAGGATACGTGTGACAAGACCTTTAGTATATTAAGTGATTTTACACATTTCATTTTGAGGCTCTTAACGTGTGGAATGAATGTCATTTTTGAGTCAAATATAAGACCTAAAAACTTGTGTTCGTTCTTTACTGCAATAGGGACTTCATACATAGTTAAGGAAGGCTCAAGTAAAATTCCGCGGCGACGAGAGAAGCACACACAAACAGTTTTCTCAGGAGAAAACCTAAAACCATTTACATCCGCCCATTTGACCAAATTGTTGATTGCAAGTTGAAGTCGACGTTCACAGATGGACGGATTACAAGATGAGACTGAAATTTGTACATCATCAACATAGAGCGAGTACTGAACAAATGGCGGTATAATACGAGAAATTGAATTCATTTTTACGATAAAAAGTGTGACGCTAAGCACACCGCCTTGTGGGACTCCATTTTCTTGCGAGAATTCTTTAGAAAGAGTTGCCCCAAGCTTCACACGAAAAGTGCGATCCCGGAGGTAACTATGGATGGCACCTAGCATTCTGCCCCGAAGACCGATGTTGAACAAATCCTGCAATATGCCGTAGCGCCAAGTTGTATCATATGCTTTTTCCAAGTCAAAAAAGACAGAGAAGCAATGCTGTCTATTTACAAAGGCCTCTCGCACAGCGGTCTCGAAGCGGACCAAATGGTCAACCGTCGATCGAGCTGAGCGAAATCCACACTGGTAACGGTCAAGTAGCTTGTTTCTTTCTAAATAAAATATAAGCCTTTTATTTATCATCCTTTCTAGTGTCCTTGAAAAACAACTAGTGAGAGCTATCGGCCTAAAGCTAGATGCACAGGTAGGATCCTTTCCTGGCTTCAGCAGGGGAATTATGACAGCCACCTTCCAAGATGAGGGGAAGCAGCCTTCAAGCCAAATGCGGTTGAACAAATATAATACAAGCTCAAGAGTTGATGGATGGAGGTGCTGAAGCATTTTGTAATGAATGCCGTCTGGCCCAGGAGCCGTCTGTTTGGACGAATGGAGTACCAGCTGTAGTTCAAAAAGTGTAAATAATGAATTATAGGGCTCCTGCAAGCCACCTGACAAAGGAACTGCCTTTTTCTCTGCCTGTAGCTTGTGTCTCTGAAATGACGGAGTGTAATGTTGCGAACTTGAAACGAATTTGAAATGCTCACCAAGGACATTCGCCTGTTCTTCTAGGCTGGCAGGACATACTCCGTTGTGGTTCAGGAGTGGGACAGAAAATACCCGGTAGGAGCCTTCAATTTTATGCACACGGTCCCAAACTTCCTTCGAGGATGCACTGCTATTAATTGAGGAAGCATACCCTCTAAAGCTTTGCCGCTTGGCTTGCCGTCGGATATACCTTGCTTGCGCTCTTTTTTTCTTAAAGCAGATCAGGTTAGTTGCTGTGGGATAACGCCTGAGAATACCCCATGCACGATTCTGTTCTTTCTTTGCCTGGCGGCAGTCTTCGTTCCACCATGGCTTTGGCCTTTTTGGAAGATGTGAGGACGTCATGGGAATGGCAAGCATTGCGGCCTGCAAGATGTGTTGAGTAATGTGCTCGGTGACATCGTCGATGGAAAGATCATCAAGGGATGAACATGCTATAAGTGAGGCTTCTGTAAAGATTGACCAGTCAGCCTTTTCAAGCTTCCAACGAGGGGTACGTGTTAAAAGACCAGCAGGAGGGTGGTTAAACTCTAAAACGAGTGGAAAGTGGTCACTCCCATATGGATTTTGGATGACCTTCCATAAAAACAGGGGGTACAATGAAGAATGACAAAACGAAAGATCAATGGAAGTAAAACTACAAGTTGCTGAACTAAAATAAGTGGCTTCTTTTGTGTTAAGCAGACACAACCCTGTCGAAAGAAGAAACCGTTCAATGAGTGCCCCTCGAGAATCTCTTCTAGAGCTTCCCCACAAAGGATTGTGTGCATTGAAATCACCTAAAATGATGTAAGGCACCGGAAGCTGCCTAATTAGATTATCTAGCTCCTCAAATTGCAGCTGATACCCCGGGGAGATATACACTGAGCAGACAGTAATCACACGGTCAAGCAGCAAACGGACAGCCACAGCCTCGAGAGAGGTTTGCAAAACCACTTCAGTGGACGGGATCATGCGTTGGACAACCACTGCAACACCACCGGAAGCTACAGATGCGTTTAACCTATCTTTTCTGAACACTTTGAAGTGTCTAAGAACATTTGAGTGACTTTCTTTAAGGTGTGTCTCCTGCAAACAAAAGGCAGCAGGGTGGTGTTCATTTATTAAAAAGGTGATGTCGTCATAATTGGAAAAAAGCCCACGACAGTTCCATTGTAAAAAAACAGACATTATTAATATTAGGCAGTTAGCTTTTTACCAGAAAGTCACAAGCTTTGTGTAATGGTAGCTAGAGTAAAACTAAGCCAGTGACAGGAGGTAAATTTAGTAAAAGTGGAAATGGACATGAATGATGATTTAATGAGTCTGCAAGAAGGCAGCTCCGACCGAACCTTTGGGGAAAAACAATTAAAAATAAAGCCCCAGGCGAGGGAGTCGCCAGTGGTCCTCTGGTTGGTCTATATGGAACTGCCCCCTCCGACCTCCAAGGGCGTCGAGACTTTGGGCCGAGGCCACTGGCGAGGGAGTCGCCGTTACTCCTCTGTCTCGGCTGGTCCCTAGGAGTAGGTGGAGCAATGGGAATGAGCAAGATAACTTGGTGACGTGAGGTTAGTGTAGTGACTGAAGATGCAGGATGATATTCCTGTTGAAAAAGCATATCAGCCTTCCAAAGTATAATTGTCACTTCGGTGGTACAATTGGTTTTTTGCTCTTGTGCTTGCCCTTGGGGACCTGCCACTCCATGTCGTCTGGGTCAGACGCAGGAGTGGATGGGTCAGCACCCTCCTCCATTGGTTCTGCCTCCTGGGCAGAGGCTGTTCTAGCCGGTTTAGGGAGGCTCTGGGCCCGAGGTGGAAAACCCCGGCCCCGACCTCCACCAACCGGAGGAGCAGAGGTACTGGGCAGGCAGTCGCCCAAGTCCACCTGCTCCTGCCCCTTGGGTGATGGAGCAGTGGCACAAGAATCGTGCCGCTCCTTGGATGAGGACGCTCCCTCCGAAGAATTCGGTCGGGAGCGTGGTCCCCTCTCCTTGGAAGGAGCCCGCGAAGCACTGACAGGTGCGGACACAGCCGACCCATCTTGGGTAAGAGGAACAGCCTGTGAGCCCTCTACATGAGAGGGGACAGGCTGCTGCCCCGTGGAAGAGGAACAACTCTCGCTGGAGGAGGATGTAAGCCTACCAGCCGAGAGTGAACGCCCAGGAAGCTGAAGCTGAAGCTGGGGTGTTGGGGACTGCAGTGGCTTCCTAGCATCCGGGAAGGATGTCTGAGTTGCCACCGCAACCTTCAGTGGTGCAGGTCCCCGCTGCACCACCTGTGCAAAGCCACCCTTGCGCAAAAACGCGAAGCGGCGACGCGCCTCTGGGTATGAGAGGTTTTCTTTCACTTTAAGGGTAAGAATTTCCTTCTCATCTTTCCACGTCTTACACGATCTGGAGTAAGCGGGGTGGGGTTCTTTGCAATTTACACAGACTGCGTCGTTGGAGCAAGAGTCTGCTGCATGGTCAGTTTTGCCACACTTAGCACATGTGGCTTTGCCGCGGCAGTTCTGTGAGCCATGTCCAAATCTTTGGCAGTTGAAACACCTTCTGGGGTTTGGAACGTACGGACGAACTCTGCAGAAAAGGTATCCAGCTTTCACAGACTCGGGAAGTGTGGTGGCCTCAAAGGTAAGCACAATGTGCCTCGTCTTCAGCTCTTGGCCGTCACGACGCAAGGAGATGCGCCTTGCAGCTACAACCCCCTGGTCAGAAAGGCCCTCCACTACTTCGCTCTCAGACGCGTCCAGAAGGTCGTCCTCCGAGATGACTCCTTGGATGGTGTTCAATGTCTTGTGGGGTGTCACGGTAACCTTGTAGTCCGACACAGAGTTGAGTGCAAGGAGCACAGAACTCTGGTGGCTGGTCTCAATTTCAACAAGTAAATCGCCTGATGCCAGTTTTTTAGCCTTGAAATTCTTCCCAACCACACTCTCCAGGACTTTTGCAACGAGAAATGGTGACATTTTCGAGAGCGGTTTGTCACTTTCAGAGTGGAGTACTAAGAATTTCGGGAATCTAGGTGGAGTAGAATGTGTCTCGTGCGAGGTAGAAGCTTCGGTGCGACCCCTTTTCGGGGGCCGATCAAGGAAGGATTTTTTGTGCAGACCCATAGAGATGGGGAAGAAAATTCAGTGCCCGGGTGCACCGCCCACCACGGAGCCCAACAAGGGGGTAGGTATAATGTGCCATAGCAAGAGGGCTTGGCTGACACAATTACGCTACCAGTGCTGCCCGGGCACTATACCCTAGTGTGGTTGCAGGGATAGGTCCTGTTTCCACTCAAGGTTGGCCCTTGCCGCCTAAGAAGGTGAAAAAGGAAGGAAGAGAGTGTAGAAGAAAAGAGAAAGGGGTGGGAGGAAAAGTGAAAGAAGGAAGAAGAGGGTAGAAGAGGCGACTGACTGAATCATCCTGGTCGGGCCAAGCCAGGACACCCGTCTACGAGAAGCAGGGGTCAAAGCGGTGTATTGCCTCGCCCGGGGGGCCCTGAAGGGTCCAAACATACCCCGGGCTCAGCTCAACCACCAGGGTCCCCTTTTCCCCGGACACGCGTTAAGCCACGCACAGCCAGACGTGGGTGGGCGAACCCACATTGCTCGGGGTTCGTAGTGACGCCACTCACCAAGCACCTACTAAAGTAGGTGCCCCCTGCGTGCGGGTATGGTGGCCCACGCGGCTGGGGTCCGTGGTGACGCTACTCACCAAGCACCTAGCACCTAAGGTGCAGGCGCCCCCTGCGGAGCTCGGGGTCCGTGGAGACGCCACTCTCCAAACACCTGCTTTCACAGGTGCCCCCTGCGGGGATGTAGTCACTCTTTAATAACACAAAACATAGAGACACTAGATGTTATGTTTGCTTGCAAGTGCTCCCCTTCTAATGTACGTAATAGGCACTTTTTCCGTTCCTTCAGATTGCGGTGCATGAAAATATTGCGGAACTTAATCCGTAGTGTAGCGGAAGTTTGGCGAGACGTTTTTTAAAGCACACATTTCTGCACTTTATATTTGTGGACACTGATTGGGAAGATGATGTAAGACGATTTATCGCCAAGGAGTCAATGCAGATGTTGCTATGCTAAGTAAAGTATCCTGGATAAAGGCTAATATTGCGTGCAGAATGTGAAAAGGTTCGAGGCCGAGACATAATTTTACGCACATAATCATCACACGCTAAGCAGATAACTGTAAAGTTGAAAAGAAAAAAAAATATTGGTTAATACAGTCAAACCTCGATATATCGAACACGGATATATAGAATTATTGCCTATATCGAACGCTTTCTATATCACGCGGAAAATCGCATGCATTTTTAATTTTTTATTTCGAACGGGGTCGGGCATAAAATGGATATATCGAGCTCTGCCACCCCAAACAGCCCATGCTCTTTTGACAGGCGGCGAGCTTTCCCGCAACACCCTCGAAGATAGCGGTGGCGCATTGGGCGCTTCCGACTGCCTACACACACGCCGAGGGCGCCAATTAAATGCAGCGGCGCGCGCACGCCGCTGCCTGGATAGTTTGTCGCAACGTCAACAACGCACTGCATTTGCCGCACCGACTCCTCCTGCTCGGTATTATCGGTAGCGCTAAGCGTGTGATCGTAGTTCTTTCGCGTGCGGTGTTGCCTTGCGTGAGTGATGGCTCCAAACGCTGAAAAACGGACGTCCCTGACTGACATTTGCTACAAAACTAGAAGCTATCCAGCGGGTTGAGAATGGAGAAAAAAAGTCGAGCGTTGCCGAAGCTTTAGGCCTACAACAAGCACTTTGAGATTTGGTCGTGCTTTGAGTACTCTACTGAAAAACAAGAGTGACATAAAGGCCAAGGCAGAACAGAACCAGCACTCAGGCGCGTGGCGTGTACGCAAAGCTGCCTTTGAAGATGTTGAGAAGTCGCTGTACAAATGGTTCATCGACGCAAGGGCCCGCAATATTCCTGTATCCGGACTGATGTTACAACAGAAGGCCAAGACCTTTGCATTCATTCTCGGCGCTGAGAACTTCAATGCCAGTAGCGGTTGGCTGCAACGTTTTAAGGCCCGCTTTAACATTGTCGGGAAGACAGTCTCGAGGGAAAGTGAGGACGCCAATGAAGAGGAAATCAAGAAGCGGCTAGATCCAGAGTGGTCCCAGGTTCTCGCCAAGTACGAGCCGCACCAGATATTTAATGCGGCTGCTCCCGCCTCTGCGGTCGGTCGGCGCGCATGTGCCACCTGTCGGCGCTTCGCGGAGCGCGATGGCCATGCGCTTTTAACAAGTTTTTGACGCGTTTTTGATGTGATTTAATATATCGAATTCTGGCTATATCAAACTATTTCGCCATCACCGTGCAGTTTGATATATCGAGGTTCGACTGTAGATTCCAAGACATGACACACTCAACAGCACCATTATTGCTTATTCTACTCATGAAGTTTCTCCCAAAAAATTAACAGAAGTTTTACCGTCAACAGAGTTTCCGGGGTGAAAGCACCAGCCACAACCATAGAATCCATTATATTGGATCATGTTCTGCATCATTGCCCTTGCAGGAAAGTTGCCACAGCAGTTCGGATAGCACTGAAATATGTATAAATTGAAATGAGAAAAAAAAATGATTCTGTGCATTTTTAAACAAAATAAATTAAATACAGATGTATGGAATAAATGCTTTAAAGGGACAATGAAGGCAATTTCGGACATCTTTTTGGCGATTGAACTGGGTCCCAAGCACTTCTCAGACCACGTTGCCCAAATTTCAGCAGAAACCGGCGCTTGTGCAGGGTTGCCAGGTAGGTTTAGCTCAAACCGCCAAAATGCCAAACGGTGTAGCATAAAAGTAGCCAAATGCAAAAAATTTGTATAGCCAAAAAGTAGCCAAAATCCAGCTGAGTGTCAGAATCCACAAAATTCAAAATTATGCTCTCGCAAGTAGGAACTGGAGCCGGAACTGCATCTGCATATATTGTGTAGAAGAAGCTTCCAAGAACAGCAACATCTTGAAATGTATATGAAACATTTTATTGGAAAAACACACACAAAAAAGTATCGGCATTTTTAAGTATTGACACACGTTTGTACAGTCACATAGAGTTAACAATCGCTCGTGCAGGGCTGGGTGACCTCATACATCAGTTGCGAGTTGAAGCGCACAAAAAATTCTTCTGTGGGCTTGAAGTCCTTGCAGCACTCTTTCTTCCCGAGGAATGCGAACTTCACAAACAGGATGCTTTCCAGGGTCGAATGGAACAATCTGTTTCTGAGGTCCGACTTCGTGAGGGACACCTAACTAAACACCCTCTCAACGGCGGCATTTGACATGGGTAGTGTCAAAAGCGCGGTGCCAAGCGCAGAGAGCAACGGGAACATGGCTGCCCCAGAACTGTTTCTTGCCTCCCTTACATTTTTCCAAAATAGCTCTAAACAATCATCAGACAGATCTCTGATATTCGTCTGGAGAAGCCTGTACTCGGACTCCATGGCCGAGATCACCGAAGTCTGTATAAAAGGCGAAAACGCTTTGTAAAAACTGTCAAAAGAAAACTGTGTGATGTTGCCAGGCTTGTGAAACAACAAATCGTTGAGAAGCTGCATGTTCGCAGGGAGGCGTTTCATCACACTTTTGATACACGCAATCACAAACCTCCGACATACTTCCAAGAGCGCAATTCTGTCCTTCTCGCAAAGCGAGGACTGTTCAAGAGTATTCAGAAAAACACTTCCGAAGCCACATGCACATACATGAAGCACATTCGTTTCCCAGTCCCCGCATTTGGGTGATGCGTAATTCGGCATGATTACTCGTTTCATCAGTGATACAACAAATGATGACAAATCTGCGTGCAACACAGCGGGGTCGGGGTTTTCGCACTGAAACAAGTTATTTACGTGGTTGAACTCATTGACAATGGGACTTAGGAACATTGCAAGCAACCGGTTTTGCTCATCTCGGTACATCTCGCTCAACACTTCCGCAGAATAGCATCTTTCTTGACTCTTCGCTACTTCGAAATGTGTTTTTAATTCAAGCCACTGATCTACAATCAACTGTAATGCGCCAGCAATGCTAAACCATCGCGTGGCTGACAACCCAACAAGCTTCTTGGCGGATTGCCCAGAATTGATAGCCACATAGATAGCTTTATACATCTGCTGCCTCTTCGGCGAGTGTGCAAACCAGTTAAAGGTTTCCCGAACGAGATAATCCATGTGCGTTGGCGGCACATCAACCGCCTCATTGCATGCAAGATGAAGCGAATGACACAGACATTTTACGAGAACCAGGCGAGGGTCAACTTCCTTCATTCTTGTAAAAAGGCTGTTGTGCTTTCCACACATTACACTAGCTCCATCTGTTCCGACGCCAACACAGTTAGCCAGGTCAAGACCAACGTCGTCTAGGAAGGCCTTTAAATGCAGGAAGAGACCGCTCGACGACGCATCAGAAATTGGGATGAGGCCTAAAAAGGCTGTGCAGAACATGCCAGATTTTTGCGAAAAATATCTCACCACAACAGCCATTTCTTTTGTGTTTGCAACGTCAGTACTCTCATCAAGAATCAGCGAAAACTGCGAATCCTTTAAGTCAGCAAGAAGGAATTCCTTAAACACTGGCCCGAGCACGCGTGTTACAAGAGCAGCGCATTTGGTTCGGCCAAGGGTCACCGACGACGCAATTGCACAATCCTTGAAACAATCTCTCACCAGTGGTGCCAAATGGTCCGCCGCGAAGAAAGATCCGTGGACGGCAACGTGTGCAGCCAGTCGCAGTTCGGCGGCCTTAATTTCCTTGGCGTACATGATGACGGGGTCCGTGTCTCTTGGCCGGGCCGTCACAAAGCTGTCCATCCATTCAGCAGCGGGTTTCGAGAGCAGCAAAACGTTGTTTTGGTGCTTTACCCTTGATTTGTGGAGCTTCAGGTCTTGGATGTGCGGTCGCAACTCCCGTCTTGCAAACTTTGCAGTAGGCCATGGTTTCTCCATTTCGAGATGAGGAAAGCCAATCTGACAATAAAAAACCACAAATTATTGTAAACTTCAATAAAAACCGCGTAGAACCGTGCAGACGTTGAAATGTGCGCACACATATTGTTCGTACCGGAAGATCAAATAAAATTTACTGTTACCGTATACGTAAAAAATAAAGAAAAGCCGCAGTTCTTACCTTTAAAGTCTGGAAGTCCGGATCTTTTCCCCATTCTTTTCGGTAGGAACGCGGATATTTCGCCCACTTTCTTATGCTGATGAGCCGCGGCCCGCGACAGAGTCTTGCTACGGAGAATCACTACTGTGACTGACAATTCTGACCGAACGAAGCGAATTCAAATGAGCTCTCATGGCCATTACCGATGGTTTTTTATATGATTGACCCAGTAGTGAGGGCAAGGACCACAAGATCTTAGAACCTAGCCTTGCTGGGATCATTCATTATTGTAAACCTGTTATCTTTTGTTATGGTTCATTGTGCTTTATTGAAGTTCCGCATTTCACGGAAAAGCCTCCTTTGTTACACTGGGTACGGCAGGCACTCTGGATCAATATCGAAGAGTTGCCCTTGCACGGCTTTAACCTAGATGTAGCCTTCCAATCCACCTCTTTCCTAGGAAATGGTAGGGTGATGAAAAGAAAGGTCAGGGAGGAGGATGCAGGGGCAAGGTCCTTCTTTGTGTAAAATTGGAGGCATAAGATAAGCGACAATGAATATAGAAGCGATGCCATTAGAACTGAATCTAGGTCAAAGCCGTGGTCCTGACGTCATGCCTACGCATCTTCACAGAAAACCTTGAAAGCAGGAATCCGTAAAAAATGGACTGTTGATTTGTGTCCATCCTAAAGTGTCTTTTCTCTCTCTACCCTAAAGCAAGCACAAGAAAAATAAATAATAGAGACCTCTGTGTTTTCGTGTCCCCTTATATTGCCCGCAGTCTCAATGTTTGTCATGTTGAATTATTTTTCTCCGTCATGATTTGAAATGGCCCAAAAATAGCCACATAGCCAACCGCCACATTTTGACGCCAAATAAAAAAAAAAGTAGCCCAATTTGGCTATTAATAGCCCAATCTGGTAACCCTGCGCTTGTGTGCCGCGCAAATCAATTAAACAGTCGCTGTAATAATCGTACTGGAATCGACTGGGGCGACGCCCCGAGAGTTGCGGGAGAAGCCAGGAGAAGCGGAGCTCACGTGATTGATGCGATGCCAAGAAGCGCGACGTCACAAGAGACGCCTCAGCGATTGGTCGAAACGAGAGACGCGCCCTCAGTCACGTCTTGGTTCTCGGCTTTTAGGAATACTGTTCTAATTTCCGCTTGAATAACCATGAAAAGAATAAATCGGACCGGAAAGGATTACTAAACCGTAAATAAAGCAGCATAATTGTTTTTTTTTTTCTTTGCTACGCTGGACGCGAAACGGCCAACGAGCAACTATGGGCACTTCGGCATGCGGGCCGCTCATTGCCGGCTGGGCGGTCTCCCTCGGGTGATGGCGGAGGCTGCCACACACATACTCCCGTTCCGTTTGCGTTGGGTTACTGAACGAAAGCTTGAACTCGCTCGCGAGAGCGGCATTGCCATCCATGTTGACAGATTCGACGAAACGACCGCGCCACCGCGCTGCTATAACCCACCGCGGTAACCGGAATCTGGATCTCCTAAATACTACCGAAACCGACTATTCACACTTGACGTCACTCCCTACGTCACCTCCGTTTTTGGAGGCCCAGAAACGAGAATGGAGAATGTTCAGTTTCGGTTTCTTTAATTCTTTCGTAGGCACAGAAATACGCATCACAAATGGCTACAAAAAATTGGGCAGCATGCTATGTTCCCAAGAAGCATAAAAACACCATTTAAAAAAATTAAATAAAATCGTCTTCATTGTCCCTTTAATGCAGCACTGGTACAACACTAATTTATTTCGAAGAAATTCTAGATACAAGTGACATACTGAGCATCAATATATGGCAGTATTTTCAAATATGTCTTTTTGCAGGAGCGTGATCTGGTTTTGCCAAGCGTTAGATTTTTCTAACATCTAAGAAGATTATATAAGGGTAACGAAAGTAGTATATATCCTAATAAATTCAGCATATTACTAGATCTCGATTTATTTGCAATGGTCTGTTTATTTAATGAATCACTAACACGAAAACTATGTATGGTTATACTGCAAATGACTTAATTTTCACAGGCTTGATATTTTGCGATTTTGGTGGTGTTCTACGTGTACCGCAAACCACCACAACTGGCGTAAATTTCGCGAAGTAGGTGGTATGCTATATATGTTTTACCACAGAAATATAATTGCAGAATAAATTTTTCCCGTATTATTCAATTCGCGAAAATTAGGTCCTCGCAAAAGCTCAATAGTGTACAGTGTGCAATAAAGCATTACTATTTAGTTTTAGTGATCTTGTTTACTTACATTATCAGTTAAGATAGGAAATAGAATACCGTACAGAATCCACCTTTCGCCAGAGCATAATGTAAACGTTGTCGAAATTTGCGAGTGGCCTAAAATTAGTAAAATTGGTCAAATGTTTTAGAAGCAACACTCACATGTTCACTTCCTTCAGCATCAGCTAGTAGAAAAACGCGGATGCAGACGTTCATAATATCACACGATTGTGTAGGCAATATCAACTAGTGATGTTGGATATGATAGAGTTCCCTAATTAAATTTTTCTAATGTTGTTCGTCTTTCACTTGCCAGTTGTCTATTTAGCGCTTTTACCCTCTGAACCATGGATCACCAACTAGCTCAAGTGCATACCCTTCTATTGTTTAAAAAATGTTGGCTAATTTTTAATCTTTCGTATGGGGAGTGTGAACCAGACTATTTTAGAGTTAACCACCAGGCACAAACTCAAAGATCATTTTGGACACATTTTCCTCAATTGAGGGAACTCCAGCTAGCAGCGATCATGGGAACAGCATATTTCTGGCATCTGCTGATCACACATCCAGCATCGAAAAAGAGTTAAAAAAAATTAAAGCCGTTTACAACTCCCCGTTACGCCAAATTAGAGCGCTGCTCTTGAGGAGGAGGAGAAGAAGGCACGGAGAGGAGGCTATGTTTCTCCTTATCTCCTGCTCGCCTCCCATTTAGGGGAAACTTTTCCGTTAAATTTAGCGGGGAAATTTTTTCGCTAAATTTAGCGGGGAAATTTTTCCACATTATTTAGTGGGCAAATTTTTCTGCTAAATTTAGCAGAAAAATTTTCCCACAAAATTCAGCAGGGAAATTTTCCACTAAATTTAGTGGGAAAATTTTTCCACTATTTTTAGTGGGGAAATTTTTCGCTAGATTTAGCAGAAAAATTTTTTCTCTAGATTTAGAGGGGAAATTTTTTCTTTAAATTTAGTGGCGAAATTTTTTTGCTGATTTTAGTGGAGAAAGTTTTCCGCTAGATTTAGCGGGAAAATTTTCCCCCTAAATTTAGTGGGGAAATTTCTCCACTAGATTTAGCGGGGGAATTTTTCCGCTAGATTAAGCGGGGAAATTTTTCCGACAAATTTAGCAGTGAAATTTACCCATAATGCACTGTGCGGTTACGCCGACGGCGCTCAAGCCGGAAACGGGTGCCTAAGACCTGCGCTCTAAAATAAAAGTCGCTTACAACCCCCTGTAACACCGAATTAGAGCGCAGCTCTTGAGAAGGAGGGAAGGGTACTGAGTGGAGCGTATACCCCTCCCCCTCCGAGTGGTGTCGCCGTCGGCGTAACCGTGAGGTCACGTGACTCCTGTGTGGTCACTTGACCCCCGTGAGGTCACGTGACATCATCGTGATGACGTCATCGGCATCGTCAGCGATGACGTCATCCGTGACGTCACCAGTGATGACGTCATCAATAACGTCACCGATGACATCATGATGATGATGACGATAACGTCATTGTGATGATGATGATGACGTCATAAGTGATGTCACGCGTCCCATAATGCACAGCATGGTTAAGCCGACGGCAATGCCGCTCAAGCTGGAAACGGGCGCCCAAAGAGCTGCGCTCTAAAACCAATGTGAGCACTGCTTGCATCCTGCCTTCTATGTAATTGAACTTAGGACCCTGGGTTCAATCCCCATTCCTGCCCGTTTCGACGTGGACGAGCATCGTACCGGCGTGCGGTCGTGTATCACTACTGCGTGGTGCACGTTAAAGACCCCAGGCTGGCGGTTGTACTACACTGGCTAAATTGCTCATCCACAGCTGGGAGACTCGTTGCCTGTTAAGGCAGACTAAGTTCTAGGCTGTATAAACATACAAAGAACCGATTTTTGTACGTAATTCGTTCGGACTTATTTGGGCTTCGTCTGACATAGTGTGTGGCAGATATATATAAATGCTTGAAGGCTTGGTGTGACGGGTCCTATCGGGTCATTTCCACAATCTTTTCCTTATCGATTTCTTTCAATGTCTATATTCCTGTTCTATGCAAATATTAACTTCAGTTGTTAGTCAGCACTGTCTGTGCTTTTCACATTTTTGGCCCTCGTTTTTTGCAAAGGGTTTTCATTAAACTGACATGGACTTTCAGCTATGTCTAGGCTTGCCAGTATTGTATTTGTTTCATTTACTGTCGCATAGGTGCCGCCTTCTTGAAACCAGATAACATGGCAGTCATAAGGTGGCTTCAATTTTTCGCCCCGCTGGACCCTCCACGCCTGGGAAAAAGTGTTTTATTCGGGTTTTTCGTACCTGTTCACTTGGGCCGCCACCATCATTGTTGAGTCTGGACTGTAGCAAACACTGTGGACATAGCCCAATGAAGACCTGGTGGAACAAACAAAGTGCAAGTTTTTACACACATTTTAGGTACACAAGTGAACGTCTGCATAAAACAATAAAAAAAACAGATCCGTGGCAACCAGCACCTGTGCCACCAGATGCAAGTTCTGCTCCAACCGCCACAGAGCCAGCACCTGTGCTGCCATGTGCAAGTCCTGCGCCGGCCGCTATAGAGCGAGCGCTTGCGCCGCCATCGACAACTGAGAGGGCAAGCGAGGAACGTTTCTTTGAAGAGCAGGTTGCCCCTGTGTACAAGCCAGCAGAACTAGAGTTCCTGCATTGAGACATTTCATTTGAAATTCCAGGTATATGTTCAAGCCCTGCGTCGGTGGAAGATGCGGACACAACTTATGAGCCATCTCAGAATGAAAGGTACCACAGAGCTCCTCCATTGCATAACAAAGGGTTTCAACATGAGAGCACCATGCTGCAACTAAGAGAAAATGTACTCAAGGTGAAGTTAACATAGCAGAAATGCCTTATAACTTTAGGGTATAAATTTTCTCCCTTGTTAGGAACCCAGGCCTTTGGTGTCTTAGCATTTTTTATGGTAGCTGTCACTGCGTTACCTGACATTACTTGGTTAGAGTGTTACGATAGGTGGTGTCACTCAACTCTCAAAACAGCGTATTGAAAATATTGCATGCTCAGATTTTTAAAAAAGAGGACACGTGGTACAAAAGTCATATGTTCCTAAGCTAATAGAAGTTTAGGAAGATCAAGTAAGAAAATGAAGCCATGAAATAACATAGAACCAAGCAAACTCTTGTGCAGTGCTGTACGTACTGGGTGTTTCAAGAAAAGCGTTAAAAACTTCCTAAGAATAAGGTAATGGAAAACAAAGAAACTCTTTTCGAAAACCAAACATGAGTCCCAAGAGACGTTAGGAATCACGAAATATAAAAAAAATTCTCAAAGTAATTGAAATATGCAAATCAACTTTCTAATGAGCGGTTTTCAAGTCCATGTTGCAATTAAAATTTTTAAGGTTACCACCATGGAAGTCGAAGCAATTTACAGAAGGTAAAAAGAAGACACTGACTTGAAGCTATTCGCGGACAGACTTTGCACTGTAATTGGTATGATTTCTGAAATTTGATATCACTGTGTGCAACTGTCTTATCATACCTATTACAGCGCAGAATTTATCGGCACACGTCTCCAAGCCGGTTACTTCTTTATACTTTCCATAAATTGGTTTAGCCTTCAATGGTGACAGTTTTTTAAATTCGAATTGCAACATACCCCGAAACTGCAATTTTTTTATATATATTTGCAATTCCTAACATTTCCCGCGGCTCGGTTTTTGAAAAGAGTTAGTTTGTTTTTCAATTACTCTATTTTTAGGAATTTTTACATGTTACATGGTATACATGTTAATAGGTCTCGAGATCAAGCACCATGTTTGTGATCCTTCGCATACAGGAGAAAGGGTTGTAAGGGTGTAAAAAGTGAACTGTTAGTTCAATTAGCAGTGATGTGACAGGTCCGACTCAGTTCGGAGCAGCTCTTGGAGCAGCAAAAAGAGCTTTGGGAGCATAAACATACACTTCATTTTCATTCATTTAACTGCAAATATTACGTTAAGATTAACGTGTTGGCTTAACAGGCAATGTTTCTTTCCCTTGTCACTTACGTATAACCTTTTTTTAGCATCGATGGCACAGCAGGAGCGATTTCCTTAAACACAGAACTAACTACTTAGTTGCGTGTAGAAGCACCAGACACAGTAAAGGCAAGATAACTGATGAAGGACAGCACATACAGCCGTGAATGGTTATTTTAGGTACAAAATCACAATGAAATAATGTTAGAATATACTAAAACCTTTGCATTAATTGCATTATCATCAAGTGCAGGCCGTTCACCCTTGTTGGCATTAGACTGGTGGCAGCTCATAAAACCCGTTTACTCTACTGACGTCCAACCCCTGGTTAGCTCAGTTGGTACAGCGCTCCACTGAAAACGCAAGAGGTCCGTGGTTCGATACCAGGACCAGGTGGATTTTTCTGGTCGTGCACCAGTCACGTAGATGTGTTTGGAAATTTGCGTTTTTCATTTGTTCCTATTCCCTTAAGGATTATTTTCGTCATGTAATTCTTTTTTTCTTTTCAGCTCTAGAGGATGTAAGAAAACTACAATTCTGAAGGCAGATGAAAAACTAAGCATACAAAATAAACTTACAGAAGAGTTCATATAAATCTTCTTACAATACCGAGTATCCTTGCGAAATCTCAAATTGAAAAAAAAAGGTACTGCCAGGATATCACAGTCTATCATACGAGAGTGTATTCACTGGCGGCCATAGCAGTGTGCACCAGTGCTGAGCACGTGCTGATGGCGGGCATCAGCAGTGTTTTTGCAACGTGCATTACAAAACTATCAAGATTGCCAGTCGTATGTGAGCTCATTCTGAGCATGCGCTATAAACCGCATACTCAAATATGGCGTCCAGTGAATACAAGCCCAAGTTTTATTCCGAAATTCTGCCACATCTCGCTCTGGAGGAGCGCTTTACCCTTAGCATGCGGTGCACTGAGGCGAAGCAAGACATGCAAAATCGCAATAACTACTTTGTCGCTGTACTGCAGTACATCAGTGTGTAATGAGAAGCGCACTGAATGAATTAACCCGACAGAGCAGACCATGAAAATGAGAACTTTCGCAAAACTTCCGAGTACAGTGATGTGATTGGCCTAAGCCATTTTGGAGCAGCTTTTGGAGCAGCCAAAGCAGTGTTCCGGAGCAGGAAATGTGGCCTTTGGAGCAACCAAAACAGTGTTTTGGAGCAGCAAAAGTGGCTTTTGGGGCAGCCAAGCGCGAAACGAGACATGACGGGAAAACCATGCAAAACCGGATGGACGATTGATGCAGAGTACTTTGTGTCGGGCGGCCGCTTGCGCCACATAACACACGCATGCTCAATTACGGTACTCATTTTAGTTTCGGTTTTGAAAGGCGACCAAAACTGTTTTCTTTTGGCGCAGGCTTGGCACAGATTACCAATATTTGGCAAAATGTAGCAAGATGTAGCAGGGTTAGCCCCTTGGCGCAGCAATCACATCACTGCGAGTACATTAAATGTTTGACGCGAGATCAAATGGAGTAGTACATTATTTGAGAAAATTATGGAAAGCTCTGAAAACCTGCACAACCATATTGTAACGATTCGGCAGGGTAGCAAGCTGTGGGCTATTCACTTTCAGTATTATTAAAGTGAAATAAAGTTTTGGCCCAATGTTAGTGCAAATTCCTTACATTTTGGTAAAATATAGCAGGACGTAGCAGGTTTAAGCCCTTCGGCGCAGTTTGGCACAAATGGCATACAGTGATGTGATTGGCCAAAGCCATTTTGGAGCACATTTTGGAGCAGCCAGAACAGTGTTTTGGAGCAGCAAATGTGGCCTTTGAAGCAACCATAACAGTGTTTTGGAGCAGCAAAAGTGTTTTGTTGGAGCAGCCAAGACAGTGTTTCGGAGCAGCAAAAGCTTTTTGGAGCAGCCAAGACAGTGTTTCGGAGCAGCAAAAGTGGCTTTTAGAGCAGATATTGTTTAAAAAAAAAATTGTTTTAAGTGCTGTACAAACGAAGGGCACTTTGTGCTGTGTTTTGACGTGACGTGTTGTGATGGAACTCGCTGCTTTTTTTACTGCTGAGAGATCCCAGAAGTGTACAGTGCTGTAGGCATTGCCGAGGAATTCCGAAAAACCGCTTGCCACCGTTTTACTGGTTCCCAACGTGTCAGATTTTTGTCAAAAGTAAGCACACATAAACAATGGATTGCAAGCGTCCCGGCTGGTGCTTCTTTTGTGCAACCATGTTCGCATGCACGTAAGGGCAACTTCGGCAGGCTTGCAGTTGCGCGTGCTTCGTCGCGCAAGCGGAGATAACAGCTGTTCGATTGAAACCGAAACCATGCCACTCCGCTCCGTTGCCAAATGATTCCCAAAATTGTATGCAAATATAACTATCGAGAATACGAAAAAAAAAACAGTCCATCAGTGCGCTTGCCAGGCCAGCAAACAAGGTACAAGTAAAAAAAACACACACACACACACACACACATGCGCACACACATGCGCACACACATACACACACACACACACACACACACACACACACACAAAAGAACCTGAGCGCATCGATACAAGACAACGCGCCAGGATCAAGAAGTTGGAGCGCTTTGAGCAATGACTGAACCCGGGACAAACAAGCACGCTGTGCAGGTTCAGCGTGCACATATTACCTTCTTTGGTTAAGCTCACTTCTCTTCACCAACTTTCTTCCGAGGCAGATTTTTTCACATAACGGAGTCCCTCCAAAGAAAGCCCACCGAGAGAAACCCAGGTAATCAATACTTCTACACAGCTGTATTTGAGTTGAAGAGGGATTTGTATGATTTAAATAAGAACAGGAATGTTGATGAACATACGGTGGTACTTAGTTTAATTTTAGAAAGCGCCATATCTGCAGCTATGATGGCAACACCCGACGTCGCGGGACCACGGTGACTGGACCAAATACAGTTTTCCCACGCCCGTTCCTTTCAGGAGCCTAGTGCTTCAGCTCACAAAGTGACTCCCGCAGCGAAAAAATGTGGCTTCGTTTCACAGCATGACGGCATGGCTGGTACCCGGCACGATAGCGTCGGAGCGTCCGTCTATCGTCCCAAATATATATATATTTTTTTTTAAATATGCGAGACGAGACCCACGAGACGATGAGAGCGTGAAACGCAAGACGGCGGGAAAACCATGCAAGACTGGATGGACAATTGATGCAGGGTACTTTGTGTCGGGCGGCCGCTTCCGCCACATAACACAGGCATGTTCAATTTTGGTACTCAGTTTAGTTTCGGTTTTGAAAGGCGACCGGTCTTTTGGCGCAGGTTTGGCGCAGATTATCTATATTGTGGAAAAATGTAGCAGGATGTAGCAAGGTTAGCCCCTTGGCGCAGTTTGGCGCAATTGGCGCAGCAATCACATCACTGGGCATAGCAATCAGATCACTGATTTAGGTTGTGACTGACCCTTGGAATATACTCTGTGCAGTGACTCAGTCCCATCGCTCCTCTTGCACAAGGAGAAGAAATACATTGTGTTTCAAAGTTTCCCCCTGCAGCTGTTCCGGCGGTGCATCACATGACATGCAACATGCACACTTCAAACCTGGACCCAAGGCACAATGATCAAGGTGAAGGTTGTGTGCCCCGACAAGCATACCAGGACTTGGCTGAGCCAGCCACTAATCAAAAACAAGGCTGCTTGCAATGTCCTCCTGTTTGTACAGCTATTGTGGCCACTGGTTCCAACCCTTATAAGGTGCTAAGGCTCTGGAACTTATCAACATCCAGGCTATTGAAGAATGGACATACTTTCTTTACCAGACAGCGATCGTGCAGCCTGCAATTCAACAAGTGAGTGCCTCGGCTCACTTACTGTCTGCCAAGGGCCATATATCTCTAAATGTAACTTTGGAGCCGCATACTCCCATTGCTTTTATTAATGTGCAACGTTACCTCTATACTCCACCAGGCGATGGGTACCACCAACATAATAAATATTACAAGTTCATTTCCGTACTTTGCATTCGAGTTGGCGTGTGGTAGCACAACTGGTAGTGCAGAAACTTGTTGCACATTCACTTGCTGAACAAAGCACAAAAAAGGACAGACGGATAGCACCGACCGCTCAAAATGATATCCATATAGTATGTGGCACTGCATGTGAAAGATAAAGGTAATTTTGCTACAAGTGTAGCCGCCCACTTATAATTTTTTAACAACGAAAACTTTATCAGTTTGAACAAATATTAAACAAATGTTTCCTAAAAATATAATTAATATTTTTCTATTTGTTTTTTGCAGGTGTGGAATCGAGAGAAAAGGAGACTTCTTGAAGAGAGGCGGGGAAGGAAAGTGAACTTGGCTGGAGACGGGAGATTCAATCCACCAGGCTTCTCTGCTAAGTACATGACATACACATTCATAGAGATGGACACCACCAAGTCATCCACTTCATACAGGTCTGCATTGGAAAGGCAAGTATTCCATGCTTGCAAAGAGGCCTTTTCGTGCTTCTAGTAAAGCACGGTGCTTTTTGTGCTTTATCGAACTGTTTATCGGACCTTAAAAGAAATTAAAATAAAATATTTAGGGCAGGTTGATCATCTAGCCATTCAGTTTCCTGACTCATGTGAGGCTAATAACTCATATGCCATGCCACTTGCACCTGCATTTCAGTAAAATTGCTCATTAACTCATAATAAGTTGCTGCTTATTCATCTAGTAGCTCAGCATCAATTGTTTTCCACCTGCGTATGTTGTTCTTCACACTGTCTGGGTAGTCCCTGTCTCCATCGTTTTAATATCAGATGGCAATAAGTTTAGCTGTTCTACTTGCAATCATTTTATGCAAGGTAACCACTTTTTTTTTTTACCCTAATCCCATTTGCCATGGTTTGGCTTTGAGAATGTCTAAATAAGGCAATATGAAACATGCTATTTTTGTGCAACCATTCTTTTTACATTTACAGGCTCCTAAGGTCAAGACAAGCAATCTCATTGAGTTGTATGGCTCCATGGGATTGCTTGTCTTGACGTTGTCTTGAGAAGGGCATCACCCAAGGGTGATGCCCTCCTCAAGGGGGAGGGCATCACCATTGAAAACTTAGTGACCAATTGTCACGTCACCATCAAGGGCCACATGAAGACGAAGGAACCTGAGATCCATCACTATACTCCGATCCTTGGCACGTAGCAAAAGGTGCTCAACTTTAATCATTATTCTCTATGTCCTTCGCAGAATCAAACCAGTTTATCATGAAGTCGACATTGTCAGAGCTGTGTACTGACTAGTTCCTTTCTGCACAGGCGTAAGCAAAAAGATGTTGGCTGCAAGCAGGTATGCAGGGTGCGGTGCCTTGATACAATAGACACAACCTGCCTTCAACCAATACCTCCTAGAAACTCCAAGCGTGCACGCGCTTGGAGTTGACATGAGCGATGCCGTAGACTGCGTCAACTTGAAATGCACGAGGGAAACAAGGAGCTGAAGGCCAAAGCAGTCCGAGCACCGAGATTGCCGAGTCTGGGCGTGCACGCAAGAGGCTGTCGGAGTTGCGCCATTGCGTCACTAGTGACGTTGGCCGACATGGTCAAGCAACATCACTGGCCCTTTAAACATGGCAGTCCTCTTTGAACGGGCAGATCTGAGGGTTTCACGCTTAGATCCAATTGATCCACAAAACTAAAACACTTTGCAAAACATTAAAAAAATATAGGCAGCTAATGGGTTCTAGCGAAAGAGGTATCTCAGATATTTTTTTTGTGTGTCCTAACCTCTCAGTCACTTTCGTTACGTGCGTAACCATAACAAGGTAAGGTGGCACAAATTTGTGTGTGAATTTTACATGTCGGTAGACGCTTAGGAGCGCTCTTCTTTTTTAATGTCTCTATCTTCTGCTCTTGAGATGAGAATCTGCGTGTGTGGAATTTTCGTTTGCTAGAATGCTCTGCAACATTTATTTCCAGGTTTCAAGTCTCCCAGGCCACGGTTACCAGAACCTGATGCACCATCAGCTTGGCTTCTTGGTGCGCTGGCCAGAAAGAGAAGAGTTGCGCCAAACTATGCACGCATCATTCCGTGCAGCATTTGGACTAGGGGTTGCTGTGGTACTCGACTGTTTCGAGGTGTTTATAGACCGGCCATCGTCCTTGGTGTCTAGAGCGCTGACGTGGTCGCAATATAAACACCACAACACAGTCAAGTACTTGATAGGCATTGCTCCACAAGGAATCATAACATACATATCCACAGGTTGGGGTGGGCGTACCAGTGATAAGGAATTCACGGAAACGTGTGGGATTTTGGATAACCTGCTTCCTGGGGACTCTGTCCTTGCAGATCGGAGGTTTACCATCACCGGCAGTGTGGGCCTGGTCTGTGACCGGCTGGAGATCCCAGCATTCACGCGTGGCCGGGCACAGCTCTTCACTTACGAAGTTGCAAGGACAAGGACTCTTGCAAACGTCCGTATACATGTGGAGAGGGTTATTGGACTACTTAGAAACAAATACCGAATTCTAAGCACCACAATCCCCATTGAGCTTGTGACAGCGTCCCAGTCCTGGATAAGGTGGTGTTCGTGTGTGCTGCACTTACAAACCTATGCAGGTCTGTTGTTGCCACCAACTGAAACAACTTCAGACAGGCTTGAAGCAACACCGCATGGATACTGATTCTGATAAGTCACGAACTGAGGGCCAGTGCAGGTCACATATAGTAAGAGCACAGCCCAGTGTGCTCTTGCTGATTGAATATGCATTCCAACCCAATGCCGACACAATGTTTGTGTCTAATATGTGACCTACGGTGGCTCTCGGTTGTTGACGTGCAAGATTCAGCTCTACCAATGCCTCACTTGATCACTTTTCCTCGTCTTCCCGAAACTGCTCACTATGCCTTACTACACACCTCCTAGGAAAGTAAACAGGGAGCTAGTACTCTTTCAAATCCATTTTTAAGTAACTAATCCTAATGAGAGCCCTTCCCTGTCCCCTTGTTCTTTCTTTGGCAGTTTAAGTGGGGCCATAAGTATGCTTTTTTTTTCTTGCAGAAATTTGATTGTTTATCAGCTTTGTGTAAGAAACACAAGCTGTTACACATCCAACAAAAAGTCACTACTTCTTAATATACTCCTATTTGAATTAAATCTGTTGAAATACAGCAGCTGCAGTACTTTGTGAGAATGACAAGACTCTCCAGGGTTTATTCCTTGTCACAAAACATGCACTTAACCAGAACAGCTCTTACAAAACCAAGGTATTGTTTTTGAAACGCGCTTCAGTCCAGTGCATTTGAAGTGAAACAAGCGGCCTGTACAGTCTGTGCGCCCTTCCTCAGGGTGACCACAGTGGCAAACAGCATAGCCTCCCAGAGGGGTGCTGGCTGCAGCTTCGGTCCAGTACCTGAACCGCAGCTCCGGCAGCAGTGCTTGCAAGAAAAACGCCTAGCACTTTCCTGTCATTATGTCGCAAAAGTCCTCGCCGAGGTGCACCCTCTCCGTGTGCATGCCACCAGTGGTCCACAAAACGAAATCACAGAACTGCGTCTGGCAGACCATTAGCTGCATCTGCACTTGATAGAAGAAAGTGTGGGTTGTCTTCAGTTCTATTCTCCCAGATACGATTTGCAAGCAGCCGTCCTTCCGTGCCGTCACTTCTTGCAGGCACTTGCAGCTAAATGGGCATTTTATTTTCAGCAGCCCTTCCCCACAGCAGCTACACTTAGTCCATCAGGGGTTGCTGCAAGCTAGGGATGTTCTGGGGAGATATGGAGCCCAGATTTCTCGCACACGAAGTTCATGCAGTGATGTGATTGGCCTAAGCCGTTTTGGAGCACCCTTTGGAGCAGCCAAAACAGTGTTTTGGAGCAGCAAAAGTGTCTTTTGGAGCAGCTAAAACAGTGTTTCGGAGCAGCAAAAGTGACTTTTGGAGCAGATATTCTTAGAAAAATACAAATATCCGTTTGAAGTGCTGGACAAACGAAGGACACTCTGCTTGCCGCAATAAACAATTTATAGTCAAGTTAGACCAGTTAGACCACCTGGGAGTCTTTCAACATGGAACTGAAATGCTAATGACATGACACATTTTGCAATGCTTCAGTAAATGATATGTATATATGTACCCGCTATAAGTAAATAAGAACCAAAGTGCACATATGAAAATTTATTCGAAAATTACCATCTTAGTAGTAAATAGCGCAGCATTAGGTTGACTACTGATAAAATAAATGGAAGCAGTCTCCAACGGATGAAACACGTAACTACTGCAGTGCAATGCGAAATTGTCGCGCGAGCGGAGATGGCTGTTCGATAGAAACCATGCCACTCCGCTCCGTCGCCAAGTGGTTCCCAAAATTGTATACAAAATGTAACTGTCCAACATACGACAAGAAACAGTCCAGCGGCACGCGCTTGCCAGGCCGGCAGGCAAGCTACAAGCTAAACACACAGAAAAAAAAAAAAAACCTGAGCACATTGATGAAAGACATTGCGAGCCAGGGTTAAAAAGTTCTTGGAGCGCTTTGCGGAACGACTGAACTCGATACAAACAAGCGCGCTGTGCGGGTTCAGCGTGCAAACATTGCATTCTTTGCTTTAGCTCACTTTTCTTCACCAACTTTCTTTCGCGGCAGATTTTTCACGTACCAGGGTTCCTCTTTAAAGAAAGCCAACCGAGAGAAACCTAAGTAATCGATACTTTGACAAAGCACTCTTTGAGCTAGAGAATCTGTTGTAGTAGCGTATTAAACAAGAACAAGGATGTTGATGAACATGCGGCGGTCCTTAAATTTCATTTTAGAAAGCGCTATATCTGCAGCAACGTGGGGACGGCAACACCCGACGTCGCGCGACCACGGTGACGGAAAGGCAGGGACCAAATATAGTTTACCCATGGCCGTTGCTCTCAGGAGCGAGTGCTTCTGCTTATGAAGTAACTCCCGCCGCGCAAAAAAAGGTGGTTTCGTTTCCGAACATGACGGCGTGGCTGGTACCCCAGCACGTTAGCGTCGGAGTGTCCGTACAGGCCCGCGTCTATCGTTAAAAAAACAACAAAAAAAAAAGCGAGACAACGAGGGCGCGCAGCGATACATGGCGGGAAAATCCGTGCAAGACCGGATGAACAATTGATGCAGGGTACTTTGTGTCGGGCGGCCGCTTGCGCCACCTAGTTCACGCGTGCTCCATTACGGTGCTAAGTTTAGTTTCGGTTTAGAAAGGCCACCAAAATCGGTCCCTTGGCGCAGGCTTGGCGCAGATTACCCATATTTTGGCAAAATGTAGCAGGATGTAGCAGGGTCCTTGGCGCAGTTTGGCGCAATTGGCGCAGCAATCACATCACTGTTCATGTGACATTGGGGGCGTCTCTGGTGTAGCGTACTCTTGCGATTGGTTCCTTCTCCATTCCCCATCTTGTCGCAGGGGTAGAGAATTTGTGCTCGGTGGGATAGCACATTTTTTTACAAGACTCAGTGACTGCATGCTAATTGGTGTGAAGCAAGCTGACCTAGCGTTTAATGCAGTCACTCTCCCTGCCCGGAAGGCGAACCAGGTCGTTGAAACTGCCTGGTCTTTTGTGTCAGCCTCCACAGATCGCGATACCTGTAACATTGCACAAGACTGTTAGTACTGTGTTCATATTTGTTCTAGAACTGGAAATGGGAAGAATGTGTTTACCCCTTTCGTGCTTAAGGCGATATGCCAACTGTGACGCCCATCTATTTACAACTATCCATAAAACACCGATTTTCATTCCATTTCACCCTGTAGAACAAAACAAACCTGGCTCTTGCAGCACAAGGTAACTCGCTCGCCGCTACTATGAGCTCGCACCTGAAGCCTTTGCCAGTGCATTAAAATGTACAAGCAGGTCAAATGACACTACAAATATTTCTGCTAAAGTTTAGGATTATGTGACACAACACAAGGTTCTCGGCAGACAAGCAACAACTAAACTACCTCTTCTAGAAGCATGCTAATATTCAAGATTAACTTGTTGATAATCATGAAGGCTTGGCATATAATTAACTACATCACACAGATAGCTTGCATGCAGGATGTTGGTTTGAAGTTACGAATTGTGCTACACTTGTTCACCTCAGGATCAATGGAGAGCCTGCTTGCAATGTGGTCACACTCTGCCATCACAGCTTCCCAAGAGGAAGGCTTGTTGTCCTTGTAGAGGTCGCCAAGAAGCGCTGTTGGGTACTTTGCCACAGTCGGGATGTAGTCATGGGCGTATCCCTTAGTGATGGAGAGGATAGCCAATTGCGCACCTGATGCATGTAGTTGTTCGAAGAACTTGTCCACTTCCTCTTTAGTAGGTTTGGGGATATTCTTTCTCGACTTTCTAACTGTTTGCGCTTCACCGGCATCAAGGCGTTGCTTCTTTGCAGTTGCAGACGAAAAGTTAATCTCGGCAATTGGGCAGAAGGCCACATTCTTGACATAAACGGGCCGCCAGCTGTTGGCTACGTCAGTGCAGGCCGTGCCATCTCGCTGCTTTACAACAGCTTCTAGGTAGAACAGCACAGCTGCAATGTGCGAGCAGGACTCACCAAGTCCAGCCATGCATGTACAATGCGCCAGCTCCACTACTCCATCAGCCCGAACAAGGAGCCAGGGCTGGAGGGGATGCGAGTTGAGGCTCTGGGAGTAATTCACCTGTACGAAAATGCACAAAACACTTTTGAGCTAATTTTCATCTACATAGAACCTTGCAAGCATGTTATAAGCCGTCAACATTGCATGCAAGTAATTAGTACTGCATCGCTCCCAGCAATGATTCAGGTTGTTGTCGTCTCCTTCTCCCTTCATGTTTGGAAATTCTGGATAAACCCCTGGCTCCCGGCATTTACAGGCGATCGCAAGACTACGACCGATTTTCAAATGTAGCCGCTACAAAAGCTATCGACTACACAGTGTTCAAGTTCCGCTACGAACAAAGCGATGCAACGGCATTTAACCAGGTTTATTTAGGGAATGCAAACACGCCTTCGACACCTCAACTTTTTATGGGCAATTCTGCCGTGCGCTGAAGAAAACATGTCAATGAACGTGATATAGTTGGCAACAAACGTGCAAAATGATTGTAAAGCACAGGCATTCTGCCTCAAGCACTAGTGAGCAGCAGTCTTGGACAGCAATAACGCGCGTGTGACTGACGCATGCGGGCAGATTGCTGGGGACGCAATGGGCACCGATGTTCAAAAGCTGTGCGATGGGACTTGTGCTTCTGGCAACGCAACAAAAACCCAAGGCATTCACTCGCGGACACTTTCAACCCCAGGAGTCAATAACATAACGCGCAAACTCACCTTGCCGACAACGACGACCATTCCGTCTGGCAGCACCTTTAAGTTTGGGGGCGCGACCCAACCACTCGGGAGGTAATTATGAGCGCCCAGCGCTTTGTAGGCCTTCATCTGGTCACGCGAGATGAAGTTCGTGCTGTGCACCAAATAGTCCTTAATGTCCATCAACTTGACATTCGGGACGTCGGCAAGTACGAAGCCGAGTTCGTTCCCATCCAAGGCGAGCGGATCTGCTCTGCTGCAACGACGAACTTTGTCGATGTACCGGATCTTCGCAGCCCTGTCAAGGGCGTTCGCGTACGCGCTCAAGTGCAAAGACATCTATATCTAATATAAACGGGAACTAAAAAATACAAAGCTGCGTGGGACGCACGGAACGTAAGCCCTGCAGCGATCAACTTGCTGCCGCGCGACTTCACCCACGGATATGGCCGACAGCAGGACCGCACTGAATTGTGACGTCATCTAAATAGGCCTTATACTGTTGAATTCAGCAGCAAACATTCTGTTAAATAATGCATGCAAAAGGAAGAATGACTTACTTTCTGCAGCTTCTGCAGCTTCAAAGGCGAAGAAAAGAAAACTAACCGTTCTTTCCACAAGCTGAGTTGTCTCAACAGTGCTTGCTGTTCTCATGGGTGCAGCAGTGAGCGTCTGAATTTGTATTTAAGAAATCAGTTGAGCGCTCTCTTCCCGAGGTCGATGAATGCAGCTTGTCTTTTAAGAATTGTGCTTGCAGCTTGCCAATCCGATGCGTAATGTATTGTTTCAACTGTGACTCATCGTTCCGTCAGCTTGCATTCTGTTAATCTGCTGAATGTCTTTTGATTTCATGTCTTCGTAATTGCCATATGTGTAGCATGTTGACTGAGGTTTTTTTTTGTCTTGATGTTTTTTTTCTGTTCATATTGGGATAGCTTGCCCTGTGCTAGCTTGCAAGTAATAATATGAGCACTGTTTCATCGGTTTATCTTTTTGTATTCGAGTACTATGCTATTGGCTTGTTAGTTCTGTCTTGTGATATTTAATTTCTCATTTGGTGCCAACATGACTGTCATCTACATAGCTCCCGAATACTCATTTCACCAGTGGTTTTTGTCCTCTAGTGCTGCATTTGTTATCTGACAGTGCTTCCTTATGCTTCTTCAACATCATTTCTTAATAAACTTGCGATCAGAGTGCTCTTCCTTTTGCATACAATTGAATCTGTGCGTCCCAAGGCACATAGCTATATAACACAAATTTTTGAAGCTTGTGAAAAATGCTGGTTTTGCTCTTTATTTCTAAGCTAAATAAAATATTTGGTTGCCTCTACTAGTTATAAGTACCATGCTTTCTTTAGTTCTGGTATGATTACCTACAGGAAAGCTGCAATTGTGGAGATGGACACTGAGTTGACCTAAGTTCTGAAAGTTTCCAATGCTACTGCAGTATTGCATTTGATTTCTCCAGTTTTTCCGTGGCAGTTACTCGCGCCGTACTGTTTGGGTAGGCGTTGCTCGTTCCGATATTCTGGCTGTGAGCTCCAACGTATAATCTGGCGCAGAATTGAAACTATTCAGAGAAATCAGCTAACGCTTGTCCGACAGCAAAATAAAATCATTAAGCTAAAAAAAGGACACCGAAGGCATGTGGAAGAGCTTTCCGCGCTGTATGCCCTCGGAGCGCTCGCGACTGGCCTGTGGGACGACGGCGGGAGCATCCGCCTTCCGGACGTGACGTCACCGATGGCTCGCGCAGGCCTGAAGCTTCTACGAGGTGTTGCTCCAACCACATATACTGGTGCGTGGCCAACAGCAAAGGAGATGGCAAACTTCTGCGGATCTAGTAAAAACTACTAGATCTCAGTCACATGTACTGCGGTGCGGCCCCTTTTTGGGGGCCGATCAAGAAAGGTTTTTCTTCTGGTACTCATATGAATGGCGAGACGTTCGGAAAACTGTGGCGCACCGACCATTACCGAGCACAAGGAAATAGGTAACACTTCATAACAAGAAAGGCTCGGCTGACGACGTTACTCTATTAGTAACACCCAGTCTCTATAACCAAGTGTGGTTCTGCATGGACAAGGTGTCTTTCGCCACCCAAGGTTAGCCCTTGCCACCTAAGAAGGTAAAGAAGCGTGTGGAGGAGCACGTGCTTTGGCCGTGGCACGAACGACCTGCTATCCAAGCTGGAGGAGAAAGCACCACTCTATGCAGCTTAAGGTATGCCACAACTTACCACAGTGCTATGGCCCATTCACGAGTCTTGTCACTTTGCGAAAAGAAATATGTTGTCAATGTATAAGCTTGGGCCCAATTCAGTCCTATTTGAGTGACAAGCAACAACCTACATTGACCAATTTTTTAATCGCCCTGTGCTTGTGAAGTACTAAAAACAAGTGATTGCAACTCTGCCAAAGGTTTTTTAATGTGCTTGATGTTGATCAATGTCAGTTGCTGTTTATCGTTCAAGTGGGACCAAGTCATTAGAGGACAACTCTAACTAACAATCATCTCTATGGTTTACGTAAGTTGCATATCATGCCAAAAGCTGTTGCCTACATTCGAAGTTCATAATAGCTATGGTAGTTGTCATGCACAGTTCCATAGCCACCTATTTCAGCAATAACCAAACTTCTTCTTTTTTTTTTTTTAACTTTGTAGCGTGCAGGAGCAAGTTTTGAGGTATTGAGTGCCTAAAAAAAAGTGCATAAAAACGGCAGCCCTTTTAGAGTGGCTCCTCACACAATACTCTCCAGGCACCGACGTGAGGCGAGCTGGAGCGACAGCAACTCTTGCTGGGCAGTTCTGATTGTGAACTCCATTACGCAGTGGGCCCAGAAACTGGACGTGGCTAAGGAAACCATCTTTATAGACTCTACGTTTTCTTGCGACATGACCAAGTGCACCGTCACAGTGGTGCTCGTGGCAACGATGGCTACGATGGCTGGCGCCGTCCCCGTCGCAGCGCTCGTCCACAACGAGCAGAGCACTGAGGGGTACTTGACTTTCAAGTTCTTCTGTGAAACGTATACCCACTTTGCTTTGGGGCCCAATCGGTAACTAGGAGAGAAAGATAAACTACAGTAAAACCTCGTTATAACAAAATGGGATATAACAAACTAATGAATATAACAAAGCAATCATAATTCCCCTTGCTTGCTAATAGTGGGAAGAAATGGACAGTGGCTATAACAAACTAATGGTTATAACGAAATAATTACGACCGCTCCCTCAACTTTGTTATAACGAGGTTTTACTGTATAGCATCTTTATTTAGTACACGTTGAGCAAAAACTAAACGAGATGGCAGCTCCATGTTTCAAGCATCATTTTTGCTGTCACCGCCGAGCAGTGAACAAACTATCAGGAACCATGGCTCTGTGGCCTGAGTGCAAGCGGTGAAGCAGGTTGGGAACAGGAGAATGGAAGGGAATGTTGCTGTGCAGGAAAATGCTGGCAGCGCCAAAGTGAAAAATGTCAGTTCCAGCATATTTGTATTTTCGGCATAGATAACCGTTACCAGCCAGACATCTCGAGGAAGTGTAAAAGCATTCCCACGGGTAAAAACATATGGCATTTAATAAGTATGATTGTCCAGTTGTTAGCTTTGAGCCTCGTGGCCGGCCACATATTATCATTTCTCAGGCACCAAACATGGTCATGACAGACAACTCCAGTGCGGAGAAGGCTGTGGTGCAGAAGACGTGGCCTACAGCAAGGCAGCTTCTCTGCCATTTCCAAGTGGCACAGGCATAATGGCACTGGTTATTGGCAGCCCACAACCGCGTCGACAAGGACCAGAGGTGTCAATTGATGTCGCTCTTCCAGGAGGCAAGTTGTAATAGGGGAACTTGTACAGCATTCTAGGGTTGTGAGGCGTGCACTGCTGACGCGAGGGAGAAGGTGATATTGGGTCTAGCAACACATCTCAACATGGATTGTGCCAGCAGAGTGACATTTCATTTTAATGTTTCTGTGGGAGGCTAACAGGTGCTGGCCATGTCTCCATTAGAAGATTCTAAGGTGCAATGACCAACCGCAGGTGATGTATGCCGCAAGTGAAGAGAAGCTGGAAGCCGCAACGGCCCACCTGTAGAGTAAAGTGCACCAGGCCTTCGTGGCACAGGTGGTGGCCTTCCTTTGGAGACAAAAGGAGCGGGCATTGCTCTTCTGTGCCAACATCACCACGCGGGGGCACAACACCAACAACTTTGCTAACGCCATCATCCGTGTCCTGAATGACATGGTTCTCAACAGGACGGAAGCCTTCAACGGAGTGGCACTGGTGGACGCAGTGGCCGTGGTGTGGGAGCGGCACTTTGAAAGTCGCATCCTCTGCCATGCCCACAGCCATGTGGCCAGCCACCAGCTGACATATACAAGCGGCTGCTCAGGATGCCACAAGGTGCAGCTGACAGCGTCAAACCTGTGGGCGATGTCTATGCAGTGCCCAGTGCTGCCCACCATGGCATGGTGTATAAAGTGTCTGCAGGCTTCAAAGTGTGCAGCTGCCCAGTCGGAAATCAAGGGGCGCTTTGCAAGCACCAAGTCCTTGTCCAAGACACCTTTGGGGTTGTTTTCCAATGCCCCCCCTTTGAGCACGGGGGACTGTCACCTACTGGGCGAGTTGGCCTTGAGACAAGTGTCCCATGCTTGTTGCTGGCTTTGCCACGGAGGCCGATGTCAACAAGGCTCTGGCTGACTGGTTTAGGAATGCCCCTGCACGCGTGAGGCAATGGTGAGATTGATTGCTGTATTGTAATTGGAATATAAACCTTGCGAAAAACAGCAAAGTGCACCTTTTAAGAAGAGTACTCAGTCCTTTTATGTATTTCTCTTTTTAATTTTAGCCACCCTGCCAGCACAGAATACTGACTAAGGCAGTCACGTGAAGAGTCACCTGTTGGCTTTGGTAGTCTTCATCAATCAATGAAGCTATATGTTATTGCAGATTCTAGAGTTCAGCGCTAAAGCCACCATCCCCTACCCCTTCCTGACCAACCTGAAGAGTTTCTTCTTTCTTTGCTTCAATAAACCTATGAATGTCATGTTTCTTTTTAGCAGTACAAACAATGAATAAATGGCTTCAGATAAGATAGCTTTATCGGTTGGAAGTTTGGAAATATACCTTAATTAGTCTAGCTGCACTTTGTATTTAAGAACGCATATTCAAAGCTTGCATACCGATCTGGTATTGTCATAAGACTCCCTGCCTGCAAATTGATAAACTGTGTTGGCTGCCATAGTGGAATAAGTTTAGAATACTGGCCAACAATATCCAGTGTGACAGCCAATGTCCTCAATAGTTCGGTACAGCCATAGACAATTTTTTTCTTTTGGCATCATTGCTTGATGCAGTTGTGTCAATGTAACACTAAGCGGGTTTCGAGAAGATTAAGCGGGCTGGAGTTAAAGTCAATGTGGCAGTTCTGTCCGAATGTTTTATTTTTTTTACTGTTTCGCTGGAACTTTGTCTGTGCTGTACCAGCGTGAAATGGCATACCTGGCACCACAAAAGGGTCGTTAACTCATAAAGAGCACTAGGGTTTGTGAATGCAAACCAGTTTTCCAAGATGAACAAGTATTGGTCACCTGTCTTTCAGGGAGGCCGTTGCCTGTAACTACAAATTCCCTTTCTGGCAAGGTGTGATCTGCACACCAGAAATTAACTTCAGTTATAGTGCTTCGAGTACTTTTGATGATTCCATTGCCCTTGAACAATTTGCAAAATGGTCCTCCACAAGGTGTGGCGCTGCCAGCCCCACAAGCGGAAAAAGGTGTCCGACCGCTGCAATGCCGCATGCATGGCCAGGCTCGATGTCAAGATTAAGCAGCTCACCAAGAACACAAAGAAAAACGACGCCTACCTATGCAGGCATGTGCCCTTGGTTGTTGTAATTCGGATTGACTCCAGGCACACTCGCTGCACAGTCAGCCAATGCCCTTTGCCTCCTTCACGGCACAGGCACTACAAAGAAGGCCTTCCTGTGCTACGTCAGCGACGAGATGACTGTCAGCGAGGCTCGGAAGCTGCACGAGAGCAAGCTGTGCCTAGAGGACCGCGGTGCTTTGCTGCTAGCCAACGGTGCCCTGAATGCCACGGCCAGGACTGCACAGCACTGGCACAGCGTGTGGAGGAGCATGAGCTTAAGCGGTGGCGCCAATGACCTCCTATCTAGGTTGGAGGAGAAGGCACCACTTTATGCAGCTCAAGGTATGCCACAACTTACCATAGTGCTATGGCCCATTCATGAGTCTTGTCACTTTGCAAAAAGAAATATATTGTCAATGTATAAGCATGGGCCATGACATTAGGCATGCCCAGTTAAGTCTCATTTGAGTGACAAGCAATGATCTACTTTGACCAACTTCAAGCACATGCAGCATTCACAAAGGTATCTTTGGCAGACTTTGAATCTCCCTGTGCTCGTGAAGTAAAAACAAGTGATTGCAACTCTGCCAAAGATACTTTTATGGGCTTGAACTTGGTCGATGTCGGCTGCTGTTCGTCGTTCAAGCGGGACCAAGTCATTAGAGGAACACTCTAACACAAAATCATCGCTAGAATTTATGTAAATTGCATGTCATGCAAAAAGCTGTTGACTACATTCAAAGTACATAATAGCCATGGTAATTTTCATGCACAGTTCTGTAGTCACCTATTTCAGCAATAACCAAACTTCTTTTTTTTTTAATTTGAAGTTTGCAAGGGCAAATTTTGAGGTATTGAGTGCCTAAAAAAAAGATGCATAAAAAGAGCCACTCTTTTAGCATGGCTTTTCACAAAATACTTTCCAGACACTGGCATGAGGGGAGCTGGAGTGATAGCAGCACTGGCTGGGCAGTTCTGGTGATGACTCCCATCATGCAGTGGGCCCAGGCACTGGACTAGGCAAAGGACGTTGTCTTTATAGACTCCACGTCCTCCTGCGACATGACCAAGTGCCCCGTCACGGTGGTGCTCATAAAAACGATGGCTGGCGCAGTCCCTGTCGCAGTGCTCATCCACAACAAGCAGATTACCGACGAGTACTCAACTTTCAAGCTCCTTCGTGACACCCACCCACTTTGCTTTGGGGGTTAATTGGTAACTAGGAGACAAAGATAAACTATAGCATTCTTTATTTAACACACTTAGCAAGAGCTAAAGAACATGGCAGCTTCATGTTTCAAGCATCATTTTTGTTGTCGTCGCCGAGCAGTGAACTAACTGAAAAAAACCATGACTGTGGCATGAGTGCAAGCGGCGAAGCTTATGACAGGAACAGAATGGAATGTTGAAGTAAAGGAAAATGCTGGCGGCACCAAAGTCTAAAAGAATGTCGGTTCCCGTAAATTGGTATTTTGGGCATAAATAACCATTACCAGCCGGACATCTCGAGCAACTGTAAGAGAATTCCCATGGGTAGAAACGTGGCATTTAATAAGCATGATATTCCAGTTGTTAGCATTGTGTCTCATGGTTGGCCACATATTAATGTTTCTCAGGCACCGAACATGGTCATGAAAGACAACTCCAGTGCGGAGAAGGCTGTGGTGCAGGAGGCGTAGCCCACAGCGAGGCCATTTCCATGTGGCACAGGCGGAGCAGTGGTGGGTGATGGCAGCTTGCAACCACGTCGACAAGGACCAGAGGCATCTATCGCTCTTCCAAGAGGCAAGCTTTGTAATGGGGGCACTCGCACAACATTCTAGGGTTTTGAAGCGTGCATTGACACGTGGAAGAAGGTGATATCGTGTCTAGCAACGCACCTCAACATTGGTTGCACCAGCAGGGTGACATTTCCATTTTAATGTTTCTGTAGGAGGCTGGCAGGTGCTGGCTGGATCTCCTTTAGAAGATTCTCGGGTGCAATGACCAATTGCAGGGGATGCACACCAACAGTAAAGAGAAGCTGGAAGCCGCAACGGCCCACCTGTAGCGTAAACTACTCCAGGCCTTCGTGGAAGGAGTCGGTGTTGCTCTTCTGTGCCAACATCACCACGTAGGGGCACAACACCAACAACTTTGCTAAGGCCACCATCCGTGTCCTGAACCACATGGTTCTCAACAGGACGGAGGCCTTCAGTGCGATGGCACTGGTGGATGCAGTGACCGCAGTGTGGGAGCGGTACTTCGAAAGCCGCATCCTCCACCATGCCCACAGCCGCGTCGCCAGCCACCAGCTGGCATACAAGTAGCTGCTCAGCAGGATGCCATAAAGTGCATCTGAGAGCGTCAAACCTGTGGGCGACGTTTACGCAGTGCCCACTGCCACCTACTAGGGCGTGGTGTATGAAGTGTCTGCAGGCTTTGGAGCGTGCAGCTGCGCAGTCGGAAAGCAAGGGGAGTTATGCAAGCACCAAGCCTTTGTGCACAGGACCTTGGGGGGCTGTTTCCCAATGCCCCACCCCCCTCCTTTGAATACTGGGGACCATCACCGACTGGGTAAGTTGGCTTTGGGAGACAAGTGTTCGGTGCAAGAGTTCTTCATGCCTTTCTGTGACGGTCAGCAGTCGCCAGAAGAGCCCGACGTGACCAGTTACACCGCCCAAGCCTAAGAAGGCCAGCAGAGTGTCGAAGCCAGCAACATGCCAGAAGCCCCCCAGCGCTCCACTTCAGCTCTAGTGTCACCGGCTGTGCAAGGATTGGACCAAGGTCAGCTTGCCCGAGTATGTGTGCCATTTCATGTTGGTGCTCACTTGTGTTCGTTGTTTCAATTATCGACATCTGAATACACAGGCAGAGACTGAAAAAAACTTTCTGCTGGTCGCTGGCAGTAAGCTTCTGGAACACAAACACTTCTTAGAGGTCATACTAGGTGGTGCACAAGTGCAGCGCCTAGAATTTTAGGTGGTGCATATTTCCTGGCTGGCAACAGCCACGCATTCATGCTTGCTGTGCCAAATAAAAACTGATGATTGATGCGTAATTGTTTCGTCTCTACAGGCTTTTGGCTCAGTCTATTATGTGAATATAACTGAGCAGATATGTGAAGCTGAGAGAACCCGCTTTCACCGTTTTAGCATGGATATATGTGCCGAGATGCTCCAGGTATTACCACGGGCAATCTTAATGTCCAGCATATGGGTATTGCTGGCCTGGTGTGTTGCTCAGTAGTCTACAAGTGGCAGGACTCATTTCCTATGTGGCAGCAATATCTGACCAGAATCGCAGTTGTGTGACTTCACTGCAACAATAAGCAAGTGTGCTTGCAAATCGCACATGTTTGAACTGGAAAAAAAAGGGAACAAAAGAGTTTTTGTGGTGGTTTGTAGCCTCAAAGACTGAACCTTCACCACAACATGGGTGTTGACGACAATGCCGTGGGTTTACCGCAAGTTCAAACTATAGCTTGTTTCACATTCCGAGGGAGCGAAGCTGGAGCTATGAGCACAAGCATGTTACCATAAACAAAGCTTGCACTGCACAAGTGTGCATGCTTTGCAGGGGTGCCAGAAGTTCGGAGTTCGCCCTTCCTTGTAGCTCCTGCTATTCTCGCACTTAAAGTGAGACGGAGTATGGACAGGATGTAACTGGCTCACTTGCTAGCCTAAATGCCTTCTGTGTAAGCACGAAAACAAGCGTACCGGCGTCTGGAGTCAAGCTTGCGGCACCTACATGCCATGAACGAGGACAGCACAACATACCTCGAGATCCTGCAGGGCCTGGGGGCGAGCTGGACCATGTGCCCAGTGGCAACGACGCCACCGGCCTCATGTTGAGCTTCAAGACTGCGGCAGGATAAAGGTGCCGGGGACGCCAGATCCGGGTGCAGCCTGCGAACCTTGTTTGACGTAGGCCAGGGCTGACGAGGGGCTTGAAAAGGGTGCGAGCCAGAAGCATACAAAGTGACCAGCCTCTCAAGAGGCCAAGAAAGAAGTCCCACCCCCTAGAGAGGAATGTGCAGGACAATGTCCCTAGTGGGAGACTAAACTAAAGGCCTCGACAGCCGGCGGCATTCTTGGGACCCATGTCAGGTAAGTTTCACTCAGTTGCAGACCCAGGCCTGGAAACACCGCTGTGTTAGCGTCAATTGAGCTCACAGATGAACGGCAGTCTACAACCACGAGCACTTTCTTTGGCTGCAGGGTTGCAGTGCGTCATTATTGGACGAGCGATCGGCTCATATGACTTGGTCGAGGCACAGAACCCTTCGAGGGCGCTGCTGGGGGGATCGGCGGCCGAGTGTGTTAATGCACCACAGCTCGGAGCACGTAATGCAGCAAGCTTCCCAGGCCTTCCAGGTTCAATCGTCATACCTGCTCGCTTCAATCTGGATGGGCCTCGTACTGGCATGTAACTTTAAAGGAAAAAACTGTTTTTAAACAACCTAATTGGGAGAAATCACAAAATAAATTTACCGCAAAAAAAAAAAAAAAATTTTAGTGTTATTTTTGGTTACAGGACATAATTTAGTCAGAGTCACAACCCCTTCACATTCGAAACTCCTGTTCTTTCGCCCCGCGCGGAGAAGTACACCCCGCCCCTCGCTCTTAGACTGACTTGGCTGCGGAGTTGAACAGCATACGCGTTTCAACTTCCGGTGCGTCTTGTCGAAAATACGCAGCGGAGGACAGCTGCCAGCAATAAAGACAGTGCACCGCTTAAGGTTCCCGAGTCTTCGGACACCCAGTGGTAACTGGACTCTAGTTGTTCTTCCTTAGGCAAGACAAAGAACTGTGTCGCTGCTACCTTCTTGCACGAGACGCCACACGCTTTGATGAATTGGCCACTGAATGGCTCTGGTGTTACCCAACTGCCTCAATTTGTCAAGAGTGGAGGAAAAAAGTTAGTGTACTGCTGCGATTGACTCTTGCGGTATTAGATGCAACCAGGTGCCACTGTGGCCGCTGCCAGCTAATGCCGACAACCCACGAGTGCATCTGCTGCCGGAGGTCGCCTCCAGGGCTGGTAACCGCTGCATCTCCGATCACGCCAACTTTTTCGGTGGCATCCTAAACCCAGTCGTGCTCCAGATCGCCTACCGGATGAGGGCGATGGAGCTAAAAGACATGGAGCTGGTGTGAAACTTGTTTTATTGAAAAAAATAAAATCAGCGGCTTCACTTAATGAGAGCAATCAGCTGATTCTTGCTTATCCTCTGGAAACTAAGACTGCTTGGACTATTATATTGATTAGGCCAGTGAGAACATTGCTCAAAGAAAGAGTGTGGCAAGTTTAATTGAGACAAGTGATTTTTAAATATTGAGTTATAAACTAAAATGAAATTGCATGCTTCAATCAATAGGAATTTTGCTTTTTTGGGGGGGTCAGCTGTGCTGACCCCCTGGCTGTGCGAGGTGCTCATTTTGGGCACACAGGTACTGGGCCACCACCGTAACTTGACAAGAAACTTGTTATACCAAACAAAGGTGGCATAGGGATAAAAGTTCGACACCCTGGCACATACGTGCTATGTTACGTGCCTCAAGAAAGTGATTACTTATAAGCATTTACAATTGTATAATTTTGAAACAGGTAGTAGATGTAACGGTACGTTTTTAGTGTCAAATATACAGTTGAATTGATCCTTTGCTTTAAAGCAAGCTAGATTTCTTATAATGAATGCTTGGGCGAGTTGGCTATTCATTCTTTTAATTTACAGCGCACACAAGAACGATCCACACAAGATACACGAAAGTACACAAAAAAATGTACCTCTCTCGGCGCAGACTTGGTGCAGCATTTTGTCTTCTTTCTCTATGTTGTTTACACATTCACCAGATTTTGTTCTTCTTTGTTGCTGTTGCACAAAGAACGCAAGGAACGAGTAACTGTCAAGCTGTGCTGCAATGAAGATGGCCCGGACATGATCAAGCCTGGATGATCGGGAAATGGCAAAACCCGACATGCCTAAAAAACCTTGCTCGGCTTCCTTGTGCACTTCGAAGTGTTTCTGTGATACCTCTACAGGCAACTGGGGAGCAAAGACCGAAAGGGACTTCCCTTTTTGGATAACTGTTCAGCTGATCCGAAAGACATATCATTTCTGTGCAACCTCATAGTAGTCTTCCTGCCGGCGAACACGACGAGTCACCTGCAGCCTCTAGATGCCGGCATCATCAAGAATGTGAAGCACCTCTACAGGAAGTGCATCGTACGACACTTCCTGGCTCACATGTCCTAAGGAGAAAAGCAGAGCAACCTCATGTTGCTTGATTCTATGCATTACCTGAACACATCGTGGGAGAGTGTGACCAGCGAAACCATTGAGAGCTGTTTCAGGAAGTGCGGCTTTCACCGTTCGCCAGAAGTGGAGGAGCCCCAAGCACTGTGTGAGCGGTGACCCCGACCCTTGCATGAGTGACGACGACACGGGTGAGGAGCTCCGGTCTGCCGGCATGGAGCTGGTGTTCAGCGATTTCGTTGTACACGACGACGTCCCAACGTGTGAGCCCCAAACCGTTGCTGACATCGTGGCAAAGTTGCAACAGTGACAAGTTTTGGGAGATGAGCACGACGATGATGAGGATGAGCCAGAAACGCTTCCAGGAGCCACTTTTGCTCAGGCGATTGCTGCACTGGATGTGCTGCAGAGCTACTTTGACGCAAAAGACAACCCTGCAGCTGAGGGAGGCCTGCAGACGCTGCAGAAGGAACTCTTCCTGCCAAAAAGTCAAGGTGCGCACCAGCAAAAGCTGACGGATGTTTCCGAGAAGTGAGGGACCAGTATTAAGAGTTGTTCAACTGCACTTGCGACTTTTGTTTTCCTCTACTGCCTAGAAATGTCACGTCTCGATCATACGTTTCTCCGAGTCATGTTTTTTTTCTCACGTTTCTTGCAAAACGTATCAACGAGGTTCTACCTCGGTTGTCTCTTGCATGACAGTCATGGCAGGAGCATCAAAACACAAAACACCTGCCAAAATGGTGAAAATAGGTATGTTACCATTAGAACAATAAAGAAAGGGTTGTTTCACTAAAATATATGTGATAAGTAGGAGGCGATAATACAGTTGAACCTCAATTTAACGAAACCAGATTTTACAAGTTTCCCGATTTAACGAACAAATTCGGATTCCCCGCGCAGCCTATCCCGAAGATTGTCTTTCTCGACCTTACGAAGTTCCAGATTTAACGAAATAATTAGGGGGTCCCGTTGACTTCGCTAAATCGAGGTTCAACTGTAGATGCCTTGCACTGACATAACATGGTACAAGAAAAGGGTGGCCCTGGCACGCGCAGCCAGCCTTCAACAGTAATAATGTCATAATATTGCCGCGCGCAAGGTCACAGACTTGTAGAAGGTTCTCGTTTATTCTTGCTGCGGACATAACTTCTATCGTTTATCCCTCCTTTTGTTGTTCTAGAAAGTGCGTGTTCATTCTTGCCCCAAGCGCGCTACGCTCAAACCTTCTCCATCTAATTTTCGAAATAGTGACACACTCTAGATAAGAAGCCGCCCGCGACATTGTCGAGTCAGTTTTCGCCCCAGCGTTCGACTCTGCTCTTTCGCCGACTTCGACGCCCACGACGCTCTACTGTTATCTTTTGTTTCCTTTTTATTTTTAGGCACAAGTTGGGCCCCATTAAACGTTTCAGTTTCGCCAGTTATTCTTTGTTTCCTCGCCCGTTCATTCGCAACAACATTTGTGGTCGCATTATATTCGTGCAAATACGGTATATACGAAGTTGCAGTCTTTAGGGCTCAGCAGAATTTGGACTGTTGCATAACCGTTGCAATATGTTGATTAAGTAACTGCCATAATTAACTTTTTAATTAATAGTGTAATGGGCCATGTTGCAATTGCAGTATTAAAGGGAGCCATTATTAAAGGCAAATCCAATTTAGGCAATTCGCAAAAAGATGACGAGGTTTAAAGGGCAACTCCGGTCCATACTTTCGATTTTGGGATTATGAGTTTTTAGTGCAGTCAGCGTCCCTGAATTGCAAGGTGTAATTTTTTTCTCGTTATTGTGCGTAGTTTTAAAGATATGATGCCTCAAAGTTTTGTTTGGGGCGCGGCCAACAAAATCGAAATTAGCTGCTCGAGGCCCCGGCAACACTGGAAATCAGCCGCAATGTGAACGTGACGTCAGGATCGTTCTCGTTCAACGAGTATGCAGGCCGAGCGGCACTTAACTCTGTTGCGCTAGCCGTCTAAAGATAACAGGTAAGCTGATTTTATTTTAATTCTGTATACATGGTAGTTATCCAGTATATGTAGTAAGAGTTAGTGCGTATACCCAAAAGCTAGTGACTGAAAAACCCGTGAACTCGTTCGGTGCCGTACTCGGTGGCCGCCGCCGTGCGTACGCTATGCCGTATTCGTCGCTAGTGACTGGAAAACGAGTGAACTCGTTTGGTGCCGTGCTCGGCGGCTGTCGCCGTGCGTATGGTCTTCCGTACTCGTCGCTAGGCCTAAATTGTCATCGGGGCTCCGTGGATGGAGCGGCGTTGCTCTACGCCGCGCTGCCAGTGACGTACAGTACTGGGGGCCCTCTCGCTTTTTTGCTGCAGGTCAGTCCCAGACACGAAGGTTTGAGGCTCTCCGGCGTGGGCCGCGGCGCCCAAACACACGTGTGCTGGGCTGTACACGTCTGTTTTTTCATTCTTTTTTTCCTCGGGCGCGTAAAAGCCGAAGTCCAAAGTCCACTCGTCGAACAGCGTTCACCCACACCTTCTCCAATTTCCGGTCCATTGGAAACTCGTGAAAAAGCACCTCCAAGTTGCGCAGCGGGTTGTGTGAGCAGCCCACAGCGCTACAAATTGTACTCGGCATCTTTCGAGGAACAGCTGGGCAGTCTTGGGCGCACCGAGTTGCTCGCTAAAACGAGTTATGAAGTCCTCACAAGCAAATAAACAAAAGGCTATACCGATGCTACACGGGCTACAAATAAAAGCAACGGCTAAACACGCCAATCACAAGCCGAAGTAGCGGTGGTAGCGCCTCAAAGAAGCGCACTCCGCGCAACGCCCGGACCGGAGGGAAAAAAAAAGAGAACGATACTGACGTCACGGCCCAATGTTGCTTTAGCGATCGGCAACCCGCTGGCCGCCCGCTAAGGAACAGCGGCTCGCGGCGGGTCGCATTTTTATTATCGGCATTAGTTGAGAATGCGGCGTCCCCACGACATAATACTTTGGCTGGGGTAGTATTTTGTGTCACTACAGTGATACCAGTAATTTATTTAATTTTGAGTTTTGGCTGGAGTTGCCCTTTAAGATATTCATCTAAAATATTTGAGATATTCAACTTTTGCCTTTCGTTGCCAGACTCAAAATCAATGCACTGAAAAGTGTGCAGGAAGTTGAGCCAGCGTCATGCATTTGATAATCTTTGACGGTGCCCACCACATGACTGCATGTAATTAAGAAAGCATGGCTTTTTCATGTCACTCAAACTGTACAATCCTGTATCCAGAAAATAGTCACTAGGCTAATAATGAAGCTCAAGCCTCCATAGATGCCTGCTATCTTCAGATGTTCTTTATTTTTGTTCCCCTTATTTTATTCAGTGAAAAAATTGTTTGGCCCTTTTGAGACCGTCTTGTTTCGTAAATATAATTCCAAAAAGATTTAGGATTTCCTGTGTTTGATGAGATTGTCTCTTCTATTTTTGCAGCTGGCTTATTTCGATATGTGAAGAAGAGGAAGACCGCTGTCCCCAATGACCAATCGATTGACAAAGCCTGCTGTCATCTTTCAAACTTCCTAAGCGAGAAGAATTGCCCTTTAAGGCCCAAAAGTGTTCACAGATGCCCCCGGTGCCTCCTGTGCCCTTGGGGCCTCCTAATGAAAATTAACCCTTTAAAAGCTGTTTTTTTTTTTACAACCGGTGTTTTTTTGGGGAGGTTTTCTTCTTTTGATTTTATGAATCTTTTGATTCTTTGAAAACATGCCATCGCAATATCCCGAGAGATAGCCCACCTAAAATCGAAAGCAAATCAGTCAAAATAAGCAGTGGGCTTACTTTTGGTGTGCAATCAAGAAAAGTAAAAAAAATGCTAGTTTTAAATTCTGTAGCCTGTGAAACTTATAATCGCAGGGACTGGCGATAAACCAAAGACGAATGTCCTTTACATTCGACAATGTCCACTAATCTCCCACCGTGGTTAAGTAACACCATTTCTGCTGAGCTCACCATTGGACAGGGTCCTGCAATGACTAATAAGCTCCCTTTCGGTGTTTTTGAAAAAAATAACAGATCATGCCAAAAATAGGGGGCGAGTTATCTTTCGGGGGTGGGGTATCTCTCGGGATATTACGGTAGCTAGCTGGTTTTCGCAGCAAAAAAAACATGACGACAGCAGTATCTTTTTTTTTATTTACAAAAGAAAATTGGCAGCGCCGAAACTTCAGCATTATTCGCGCCTCCAGCTCGACGCTCGCCCTCCTGCGGCGGAAATGGGAAGCGCTCTAGTGAGGGTCCCCCGATTCTCCTGCTCAGCTGGCATGGCGAAACTGCTCACGATCATGGCTCGGGAAATGTCATTTCCAAAAGCAAACAACACCCTTCACTTTCCCAACGTAGTGGAACGCCTCCTTGTTTTACGGTGGACTAAGTAAGTGGTCTTGCATTATTAATACCAACGTTGCAAAAATTATTTCAAAAGACAAAAGTTTGGCAATTATTTATGTAAATAAGTGATCATAGATGCCAAATGCACCAATATTAGACCCTTTCCGAAATTCAGTCTGGCCACTTCAATAGTTATCATCACCGTCATCTTGACGGTGCTCAAAAGTGCAGCTGGCCACATTGTACGAAGGAGACGCCGAAAACGCCGTTATAAGCATGTACGGCATCGCGAGTACGAGCTCTGCTGCTGCTGGCAGTCTAACAGTCTCGTGGACCAGACGTTTGTCGCCCATTTCAGACTTGTTAACGAATGAAAAAATTGACGAGTATTATGCCGCACGCAAGGCGAGTGACAGAAACCGACGGCGTAGTTACAAGTTTTTAACGAAAAGCTACCTGGAGCCAAGCTCGCTGGAAACAGCAACGTTGCCTCGGGGGTAAGTTCAACATTTGCATATTTTTCGACAGTATCTGGCGGGATCTCATCCATTTCGATTGTCGCAGCGGTCGCGAGCGTGCACCGCTGAACCGCGAGCGCAGCGGCCCAGCGGGTCGTAGGTTTAAGTGGGCTCACCTTGTTTCCAGAGGCATCCTTGAGTCCTTTTTGCTTACACAGCGGCACACAGCAATGAAAAGGCATTGCAGAAGCAGCGTGTGGCGAAGTATCAGCCGCGCAACACCTTCTGTAGCCGCAGTGGTGGCAGTGGTGTCGGTGGTGTAGCGCACGTTGAGCAAGCGCCGATGCGACCATACATGCTTATGGCGGACGCACGCCGCGCCGCGCCCACCTGCAAAGCTTTGCCACCGTTCTGGTAGATGGCGCTGAATTTGTAAATGGGTCCATTTGTATAGAAATGAGTGGATTATTAAAATTCAATGACGTTCTTCCGAGCATACACAGTGTGTTCCAAGGACACTGTTTGGGGATAAAATCATCTTTCTTTTGGTTTGTGCCTGTGAATTATTCGCCTTGAGATCAAACCGTGTCGCCACCATGCAGCCGAAATTGGAAACATGCAAAAGCAGGGATACCGCCGTGCGTCGTCTGCTGTAGGCGCACGTTCAGAAGCATGGATCTCAACGATGCAAGCCCGTTTCCAGCTGAGCTGAGCCCTCCTCATTAAACGCTAGCTGTTTTGTTGCCGTTTCTTCCTACTAAAGGTTGTGTCGGAAACTTCCATATTCGTAGTGTTGTGGTTTGTCTGCTGGTCCCACATACTTTTTTTATATCTCCCACAAACCATAACATTCATAAAATATTGAATGTTGATTGAGCTATGGTTTGTTAAAAAATTAACACAACTGATCGCTGCACTTTAATAGACTAATCAATTGATAAATCCGTTAGTTGATTTTTCACCGGTCATATTGCATGAAAGACATTAAAACCAACATTTTTTTACTAGTTTTTAAAGCAGGCATTTTTTTACTTGTTCCTAACTTTTTCCAGCACAAGATTGCGACTAAACAGCGAAAATATATATTGCACGTAAAGCATCACTTGAATAATCTGAAGGTTAATCGAGGAGCTGCCCAGTCCCTATATGTCTTAGGTAAGGGTGGAGGGTGATCGGAAAGTCTCGTGAGAGTCACTAGCCTTCATCAGTAAAAGAGTGTCGCAGCGGCCGATGCCGTCTGTGTCGTGGTGTGGGTTGTTTGTTGGAGTTGCAGTCTACTATGTTTCAACAGAAGATTATTTAGCCAGAAGTTTAATATTAGCCTTTTGACGGGTGAACCCACACTATTGAGAAAGCATCTAATAGCATGCACACTACTGCGTTGCTCGGTTAGACCCATTTGTTCCACTTGTGGCAGATATATGGGAATAATTTGTTTTTCTTGTTTCAGTTGTCTTGCCAACGAACAGCTTCTGGATCGTAACTAGAAGAGGCACTGTCTCCTCATCGCAACGTAGTAAAATTGATCCAACTCCGAAAAACTTACCCAAACCAAGGCACAGTAAAAAGAAACACTGGCAGCAGCGTGACTCAATAGCATGGTTATTTTCCGATATTGCACTAACTAATCTTCATGCTAAATATGTATATTACATACTGCAAAAGCTAAAAGTTACAAAAATAGATAGCGACTTCAGAGTCCACAGTACTCGTATTATGTTATCCAGGTTGGAGTTAATATTTTTTGTTGAATTCCCCACTGGTGAACAGATATATCTAATTTAAAAGAAACAAAAATTTTACATCCAAGCTCTCCAATGATGAAGTCAACGAAGTCACCGGAGGGGACACAACTAACGTGGTGTGTACTAAATGTACATTTTTGTTCTGTTTAGTTCTCTTCTTTTGTCTTATCTAAAATAAAATTTTAGGTAGCCGGTACAGATGGAGAGCATGGCCCTTTTAGGAGCCCGACTGGGAATGAGGATGATGTCGGAACTGACGAGAAACCGCCTACCATTGAACCACTCACCAAAACAAAAAGAAGCCTGTTGTGACTTGTTCCACTAGACCGTTCTACCTGGTGGACACACGGTGTACCTACTAGCCGCTTGGTGGTTCAACTCCGGACGAGCCACTGCAATACTTTATGCGGTACTTCACGGATATAGACTTTGAAGACCTTACAAGGTTTAAAAAATCTATGTCCTTCAAAAGACGGGAGTTTAACTCTCTTGCTCAGTTGATGAACTCAAGATGTTCTTCAACATTCTCATGTACATGGGAGTTTTGAAATTTCCAAGGGTGCAGATGTGTTGGCAGGTTGGTACCCGCATCCCAGCTATCACGGACTTAATGTCTGTCAGCAGATTTTTTAAGATTCATAGTGCTCTGCACATCCCACACCAGAATGCAACAAGAGATCCGTCAGGCGCAGACAAGTTCTGGAAGTTGAGGCCTATTCTGAAGGCAGTTAGAACACGGTGCCAGGAGCTGGAGGTACTTGAGCACACTAGTACTGATGAGCAGATGCTGCCTTTCACAGGGAGGGGTGCTGCCAAACAAGTAATTAAAAGCACGCCAAACCCTGTTGGCATTAAGATCTTCATTCGATGCAGCAGTGATGGCTTGGCACATGACTTTGAAATCTACCAGGAAAAGGGCACCGGCATCGACCCTTAGCAGTCTCATCTTGGACTCGGCAGGTCTGTTGTGAGTGATGAGACTTGTTAATAACTTTCCACATCACAAGAACCTCAATGTTTTTTTTGAAAATTATTTCACCTCAGTTCCACTTCTGAGGGAGATAAAGGAGATAGTCATCCTAGCCACAGGAACTATCAGATCAAGCAGGATGAGTGGCTATAAGCTGAAGGAAGAAAAAGAGATGAGGAAAGATGAAGGGGGGGGCAGTAGGCACCAAGGTGACTGGAGATGGGGATGTGGTGCTGATCCGATGGAAGGACAACAACCTGGTGAATGTAGTGTCTACGCAAGTTGGTGTGGACCCAGACACGTAGGAAGGTGGAGTGCCTCCACAAAGATCACATTGAGATTAAGCGCCCCCGAACAATTTTGGAGTACATTAAGTACATGGGTGGTCTGGAGAAGCTGGTCTTCATCATGTCCCTTTATCCTATTCATGCCAAGACGAAGAAATGGCCTGCGAGAGTAATCTCACATTTTGCCTCTTTTGCTGCTGCAAACTCCTGGCTGCAGTATCTGAAGGATGTGACCACGAAAGGCCTTCCACGAGCATCAAGGACAAGCTGGAATTCCAGACGGACATTGCTCTCAGCATGGTACTCTCCAACAAGCCAATTGAAAAGAAGAGAGGATGGCCAAGCTCCAAAAATGCGCAGAAGGCATCCAAGCCAGCCCCCAATGCTGAGCCTCTCTTGACGAACTCTGTGCGATTTAATGGCAAAGAACACTGGCCACAACATGTCTAAAATGAGGCGGTGGTGCGGCCATTGGAAAAGATGATTGGTGACGAGCCGGAGTATGACTATGCAGGTACAGTGTCGAGGCACATTATTCCGCACTTTCAGCTCTCCACTTGCAGGTTGTGTGCACCTCCCAGGACAGTGGACCGACAACCAGACTGATGGTGGTGCCTTACGTCCATGCCCTTTCTCATCAGGTTAAGCGAGTGGCTTACAAGTATAACGTGCCAGTGGTGTTTTCAGCACCCCAGAAGTTGTCACGATTGTGCTCTGCTGTGAACCGAGGGAGTACCAGTGATTTCCATTGTGATGTTAACCACCGCACACCTTTTGTCCAATGCGCACTAGGGGTTGTGTACCAGATCCCCTTCACATGTGGTAGGGTACACATTGGACAAACCATGTGGTAAGGTATACATTGGACAAACAGGGAGGTGCATGAACGTGAGGGCAAGAGAGCATTCCCTTGCTCTCCATTCCCCCCCGCTGGCCACTTAGCGGCACAGCACAGTAGGTGTGGCTGCGTGCCTTTGTTCAATGACTTGACGATCCTGGTGCGTAACAAAAATAAGACCAACAGAGAGATTGAAGAGGTCTTTTTTATTTTATCAAAAAGGAAAGGGAAATGTGTTAGTGCACCGTCGGTGCACTTGGGGGATGACAAAGTCCATTTTATCAAGAACAGTGGCAAGCACGTGTGAAAGAGATACGACGTAGTAGAAGTCTTGTCTATCGGGTTGTATTTTTGTGTCTTGTTTGATTCTTTCCTCCCTGCATCCAGTGTTTATTTTCTGGTTCGCTTAAAAGACAAACTTTCAGTTAATAGTCAGCGCAGTGTCCGTGCACTTATTTTACTTGTCCTTTTATAATTATTTTGTGCTGGTCCACTTTTGCAGTGGAAACACGAATTCCATTCTGTTGTTTCGTGGTAATGTTGCACAAATGAACTCTGTACATATTTTGTGCCATGAAAGCACAAACATTGTTTTGCTAGCATATCTAAAAGAAAGCCACGGCAAAGCTATAGCTCTCCGGTGGGAGTGGAAAAGGTGTTCAGCGTCTAGTGCAGTTTTAAACCCCAGCTTTGACCCTGCTATTTTGCTTCTCTCTGTCTCTGAAGCACATGCTTGGTCGTTCCCCCACCCCATGTGCACATCACCTTACCATGTGTGTGAGCGCCTTCGCTCATCACCTTTCAGATAACAACAAGGGTTCCATTTCCTACACGTCGCGTTCAACCGGCAAGGGCATGAGTTTCAGCAAACTCGTACGACGCTCTTCTTTACAGGAGTGCGTTACCAGAAACAGCTAGGGCTAAGCCGTCTCAGAAGCTCCGATGCAGAGTGTAGTGAGGACACCTGGTGACAGATGGCGCCATATGTGCTGTACTGTGGTACTACCGGAGACGGAGTTTCCTCCTGTGGTTGATAAACAATTAAAGTCACTGTTTTTGGCGAGCTGTCACCCGGGGTGGATGTGTCTTTCCTGCCTGGCGACCATGTGGTCGCACTCGGACCCCTACGGTCACAACACAGAGCACTGGCCTTCACATTCCCAATTGGCGGGTTCATATTAGGAATGTCGCGAACCACCCCAGGTTCGATTTCGAAAGCTTTCGATATTTGCGAAGCGAACTGAGGTTCGATTTCGAAAAATTTTCGACATTTTCGTACCGACTGAGGTTCGAATTAAAAACATTCGCAACTTTCGATCACAGTAGAGTTTCGAATTCGAAAAGTTCGAAGCTTTCACGGTTTCTAAAATTTCGGATTCGAATATTTCGAATATGTTTTTACTTCAGGTTCGATAAATTCGAATATTTCGAAATTCTTTGGAAATAAAATTCGAAAACTTCGAACGCATCGAATTTTTATAGACATGAAGTTCGAACAATTCGAAGATTTCGAATTTCTTTCTGCAAAAAGTTAGAAAAGTTCGAAGGTTTCGATTCTCTTTTATCGCTAAATTCGAAAAAAAACAAAAAAAACTTCAAAGATTTTGAATTTCTTTCTAGTTCAAGTTTTCAAAGTTCGAAGTCCGGTTTTCAAGTTCCTCCACAGTTTGTTTCAAATAACGTTTTCACGACTCACTGGTTTTCACAAAATCAAGTTTAGAAAAGTTAGGGTGTGATATCTAGATTCTGCGAAGTTGGTCAGGCAATTAAAGGAGACGACGAGTGTCCCGGATGTGCTGGAATATTTGGCAATGCAGAGTGACGTGTGACCATAGATCAGTAATTGTGACTGCCAGCCCGGGGGGGGGGTCTTTAACCTGCATCACGCAGTAATGATCACACGAACACACTGTTTTACGAGACTCATCCAGTTCGAAACTGCCAGGGGCGACCAGTAGGTTGAGGCTCAGAAAAACCTTGTAGCGACCTGGCAAACTACCTCGCCACCCCTTGCACGCTGGTAGTAATCCGATCTAACGCCGCCCGAATGACGCTGGCATTTAGTAAGTTAAGTTTGTAATTGTCCTGGAGGTTTATTTTCTGGGACGGAGGAATCGCCTCGTAAAAAACCGACACAACTCGAGGTCGAGGAGCGTTCTACCATACGAGTGGCGTCGGAAAAGGAAAAACGGGGGGAAAGAGGGTAGCGGAAGGGGGGGGGGGTTAGTTTCCTTCCCCCTTATAGATATTCGGACTGTTAAAGAAAACAATACGGGGAAAGAGGACGTGGTCGAGCTAATTTTAATCTGAAATTATTTATGCATATGTATAGCTACTGTTGCTCTTCACTGCATAAAAGATTGCGTAGGTGGTCATTGTTAGAAACTCGTTGTCAGAAGGCACTACTTGTCACATGCTTAGTGGTTCGGAAGTTCAAAGCTGTCTTTTCAACCTAAATACCTGTGCCAATAGTAAAAAAAAAAAAAAAGAATAAATGCGGGGATAAAAAGCTGGAGAAAAAAAAAACTATCAAGAATTTGCCGGAAGTGTTGTATTCTTGCATATTCAGAGGTTCAGAACTTCGAAACAAGTTTCTTTTACCAAAATGTGTACAGGCTAAAAGAAACACGTCCCAGGAACGTGAAGCGAAAAAAAAAAATGTTTTCTTTTAATGACGTGCTGAACTTGAACACTATTAGAAATCTTCTCCCATGAGTTAATTATGTGAAAAAACAATAAATATATTATTTTGTATTCTGCAGATGGCAATGATATCTACTGTCCGTGGTGTTAATTTAAATGGCATACCTCAAACAACTTAGACGAAAATAAATATCAAGTTCGGGGCATAATTGCATGTAGATACATGTTTGGACATTTCTTCGAAACTCACGTTGAATAACAATAATCACATCTTAAGACGGCACTTACCTAGGCTATACATAGGTCATTCTTTAAAAAAGTATAACATCTCTACCATAAATAGCTTCGGCTACAGCGCGCTTCAAATCTGGCACAAACGATAATCGTCAAAAACCCGTCGTCCTTCCTCGCCCCTTCGAGAATTTATTTCTTTAAAACTAAGCATGCCAGAACATTGAAACAAACGGCATTGTCTTTCGTAAGGAACGCAGCACCGCGTGTAAAAGTTCGAGAAAAAAAAATTACGAATGTACCTCACTACTTGAATTCAAATGAAACCGTCCACCGGTCTTTCGAAGTTCGACGAACGTCGAACTTTCTTTTCAGGATTCGAAAGTTCGAAACTTTCCGAATTCTCTTGATAAATAAGTTCGAAAGTTCGAAATTCATCGATTTTTTTGGTCAGTTAAGTTCGGAAGTTTGACAAGCATCGAACTTTGCAGCGCAATAAATTCGAAAGTTCGAAAAATATCGAATTTTCTAGCGTAATAAGTTTGACGGTTCGAAAAGCGTCAAACTTCTAAGCTTAACAAGTTCCAAAATTCGACTTCCGTCGAATTTTACGATGTAGACAATTCGAAAAATCGAAATCTTTCGAACCTTTCGAACCGCTTGATTCGATTATCGAAACTTCGATTCGAAAAAAGTTCGCGGCATCCCTAGTTCATATTCTGGCCCAGGTGCCCGCCATCTGACGGCAAGTCACTGCAGAGGAGGCTCTGCCTAACCGAGATTTCGGTAGCACATCAAAAGATCTCCAGGGCCCCCGTTTCCTCGTCAGTCTGTTAACTTTAAGTGAACATAAAAGAAATGTAAAGAATAATGCACAAAACTCGAAAATCGCAACATATTGATGAATGTAACAACTGTACGGCGCTCTGGTCGGAGACGTAAATAGTACACAAAGAGAGGAACGATGTAAAGAGAGTAGTAAAGGAGACTGTGGATAAAGTCTCTAGGCAACTGCATAAGTCAGGCACAAGTCCTGTGTACACACAGCTAAGTGTAGTTTCGAAGCACAAGTGCAAAGGCTACAGGATTCTGGATACACCAATTCATTATTGTTTGATGTAGCAGAATATCTGACAACTCCCAAGGGAAGAGGAAAACAAAATTGCGAGAAGAAAACGCGGCCGGCAGTGATACCCTACTTCCACAACTTCAAATGGATAGCCTCAAAGTATGAAGTACCAGTGGTACTATCAGCTCCAAACAAACTCAAAAAATTGTGTCCTAAGACTAATTCGCAAAATAAAAATAACAACAACTGCACCGTCAAGCATACGCACAAGTACGTCAACTGCAACATCAACGTAGTGTACGAAATTCCATTCACATGTGGGAAAGTCTACGTCGGACAATCTGGGCGCTGTGTGAACGTGAGGCTTCGAGAGCATCACCTTTCTCTGAAATCATCACCATCAGGACATCTCGCCATGCATGTCCGGGACTGCCACTGCACACCCATATTCCAAGAGACTAGGATCCTCAAGCATTACCATTAAAAAAGATCCAGAGAACTCTATGAAGCGAAAACCATTTTGTCTCTGGGGGGAGCTTGCATAAGCGCACCATCAATAGCGCTGTCCGAGAAAGAGATGAGATACCCCGACCTTTTTTCTTAACGCAGGTCGCTTTAATGTTTTCTAACCTTATCTTTGACCTGCTGATTTTGTTTATACTTCTGAATTTTTATTACATTCTTTTTTCGCTAGTGTCAAAGGGTGAAGTCAGATTTAGTTTAAATGTTTTAATGCATCTATAAACTATAACAATAATTTTTCTTCTTTACCTTCACATGCCTAATTCTTCTTTTATGTCTTCTCCGGGGAATGCATTAAACTTCCAGTTGGAGTAAGTGCTCTGTCTGTCCCCTCTTCTTTTCCTTGGTGTTTGTGCTTTTGAATTTTTATATTTTACTACAGTTTGGAAGAAATTCGAAAATCTTTCTAAAAATGTAATAATCTTTTTTTTTTTTTTTTTTCTTTTGTGTTTTGAGTTGTTTGAAGTCGACCATGCTTGTGATTTTACAAAAACTGTAAAACGTTTTGTTTCGTTTGGTTTTTCTAAGTGTGTTGGCCCAACTACCGTGCCAAATTTTTTTTTTTTTTTTGTATGTGGAAAGGGCGTGTTATGATTCAAAAGTATGAACTGTGCTTAGAATAAGAAAGGAAGATATGCCTTTATTCAAGTTTGAAGGTGGATGGATGTTGCCTTATCGCGTCGACCTGTAAAGGTTGTCAACGTTCTTGCATTGTGTTGCCTGTAAAAGTTGTTCACATTCTTGCATTGTGTGATGGAGACTGTGGCGCTTGAACTGTATAGACTTCATCCTTTCGTGTTAATGGAGATGACCTTGACATTGAGGCTATATAAGGAGGTGAACTAAATAAACGAGTTAGCTGAGTTTGAGACGTCGTCCTGTCTATTTTCTGTCCCTTCTACGGTTTGATGTTTCTTCTCTACCCCAGTCTCAGGTTAATTCAACATGGTTAATATTCACCAGCCCGCCTGCACCCTTACGATTTTTTTCTCGGCTCTATAAGTGTGTCAGGTTTTTGTTTAAGCATTTAAGACATTAATGACTAGTTACTGTGTTGATAAATAGCGATCTGTAGACACCTTTTTTATAGGTTTATTGCGTTAGCTGTGGTGCAGATGCTCCTGCGAGGGCTGCAATGCAGAATGTCCTGCAATTAAACAGGTACTACGGCTGCTCATAATGCTTTCACCCCGGAGTTTGCATTAATGAAAAAGTAATACAATTCCAATGTGACACCTTCAATGTACTAATAGTCTTATTAACTCTCATTCTAGCAGGACGCATTAAGTACCCGGTCAGTGCAGGGATGATGGAAGACCGGACAGAGCTGGGAATGGTGGCAGACATGACGGCAGCGGCAGCAACACAGCACATGGTTCGTAGTGTGAAAGGACCCTCGCCACTTCTCAACATGCCAGGGTTCAACATCTAGTGGAGTTTTAACCCCGATTATATGCATTGCGCATTGCTTGGCATCGCTCCTCAGTTTGTTAAGCTGTGGTTCTGGGGCATCGGCGAGGAATACTACATCAGAGACCTGACACGTCAGTTGATCGTGAGTGAATAACTATGTGCCTTGAAACCTCTGCAATGCTTTAACCAACCGCAACGAGCCCTCAAGCTAAGAAAATACTGGAAGGCAGCTGCGTGGCAGTGTTTGATTTTTGATTACTGAGTGCCGTGCTTGAAGGACGTGCTGCCAGAGCTGTACTACCAGCACTTTGAACTCTTTGTTTTGGCACAGTATCTGTTGTGCAAGACACATGTACCCAGACTAATTTGTGTATTGCCGTTACTCGTGGCGACGCCACGTTGTTTTGCAGCACCCCATGTATTCGCATATGTCGCTGTTACTGTTTTATACTCTTGTGTTATGTACCCCCCCTTATGTAATGCCCTCAACGAGGGCCTTTAAGGGAACTTGAATAAATAAATAAATAAATGTGACAGTGGAGGATGTGGATGCCAGCACGTCGAAGTTGATAGAGTTTACCGTCATGACAGAGTGTTTGTATGGCAAAGCCCAGATGAGTTCGAACGTGCACACACTTCTACACCTCCCCAAGGCAGTTATCGTTCATGGCCCCCTGTGGGCATTGTCATGCTTTGCATATGAATCTAACATGGGCCATCTCCTGAGGTTGGTGTCATTCGAGCTAAGGAGTAAGGCCTCGGACAAGGTTAAAGGGTACCTCTTTATGAAGAAACAAGAAAAGCGAAGCGATCTGCAGCTTCTCGGAAAGCCAAGGCAGGTGCCAGAGCACGTTTGTGAACTTGCAAGGCAGCTGGTCGTGCAGAGAGTTGAACATGTTGTGTATGACATTGTGCACATTGCTGGCCATACTGCGCACAGTACTCGGTACCGGCTTCCATTGAAATGTGACTCAACAGCACTCAAGGTGGGAAGCAATAATGTAAGAGCAGAGCAGAAACTGTCTGCAATTGATGCTGATGGTAGCCACAACATGCGCATCTTGTCATATGTGTACGATGTAATCAACTTCGGAGAGCTGAGTCACCTCAAACTCGCCCAGAAGCAATGCACGAAGACCTCGCACAAGCTTTGTTGGTCTGCCCATCCATGTATGTACTTAGACATGGGAGGTAACATTATTTTCCCCGACTTGGAAAGCAGCTATAAAGCTGTCATTTTGCATGCATTTTTGTAATATTGGTGGGTAAACCACAACCAAACTTTATTGACTGTAAAAGTACCGTAAAGAAATAAAACGTGAGTCACCAAAAACAAAGATGGCGCCCATAGGGAGGCCACTGCTTTTAGATCAGCTATTATTAAATGTCATTGACTGTGTTTGTTTTCCCCAGGTCGCTTGCAGGTTTTCTTGAGTTTCATAAGGATTTTTGGAGGTTCACGTGAAATTATATTGCTTGTCATTATTTTCTCTTGTTAAATGTGCTAATCTTGGCATTGCATTTATCTTTTGTGACAGAACAAGGTGTTCAGTGTGTGTTTATTCCCCTCCTTCCTTTACCCCCCCCCTCCTGTACAGTACGTATGGCACTGTATATGCTGGCCCGCTTGTCGCTTTTCTAATTTATTCATACTGTGAAAAAGGCATTGGCTGAAACAATACCCAGTGTAAAACATCATTTCAGATGTTTTCAACTTTGTGCCACCAGTTTTCTTTTCTTCCCCTACCCTGTGAAGACCGAAAGATGCATGGATATAGTGATGGCTTGCCGCGGCTACAGTGTTCATTTACCCCTCAAGGCCAACTGGCATAAAACACTAAACCCTTCTCAAAAGCAGCAGCGTCGCCCAAGGGATTACCTGGAAAGACTTGGAATTCTATCTGCTCTGTGCAGTTGCTTTGGGACCACCAGAAAAAGAGACTCGAGGGCATAGTATCGCGTCTGGCAACCTTTAGAATTTTATAAGACTTAGTCAGTCCTAATTCGGAGTCTGAATTAAATTCATGAGAAGATCACATTATATGGCAAACTAACGTATGAAAAATCAACCCATAAAAAATTAATTTAAGACTTAAGAAATAATTTTTTTCTTTCTGTTTTTATGTTGTTAAAGTCCGACCTGCAGAATCGTCTTCTACCGGGGGAAAAAAACGGTTCCCAGTTTCCTTCTCTCCATTCCCACTCACCCACTTTTCCCCTCCTCTCCACACAGGAGCAGATCTCTGAACTACTCCCGGTAGAGAGGAGGAGGGTCTCTCTCTTTCTTAAATGGAACGGAAGAATTGAGGGAGAGTTTCCTTCTTTCTGCTTGTTGGTCGGCCTTTAAAGGGCAACTCCGGTCCATACTTTCAATTTTGGGATTATGACTGTTTTTAGTGCAGTCAGCGTCCCTGAATTGCAAGGTGCAATTTTTTTCTCGTTATTGTGCGTAGTTTTAAAGATATCGACTCCTCAAAGTTTTGTTTGGGGTGCGGCCCGCAAAATTGAAACTAGCCTCTTGAGGCCCCGGCAACACTGGAAATCAGCCGCTATGTGAATGTGACATCAGGATCGTTCTTGTTCAACGAGTACGCAGGCCGAGCGGCACCTACCTCGGTTGCGCTACCCGTCTAAAAATAGGAAGTAAGCTGATTTTGTTTTAATTCTGTATACGTGGTAGTTATCCAGCATATGTAGAAAGAGCTAGTGCGTATACCCAAAAGCTAGCGAATGGAAAAGCCGTGAACTCGTACGATGCTGTACTCGGCGGCCGCCGCCGTGCGTGCGCCATGCTGTACTCGTCGCTTGTATACCCAAAAAGCTAGCAACTGGAAAACGAGTGAACTCGTTCGGTGCCGTACTCGGCGGCTATCGCCTTGCGTGCGGTTTTCCGTACTCGTCGCTAGGCTTACTCCGTGGATGGAGCGGCGTTGCTCTACGTCGCGCTGCCAGTGACGTACAGTACTGGGGGCCCTCTCGCTTTCGCGCTGCAGGTCAGTCCCAGACACAAAGCTTTGAGGCTCTCCGGCGTGGGCCGCGGTGCTTGAACACACGTGTGCTGGGCTGTACACGTCTGTTTTTGTGTTCTTTTTTCCTCGGGCACGTAAAAGCCGAAGTCCGAAGTCCACTCGTCGAACAGCGTTCACCCACACCTTTTCCGATTTCCGGTGCATTGGAAACTTGTGAAAAAGCTCCTCCGGGTCGCGCAGCAGGTTGTTTGCGCAGCCCACAGCGCTACAAGTTGTACACTTGGCATCTTTCGAGGAACAGCTGGGCAGTCTTGGGCGCGCCGAGTTGCTCGCTAAAACGACTCTTGGAGTCCTCACAAGCAAATAAACAAAAGGCTATACCGAAGCAACACGGGCTACAGATAAAAGCAACGGCTAACCACGCCAATTATAAGCCAAAGTAGCGGTGGTAGCGGCTCAAAGAAGCGCACCCCGTGCAACGCCCAAACCAGAGGAAAAAAAGAGAACGATACTGACGTCAAGGCCCAACGTTGCTTTAGTGATCGGCAACCTGCTGACCGCCCGCTAAGGAGCAGCAAGTCGCATTTTTATTATCGACATTAGTTGAGAATCCGGCGTCCCCCGGACGTAATATTTTGGCTGGGGTTGTATTTTGTGTCACTACAGCAATACCAGTGATTTATATCATTTTGAGTTTTGGCCGGAGTTGCCCTTTAAAGAAGGAAAGAGTGACGAGGAAGTCAAGCAATGTGCTTTCTTTCGTTTTAGCTATCTCACAATATTTTTCCCACTCTCCCTCTTCCTTTTTTGTAGAGAGGGGACGGACATGTTGAAACGTGTCATATTACTCCACACCTCTAGTAGGAACAGCAACATTGCCATTCTCATGATCGTTCCTGCTCCCCCTTCGCTGCTCTCCTCATGCCATTCACTCGTCGTCATGTTACTACCTTAGCCTGAACAGCCTGGAAAAAAGCCGTTAAAGATGCCAACAACGCAATGAACGCATCCTTCACGCAGAGCTTGATAAGAAGTACCAACGTGGACGTTTCGGACCCATTTTTAACTAGATATGTTGCAAACGATGCAAGTATGAAGCCCGTCAACATCAATCACTTTATAGAGTTCAATAATAAGATAACCAAAGCCTTCAATGATCATAGAGATAATAAGATAACCAAAGCCTTCAATAATTGTAGAGATAATAAGATAACCAAAGCCTTCAATGATCGTAGAGATAATAAGATTACCAAAGCCTTCAATAATTGTAGAGATAATAAGATAACCAAAGCCTTCAATGATTGTAGAAAGGCAACTCCGGCCAAAGGTCGGGAGTTGCAAAAAAACCAGACCTTTGGGGGATCGGGCTTTTTGCCCGATCCCCCAAAGGTCATCCTGGTGATATCCCACACTGCCTGGTGATTGTTACAAAAATGCAGAGGGGAAGCTAACAAGCTTAGATGTGCGAGGGAAGGAATAATACTTTTGGTTTCTAGGTGGCACAAGCTATACACTGTCCGTTATAAAGGGTACAGCCATTAGTCTCCATCCATCCATCCATTATTTTTTTTATTGATCTAGCACACATACATAATTATTGATGTCAATAAAAAGATGTGCTGCCTCAGCAAAGAAGAGAGAAAACAATGAAACAGGCTTACTGCGCCATTTGTTCTTGGCTGGCTCAGGTTGTCATTTGGGGCCACCTTTGGTCATGCTACAGAGTGGCAACAAGAAGCTACGAGTTCTGTGGGACTCCCCCCCCCCCCCCGCTCTTACATTCCCACAAACGCTCGGGCAGCTGCTTATTGTATGAAAACGGTACAAGAGCTTTTTCTTCGAACATTTGGAAGTGTCGGGCACAGGTGACTTCACTTTGCAGAGACACAAAGCTATTTCTCTGCACCCGCTTTGCGCGGAAGGACGCGAGTTCTTAACGCCCCCGCTCCTCCAACTGCCCCTGTACCTGTACCAGTAGCAAAATCTGGAGAGCAGAGCAAGGGGACGCCCTTGGCAAAGTCACCACCAGCGGTGCTGCGTTTCAATTCACGCTGGCTTCATGGCCTCCAGGACTGAAGACTAAAGTACCGTTGGATGTATCTAGCGTGAACAGCCTATGATTTGCCAGAACAGCCCATGCTAGTTTTTTCCTGTGAATAAGTATGGCGGTAATTCAGAGACCTTCAAGTTCAACTGGTATACCAGCCTCTGTGGTTGAGTACAGCGAGTCTTCAAACCCTACATTTTTTTTTCGTATCCCATTAGGTGTTTTTTACTAGTAACAAACAGAAGGGTAGAGATGCTGTTTCTGGCAGAGGGCTATCGAATCTGGAAGAAAGCTATTCGGAAGGAAGGCGGACTACGGCTTCACTACCAATAGCACAGCACAGGAGATGTCACAAGCATCATCAACTTTTTTTAAGCGGACGAAAAAAAAAACGACACAGATAATTCAGTCGGCGTGTGCCTCATCCCTGCTTATTCAGCAAAGGTAAGGGAGAACCATCAGTGCATCTCTGTGATCGCTGACATGCTCAGGTTTTCCGCGGTGCAGGGGACTGCCTGACAAGCAGATGATGAGCGATGCGTTACTGACATCGTGCTTCCGGTACTTCCCATCATAACAGACAAATTCACCTTCATTGCACTCAGGGCCACAAGCATGAACGTATTATTTAGTAATGCGGAATGTAAATAAATATGTGTGAAAACCTTGCATGTGAAATGTTACAAGAAGCAGAGATGTAGATACAGTCTAAAATAATGAAATAAACTGAGGTGATGATAACCGCTAAAAATGCCCTAAACGGCGTGGTGCCTGCGGTCGATATTGCCAAGAGCGACTAGCCTCCCGAGGCCATCGTCCCTGAATTTTGTTGTTGTTGTTGAATTCTTTTTCTTGTAGCCTTAATTGTCATGGTCAGACTCAAAAAACCCCATGCCCCCCCCCCCCCCCCCCCCCCCCTCACCATTAAAAAAAAAAGATTGGTGCACCTCTTTATTGCATCTTCCTCTTGCCGTCTATGAAAGTCTGGTGCCGTTTCTGCCACTATCTGTGGTATCAGTCCCCATTCACAAAAAGAGAGTGAGTGTGCAGGTGAGCTGGAGATAGTTATTCACAATGTTTAAAAACAGAGACTGTGGTGAGGGAAAGAAAAGGAAACTTTGAAGTTGAAGAAAAGAACACAGGAGAAGTCTGTTTTCAACTTCAAAGTTTCCTATTTTTTCCTTCAGTCTCCCTTTCATGTAATTCCCTGAAAACTTCTGTATTTTTTTTTTTTTATTTTAGTGAGTCTGGTCGCATGTGCTCTTGCCTAGAATAGAGTTTAATTGGCAGGAACAGTCCTGGTATCTTCTCCACTCCGTATCAAATGAGGCCACTAAGCTGGACATGTGAAGTAATAAGGTATGTTTCAACAACCTGGTACCTTCTCCATGGAGGCTGTGACTGCTAAGTCACTCCCGCATAGGTCGTTCAGGCACTCCATGGTAGAAGATATGCAGGCCTATTGGCGACGTGAGCGAACGAAGGCGTCGCTGTGGTCGGCCCACCACTATTGGCCGAATGCTGACTATGACGTCATCAAAGGAACTTCAATTATGACGGTGTTGGCAGTGTTGCTTTGAGAGCGCTATGATTTCAGGCTTCCACCATGCCCATTACAAACACCATCGAACCTGTTGTTCACAAGGTAATGACGTCACGAAAGGTAACCGACCGAGGGCGCCACCGAAACATCTCGCCGCTAATACACTAGAGATTTAAGAAGGTAAAGAGCAAAGCAAGCTCAACGAGGTGAAAACTTGGAAATAAAAAAAAATTAAAAACAGGCATGCGCATCGCTGGTATGGCCAAAGTGTGGCACATGCCGTAGATAGCCATTACACATTTTCGTCACGTAACCGAAAAACTTGCCTGCCACACGTTGAGTGGCCAGCAAAGCACCATTATTTCCAGTGTCTCGTAGTGAACAGCAAAATGCGTGTGCTTTCACTAGTCTGCTCAGATGCAGCCTGCAGAGGCCAGTCAGAGCAGCAGTGCTTCAAGGCCAACGTTGCACAGAACGTCGCGCTGTCGCGATGGCGAGTCAATCAAAGTACAGTGCAAAGGATATTCATACCAAAGGGAAAATTCTTTTATATGACCTCATACGACTTTGAGCCCTTAGCAAAGCAAAGAAAGGACTTGCGGGTGGACACGAGGTGCCGGCTTAAAGCGGTACGGAAACCAAATGCGAAATATTCAAATTTCGTTCAGAAATGAGTCAAGCATGACAGATAACAATTGTGAATCATAATTGCATGTTTGTGTTTTGAAAGACTGGCTATATTTTTCGTTTTATAGGGTGCACTAGAGCAAGCGCTCGAAGAGAAGCAAACGGAGAGCGCAATGTGTCATGAAAAATCTGGCTAAAAAGAAAAAAACAAAAAAGATTCCCCGCATTTGTGACGTAGCAAGGCTGGCTTGGTTATGAGCTTTGCTGTTGGTGGCGTTGTGGTGCATCAACGCGTTGCAACTGAGCTGCTTGAAGTACCCGCAGAGTGACGAGTGTTTAACGTGCGAGATCAGTCATGTGCGTCGTGTTTGTGTGGCCCACTTCAATGGCGCTTCAGGAAGATTTCCTTGGGAACATAAACTTGAACAACACAAGTGAGGATGAGGACCACCGACACCGCACTCTCTGTATTCATTTCAGAAAAAGGATTCAGCCTGCGGCCCTACCAAAACAACCCCTTGGCTTTGTCTTCCCCTAAAACCGAGGAAGAAGGGCCAGACCAGCGACCTCCAGCCTGGAGTGTCAGTGCCAAAAATTGGTAAGCTGTCCATTTAATTCTCAGCCAACCCCAAATACTACTTCTTTCCTTCGTATATAATGGTGCGCGGTTAGGGGGCGTGACATACATTGTGGCAGCAAGACGCTGTTATGATACAAGGTTTTTCTTTGGCGTGGAAGCCAAAGCTATAGGCTCTGGTGCTCTCGGCCACTTTGAGTGCCGATCAGAGATGTGCATGCACATACAGGCGCCCGTGAGCTTGCGCACGTTTCGCTGCAATCTTTGTGGTGTTGATCAAGTTTGTAAAACAAACTTCTATCACATCGAGACGTTGAGTGTTACTGAAATAAAAGCTAATGAGCAGGCTAGCGCAACATCGTCTCAAATTTGGGACAGTGTTGTGTTTGTCCCCATTTGTTTCCACGTCTCTAGATTTTATTCAATATAGCCGTCTAGTGTTTCGTGTGAATTTGGTGCTTATTTATTTTTGATGTGCATACATGCCACCAGCATTCTCTAAGCAAAATTTATCCCAATAGGTGCTCCTGCAGCGACAGCTGCAGGCCAATGCCGATGGACGACGAGTCTGTTTGCTGCTTCGAGATTAAAGAAATGGGCAGCTCTGCAGTGACCAGGGGGTACACTGCGCCACGAAACATTCGTTGTTCGAGCTATACTGCATGAACACGGATGCTCTTAACCTCACCTACAACAAGCTATCATGCTTCTGCCCCCGAGACGCAGGAAACAGGACTGCAGAAGAGTATTATGTTTTTCCTGTTTTCTTAGTCGTTTTCGAACAAAAAGATTTTTACTTCATACGACAGTTTGCATAAACACAGCTTATTAGTTCATGCAACACAGTTTGCACAAACACAGTATTTGTATCTGTGCCGTGCATTTTACAATATGAATAGTCGTGTCCAAAATCAAATCTCTGTCACTTCTAACCTTGATAGCTGCCACTGTTGAGCAAGAAAAGAAAAAAGGCAGTGTGCATTCGCACCAACTGTGCCTCACTTTTTGTATGTCAACATAATGTATTGTATTAGTTGTGAACTCGTTCCCCGGAATATTATGAGACAACACCCTTAATTTCACAGCTCCATCAAAAAACTTCATTTCTCAATTTCCTGTGATGACAATCTCATCTGTAACCATCCACAACATAATGCAATGTCAATAACACAGTGAAATGGCTACAAAACTAAAATACACTGGTGAAAGAAAACAATCCATCGTACAAACTGACAAGATTGGCTTGTTCAAGCCTATATTATTCAATACCATAGATTTCCTTCTTTTTAACAAGTTATCAAGGGAAGTCAGGTTCCTCAAGCTACACAATAATGATGTAAACTTTGAGAGGTGAGATGTAATCTCCGAGAGGATTGCTTACAATGCACAAACAAGGTGTGCAGGTGCGAGATCTTACAAGCTCCGAAGCAAATAGTAGGTAACGAGCATGTTGGTTAAACATCTTGGTTTTGCGTCTGTGGATTTTCCCTTTAGTCTGTTTATACAGCACTGCTGCATGCAATCTCATTTTATTACAGAAAGTACTGGTACAGCACCTACCACCAGATCACGTGGTGGGCGCACAAAGTACTGGGCTGTGGCAACAGGGTGATGCTGCCCAGATGCGTGGTAACGAGAATTCAACAAGAATTCAAGTCCATTGAGGGAACTATGTAGGGTTCCTGCCATAAATAAAAATATTGGCCCCTAAAATCTTGTACAGCACATTACCACTCAACCCTTGCAAAAAAAAAAAAAAAAAAAAGGAATCAAGAAAAGATAGTAAATGTCACCAATCTTTAAAACACACACATGAGCTTATCACGACCTAGAGTCAAGATAATGTAACTACATCCACCTTTAGCTGATAACTACTACTGTACTAAACGGCTTAATTTTCGCGAATCCCCTACAACTTGCGAAAAATTGGTCTTGCAAACAATTCCGGTAAAACGTAGACGCATTATAAGCTACATTGAGATCCTGCCACATCGCGAAAATTAGCACCCGCAAACATTTCCGAAACTTAAGCTTCGACCAATATTGCAAAATACTGAGCCCACAAAAAATAAATTGTTTACAGTATATATTCCTTTCAATACATTTTGCCACTCCAGCAATAGGTCAAAGGAGTGTTAAACAACTATCTGTACGGTTCCACACAATTCTCTTGCAATTGCACCACACCTTAGCAGCAAGAACTTCAGTCGATATGTCCAATATTCCAAAGAAAGCAGAATTTGGAGGTTAGCAGTTCAAGATAAGCTATGAGGGGCCATTATCGATATACAATTTCATTTTTTTCACGGTCACTGATAAGCAGAAAGAAGCTCTTCAGGCACAGGTGCGACAAACTTCCAAAAAGTGATTCGGGCAGGCATAAAAAAGCTCCTGCTGTGCTGATGCAAGTGCAGTTGACTGCAGGGGAAATATGTCAAGAAGGCCGACATAGTCATTGACCCTTAGGTGGCCAGTGTCTGTAGTAAAAAGATCAATTGTAAATCAATATGGTCTGCCCCTCGCAAAACTGTGACCACGGATACGGCAATAAGTGCTTCATGCAATACAAGTAAGCAAAGTGCAACAGTGGTACTATCGCGACACACTAAAATGCGGCCGGAGCCCATGGTTTTTTGTCAGATGCTGAGCTACCTGTGCTAGATGGGGGTTGTGAGAGTGCGGAGCCTGGTTCGAAGTGTTAGACACTCGTTCAGTACGTACCAAACTTGGATGTTGCTCTACTAGGTGACGCAGCACAGGTCAAAAACCACTCACTCCGTTCTTTGCATTTCGATGTATCGCGATAGTGCATGATACCCAAGAATCTATCCATCTTTGTTCAAATCGTTGAAAAGGTTGCAACCTGCTGAAAGGACAGGAGAGGTAGGAAAAGGCTGCAGTTATTTGCCAAGCCATGTTCAAATCTTTCTATTTCTGTTTTTCAACAGTTGGTATGTAGTCACCTTGGAAAAAGTTTTCTTAAGGGGGCCCTCCAACAGTATTCGAGCGTCTACTTTTTTTCGCGGTTTCTGCACGCTAGTGGTCCCAAAAACCCAGGGGACAACGAAAGGGTTTGAAAGTATTTGCATATCATATTTTAAGTTGACAACTCGGAAACACCTCGTTCGACGGTGGCGCCGCAAGGTGCTGAATGCGCGCGCATAGCAGCCCTCGCTTTCACTATACGTCACATTCACTGGGTTTCATGATTGACGAGAACTGTCCCAGGTATTTTGAGGCGAAATAAAGTATATAACTTAGTTATTCATCATTATTTCTTTAACAAGTCATTGTTATAGAACTAATAAAGTTGCCAATTAAAATTGAAGTTCAAAAAGGGCGAAAACAACGCTTTGTCATTCATGCGTGCCTCCCAGCGGCGGCTGCGACTTACCGTCGCGAGCAGACGACAAGTGATTCAAGCAGACAACGCACATCGTACTCTCACTTGTACGCTCCCGGTCCCGGGCAACTAAAAGCAATAAGAGGAGCCAGCGGAACCTTTATTTGCTTTTAGTGCTGTAACAAACTTTCCACTGTTCGAGCGAAGCGCGGCAACAGGACGGTGCAAACGATTAACCGTGATGAGCCTGTGGTAAAACGGACTTTAGGCTACTTTAGGTTTGTTGGCTCCATGTAAGAGTCTCTTGCGCGGTTGCAGCCATACCCCCTGGGATGCGAGTGTTTCCTTTCATCGTCTACCTGGAAAGGATTCAGTCCGTAGTCGCTGGCTGGAAGCCTTTCGACTGCGCGCTAACTCGAAGCTACTACATCAGCTCAATCGTGTGTGTTTCGAGCACTTCTGCGCACAGTTCTTCACGTCGTGGGAGGTTTCGAAGACACTGGGTATCGAGAGAAAGAAAAAACACCTCGACGAGGGCACAGTTTCGACCCTTCACCTAGATCCCTCACCAGCACCAGCGTGCAAAAAGCGCAGACTGGTGAGAAATTTATTATGTAGTATATATATAATATATTTTTTGCTGTTGTTGTTGGAAGTAGTTGTGACCTACGTGGTGGCTCCTACCGCGCGCGTGAACAGTAAAACTGCGTAATGCGAAATTGTGGCAAATCTCGTCCGCTGGTTTCCACAAACATCAAATTCACATCTGCCAGAAACCTTCCTATGCACAGAAGTTACCAAACTCAAAAAACAACCGGGCGCCCAGCAAGGGGACCGACCGTAGAGCCTTTCGAAGCGTCCAAGTTTCAAACAGTCGCTCGAGAAGGGGGAAAAACAACCGCTGATGGGAAAAAAGAGAGCTCGGATTGTGACGTCAACAATGCAACAATTCAAAATTTATTAAAAACACATTTGCAAACCTTTTTTTTTTCTATTTCGTTTCTCGGTTTTTGGTAGTGCGATCATAAAAATAGAGAAGTATGCATTATGCGCCAGCTCAAATACACAAATTGCTTGACATCCTCAGAAAGTATTGTTCAATTAAATTAATCATAAAACGCGAAAGATAAAAAAATTCGGCAGTTTTCGAATTGTCTTTTTTTGACACCTATCTAATTAAACAGCTTGTATCTTTTCTGCATGCCCACATTATATTGCAACTGTAATTCAAATTGTCAATTTTCTTTCTCAGGATGATTCAGAGACATTGTCCGAGTGTGAGAAGCACCATAATGCAGACTACCTCTGGGAAGACGCTATTGTAAGTCCAGAGCTGGAGCGCCTACCAGTAAATCGAAGTATGTGATGAGGGTGCCACCACACCATGCCAGGCACAACATGAAAAGTGAAACTTTGCAGGTGATGTCAAAAGAGGATCTGGCGGCCGGTATGACCGAGGTCGTGCCTGCTGAACAGGAAGCACCTGAAACTCAAGGCTGCTCTGTGAGTGTCTTGGCTGTGGGTGGGTGGTTTGGAATGAGAATGCAGGGATAAGTAATCAACGGAAGTGATTGCAAATGGACGTGCAAGCGGACAAGGGCTGCTTAGAAAGTAACGCCTCAACAGTGTTGTCTCGAAAAAGTTATTCAAAATAAATGACATATATAAGGTTTACTACATATTTCTCTACGCATAACATTTATTTAAATATTCTCCTCACTATTCTACTACTTGACGATGAGGGAGCAAGGGTCTGCCACCACGCCCAGGGGCCACTACCGATTGCCCAAAAAGGACACAGTCCGAAGCGCACAACAGCGCACGAGGAATAGGCGTGAGAGCCTGTAAAAGGAGGACAAACCCACAGAACAAGGGGAGACGGATTGAGGGCGCGGAAACGTGTAGGTCGAATGCACGGCATTGTTATACTTTAAATACTAACAAACCATTCCTGTTACTCTAATAAATGTAGTTTCTTGTTATGGAAACCCCGGGTTTGTGTTGTTCCTCCCGGATGGAAGGAACAACACAAACGTTGCGGTGTTTCTGGGGTTGTCGCTGTGGTGGGGTTGCCTTGCATGCAGCAAGGCAACCCCACCACAACGTCAGTAAAAAACAAGCGCATCCCAGCCTTCTCTGAAATAAAATATTTCCTGCACTGAGCTCAGCTGTGACACCCCAGGGAACCGATTTTGGGCGCATGTTCAGATATTCTTGATGATTAATATTCGTCATTGCACTTCCTTTGCTGAAAAAGATATGGAGACAAATGTCTACTTGTGATGCACTCGTACGCCTAAAAATTGTCATCGCAGTCCTGCAACAAGTCTGAGCAGGGTATATGGTAGGACCGTGGTTTGCTGCGTGCAGTACTCTCCGAGGCCCTAATTCTCTGAATGCATCAAAAAGTGTTCCTATACATTGCACTACATCCATCCACAGCATATAGGAAGTTGTGCATTTTTCCCCATCCCTAGGGATTTTATTAGAGCACATTGTTTGTTTTGCTTGTAAGGTGCCATGTTCAAGGACTAGTACAGCAGAGCCCTTGGTGCGACGACAGTGAAATTAAACACATGTACGCAGGAAGTAGCAATGTTGCTACCTTTCATTTTTAAAGCATGAAATGCATTTTATACATAGTACTCCCGTCAGAAAATCTTCAGCTTAACCGAAGTAAAAACCAAATGGAAACTTATACAAGACTGACTCGATACTGAGTGCACATCAGTGAACAAATTGAGTTCATCTGATCGCCCCAGCTTGATACTCAGACAGATAGGTGTTTACGTTGACAGCGTAATAACTGGGTATACTGCACTTGAAAAGTTAACATACTTTTCGATTGTGTGTGGAAGGATAATCACTCTGATTATACTCCGTTTTACTAATACAGTGCTGTTAAAACTAGCAGCGCGAGAATGTGGCTTTTTCTGGTGGCTCAACAGCACGAGACCAAAAATTAATGAAATGCCAGACACCCATGCTTTTGTGCTACTAAGTCTGACAGTGGTGTGTATTAATTGTAATACAGATTATGGTGCTTTTTATTTCCAGAGTCCCATTTAGCACGTGCTGTTCAGTGTTGCAAGCACACCTCCCTGCTCAAGCCTCTAACCTTGGTACTGCTGCAGTGGCATCTTGTTCCCCCCATTTTCTTTGTATTTTCCCCGTGAATGCACTGTTGGCACTGGGTACGACAAAGGGTGGCATTACTCTATGCAATGTGCACATGAAGGTAATCTATGTGTGCATAGTTCTGGCATCCTGGAAGTAGGTCTTCGTCATAATGAATATTACACTAAAACATAAAATCCAGTTTACATAAATAATCTTGAAAGCGGGCTCAGTATGCCGCCATAACTGCCTACGCTAAAGCAGACGAAATGATGCCAAATCGTGCAGCGTCAGGGCGACTGCGAAAGTTTAAAGCGGTGGCCAGAGGTGGATGTCTAGTCAAAGCAGCCCAAATTGCGGCCGCATGAGCCACAGCTAAAATTGAAAAAAGTATAAGGGTGGTGGCCAAGGAGAACAAGAAAACCGAGCACACCGAGAATAGAGCACAGCTGCCACCCAGTTTTTTGTGAGAATTCATAAGTCATCCATTTGTGTGGTTTGTGAAACGACGGTTCACAATGTGGCCACAGCTTGTTAATTTCTAAAGCATTTAATGCTTCATGCCACCTTCAGGGAGCGAGAAAGAACTTTTAGTTTTCTGTCACTATCTTCATTTTAGGACGAGAAAAAAAAAAAGTGTGGGGTCATAACTTTCGAGCAACCCTCGTAGTATAAAAATGGGTGCGGAAGGGAGCTGACGACGAAGTGCAGAGAAAAGAGAGAGGGACAACAGACAAGAGTGGACAGGCAGCCAGGGTAGATGGACTCTCATAGAGTGCGGCTCTACAGCGACCGAGCAGAGGAGGCGATGAGGTTCCAAGGAACACTCGACCGGCAGCGAAGGGAAAGGCGGCTGCAACAGGGGGACAGGTGATCGTGATAGGCAGCTCCAATGTGACCAGATGCAAAGAGGGGATAAGGAGCAAGGAGGAGGACGACGACGAGAGGGTGAAAGTGGTGACCCGCCCGGGAAAGAGAATGAAGGAAGTAATGGAAAGTGCAGCGGCCATAGTGCAAGAAAATAAGGCGGCACAGAGCCTAGTCATGGTGCACGCGGGGCTAAATGATGTACTGAACAGGGGAGGAGGGGATCTGGGCGCGCACGTTAGGGAGGGAGTCCGACAACTCAAAAGAGAATGTGCACATCGTGCTGTGCACCATCCCGGAGATCAGGGGGGAAGACCGAACAGACCGAAAGGGAGGTAAGGGAAGCCAATAATGTGATTGAGGCACTAAGATTTCAGCACAGATACAAAGTCATGGACATCAACAAGGAAGTCCACCAAAGAAGTCCGGTCCCCACTTTCCAAAAAGACGGAATCCATTATGGCGAGCTCACAGGAAGACGGGTGGGACGAAGAATGGGCCGCAGGGCAAGGGCTTTTTTGCGAGCCTGCGAAGTGGGGACAGGGAGGGCGGGAGGAAGCCTCGCAGTAATAGAAAGAAGAAGAGAAAGAAACAGCTTAATATTGGTTTTATAAACATGCAGGAAGGTAAAGAGAGACTAAAATGGGAAGAGATTGAGAAGCAGTTGGTGGCGAAAAACTTTCAGGTGCATGGATTGGCAGAGACCCACCCTAGGGATAAAATTATTTTTGGCTGGGATGCAACAGGAGTAGCGAAGAACGAAAGGGAGGAGGGATAGGAGTTTTGATTAAACGGCAAGACTGGGAGAGGGTGAACGAGGGATGCAGGAAACACCTATGGTTGAAAGCACAGATTACGGGCTTGAACACACTACTGGGATTTGTCTACTTGACAACTGGAAGGGATTCAAAAGAAGAAAATGCACAGCACTTGTCATGCATAGCGAGGGATGGCAGAGAAATTGGTTTAAATAGGAAAATAATTATCATGGGAGATATGAATGCCCATTTATAAGATTTTGATAGGTACACAGACAACAGGGAGAATGTTACAAAAGTTCTGTGATGCTCTAGATCTAGTACTAGTTAATGGAAGTAAAATGCGATGGAAAAATCACGTGGGAGAGAAGCGCCTCTCAGTCAACAATAGACTACTGCCTCATGTCCCCAAAGCTGTATAACAGGCTAGGGAGTATGGAAATAGACGAAGAAGGTATAAAAAGCTTAGGGAGTGACCACAGAAGAATAAAAATCAAGTTTGGTTCATCAGTAACGCAACTAAAATTCCAGGAACGGGAAGGTAAATTTTCTCTAAACGAAGGTCGGTTACAAGAAGTATCCAGAAATATTGAGAACATAGTATCCAACCAACCAGAAAGAGAGTGGACATATGAGGATTTAGTGGGCATATTTAAGTCTGAGTTGGAAAAGTACCGAGATAAGCGAAGAGGAAAGAGAGGGAAAAAACACAAACCTAAAATCTGGTGGGATGAAGAGGTTAAATACTGACCTACGAAACCATATTCCGCAAGGTAGGAAAATGCCCTTCATGCCCCTCCTCTTTTTTTGTGCCGGCTTTTCCTATAAAGATAATCCTCAAAAAGCGCAAAATGAGTGGCTGGCTTCGAGCACGACAACGACCTTGAGATTTCCAAGTGTCTTCCCCTTGTTGACACAGGCACGCTCAATCTGCGAGACCGAGGAAGCCAGCGCGACCGAACACTTTTTTCCATGAGCTGCAGGCCCGAGGCCGCTCGGTCAATGGAGACCGATGGACCGTGGTATCCTGGGGTCGTTCCAGCAGCTGCCCTCTGGCAGAGCCCTCTGACATTGTGCGGCTGCTGGAACCAATCCCGTGCCTGCACAAGAATTGGCTTGGGCAATAACGGGGTCAGGTCGTCGATAATACATTTCTTTCCAAAACATATAAATCAAGTGGCTTTCCCTAATCTCTTCATTACTGTTCAAAACATATATCTCCTCTCATAGGTTGCTCATGCCATTTTGCACTATTTTGAGTATTTATTCGTCCTTACCTCTGCTTGATGACTGTTTTACAACTTGATAAAGGCCTTCAAATATTGGCGCGGGCTTACGCGATCAACGCTGTACCGGATTTATCTAATATTTGACAAGATTGGCATCAGGAGGGTGGAAGAAGCAAACTGAAATTCTGGCTTATAATGGAGACAGTGCAGTTGTAAGACAGGTCTTTGCTTCACCCGCATCCACAACACCCCATCGTTTGCACTATCACAACTTCTCAGTAACCTAGCTGTATAGACCAAAAGCAGCTCAGACGTTACACAGCTGAGGTGGCGCTGCCGACAGCACTGTGCATGCGCAGACGCTTTACTTCATGCAAGTTTGGTTTCTGCGCACGTTAGAGAATCCTCTTCGATTTGGCGATATATATATACATATATATATATATATATATATATACATATATAAAGAGTGATGAATGTTGACAAATGCTTCCATTGATATATGGGCAAAAGTAACGTGCGCAGACACAGCAGCCGTAGGATGATAAAAATAAAATTCTAATTTAATGGCGAAAAAAGTTACGCAAGAAAAAAGGGTGAAGTGCCAAAAAAAAGTTGTATTAGTTTACGGGAATAATGAAGACTAGGCACAAGAACACTGATTACGCGGGAAAGAAACTTCTAAACAGGACGGAGTAAAAGTCAAAGTTAACACACGAGAACTTACAAAAATAAATTGTTAAATGAAAAATAAAATAAAGAATTAAAAATAAAAAATGCATAAAAATAAGAAAAGGGCCTGACGTCCGTCGACGTTTCGGCAGCGGCACTGCCTTCTTCAGGACGGAAGCCCATATGGCGTGGTAGGTTAGTTTTATAAAATATCTAGGGAGAGGGTTAGTTAACGCGAAAGTTCGAAGGGGTTTGTAGGGTAAGGGAAGCACCGGGGGGACGAGTCCAAATTTGTCGCGATGAGGGAGGCGGTTCTGGGTTTTGTTCACAGGTGCACTGGTAGTATGAAGGAGCTTGTAGGGAAGGGGAACACAGAGGGCAAAGTCCAATCTTGGCGCGATGAGGCATGACGATTGTAGGTTCTGTTCGCCGGTGCATTGGTAGCAGAAGGAGCTTGCCGGGAGTTTGGACTTTGCCCTCTGTGTTCCCCTTCCCTACAAACTCCTTCATACTACCAGTGCACCTGTGAACAAAACCCAGAACCGCCTCCCTCATCGCGACAAATTTGGACTCGTCCCCCCCGTGCTTCCCTTACCCTACAAACCCCTTCGAACTTTCGCGTTAACTAACCCTCTCTCTAGATATTTTATAAAACTAACCTACCACGCCATATGGGCTTCCGTCCTGAAGAAGGCAGTGCCACTGCCGAAACGTCGACGGACGTCAGGCCCTTTTCTTATTTTTATTAATTTTTTATTTTTAATTCTTTATTTTATTTTTCATTTAACAATTTATTTTTGTAAGTTCTTGTGTGTTAACTTTGACTTTTACTCCGTCCTGTTTAGAAGTTTCTTTCCCGCGTAATTAGCGTTCTTGTACCTAGTCTTTATTATTCCCGTAAACTAATACAACTTTTTTTCGGCACTTCACCCTTTTTTCTTGCGTGACATTTTTCGCCATTAAATTAGAATTTTATTTTTATCATCCTACGGCTGCTGTGTCTGCGCACATTACTTTTGCCCATATATCAACGGAAGCATTTGTCAACATTCGTCACTCTTTATATACTAACGATGCTTCCTGTCCAGCGAAGACATCAGTGACCTACCAGGATGTACCCGCACTACTCGCCGATTGTCGCCGTCCTCGGCGACTGACAAGTGAAGTATCTCCATACTAGGTTTGACCCCTCCTGCCACCAATTCCCGACCATGTTTGTCTCTAACAGCAGCGGTTACATCCCGGACTTCCACCAAGAAGTCGACCTACTGCCACCAAGCATTTGAATCGTCATTCTGCACGTCGCCACTAATGACCTAGCTTCTCAGGATCCTCAGCCCGTCCGTCAACACTACCTCGACCTGCTGCACCACATCCAAACAAAACCAGGCATCCAACTCGTCGTCTGCAGCCACGTCCTGCCCCAGATCATTAACCGCCACCTCCATTTTCCTAACAGGCATTTCACGGATGCCTTCAACCACCGAGCCGAAATCTTTAACCAGCAGCTGACGGACATCTGCATGTCCACACCCAGCCCGTTTTTTTACACGCACAACCTGCAGGCGTGCGGACTCCCCTGGGTCCTGGCTGCGGATGGCCTACATCCCAGCTTCGCAAGAGTGCACATCATGAGCCGGAACCTCAGGGCACTGATCCCATGCCTCCTGCGGCGGACCCCGAGCCCTCAAGGAGTTTCGGCGCCGGATGTGCACTGGCTAACGCTCGGGGAGGCTACGCTGATGCAGCACACGGAGGCCCGGCGCGGCCAGCCACGTTGCACCCAGCCACGCCGAATCCGGCCCCACAGCAACCAGCGGCCGAACTGGCTGCCATCCGGTGAACCCTTTTCATACTCTCCGCCCGCTAAACCTAACCTAAATGCTCCTAATCAGCATTTCTTTCGCCTCCGCAGAATAATTGGAAAACGCATTAGTTATGAAAACCATCTCATGTCATTATCGCGATACTCCCAGAACGAGAGTTACCCTAGGGGCCTTAGAATATCCGCTCTTCCAAACTTTCCGCTCGATCCTGCACGTGCATTGCAATGGAGCGCGTCGCTCTCGAGGACTTCCAATGATTTAGTCAAAATCCTAATTGCCCAATGTAAATCTAATATAACCTCCTTATGCCAAGAGGAGGAGGAACTGTCCAAAACCATGCCACTTTCGGAAAAGCACAAGCATGAGCTAGCTAGCTTCATCACCAAAAAGTCCCATTCATTACATGTAAAAGTATCCAAAAGGTTTTCCCGCGACCATATCGATCTAGAATCACCCGATCGAGACACCCTGCAAGAGCCTTGTCAAGCCCATGGAGAGGGAGGGATAACCGATATTCGACCGCGGTCACCAGACACAGAGCCCCCTACCCTAAGCCATAGTGAACCTGCCGGTATGCATCATGCATCCGGCATCATTGATAACACTGTGGTAAATTTACCATCAGTTGAGCTCTCTCACTCGAATATAGATCTATTAAGAAAGGGACTTTCCTTCTGTCCAGACAATAACCATGTAAATGAATATCAAATCCACCTCGACCTACATAATTTCGCTCGAAATCTCCGCCTTCAGCACTTTCACGAAAATGTCTCCTCTCCCCCTATCCATCCCTTTAGACAATCCAGCGACTTTACACCATTCGCCAGCAAAGATCCGAATCTAGACCTATACGCAAGGGGAATTCAAAAAGATGTTTTGATGCATTGTAGACGCAGAGACTCGAATGGTAAAAAAAGTAACCTAAAACCCGACGAGCAAAAAAGTCTGGAGAACCTTCAACAAAGGAACGACATTGTGATCAAGCCGGCGGACAAGGGAGGGGCCACAGTCGTAATGGATACCGCCATGTATAAAACAGAAGCCCTGCGTCAACTCAGTGACCAAAACTTTTATACCGCCCTAACTTCTCATCCGACTGCTAACTATGCAGCTACCATCGCCCGGGTCCTAAGGCACTTGCATAAAGAGAGCAAAATAGACGACCACCTCTTAAGCTTTCTCACTCCCACCGACTGCAAACCAGGACGCTTTTATCTCCTGCCCAAAATTCACAAACCAGGAAACCCAGGCCGACCTATTGTCTCGTCGAATAGCACTTTGACTGAAAACTTATCAAATTTTGTAGATTACCTCATTAAAGATCTCCCCGAAACTTTTAACTCATACATCAAAGACACGACACACTTTTTAAATCTCATTTCTGATGTCGACTTTCCCCCAAACGCGCTATTGGTAACCTTAAATGTATCCTCACTCTACACCAACATACCACATGCCGATGGCATTCAGGCCACCGCTTCCGCCTACAACCGCAAAAAAGACAAGCTTGTCAACTCCGAGACTCTCTCAAAACTTTTGGATTTAATACTAAACTTTAATCATTTCGAATTTGACGGCAACCATTATCTTCAAACTAATGGCACAGCAATGGGTACAAAAATGGCACCAAACTACGCGAACATATTCATGGGAGTTTTGGAGGACAGTTTCTTGGGACAATGCGCGCTAACTCCTCTCTTGTACAAACGATATATTGACGACATATTTATAATTTGGCAGCACGGCCTTAGCGATCTACTTTGTTTCATTAAAAATTTTAACCAGTTTCATCCTACTACAAAATTCACAAGCTCTTATTCCCTCACAAGTATCAACTTCTTGGACGTCTCTGTGAAACTCTTAGATGGTGTATTAAGCACCACACTGTTCCGAAAACGAACCGATTCACAGCAATATCTCGTTCAAAAGCTCGCACACCCGACATTCCAAAACAGCCATCCCTTATAGTCAAGCCCTCCGATGCCGCCGAATCTGCTCAAACAATGACGATCTAGACAGAAATTTAGAACAACTCAGGGAGGCGTTCCGGGGACGTGAATACCCAACGGCCTTAGTTGATAACGCGATAGACAAGGCACGTGCAAAAGATCGTAATCTAATACTCTCTCCGGGCACCACGCGAAATGCCCCCCAAAATCCTGTGAACCTCACACTTACCTACAGTAATAACCTCCCAGCCATCTGCTCAACCTTAAGGAAACATCAGTACTTGATAGAGCAATCGACTAAACTTAAAGAAATATTCCCCGACGCGCCCAGAGCGGTTTTTAGACGACCTCGAAACATTCGTGACAATCTCGTGCATGCAAAACTAAATAAACAAAGTCATTCAAAACCAACGGGATGTAAACCATGTGGAAAATCTCCTTGCAAGATATGCCGTCAAATGCTTTCCACTAACATTGTATCTAGCACAAATTTGCACTTCCGTCAAACGATTAGCAGCGATGTTGACTGTGATTCAGCCAATGTAATATACCTTATTGAATGTAACAAATGTAAAGAGCAGTACATTGGACAAACTAAATCCACGTTTCGTCAAAGATACAAGGCCATGAGTCCGACGTTAGGTGCAAACCTGACATTCCAGTATCCAAACATTTCAGCCAGGATGGACATGTAATAACGAAGGCAAAATTAGTCATCATACAGAGTGGCTTCAAGAGTCAAACAGAGAAATTCGCGAGTCGTTCCTAATTCATAAATTCCAGTGCAAAATTAACAAAGATTTGGGCACTCTGTCAACAATACACAGCTTAAACAACCATCTGCCGCGACATCCCCGCCCTACTTAATTCTTTTTTTCTCTCCTTTTTTTGTTCTTGGGTCTGGACGTACCAGCCCTCGGGGACAAGGAGGAAGAGGGCCCCACACGACCCGGTCACACAAGGACGCCATGACTTACTCACTGCACCGTAATTACCCAGGAATGCAGCTTCCGAACAAAATTCACAACCTTAATCCCTCACCGCGACAAAAGTGGACTCATACCCCCTAGCGCTTCCCTCTCCCGGCAGGCTCCTTCTGCTACCAATGCACCGGCGAACAGAACCTACAATCGTCATGCCTCATCGCGCCAAGATTGGACTTTGCCCTCTGTGTTCCCCTTCCCTACAAGCTCCTTCATACTACCAGTGCACCTGTGAACAAAACCCAGAACCGCCTCCCTCATCGCGACAAATTTGGACTCGTCCCCCCCGTGCTTCCCTTACCCTACAAACCCCTTCGAACTTTCGCGTTAACTAACCCTCTCCTTAGATATTTTATAAAACTAACCTACCACGCCATATGGGCTCCCGTCCTGAAGAAGGCAGTGCCACTGCCGAAACGTCGACGGACGTCAGGCCCTTTTCTTATTTTTATTCATTTTTTTATTTTTAAATCTTTATTTTATTTTTCAGTTAACAATTTATTTTTGTAAGTTCTTGTGTGTTAACTTTGACTTTTACTCCGTCCTGTTTAGAAGTTTCTTTCCCGTGTAATTAGCATTATTTTGCCTAGTCTTCATTATTCCCATAAACTAATACAACTTTTTTTCGGCCCTTCACCCTTTTTTCTCGCGTGATTTTTTTTGCCATTAAATTAGAATTTTATTTTTATCATCCTACGGCTGCCGTGTCTGCGCACATTACTGTTGCCTATATACATATATATATATATATATGTACACTCTCTCACTAGGTAAGTCGTCAATCGAAATAGTCAGCCAGCATAAAACTTTATCTGTATTTTTTTTCCAGAGAATATGACGTGGGATTTGTCATGTAAATTATTTAACAGCTAAACTTTCTTGGATTGTTGCTATTGTTTCTTGTTGTCGCAATGTTTTACCACTTAACAATAAACTTAAAATTTATTACGAATTATTTCAATCCCACTTGAGTTATTGTCACCTTGTATGGGCTACTACAACAAAAACAAACCTTAAAAGCATACTATTACTGCAAAAGGAAATAATACGATATATTGCTGATGTTTCCAACACAGACCACACAGAACCTTTATTTTTAAAATATAAAATAATTCCGGTTGAACGCATGTATGAGTATCGTTTGCTTTGTTCCATTTCGTTTCTCCTCCACACTATTCTTCGATTTCTTATTCACTATTTCTGAGATTGTAAGGCATAGCAGTGATGTCAACATATGCCGCAGAGAAGCATGGGTCCTCCCTTGTTCCCACACAAACTACAACTTACAAACTTTACATTACAACGTACCACTTGTTTTAAATAAATGCCTCAGAAACAACATAAACATATACATGATTAGCAAACGAGACTTGCGCTTTTATATCTTCGTTGTTCCCTAACTTAGTGTTATAATGTTTACAAAGTTCATATTTGTTTTTTTTCTCGATTTTTTTGTTTTATCAAATGTTACGCTAGGGGAGTGTTGCGCACTACCAAGCTGCTACCATGTAATAAGGGTCCCAGACCCAGTCAAGCTGTATCAACAGCTTTTTGTCTAGGACTCCTTCCAGTGTTTCTGGAAATAAAGCTTTGATTTGATTTGATATATATATATACCCTGTATATAGGGTTGTTCGCTTCCGGGTTTTATATATTTTTTTTTAAATTGGGGGGTAAAAATCGGGTCCTACCTTTCAAGCTGATAATCGGGGAGAAATCGGGTTTTTTATGGAAACATTTCGAAATTCAGGTTTTTTCGGATTAAATTTACAAATGTACTCAGTAAAAGGTACCATTTTTTTATTTTTTTTTATTATTGAAGGGTATTACAAGCTACCTAACGCTAACACATTAAAATTAGGGATCTGTTTCAAGCTGGTAATCGTATGGACATCAGGGTTTTCTAGCTGCGATTGCCGTCTGTTGCTTCAAGGGAAGCATCGCCCACGGAATCCTCCTCTCCCTCAGATGTCAACAAAAACCCCGACCGTTCGAGGGACGGTTGTCTTCGAGCAGATATTTCGCTATGCAATAAACCTGTTAAGTTTTCCCGATCTGTTTACGTGACTGACTGGCTCGGACGTTGTTCGTGAGAAAGGTGGGACGCCAGCGAGATGGCCATGCTACCACAGAGACCTTGCTGGGCGTCAACACCTAACAGCGGTCGAAGGGTGATTGATAGCGCATTTCTCTAGCTGCGTGTAGCAAGGCCAAAGCTACACGGCGTGCCGAGGCGGTTCCACCTGCACAGCGGGGGGACGGAAATGTCCTTCTGAGACCCCAACGCCTATTGTCGCTTTTCCTCAGCCGGCCTCTGTAGAATGTCACGGTGAGTTCGGCGGTTGGTTGAGAGCAGAGTAGCGTCCACAGTGCTGCGCGCAGTTTGCAAATTTAACTATAGGTCACTGTTGTCCCGAGGTAGGGTAGATAGCGTGTGTGCAACGCAAACTCTGCGCAAAGTAAAAAGAAATAGGTTGTGGTTTTAAGAATTCGGGGAGGAATCGGGTTTAACCTGATTTTTCTGAAACATGTTCAGGGTGCAAAAATCGGGTAAAATCGGGTTTTACCCGAAAACGAACAACCCTGTATATACAGGGTGTTTCACAAAAGGTGGACAAATTCGATATTGTGAAACTATGCGTCGCAACAAAAAAAGGTTTGTGTAGTTTTGGTCTTGGGCCAGGGGCCTATTTAGGAAAATGATTAAAGTCCGGGATAATTAGATTGTTAATTATTTTTGCGTAATTAACTTTTTTAATGTTGTGTTTAAGGGCATGGCTTCAATTAGAAAATTGCCCAGCATCATTGAAAAACACTAAACCAACAAATTGCAGAACGATAGAAGGCACACGAAGCATTTTATGGATTTCTGAAAAACCGCACAAAATCGACGAGTTTTTAATTTTAGGTTTCGGTTTCCAATCGGAGCGCATCTCGGCCCCGACGGCACCGCGCCCCGTAGAAAGATAGTGCAACCAACCTCTGCAACGCTGTTATCGCGTGACGCAGCAGAGGTTGATTACACAGCACTTTAGTTTGCGCTTGTAACTTTTGTCAATTGTACGCTATCGTCCAGGTCACCCCTGCCCGCCCGGACACAAAGTCAACCTACGCCCCCCTCTCAAGAAGCTACAGCCGTCATCCCACCGTCCTTGAAGCTTGGCCCCAACCGTCAAGCTTCTTCATCCGGATACCAACTGCCCTACGCTTCCCTCTAACGAAAGATCCAACCGTCACCCCGCCGAAATTTGGACCCGACTGTAGCATTGTATAAACGTTTGCCCATCTGGAACTCTTCCTACGCTTCTTTGGAAACTCCAACCGTCATCCCGCTGTTTTTGAAACTTGGACTCGACCGTAGCATTGTATAAATACCACCCACATTCATCTGTAAAAGTTCTTCCTGACGAAGGCCGGACTCTGGCCGAAACGTCGAAGAATAAATCGTCCGTTGTTGCTGTTTTCACCAAGGTTTTTTTTCTTCCCAATTATATACCCACGCCTTCGGCCTCCCGCCACCATGCCCGTTGTATATATATGTAAGCAAGCACAAGCAACTCTGCATATCAACTTGCATGGAGTAGCAACTGTTAAGAACTCGTATGTAATTATTCTAGGAATTTTGGCAAAGACCCACACCGTACGAGACAAAGTGATGTATCTAATGGGAAATCTTGACAGCTATGACAGCCAGCGAATGCATCATAGAATCTCATAGGCCAAGTAAAAAGCCACCGTGCGCCGAAAATTCTGGACAACCTTGAGCAATGCCCAGGGGAGCAACCACAATATAATGTACCGATAACATTCCAGGCACACAGGTGAACTTGTCCATCAGGGAGTCGAAGGAAACCCAGACGGACCCATGGGAGCGTCAGCTGCTCTTCCGTGTGCAAGTGCCTACAACTGTTTTTCTGCGTAGGGATCCTGCTCCAGCTGCAATGAAGCAAGTGTCTCTGTCAGCAGGAGTGGAGACGGCAGCATGCGAGAACTTCGCCACAGAGCAGGTTGCCCCATCACACGGGCCGACAAGCCAGCCATTTCTGGAGGCCGGCATCTCTTTTGAAAAACCAGGCATGTGCTCGAGCCCCGTTCCAGAAGAACCTGCTGACACTATGTACGAGGCCTTTTGGGATGAGAGCTTCTTGAGGTAATACATTACTGACTGCTATAGGGATGAGAGCTTCTTGAGGTAATACATTACTGACTGCTATAGGGATGAGAGCTTCTTGAGGTAATACATTACTGACTGCTATTTAGACAACAATAATGTGCCTTCACTTAAGCCCATCTGTGTGCAGTTGTTTTTGTGCTTGCTGGCTCACCTCTCTTTAACTGCACTGCATCTTATTGATGTAGCCTCACTTTGAAGCTTCATTTAGTTGTGTAAACACTCTACTGCCTTTTTCTGAAGGGCATGTAAACCCCCACTTCCAGCATACTTACTTGCAGATTCCACTTTTGCAGAAGTCAAAGGAAGGACGCTAATTGCGAATGTGATATATTTCTGAACAAAGATACGTTTGAAGAGCAATAGGCAAAAAAAGCCTTAGAATACTGAGATGCCACATTGCTGCCTGAATATATGCTGTGCCAAAAGTAGAAAAGAAATGCATGAGTATAGATAAGGTTGCCTGTTAGCCCATCTAGTCTGAATACCCTCGAGAATATACTTTCCGCAATAATTCAACCTTAACGGCCTCCCTGCACAAGGAGCCTTAGTACATCGTGTTTGAGAGCTGTCTATTGCAGTTGCTCTGCCCATGTGTAATGTGTGAAGCGCCATGCAAAGTTAATATTGTCCCAGACGGCACACTGGTGAGGGCCACGGCTGTGTGCCAAAGTGAACACAGCAGGACTTAGCTCAGCCAGCCTCTCATCAACGACATGCCAGCCTGCAACCTGTTCCTCTCCAGTGCCATGCTGTTCACCAGCTCCTGCTCTGCAAAGGTGTTTAGGCTCCCAAGACTCATCAATATTCAAGCCTTCTCGGAAAGCACATACTTCAATCATCAGACAGCATTCCTGCAGCCTGTAATAGGCCCCTTTCAAAAAATCTGGCAACAGCGAAAATCCGCTGAACGAGTCCAACAACATTGGGCGGCCGGCGCCATTGGGAAGGACTCCGTTGCGGCCGGCATAGTTGTTTTGACTGTAGCGTTCTTGTTTCGTCGATCCCGTCGCCTCTGTATGGCTGCAAGTAGCGTTTTCCCGATCACGGGTTGGGTAAACGACCTTTCCCAGCTCCCAGCCGTTAAAGATGATGAGGTATATCGCTTCTTCAAGAGCCGATCGGACTCGGAACGACAATTCGACCGAAGTTACAACTTCATCGTTGAGGGGTTCGTGGTCGCCGCATCTATAAAGGCCAACTACGCAAGAAAAAGGTAATTACTAAGATCTTTGTAGTTACGACATCAAACATGTGTTAGTATGCATCAGAAAATGATAGGAACCGATTATAATTTACGGGCTGTAGTTAGAAGTCGCCAGTACTCTCCGGATGTGCGACGAAACAGGCGCAGGGGTCCCGTTTCGCTGTCGCTCGGGCAGTCGCGCGATGAAGCACACCGCATAAAAGGCTAAAAGCGGCGAGCGACCAAGGCGATGAGCATCGTTTTCTAGAAATCCCAAATTAAGCGATGCGACAAGCGACGGTGAAACATTTTCATCGCTCGTAGCCGACTTTCGTCGCTTGTGCCGTCGCTCGACTCATCGCTCGTCAAATCGCGTTTTTTACTTGGAATTAAGACTTAAAATTTTAATGCGCAAATTAACCAGTAAAGGACGTATTCGACGCAAGTTCCTACTTGATACGTCGAGTCCCTTTTTCTTGAGGGGGATTTTAGAGTTGAAATGTAGAGCAGCAAATTTTGCAGTGAAGCAGAAGTTGCAAGCGCGCGCGTTGCTTTGCCTAAAGCACGCGCTGCACAGATGTCTGCGCTACAGGCAGGTTAAAGCGTCAGGTCGTATGGCTTCATGCGTACCTAACATATAATTTACATGCAAAGTTTGAAGCACCGCGAGCTCCTGCAAACCTGAAGCTAGGCGCTCGCGAAGCTGTCACGTCCACAAGCGATACCACGAGCAACATTATATTTGTATTTGACGCTTTGATTTCTTCAAACTAGCTGAAACTTGAAAACTCTACCTCCAAACGCAACAAAGTGAGATTAAAAACACCCGACTCAAACACCCAAGGAGCGTAGTGCGGGAACGGTTCGTGTTCCGTTTTTGCACTTCAACAGGGAAACGTTTGCGCGGCTACGCCGCCGTCAACCGATAACGAGTACATTTACGAATACGTACTTTAATCCCAGACTTGTCCAGATACCCACTCTGCTTACAGAGGGGTATGCAGCAGTACGTTGGCATCGTGGGCAGGAATTGACTAGCGTCTATGGCCAATGCAGCGTATGCAGCAGCGTGCACTATCCTGCAGCATGGCGGCTGCCACTAGTTGCTGTTGCGTACGACAGGTGGCGCTTTTTTCTCGGATGGGTCTATTGGACGAGTGAGGTTCAATGCATAATCACTATCTTTCTCATGCCCTTGAATATTTTTCGGGTAGCACATTCTCACTGCCATCATTACAGTCCACTCAGTAATGGGTACAGCACTTATTGAGAAATTTATTAAAAATAATAAATAGAGAGAGCTGAGCAACATGGAGGGAAACTCATCAGCCTAGCCTAAAATAGAACAAATGTTTCCCAAACCCTTTTTGAGGTGTGGAACCGAGAGCAGCAGAGCCTTCTTAAAGCGAGAGATGGGAAGACCGTTAGTTTGGCTGGGGACGGGAGGTACAACCCTCCAAGGTACTTGGCCGAAATCATGGCATACACCTTCATGGAGATGGAGACCACCAAGGTCTCCATCTCTATGTCCAAGTGCAGCTTGGAGGGGCAAGTTTTGCATGCTTCTTCCTAGAGGGTTAGGATATTGATGTTTGTTGTTGCAAGAGTAGACTTTGCTTTGCGTGGAGCACTGGCCAGAGGGATATAAAGAGTGTCTCCTTGCTCCGAGCTATAGGAAATAGTTAAAGGTTAGCGATATGCCACCATTTCACTTATGCTTGGACGTTGACATCACTCGTGCTGCATGTGCCAATACTTATACAAAGTGCCCTGTAAAAGCCTGAGCTTTCTTATTATAGTGTTATATGTTTCCTCATGAACAGTCTGCATGGAAATTTAGGATGGACTGTTTCATACATACATAGAGACCATACATTTTGCTTTAGATAAGTTCAGCAGTCAGTTCTCAAGTCTTTAAATAACACACAACTGCTTATTTTTCTTACAGTCCCCTGAGGTGAAGTCCAGCAACTCAATGGAGCTGCATGGATGTGCAAAGGAGCTCACTTTCTTCAAGAAGCAGGATGTCACGGTCAAGGCCCTCGTAACCGACTATCACCTTGGGATCAAGGGCCACATGAGGACCAAAGAACCCCAGAAGCACCATTACTTTGGTGCTTGGCACATTGCAAAAGGTGCCCAACCCTATCATTAGCCTAGTTTGTTTTAGCGTCATATTACAGTCCTCATGTTAGTCTGTCAACAGGTCCAAAGTAAGCCACAATATGTGATTGAAGATAGAGTGAGTAGGAAGGCAAGCTGGATGATGTTACGCATTTTTGAAAAACCAAAGACGACAGACAAAAAAGGGACAACACGCGAGACGTCTCAAACGCAGCTACTAAACTTTATTGGCACAGTCGTTTATATACCATCTCTCCCACACGTCTCCTGGAACTGTACACACCACTGGGACTTTTAGCCAGGGTACATCTCATCTTGACCTCATTTCTAACCACTGCACTCAGTTCCTACACAGCATTGAAAACAAAGCCCCACTGTGACAACCCCCAAGGTCGGACTCGACGCACAGTAACTTCACACAAACTCCAAGGCCTAACTCGCATCTCGTACAAAAGCCCCACACTAAAACGAACAAACCGACACAGGAAAAAAAAATGTGCCTGTGTCGGTTTATTAGTTTCAGTGTGGGACACCATGCCGCTGCGGTGGCAATGCTATTGGCAGGGCGAACACGCAAATGCTGCACTTCATGCGTATCTAGTTTCTGCACGTTTGCCCACACCTCGTGTGGGCAAACGTGCAGCTCGGCATTCCGACATCCCCATACGTTCTTGTCTCTTCCCCTCCCTTAGTTTCTTGCCGTATCGGTATGGTGGCACTGCAGATATTGATCGCGTGACCCAACGTAAAAGCTGTAACAGACGGAAGAACTTCAAACCACCTGTATTGTTTATAAAAAGGACCTTATATATCCTCTGCTTCTACGAGATACATGGCAAGTGAGGAGTCGTGCATCAAAGAAACGCGGGCAGTGTGGCATTGTCCATATCCGGAGCTGTAATTGCACATAATCACAACAGCCACTTTGTCGAGTCTCACGGCGCCAGGAGCGAGATCTTGTCTGCTTATAACTCTAGTTTTGGTTACTTCACTGGGGTGCCACTCTCATCCTTGAAGGAACACGACCCCGTCAGCTAACCAAGCCGTCAGTTGCCTACACTGCAATAATGCCGTTTCAAAAGCTCCTTTGACTACATCAACACAGCTCGCATATGAACGCATTCCATTCCCGCTCCATTCTGGGCAGGCTTATGGGAAGGAAACTGCGATGAGGGTTCTTTCTGGATAGAGTGCTCATTCTAAACTCGTGAAAGGGGGAGTGATAAGATCACTAATTGGCAATGCACTGAAGAAATCTTGTTTTCATTGTGTTGAGAACACTTTTGGCATTCAAATCAAGCGCCTACTGTCGGTGGGGTATAGTTCGGAGTTTATTGTGTCAAATGTACGTAGACAGCTTGTACGCGCATCGTGGACTGCTGAGAAAGTTCCAGGCGGAACCTTTGAGGTGAATCCTTATTTTCATGGTATTTCGCCCACAAAGCACAGCTTTGGGGGCAAAATTTAACGTGAGTGTGGTTTTTAAAACGGACTTTTGTTTGGACAAGCTCACCCCGTTTACCTTCAGACGTGAGGGATGTTGCGGGAAAAAAAACAGAGATCCCTCTGCCACCTGTGTCGCAGAGGTGGTCTTTAAGATCCCTTTAGACAGCGGGATGTGTTAAAAGAAGACGCGAGTCCTAGAATGCTCAAAAATCGCAAAAAAATTGCTTTTTAGAAGAACACTTTTTCGGGATGTTTAGACTTTCAAGAACCTCTTCACGACATATGAATGCTAAATTCAATCGGAAAATATTTAAATATCTGTATATTTATGACGACGCGGTAGACGCGAAATGCCCACAAAACTGCAAAACATGATCCTATTTCGCGGGCTCGCCATTTGCAAACCATACGTCTGGCGGCCGCCATCTTGGTTTTGTTTTCAAGCTGTTTTCTTTCTTCGCATTTTGCGACATTCCAAAAAGGCGTCGCTGGAACAGAACCGCCGTTTTCGCGGGTTTTCCGGCGGACGTTTCCGAGCCCCTGATTGGCCAAAGCGCGCGCTCCTCCAGATGCGCGTCTCCCATTGGTCTTCCGACCTCCCGGCGCTCCTTCCTCCTCTCCGAATTCCTCGCTTCGCGTGGTGGCCGCCGATCTGCGTCCGCTTTGTAGTCTGCTTCCTCGATTCCGTTGCGCAGCTCGTGCTCTTTCGACTCATTTTTCCATCGCTTTTTAAGACTTTAGTACTAGTATTTTAATAGTTTGTGCATTTATTGTGAGTTATTCTTCGCTATTTAGTATTTTCTTTGTCAGATCGTGTTGTAAAGGCGCACGTAAGAAATTTCGTAACGTGTTACGAAACGCAGTAGGCGCGGCGACTTTCCGTTTGTTGTCGGGATGCCTGGAGATCTTCGCCTGAAGACAACTACGCGTCAGGCGTATGGCAAGAAACGAAAGCGTCCTTGGAATGCACGTCAGAAGGCGTCGAAGAAAGACACGCTGCCAGGATCGCCCGTTGAACCCGAAAAGGAGGATTCTGCTGGAACGAGCTTCGCGTCTCACCCCGGTGCACCCGACGTCAACGCATCGTCGGTCCACGTCTCCGGTGCTAGCAAAGACCGCATCGACACAGTGTACTACTCCGTGGAGGAGTCTGCCGAGTGTGCAGCAAATGCGGCGAATGTGAAGGAGCCTCTGGCGTCGCAGTCTGCAATGGAACGGAAGTTCAAGCTGCTGGATGTCCACCTGGTGAGCGACGGCGACGACAGCGGCACGGACTTCATGATCGTGGACATGAGCGTGATCAACTCGTTCTTGGGGCTCATGCCCTGCCCTGAGTGCAGCGCGAAAACCGTGACCGTGTCCAAGGCCCCGGGGAAGGAGTATGGACTTTGTGCTAAGCTTGTCCTCGCGTGCTCTACATGCGACCTGCGCGAAGAGCAGTTTTTTTCTCCCAGGGTGGCTGGTGACGCCAAGATAACGCCGTTCGAAGTCAACGTTCGTGCAATGAAGGCAATTCAGAGCATTGGCAAAGGAGCAACAGCCCTGTCTGACTTCTTTGCTAAAATGAACATTTCTCACTGCGGCCTGCACCATAAGACCTACCAAGGCCACATGAACATGATGGTACAAGCCTGCAATGCCACTGCTACAGAATGTGAGGCTGCAAGTGTGGTCAGGATCAAGGAACTGTACAAGGACATGGACAGCCCACCGGGGAACATCGATGTCATTTTTGACGGTACTTGGCTGACTCGAGGACACAACTCGCACGTCTCTGTTGGCTGCATCATCGAGATGTACACGGGGCTCGTCATCGACCACATGGTGCTCTCGAACTTTTGCTTGGGTTGCTCAACTGGACCGAAACCCAGCGAAGAACGGTATGCAGCCTGGCTAGCGAAACACACTCCCGAGTGTCAAAAAAACATTGACTGTGTGTCCGGCCGCATGGAAGTGGAAGCTGCCCTATGTATGTTCCGGAGGTCCCTGGACAAGCACAAGCTGCGGTACACGACCATGCTATCGGATGGAGACAGCCGGACCTTCCACGCCCTGACAGAGGATGCAGTGTATGGGTTCGTGAAGGTGGAAAAAAAAGACTGCATCAACCACGTGCACAAACGGATGGGGGCAGCCCTGCGTGGACTGGTTGACAAGAAGAAGGCTCAAGGTGAACCACTTGGAGGGAAAGGACGGCTGACGCAGGACAAGATCAAAAAGATCACCAATTACTATGGCTATGCCCTGAGGAGCCACAAGAACGACGTGCCAGGCATGAGGAGAGCGGTCGAGGCCACGCTGCAGCACATGTCGTCGACTGACGAGACCTTGAAGCACAGCCTCTGCGCTGAAGGACCAGAGTCGTGGTGCAGCTACAACCGTACCATGGCGACGAATGAAGAACCCCCTCCTCACAAGAACAGCCTGCCTGATTTCGTTTGCGAAGCACTCCGACCAGTGTTCACACGGCTGAGTGACGAGGCCCTCCTCAAGCGGTGCAGCGATGGCATGACGCAGAACTCTAATGAGAGCCTGCACGCCATGATCTGGAACCATGTGCCAAAGAGCAAGCATGCCTCGCTGCACAGAACCCAGACGGGAGTGGCTGAAGGAATCGGCCGTTTCAACCAGGGTGTTACGAAAAGCAACAAAGGAATGGCCGAGAAGCTTGGCTACTGCGCAGGAAGCCACTTGGTGCGCCGGAGCCTCAAGAAGGATCGCCGTAGGCTCCAGAGGTCAAATGACGACCACAGAGAGAGGAATGCCGTCAAGACCATGCTCGCAAGGAGACACAAGCCAGCAAGGGACTCGGACTACAGCCCCGGTCTACTCTAGGTCCGAGTAACGTCGAAGGACAGTGTGCGGCCTTATGGAGGCTCTAAATAAGTTTTTGTCGTGTTTTGACCATGAACGTGGTGCAACTTTATTTGTAAAGAGTAGGACTACATGGTAATGCTATTCAGGTGACAATTTTGCTTACCTAGGCACTGAAAGAGGTATATGAAGTGACAAATGTAGTTTTCTCCGTTTTTTTGGTAGACTGTGCATGATGTTACGGATATTTTTTTTATGCTATCTTTATAAGGTGGCCACAAACTTGGTATGGTCTTGTTCATGAAGAACAGACCTATATAGTGATGCTATTTACATTGTTGTAGCTGTATTCAAGTAAAAGTTTGGTAAGATGGAAGTTCAAGTGCAGTTTTCTCAGTTTCATGTTTTTGGACATCACAGGCTGCCTTACGGAGGCTTTTCCAACATTTTTTTCGAGTGACAACCAGAAACTTGGTATCATCGTGTTCGTATTGATTTGATCTAGCCGGTGATGCTATTTATATAGGTCTAACACTGTTTGCCATATCATAATCAATAATAATAACAAAATAATTAATATGAAATTTTAAGGTCTTCAAACATTGATGTCTTTTTGCACTGAAAAGTACTTCTAAAAGAATACAATTAGCATCACCGTCTAAAGCAAGTCTTCGGCATTAGAGCCATGTATTTCATGTTCGTGTTTGATGAGGTGAAATTACCCTAAAGCCACGTAAGAAGTGCTCTAAATATATTTTAAAAAGCTTCATATCTTTTGATTGCATGCAGCTATTTCAAAACTAATGACAGATTTGGAATCAGCACAATAAAATACATGCACATGACAAGTTTCATTAAAATCTGACCATAAGTAGAAAAAAAGGTTTAATACCCAAGTCTACTTTTAAGTTGGACAGAGAGGGCATTGTTTCAATGACCGTCTTACGGAACACAAAAGGAGTGTAAAGATGAAGGCGCAGAGTTCTGAATTGGCAAATCACATTGGTTTGTGCAATTTTTGTTCCCCTTTTTGCGATGAAACTTCCGTTCTGTATAACAAAAAAGATTTGTTTAGAATGCTAATTAGGGAGACTTTGTGCATCCGCGAGCGGGGGAATGCACCTTTTTCCAGTAAAGAGCGCCATCTAGCAGAGTTTCCAAGAAGATCGTACAGAAGGCTACCGAAGATGAACTTTCGTACCTCGCCGCTACGGCGCCGCTTCTGCGAGTACGTGGTCCTCAACCGAGATTTGAAAGTTACACATTATTATTGGGGCCTTTTTGTTTTGTTATAGGTGGGATACCTGTACACACGCGAGATCAACATTTTTGTGCGTGTTCGCATGTGGTAATGTGGTTTGTGGTGAACGGTGCCGTTGTTACGTGTAATATGCTGCTCAGCGTCTGGAGCACCCTGGGCTGGCGGAACACGTTTCGAAGGCAGGACATTAGACTGGACTTCAACCGACGTTCGGACATCTCTGGCCGCCAGTTAACAAGTGGGTGGAACTTCCAAAAGAAAAGTACATTCGCAATGTTCAGTGGCGCCCCAATGATGCCGAGACTGAGGAGGAGACCTGTTTCTTTCGAAGCAGATGTGTGCCTTCGATGAAGAAGGGCCATTACAAGCAAGTTGTATTGATGGAGAGAACACCGACCTGGGTCGTTCATGCGTGTTGCAGCTGTACAGCCGGGTATGTTATCGCTTCATTCACATACATGACTGGATTATGGTGGAGGGAAACTAATCAATAGATGTAACAATATGACAAGTTCACTAGTTGCCTCATCTTCGGTGCAATTACACTACTTCGTTCCATTCCACTATACGCATGAGCGAAGCCGAAGCTACAAGCAAAAGCATGTAGCCTGAAACGGCTTATGTCAATGACATTATAGAAAATATTCAGTCAATGATAAAACCTTTTGCAGATGATTGCGTTATTTACAAGGAAGTAACTTCAACAAGAGACGTCAAGATACAAAAGAGCGATCTAAATAAGGTAGCATACTTGTGCACCCAGCTAAAAATTATCATTAGATCCAATTGGAATTCTAACTGGTTTTAATTGGAACCAATTGGAAGCACACTGGCCAATGGGTCTCACCAGTTAGAAAAAATTTCCAGTTGGAAACTTAATGGGTTTCAAATGGTTCTCGTTGGTTCCCATTGGTTCACAATACAGTAACCAATTGGTTGTCCGAAAACCTATCCCGAGGGGTGGTTCCCGTTTCGACCCATACCCAAAACAACCTTCCCGTTTGTACCTTCCCATTTCGACCCGTCTCAAAACGACCTTCCCGTTTCATCCTTTCCCGTTTCGACCCGTCTCAAAACGACCTTCCCGTTTCATCCTTTCCCATTTCGCCCTTTCTCGAAACAACCTTCCCGCTTCGGCCATCGTTCGGTTAGTTTGTATTGTTCGTTAACAGTTGATTAGGCTGAAGTGTCCAGTGTCTGTTTTCCTTGCTCACATCACTTCTCTCTCTCCCGAAACAACCTCGGAGACATGGCACCGTAAGATAAACGCTGTGTCAGGGACGGCTCACCCGAACATTTACAACTTCATCGACCTGCAAACGGGACGATCCTTGAGAAGGATATTGTGCAGCAGCTTGCAAATCGTGGTGCCGTGCGGGCCAGGTGACCGCCGCGAACTATCACAATTTGAGTGTCGCCTTTCTGACGGTGCGATTTTCCTTCTCGACTTCCTCAACCAAGGCGACAGCATTTTGTGGTTTATGATTTTTGGCTGTGTACGCGACGGTTCTGTGTTTGAGCTTGAAAAAAATGAAGTCGCAATCATATGCCCATCAGCCTGTCTGATTTATTACTTTTAAAAAGTACCCCGTTCACTGTAAGGAAGTTTTAGAATAATGCACGTAAGCGCTTTGGGTAACCTAAAAGTAGCGTCGCGATATAAAAACTTAGGCAACGCTAATTTTTGCTTACTCAAAGTGCTTGCCTGCGTTACTCTATACTTCATTAGGTGCTTTCGTAGACCGCGTTTCCCCTTTCGCTAAGCCCTCCGCAACATAGAAGCCGCTACTGCGCCTGCACGCCGATGGCCTCGGCTGTAGAGTTCTGGGCATCGTAGCGGGTTGCGAAGGAGCGTCGCGTGGCTTCGAAAACGGTCTACGAAAGCTCCCTGTTATTGTACAGAACGCGAAACCGTTAGCGCGAACAAGTGATTGTTGGTTTTAGCTGTTTGTCTACAAAAAAATCCGAAGACTGCCATCAATATTACTAGTGTGTTTGAAAGTGCTCATCTGGGCCACTAACCTAAGCGGTAAAATGTGATACCTTCTAATACCATTTCGATGTAAAATTTAAAAAATTGCCAGTATCGTGTTTGTGGTAACGTTGTTGCGCAGTGTACATGGTCCATTTCGTAATTACACATTTTGGGGACCATCTCGAAAGAAACATTTTAAGTGGTTCAAGTAGAAATATATTTCCTTGAAGCTTGTATGAAAGTATTGCATATTTTAATAATATGTTTACAAGCAAAAATATTTCACAACATAACTAAACTGCTCGCCTGAACCTTTGCATTATTTACATTAACCTGATTTCGGGACATATTCTTGAGCAGAAAAACTGCGCAAACCAGGATTAGAACGATGGACACTTTTTGCGAAGAGGTTGATATGCGCGGGGTTTTATACCAATTAACGTGTTCAAACGGGACGAATTCAAACGTAAAATATGTCTTGGCTACGGGTTCAAATATGAAGGGCGTTTCGGGAACGGGCTGAAACGGGACAGGTTCAAACGGGAAGGTTGTTTTGGGAATGGGTTGAAACGGGACGGGTTCAAATGGGAAGGTCGTTTCGGGAATGGGTCAAAACGGGACGGGTTCAAACGGGAATGGGTTGTTTCGGGCTACACCCATCCCGAGGGCTCCACAGTATTTGGTGGCCCAGCAGACTTCGGTGGTGTGTCTGTATGTACTTTAGCAATGCACACTATCGAGTCGGAGGTCGTTCCTCAAAGAAGTACCTCCAACGCTCTTGTAGGAATCTGCGCGCATTGTAGAAAGTAGTACAAATAACAAAAGAATTCGAGACAAAAATAAAAGAGGAAAACCGGAAGCGCGCAGGTGTTTGCCGAAAGGAGGCGGTAGTGAGCTTGTTTGCAAACAAACATTGGTGAATTGGAAAATGTAATTTCGTTAATTTTACTAGTGACGTCTCTAAATTTCCTACAACTTATACCAGTGGTTCTCAACCATTGATGTTTCGCGGACCCCTTGTGGATCGGCGGAAACGGTGAAGGACCCCGTTCGTGGAAAGGGAAAGGTATACTAGGTTAGTTATGATATTAATTTAATAAATGGATATTACTAAGGGCTAGTGTGAAGCAGACTTCTCTCATTGTCATACACACTAGAAAGCTCAGCCAAAAATTGGAACGTTTCTCCTCGATCTGAAAAAAGACATTTATTGCCGGGCTTGACTGATGAGGCAGTGCTTCGCGGACCCCTAGAATGCCTTTGCGGACCCCCATTTGAAAACCACTGACTTATACTATCAAAAACCAGACAATCAAGCAACGCGATTGGTTAGCAACAACTATGATCCATATGCCAGTATGACAGAGCTTAAAGGGGAACTCAAGTAGTTTTTGATTTAGGGTTCTGATGATGACAACTATATCTATAGAATCCCTAAGTATGCCTAAAAACCAAAAAGTATAGTCATACGGTGATTATTTCTTTAATAAAAATGTAATTGAAGGCCGCCAAACCTCGGATCCATCCAAAAGCGAAACCACTCTCACTGGTCACCGCTCGCATATCAAAACGATCTCGGGCCAATGGCAGACGACGTTCCATCGCGTAGTGATCCCAAGGTAACCGCACCGGTCGAACTTAGTCATTCGAGCTTTGATCATGGCGGAGTTCTATACACTCGAGGACCTGACACCGTTAGAGGTTGAAATTCTTCAGCGGACAGCCGACCTGGGGATGATTTCCTATGACGCGACTCCGACGCGCGATGTGGACGATAGCAGCGCTTTAGAGTCGTGTTCGGGTTCCGAGGACGAGCAGGCGGCCATGCCTGAGGACGAAGATGGCTCCCTTGACGAGACGGGGCGGATCGGCAACACCCATTACATCCGCCACAAGCTCCCCAAGCACCGCCAGTGACGACAGATCAAACACCACCGCCACCCCACCAAGCGCCACCCGTGACGACAGCTCAAACACCACCGCCACCCCACCAAGCGCCACCCGTGACAACACCTCAAACACCACCGCCACCCCACCAAGCGCCACCCGCGAACAGCTCAAACACCACCGCCACCCCACCAAGCGCCACCCGTGAGGGCAGCTCAAACACCACCACCGCCCATACCCTCTGATGATGAAGACGCAGAGTATCTGGTACTTGATAGTTATAGCGCGTCGTCGTCTGCGTCTCCACCACCCGTTTCGTCGCCTACCCGTCCCGCAGCTAGAAAGAAAAGGGACTCAGTATTGGATGACGGCTCGGACCGCGTAATGTTGTTTACAAACGAAGAATACGGAATGATGGAGTCACCGGCCTCGAGCGCTATAGAAACCCCCAGGTATTCCGGCGCGACGCCGTTCCACGTTCCGCAATACGATTTTGAACTGGCCGAAAGTAACGCGGACAAGGTGGAAGCCATCAGACGACAGTTTAGAGAAATCTTGGGCCCTATGATGATCGAGACGTTAAACCATTACACGGTAGATCAGGGTTTTGCCTACAAACTCGAACGCGCCTTTGAGGAACTCGGCGTGGTGCGCCAACGCGAATTCCTCTACAAGGCGCACGTGGCAGTTAAGCGCATGACCAGGGTGGACGTGGCCTTTCGCAACGTGATCGAGTTTATAAATTTTGTGCTGCGCCGAGACGACTACAGACTCATGAACGTCATGTTGAAAGACAACAAAATCGACGTCGAGTGCTACGAATGGGTCGACATCGTGGAGAACCAAATCTGCAAGCGGCAGTAGTGGCGAGTCGAATTTAAACAAAAGTTTGGACGAGAACCGAGCCTGGCCGAGGAACTGTCCAGAGATCGCGACTTGAACACTCGAGCGTTGGGTGATGCGGTGATGGATTACGAGGGAGGGCCCTCGATACTACATTATAAAAATGATGGAATCGGACTCGCAGAAAAAAATATTGAGGAAATTCATCGAGGACTTTGTGATTGGTGAACACATTTGGGAACGCACCGCCATCGTTTATAAACCCTATCAACACCTGTACACGGGCGACGTGTTGCGTACTTGCGGATTCAAACGGCCATCCGAATGATCATGGACGACGAGCAAAAAAAACC